>NC_044190.1:17636158-18273658 GCF_900880675.1 Sparus aurata
TTGCACATGTTCCATAGTCCAGTTTCTACACCCACAGTTCTAGCACATAAACCAAAATCCACTGCACAAATCTTTAGCCGTCTAACTCGGAGTGACTTTGACAGAGACAAGACTTTCACAAACAAGCTTGCCAGTTTCGAGCAGCAGGGTTCGTGTTTATTGCAGACAGAGGATCACTACACACAGCAAAGGACTGGAGCGATGGCTTGTTTTCCTCCCAGGTTGTTGTGTCTGCCACAGGATGTTTTATGGCCTTGAAACAGATTTTCGTCCAATGGGAGGACAGCTTGAAGGAAGTTGATGTATAGAGAAACCGGGTCATGGTGAACTGGTGACCGGGTTCATCAGCTGAATGACTGCAGAGCAGCAGATCTGAAGAAGTCCCCTCAGGTCATGCTGGGGTTCTGCTGAATTTAAATGGCATATTTATTCTGCTACAGCATACAGGTCTAAACGTAAATTACGCCCTTGTCTCTCTTTTAAGAAGCAATCAGTGCCCCAAAGGGACAGATTTAAACTATATTCACAAAGGTTACGGCTTGACGGCTGCTGCCTTCTTCTATTCATTAACCATCAGAATGATGTTGGTTATTGTCAATGTTGATGGAGAATTTCTTTACATATAAGTCATAATTTTTAGCAACTTACTTCAACCCCAATGAAGCTTTTATAAACTTGATAAAAATAGTTTAACATGTGGTTTGTAACTCACAACATTGTTTATGGTTATGAGCCAGACTACGTGAAAGATTCTGTTTTATAAGAAAGAAAAACTGAGAATTGTCAGAAATTCCCTTTTTTATTTATTTTATTGTTTTGAATTCTTTCTTAATCATCATGTGACCCCCTCAGCTTTATCTCTGGACCCCCTTAGGTGTCAACTAAAGGAGGGTTTCCCATCGGTGAAGACTTGAATGCACAGTAAAATCCCATAGATTACATTTCTTGAGAGAATACAAGTTAGAAAATATGGCTATAAACGATGCTGGATTCAGAATACTTAATCAACTTTGCAAATGGTTAATGCAGAAGAAAATCTATTGAACACATTAAAGCTCAATGATATACACAGTGAGCTCTGGTGAGAAATACTGATTGTCTACATAGCTTTTTTTTATTTACAAAACCCCCCACAGTGCACCTTTTAAGGTGTCACCTTCAGGTTTTGTCTCATCCCTCTTTGCCTCTGTGGCAGTTTGAGTCCTAGTTTTGGAAGAGGCAGAGACATTACAAAGTCAAAAATAATTTGTGTCTGCGAGTTATTATCAGAAACGATTCAGTACAAATGTTTGTGCTTCCTCTCTCCGATGAAAGACATCCTTTGTGGATGAACGAGACTGGCTGACACAGATTCCTGCCTCAGTAATGGAGCGGATGTGTGAGACAGGGCATCAGTGTTTGTCGGCTACACACACAGTCCAGTTGTGTGTGGAACGCAAATTGGGTAGCGACGTGGAGAAAACAGCCCTGTGGGCAGCAGCGAGCGGTAAAGAGGGGGACACGGACGGACGCTCATCGCCGTCAGCCGGGAGCTCCTAGCCGTCAACAGGGGGACGGACGGACGGACGTGGAGTATAGCGGCGCTGACCTAGCGGTATAGCGGCGCAGCGCCGCTGTTCCACCGTCTGGGGAGAACCCTGTTAATGTAACATTTAGTTAGTTTTGTAGAGTAATTATTAGCATTTTTTAAAGGGGCATTTCCCAAACAATCAGTTTACTTGTAATGGTCAGTGTTTTTAACAGTTGTCTGTTTTCTGCGGCTCTGGAGGAGCTTTGTCAACTTGGCCAGTCTCACCGGAAAGTCCATTTATTATCTGTTCTGGAGCCTTTAATCATATCACAGGGTCTTTATCAGCAGGTTGAGCTCATCATGGAATCATAAATGTCTAAATCAACTTTTTTGTTTGTGCTAGGCTTAAGTCAGTCTCTCACAAATGATGTATGTTGAAGATCTTTCGATTCAGTACAAAATCATGAATTTTCTTTCAAGCTTTGTGTGCATTAGACTCTACCATTTCATTGTCCTTATTTTGTCCGATGTCAGTAAGTTTGCATTGGATCCATTTGAGCTAATAATTACGTAAAGGTGCTTGATGGCGGTAATTTTTCTTGATTTTTGTGTCCTTTCTGTGTGTTGAGATGACTGAATACAATTCCATGAGATTGTCCTTACTTTTGATAATTTGTTGAGTGTTTTAACTTGAAAGCATGTAAAAAATGGTGTTCTCTTTCTTCTTCCGCAGTCTTCTCTGTAGCCGCCATCATTCTGTGCTGTAAGACCGACCCCAAAATGTCTTCCAATGGAGACCTCAGTGTCCTGGGCAGCTCTGACAGCTTCTGGGAGGTACAGATGGAACACATGCCAAACACAAACACACTTGTTGGAATCATTAAACTGTGCACTGAGCAATGGCTGCATTTGTACACATTTTGCCTCTCAATCACCAAATCATACACACTCACACATTGATGACAGGGAGCCGACCAACTAATGTGCTGGTCATACCACCTGGAGCAATTTGGGCTTCAGTGTCTTGCCCAAGGACACTTTAACATTGACAGAACCACTAACCCTATGACCAGTGGATGACCCACTCTACTTAGTGAGTCACAGGGTCTAGTATTACAAAATCTGCTACTTCTATCTTCTGTACATCATCACTAATCATCCTGTAGTGTTGAAATCCTAACACTTTGCCACACTAATGTTAAAGTCTGTGTAAAGCAAATTCAGCCATTTTCTTTTAACACATTAAATTAGGGCTGGGACGACGCGTCGGCGTAATCGACGACACAAATTCGTCGACATGAATAATTTGCGTCGTAAAGAGTTAAAAGCCCTAAAAAATAAAACAGAAGCTGAATTACTGAGAAGAATTGGTTTCCTCTTATCTAAACCCGACTTATCTTCTGAAGAGGAGTTAGAAGTAAAGGAGATACAGTTAAGAATATATCTGATTTACATTGAGTTAGCCAAGGGTGCATTTGTGAGATCTAGAGCCAGGTGGCTGGAAGAGGGGGAAACAAATTCCAGCTATTTTTTTTGCTTTGGAGAAAAGAAACGGTCAAAGAAAGTCACTAAGTATGCTTAATATTAATGGTAGTAAATATACGGATCAAAAATTTATATCTGATTCTGTTTTTTCCTTTTATAGCAACTTGTACAAATCAGAATTCAACAATCCTTCTTGTGAAATGTTTATTGGTAAGGTTAAAAAACACATAGTGACAATTGATGAGGACAAATGGTGACTCTAGCCTGACCAGAGAGGAAATCAAGACTGCTCTCTTCTCAATGGAAAAGGGTAAATTCCCAGGTATAGATGGGCTTTCAGTTGAATTTTATATTCATTTTTGGGACGTCATTCAGGAACCTTTATATTGTATGTACTGTGAATGTGTGTACAACTATGAAACAAGGCGTTATATCGCTAATTCCGAAACCAGATAAAGACAACTTACTGATAGAAAACTGGCGACCTATCACTCTCCCTATTATTGACTACAAGATTCTGGCATCAGTTTATGCAACTAGATTAAAAATGTGTCTTCCTCATATTGTTGCTGAAACACAATCAGGTTTCATTAAAGATAGACACATAAGTAATAACATCAGACTTATTTTGGATTTATTAGACTATGCAGATTCAGTACACTCAGAATGCATTCGTTCTCTTTCTAGACTTTTACAAAGCATTCGACACCACTGAACATAAGTTTCTTACAGAATGTCTTAAATTGTTTGGTTTTGGAAATAAATGTATAGATACTATTGAAATGTTTTATAAAGGAATTAATAGCTCAGTGATTATCAACCACAGCACTTCTCATAGATCTGATATAAATCGTGGTGTTAGGCAAGGATGTCCGATTTCACCTTTTCTATTTATTTTAGTTGTTGAATTATTGTCATTAAATATAGTACATGATACAGATTTCAAAGGCATCTCTATATTTAATAAGGAAATAAGAATTTCTCAACTGGCAGACGGTACAGCCCTTTTCCTGAAAGACAAAGAACAGTTGGTCAAAGCTATTGATCTAGTTCAACAGTTTTCATTAGCATCGGGCTTGAAACTCAATGTATCTAAATGTGAATTATTGCCCATACACAATTGTAATGATACCTTCATAGATAATCAGTCCTTCCAGAAAAACACAGAGTTTTTTTGTGATTGTTGCGGGCAAAAATCCTTGATTATGCGGCACGTTTTCTTAAAAAATGCGATGGAATATGCGGGATATTTATGCAATTTTATGCAATGAAATTGCGGGAACTTGCAAAAATTGCGGGAACTTGCAAAAACTGCGGTTTGATGAAAAAGAGAAAAAAAGTGATTCCGCCAACACCCTGTTCTCACTATGCTACTACCTTAATGTAAAGAGTAATTTCTTATTACTTCCTATGATAAGCAGCATACTACAGCACAGAAAGTGCTGGGAATATTTAAGTTCTCAGCTTGTTTTATTTCAGACCTTAATAAACACATGGCTCAAACTTACAAAACACTGAAGTTCTATCTAACAGCAGAGCGGAAGGTGGTCTTGAAGTGCTTAATTTCATTGATATTATAAATACTTTTAAAATCAATTGGTTAAAAAGATGCTTGACACATCAAAATTCATTGTGGTTCTTCATCCCCAATCATATTTTTGAAAAAAGTAGTTGCAGGTTAAAGTGAAGGCAAGTCCACCACTCACCAGACAAGCTTCCGGTCATGCTGTCCAGATTTCATCAGCAATCACTTTTTTTTTCCTGGTAATTGTGCTTCGTTCACAATTTTTCTCCTCACAAAACTCTGTTATGGAATAAAGAGTGTATAACTATAAGTTAATCGTTAGATTAGTCGACTAATCGAAAAAATAATCACTAGATTAATCGTTTGAAAAATAATCGTTTGGGACAGCTCTACATTAAATAGGTCATAAATGTATTTCCTTAAAACATGTATGAGCCATTCAACCATTTAGAATTTAACTGTGGAGCTAGGCTCACAAACTGCGTTTCAAAATTTCTGTGTTCAGGATTTAATGCATGCATTAAGGCAGATCAACGGTTGTGGCAGTTGAAAAGGATTTTATTCTCCAAAAAGGTAAAGTCTTATTTCTGTTTCTCCAGTCATTGTGGTTTTTTTTTTTTGTTCTTGTGCAGCCTGGGAACTACAAAAGTACAGTGAAGAGGATCGACGACGGTCACCGGCTGTGTAGTGAGCTGGTCAGCTGCTTCCAGGAGAGGGCAAAGATAGAAAAGAGCTACGCTCTGCAGCTGAGTGACTGGGCCAAAAGATGGAGGGGTGTCGTAGAGAAAGGTGAGTTTGAAAGCTGGTACATTTTGGAGATGTTTGATCTCTTAACTGCCAAGTAGCAGTACGACTTTTCAAAAACTTTTTTTACAGTTCTGGTTTCAGACTCTTTCAACCTTCATACACCTTCATACACTCATATTTTGAGGGTAATTTAATCCCCCCAAAGTCACAAAACACATAGGAAACAAAGATAAACATATTTAATTGCTGTTTTTTTTTCTCATGTATTTGTTTAGTTTCAATAATTGTGTAGTAAAAATCTCATATCTTACTGCTAAGTTCATTTTGATACAACTAAAGCTTCACGTTTTGTTGCAGTGAATCAATGAATAAATTCCTAATTTAACTCATACTTTAGACACTGGCTTATCCTGTAATTAGACAGTAGACTAAAGATATCTGCTGTGTTGGTATAAACAAACTCTTCAGCATTTTAAATTAACTTAAATTTTATAATAAAAAAAACAATTAACTTTATATATACATCGCTGTCGTATTTCATAAGTGTAGTTAGGAATGTATATGCTGAACAACTCTTGACCATCTTCACCACAATCATATTATTTCGTGGTTCGAATGATAATATCTCTGTGCTGGTTTCACATTCAGTGAGCTCATACATAATCTTGACCTTAAGAATTAAAAGTAATATACACAAACAAACCAAGAATTGGGTGTTGCCACTTTTTGTTTCAAGCTAAGTGGGATGGTAAGAGAGTATCTTCTCTCCATGTGCCTCAGGTCCTCAGTACGGTACGCTGGAGAAAGCGTGGCATGCGTTCATGCAGGCGGCTGATCGGCTCAGCGAGCTGCATATGGAGCTACGGGAGCGGCTGGCAGGCGAGGACAGTGAGAAGATGCGCAGCTGGCAGAAGGACGCCTACCACAAGCAGATGATCGGGGGCTTCAGGGAGACCAAGGATGCAGACGACGGCTTCCGCAAAGCACAGAAACCTTGGGTCCGCAAACTGAAAGAGGTGAGGGCTGACTGAGTGGTTTCTGATTCATTCTGTAGCATGTCAGTGAAGCTGGATTTATAGTTGCAGGGGGTTAATTTGTCAAAATACTGTTATGATTGTTTGAATGAATAATGTTTTTAATATTAGACTGTTACATCAAATGTGTCGATGAGGAAACAAGACTGCCATTTAAGAAGGATACGAGGTGTGGTGTATGTAACAGGAGCTGTACTGAGTACAACAGCAAATCAAGATGGGGCATTGTGTGTATATGTGTGTGTGTGTGTGTGTGTGTGTGTGTGTGTCAAGGTGGATTCCAGTAAGAAGAGCTACCATCAAGCCAGGAAGGAGGAGTGGACAGCAGTTACCAGGGAAACGCACGCCAAGGCCGACCCGACCAAGTCACAGGAGGAAGTCCGCAAATACACGACGCGGGTGGAGCGCTGCAACCAGGAGGCCCAGAAAGTACTAAGCTTAGGCACACACACACACACACACACACACACACACACACACACACACACACACATATGGTCCCATGCGTAGCTCCACATGTACCAGTCTGGGTGTGTCCATGAGTCCAGAAAAACATACCTGTGTATGTTTTTGACTTTTGAAACATGACCGGGCTTGTCCTGTCTTCTCTGCTTTGTACAAACCCAACGGCTCAGAAGTACCTACAGGTCTTAAAGAGGGAAATGATGAACCAAAAACAGGGAAATCCTGAGACCGACTCAAGATCAGACGGAGCACCGAGTTTTGTCAGGCAACCAGAGACCGTTCTTGACAAGTAAATTAAATCAAGTATCATTTGTACAGTTTTGGACCAAAAAGCACCTGAAAAAGCACTTCAACTTTACTCATTTGTCAGGTCGCACACAACCATAACCACACAGCTATAAACATGAAAGCGGGGATCTCCAACCTGTTGATCTCAAGTGTTCAAGTTTATTTGCTCCTTTTTCAATAATTTCCTGCGCCTCTTCTTCCACATTACAGTTTTCAATTACTGGAACTCATGGAAGCTTTTTTGGTAAAGCAGCTAAAAGAAATTCATTGAATTTGTTGTTACACTTGGCTGTAACTTTGTGTGAACAGTAAAATCTTTCAGCACCTGTTTTTCATTACATTTATTTTAAGTGTTGTAAGTAAAATAGTACAAGAAGAAGAAACCACACTGAACAGGTTGTATGAAAAGATGCAGAGATTAGCCTCTGACTGCAGTTGTTGCAAACCGTCAAGCCTCCAACATGTCAGCAAGGTTAACAGTGCCTGGATGGAAAACATTCATGTTGTGTATCCAAAACAGTCTTGTTGTGTTTTTTTTTTTTTTATGCAGTATCCCAATCCTATTAAAAGAACATTATAACCTAAAGCTGCTCTTATTGATATATTTTTAATTAGAATAAGTGTTAAATAGCTCTATATTCCAACAGTAATAACTGTTATGGAATGCTAGGTCATTAAACCATGTCTCTCCTCCCCCTGCTTATACAGTAAAAGGGAAAATACATTTTCTGGTATCCCTTCCCACTTTATCCAATCAGGACAGAGAACTCCAGAAAGAGGTGGTCCTGTCTGCTTGTAAACCTGCAAAGAGCAAGGATCCCCCTGGTTGCTGCCATGTCTGGCAATTGCCCCTTCCATGTGGTGACGTAGAAAAGAGGGAGGGGATTGTTAACTCTGGAATGGACAGAAAATTGGCCCAAGCGACGACAGCGCTTGCAGCAGATTTAACTATCAAGCAGTCTTTTTGACAGTTAAGAGGATTTTTGAGTGAAACCATTTGACTCACTTGCATAACGACGATGATGATGGCTTTAGAATTGCGCTGGGTTAAAATACATTATTTCTCTTTTGATTACCTTGAATGCTATTTGATAGGACTAAAAAAGTTTTCTATTATAAATGAGAACAGAAGCACATTATGCAAAAAAAGCAGTTTTTAACTATGAAACACAGTGGGTTCAATCAAGAAATCCTGGTGAATATTGAAATTAATGTCTGCAGTTCAGCTCTATTTAACACCACTCAGCTGCAGGTCATTACATACAGTTGATGCTGTCACAACCTCTCCCCAGCAGCTGTAACAGAATGACACTTGAATGAACAGTGTGTACACAGTGTGTACACTGCCTCTAACAGAGCAGCCATCAATCTTAAGTTTTAATGACACGGAGATACATTTGCCTCTCTTCATCTCTCTGAGTTTAGTATGACAATGATTGTACAGTGGCTCAGCGTGTGCTCTGTGTGTGCTTTATGTGTGTGTGGCAGGCGAAGGAGCGCTACACGAAGGCCCTGGAGGAGCTGAACCGCTGTAACCCTCGCTACATGGAGGACATGGAGCAGGTGTTCGACCTCACCCAAGAGGCCGAGCGTAAGAGGCTGCGCTTCTTTAAGGAAGTCCTGCTGGACATCCACAAACACCTCGACCTGTCTGTCAAAGAAGGGTAGGACACACACAAATACATTCAAACATACATCTTAAGAGAAGGATGGTGACACAGTGATTCATGGTCCATGACTTAGAATGTGGGTAAGCAGAAACTGTCAAGGATTGGATGTGTGTGAACATGTGTGTATGTACACAGGAGTTAATAGAAAACTGATGTTGAAGCCCATTAACTATTGACCTCTTATTCTATTTAAACAAGCCACTCTTATCACGGTAACCATGATTGGTAAAGTTCAAGAGAAATCTTTAGCCAAACATTGGACAGAAAGTCATCTTTAATTGCCTCTCTGAATTCTGCAGTCATGAGGATTGATGGCAGTGTATTCTTTTTCTGTCGTTTCAAGCCTACTTGGTTATGTCTCCCAAATAAAAGTTTATAGGTTGAGTTGTATAAATGAAATGAACTTATGAATGACCTCAGTTCAAACCGTTTAAAGGCTAAGTTCGCTTTTTTCAAATCAAGTGCTAAGAAAATTGTCAACATTCTCTTAAACAGTTTTTAGTTACTGTAATCCTTCCTCCTGTACATACTAGCTGTATATCCCCCTTTAATCTGTTGTAATGTATGTTCAAAAACTATGTTCTCAGTTTTAGCTGAAGGCAATAGCTCAACAAACAAGTCAAGTAGGTAGCTTTGTTCTTCTATTCTTTTATGTACAAAAGTTTGAAATTACTCTCTGTGACCAGGAGGGATCATTACAGCCAAAAAAAAAAAAAAAAGATTCTGATAGAAACGGATTTGGTGAAATGAAAATGTTTACCCAATAAAATTAAGTGATGTCAACTTGTTACACTTTGTCATAGGTTGCTTAAGCTTATACGCCTGAGCAGTTACCAAAGTGACATTCTCTTTTATGAATTTGTAAGATTGTGTCATTCTTGTAACTGTTTGAGTCCCTGAAGCTCGAAACTCTCCAGTATTTCACATGTTTCACAAGCAAAAAAATAAAAAAATTGTTTAAGGTATTTGTTTTAAACTGGCTTCAAGTTTATAAGGGCAGTTTAACAAACAGATTTTGTAGTATTGTCTCGTGCAAGACAGCAAGAAATGTTACATAAATATTTGATGGGTTTCACATCAAAGTTTGCACATGTACTATGAGGCAAAGGTGGAATATCGAGTTTGAAAGTTTATTCTTGATCCTCGAAAAGTGTGGATCTCCCTACAGTATCTCATGTCATTAAGTGGATGGAGTTTACAGTTTAAGAGAAGCCCTCTTTGCGTTATTGAAAAGAGTCAAAAGGATTTAAGAGGCGGCACAGTGTTGAAGCATTGTTTTTTGGTTTTTTTTAGCATTTACCTGTAGCTCCCAGGAAGGTTGGATGTCAATGAATAGAGGCTCTTATTTCTTTCATATCATCTCTGAGTGTAAACAAACCAGCACAGAGCTGATAGTGCTGACTAGAAAATGCTCCATACAATCGCCTTATCTGGAATTCCATCTTTTAAATGGAAGATTCAGGAATTTTAAGGCCCAGCCCCCAATATACACATCCAGATCAGTAATGCACTAAAGTAAATATAGCACATGTATGTAGACACTGTAGTTCTGCTGCTGTATGTCCACAGCCAGCAGGAAATTACATGTTGTTTTCTTGATTAAACGTGCAACGACTAACTTTAAAGCTGCACTATCAATCTTTTTTATGTTAACAAAAATTTAAATAACTACAGCGTGCGTGTGAAATTAGTCAGTTGTAGTATCAACTTGTTTTGCAGTCCCCCTCTGATTTATGGAGCTTTATAGGGTCATTTAGATCAGTGTCTTTAGTTTTACAGGTTTGAGTTCCTGCCCTAAAACAAACAGCTGGCAAAGTCAGCAACTAGTCAACATAATGGAGCATTTGATGGCTAAAGAGAATATTGTACTCATGAGTTGGTGGAGACCAAAACAGAGCTAAAGGGAGAGAGTAAAGAGAGAGAATGTTGGGGCTTAGCCTCATCAGGTGAAACAAACAGGACTTCAGGCATTAATTATGTCAATGTTGTGTTAACAGTTGGTTCTGCTCTGATGAAGTGACCAAAAATATAATGCTGCTTAAACTGTGTAACACAGCAGTCACATTGATGAGATAAGCCGAGGCTGACCTGTTATTTGTTCACTTCCAGTGTCATTTATTTTTAGATACACCACCATCTGTTTTTTGTTTTTGTCTTTCATCACCTTTAAAGTAGTATGTCGAACTTGTTAACAGAAAGTCGCTTATTTCCACACCCAGAAGTAACTGAGCAACATTATGTGTCATTTGGAGTCATGTTGTGTTCACCTGGTGAACGTAAGGCCAATATTTACTCTCTTTGAGCTCTGGATTTGGTTTCTACCAACTCCAGAGGGAGATATCTGGCCCTTTTTAAAAGTGTCTGCTGTTGGTAAGTGTACAGTGTTTTTTTTGTTTTTAACTTTCTCTGTGAGAACAGCCGCCTGATATGGCGGAAAACATTAACGTGAAAGTAATGAAATAATACAGATGATGAAAATAAACTTGTTAAAGCTCTGTAAAGCTGAGGGGGGCTGCAGATTCAGCTGATAATTCCCTGATGGTGAAGATGTGTTGTTATGATGACTGACGGTCGCTCTGTCCAACAGGTTCAATGTGCTCTACCGGGACCTGGGTCAGACCATCCAAGCGGCCAATGACACTGAGGATCTCAGATGGTGGAGGAACACCCACGGACCAGGCATGAGCATGAACTGGCCACAGTTTGAGGTGAGGGCGGATACACACATACATGTATACATACAAACACACACTTTTTTTCACTGTTTCAATTCATACAAGGAATTATTTATGTAACCTTATTCATTCATGTCAAGAAAACAAGAGTACTATGCAGGACTACAGTAGTTGTTCAGTGTGTGTGTGTGTGTGTGTGTGTGTGTGTGTGTGTGTGTGTGTGTGTGTGTGTGTGTGTGTTTAGACATTCCTGACCCCACTCAGAGCTCTCAGTCGAACAACAAGGCTTTCACTGGAGCCTGTTTAATATTCAGTCTGTCTCTCTGAAACACACACACACACACACACACAGGTTTATGTAGTCGTTGGTGGAAATCTACAGATTTCATCTCAGCTGTGCAAACCAGAGGACAAACAAACAAATATTGACAGATATGAAAAAACAGACAACATATTCTAAGAAGCAGGAATACAAGTGATTGTTGTCTTTTTTGTGTTTTGCTTACATCTGGAAAGAGCCAGGCCAGCTGATTTGTTGACCCTGTTTTCAGTCTCCATTTAAAGTTAAGCTAACCGTCTCATGGCTTTAGCTTCATTTTTTATCAGAGTGCTATTGATCTTCTCATGTCGTTCACAGCAGGAATAAAAATAAGTGAATTTCTGAAAATGTCACACAGCTCCTTTTTAAAGTTGGTATGTGTTGTCAGGGTTAGGATGCACAAGACATTGATTTACATTATACTCTTCAGACAATCTATATTTGGTTTGTCTCTTAACTTTCCTGCTATATAGGAGCTTTCAACATTGAATAGTTTACAGACCCATCTCACACAGTATGTTGAAAAGTTCAGATTTTCTTGTTGGCTGCCTCAGACTGACTTCCATAGATTTATCCTCTCTGAAGAGCTTAATGAAGCTGTAAAAAAAATCAGACATCAGACCGTTAGTTTTATTTACAATCAGTTGTGGCAACTTTTCCTTTAAGAAGCTGTATGTACGAAAGTTAAAAATAGAAGAATGAGACATCAATTTTGATGAGTATCGGTACTTTTCATCAAAAGGTTTCGTAAATCCAGCCCGAGGGTTTAACTGATTATGATCAGTTACTCGCAGGTATTTCCACACCTGCTTCAGTCTCAGCAATTCACCATGAAGGGATCATTGTATCATCCTATTTTTGTCTGAAAAGATCTGCAGACCCAATTGTCAAGTTATAATAGAGATACAATCACCGGGATTCCTGCCTCCCACCCTTCACTTTTATTTTTTGCTGAAAAACACTGACTGTGTGCGTGTGTGTGTGCACTGTTTCAGACCTGGTTTCTCAAATTTCAAATCATACAAAGGAGCTGACATGTAATACAAAAAAATGCAGGGAATTGGTTCATAGAAGGTCTTTTACAAGATTTCAAATGTTTGCAAGTTGATTAGTCTTTTCTCTGAATTTAGTACATGAAAATCAGATGACTAAAGGTGTGTTCACACAGCAGTACACGCAGCAACTCATTCAAACTGAGGAGTGTTTGCTCCTTTGGTAAAGATTATTTTGGCCATGCTCAAACAAAGCCTGTCAAGAAGTTGTGCGTCAGAGCTGTGATATTATTCACTGAAGGTTGAACAACTGAAAGATCCAAAACACAAGGGTTTATAGGCACAAAGAGGCAGGTGTTGACATGTGAAAACTAGCGCTCCCTTGTAAAGGTAAAAGCTTTGCTTAACTCATACAAATACCTGTAAAGATAACTGCGTCTCTTTAATGTCAGAGACAAAATCTTAGAAACGTCTCTTGGTATAAGGCAAAACAGTTGAACAGCAGCATCTTCCAGAGCTAAACTGTTACCTAACTGTATAGCTTTCATTAAAGTAGGATTAGTGTGCAACACTTGCAATATATCTGCTTAGACCTAGGTTATATAAAATGTTATATCAAAGGTACCACTTATATACATATATACTTTAAAGTAAAGTGTTACCAAATTGGGTCTCAGTGTAACAATAAAGAAAGGCAGCCGAGGCCCTTACAGTATGTACAAACTGTACGTATGTGTAAGGGTTCATTATACCGTAAACAGCTTAAAGGATAATTCAGCTGTTTCTATCATGGAGTCAGGTGACAGTCAGGTGAGCATTTAGTTTCAGACTCATGTGTAAAGATCAAGAGGAAGTATGTTAAGAGTTTGACCGCCTAAAACCAACAAAAAAACCACATGACTTTTTCTTCATATTAAAGGAAAACTGGAAGTGACTGCATATTATTTTCCGTGTTTGTAAAAAGTGAGAATCCTTCCTGTAGTGATGAAGTTAAATCTATTAAGCTTCCCCAGTTTTTCCTGGATTGAAAAATAAAGAGTGAGAGAGATGTTGGCAGAAAGAAAAGAATCTCTTCTGTCCTCTGAGGAATCTCCTAGCATTCCCACAGCGCTGCTGACACGCAAACAGAGGGCCATTGTCCCAACACACACACACACACACACACACACACATGCACACATTAGTATTCCTATACTTGTGGGGACTTTCTCTTGGTTTATCCATTCATAACACCAACACCTCTGCTACATGCTTTGACCTTAAAGACTTTTTCAAAAGGGAGAAGCGTTAAAATGTTCTCTAATCCTCAACTTTTGAGGTACAAACTGTGAGTTTGTGGTGTTCATTCTATAACTCTGAGGACATTTGGTTCACAAACGCTCACCTACTGAAGTGCTGTTGGTTTAGAGGCCGCTTTGTGCTCCACTGAGACAGTAAATAGCAGTAACTATATCCCCAGCCACCTCCTTCTGTCAGCACCCTGTTATTATGGCCAAAGTGTGTCTGTGTTTGTTTTTGTCTGGGTGTGATCCGATAGACTCATTGATTATCTACACCAGAAAGAGTGTTCATTAACTGGCCACTAAGACACGAAAAGCACATTTAATGTATTGTCTTAGCAGCACACTTGTTTTTATGAGATATAAGAATGTGTTTTGGTTGGTTAAATGTCAAGTCTCATTCAGTCCCACCAGACATTATCAGAGTTTCAAGGTTTTTCTGAGATATTTGTATTAAACAAGATTCCATTTTTATTTATTATCATTTTCCTATAATAACCATTGTTTATGTGACCTAAACAGGCAATGTGCAATGTACGCAAGCTGTAAGCTAGCTAGCGAGTGTGTTTGTGTGGTAGTCAGACTCAGAACTCAGACTGGAGGAAAACAACCAACAGAAGAAGGAGTTTAAGCTGTCTTCTCTTCACACTTGACACTTCATGAATCTAGCCTTACTTCAAAAACATATTGAGACAAGTGAAAACTTTCTGTCAAGTCATGCTTGCCAGTTAACACCCTTGTTGATTTTGTCTCTCCATTGACTTTATTTGCAATCATGTCACGTCTGTCTACACACACAGTAAGTGGTTAACTTAAGCCATGAAGCTTTATAAATGATTCCATGATTAAAACTTTTTCTAACTCAGGAGAATCAAGGGAAATAAAAGGAAAAAAAGGGGGAGGGGGATAGCAGAAAAGTAAGAATAGCTGTTCCTCCTGAGTTCTGAGTTTTGTCAGAGGCTTAACTGCCCCACAAACACACCTCCATAAACAGGAAAGTCAGAAGAAGAAGTTCCAAATGATAGTAGGTCTGTTCACGTCAATTAAGAGTTTATTTACATGAGCCACTTTTTGCAGGTATTCATACCAGACCAAACATGAGGCTGTAGCAACAAAACACCCCAGAGTATTAGGAGCTTATGAGTTTGACTTTGATCTTTGAGAAGCATAAAATTAGTTAATATAGTCCTGCTTTAATTTGATCCAATCAACTTTTCTGCAAAACAGTGTAAATACATTCTCTGTGTTTGTATGTGTGTGCAGGAGTGGTCTCCGGAGGCGAGTCGCTCCATCAGCAGGAAGGATCGAGGTGGAAACTCCGAGGACAACGTGGTCACCCTCACCAACATCGTCTCCTCAGGTGGAGAGGACGTCCCGCCGAGTCCCATCACCCTGAACACCGGCAGGTAGGAGGACAAGTCTCTACGTCTGCTGCAGACAAATCATCATCGTTATTGCCATGTTTCATTATAGGTTGTTTCCTGTATGTGTGCTCCAAATCACAGACAGACAGACAGGTAGTTTAGCTTGTTACCTTGGAGTCACCCTGGGGAGTGAACATCCTGTACATAACACACTGTAATTAGAAGCTAGAAAACTCTGTGTGTGGGTGTGAGAGAGACACTTTGTTACCAGATTTATCCACCGTTCATCCTCCGAAGCAGTATGTTTCCTCAAGAGCAACAGTTATTGGTCTACAAGTCACCGGCTGTACCATCTTATCCCATCATGTCATTATGTCTGCTGCTGATGCTTTGCAAACACACCACAATCCCATCCTCAGCTAAAAATAGGCACTGGAACAAAACATTGAAAAATCATTTAAAAAAGGTCCAGATATTATTGGTTGCACGTAAAAAAAAAAAAAAAAAAAGGTTTACACTGGTAAAAGGAGAGTGCTTTGATTATGTGTTGTCAAGTTCTGCTGTTTTGTAAATCTTCATAAATGTTAACTGTGAAATAAAAAGCCTGTTTTTAAGATGCAAATATATAGTTTTGCAGTAAAAAATCTAATGATTTTTCTAAATTTAACAGTGGGTCAACATCTGAATAGGAAGGAAAATATCGGGGGAACAATTACATGACGAATTCTAATTGTATGGGAAGTCTTGTCTGGTTTGAGACCCAGTATTAAAGCATGCGATCAAACAAGCTACATTTAGATGATTCCGGCAAGGCACTGTGATGGCAGACTATGCTAGTTCTCAAAAGTGCTAATTGTATAACATTGTTGCAAGCACTCAAGAGGCCTAGGAGATAATATACATGTCCCTTGAGTTATACAGAAATGTTGTGCCCTTTGCAGCCCTTTGAAAATGACTCAATATGTAATAAAAGCTGTGCAGTATATTTGGTTTGTTATGTTTTTAATGACCGTAATGATATTACTTTGCTCTCTGAGGATATCAAATATTTTTCAAGAGCCAGTACAATTTGTAGTAAAACACTTTACAGACGTCCTTAGCAGATGCATTTTGGCTTTTTACATAGATGGCTTTAATTTGCACATCTATCAAAGGCAAAGTGTTGCATTGTCAGGTTTCGCATTTTTTTTTGCTCAGTTTTGGGAATTTTTGACTTGACTATATAGTCCATAAATTCAACAGTCAAAATTCAGAAACAAGAAATGATTTCAGACAGCTACAGTGACTTTCTGTGTTCTTCTGTTATTCTCTGCCTGAGCTCGTCTCCTTCTGTGTTGGTCCATAATCTTTGTGGTGTCTGACTGCTCTCAGACATTTTCACAAACTGTGCTCTCCGCCAGACGTCCGTGTTGACGACAGTTGCGGTTGCCAGAAGTTACATGTTGTAGCTCGAGAGGCTCTCTGAGTTTATTTATGGCACCTCATTTGGGGCTAATTAAGTTTAAAAGGTTCATGTGAGGGGCAGCAACTTGGGGAGAGTAAAAGAATAGAAAATTGCAGCTGAATACGGCTGAGAGAATATGAGACTGTGGTTGCAAAGTTTTATTTAACCTAATTTGACTGTATATACTCTTTAAAAAAAAAGTTTCAGTATTGGATCATTATTTTATTCTTATTTAACTCAAGATGCTGCATTTAATTCATTTATTTGTCAGATGATTAAACTGCAACATAAGAAGTATTTGGGGGTTGGGCACTTTCTGACTCTGTACTTTTGTGTCTGTTTGGCTTTCTGTCCCCTTGTTACCCATCTCCTCTCTCAGGGTCAAAGATTATTCATCAGACTGGTCTGACGACGAAAGTCCTAAGAAGGTGCTGGCGGTGAACGGCGTGGGGGAGGCGGAGGACGAGGAGGATCAGGTAGAGGGGGTGCAAGTCAGAGCGCTCTATGATTACACGGGCCAGGAGGCCGATGAGCTCAGCTTTAAAGCAGGTATTAACACCTACTAATGCTTGTGGAGGCGAGGCATCACAGGAAACAATGTTGATTTTTGGTTTGATTGATTAGTTGCAGTTTTACTATTGCTGTCGTTTCATTAAATGTGCAAAGCCGAGTTAATTCTGTCCGGATCCTTTTTTTTTTTTTTTACATAATTTCAACCAATTTTACAAATGTATCTGAAACTCCAGCTTTGATGAATAAAAGAACATTTATATGTCTAAATAGAAAGGGTGTATTAGATCAGAGACTGAAGGTTTCTGTTGAAAAGCAAAAGCTAATTTATTTTTTTTTGTTCACCTGTGATGCCTTGTTTTAATACACTTACACACACACATTCATGTCAAGCACACTGTTTCAAACATGTGGACTGATGATGCAGTGAGACTGTAATGTCGCAGGGACACACCCCTAAAACACACTATTACATCTTACCTCAGTGTGCATGTTAGTCACTTGCTCAACATTTGTGAATGTTGCATTAATGAGTCACCCCGAGTCACAGAAACGTCACAGCCTCTTTAAAATGGAGAAAGAAATACAAGTAAAACTTGGAGAAACTCTTCAGCTTCAGCAGTTTAGGACAACTGATTTTTGTGCAAATGGCAGTGTGAAATGAAAGCTGCTTCCTCAGTTGGCTGCAACCATTGTTTTGATCAGGGATCCCCCAAACACTACAGATATGATATTTTTAAATAACAGTATTTTCCCATCTCTAAAGTTCCACCTGTGTTGTTCTGTTAAGATGTAAAACTGTCTTCTGTGACTTGAATTGGCTCATTTTTGCTAAAGTTTCAATGTAAAATTGCTGATTACATGAGGAGTGTGTTTGTGCTGCAGCCTGACATCATCACTGGCTGATGATGAGATCGGTTTAGAAATAAAAGCATTATTTCTTCCAGAACACATAGTCAGAGGACTGATGCTTTTATTTTGCTGAAAATGAAAAAAAAAACAGCTGTCTCACCCGATAATTTAGGTATTGTTGATGGCAATGAAACCCTTTCTGAGTGTTTTTTATTATCCTGATTCACTGGATGTTCTCACCTCTGTCTGAATATCAAGAATTCTAATTGTGTGTTTTATCCTGATTTGAAGGATTTATCAAAATAACAATTTATAACGTTTGTGATTATCAGAATAATCTGACACTTAAATCATTCGCTCATCTGTCAGGTAAGTCGAGGAGCAACCATATAACACAGTTGGTTTGAAATGTTTAAAAGTGATAAACAGAAATCATATACACTTCAGGGGAAAAACAGAAAAATCAGTGTACTTTGACTGTGTCATAGTCAGAGCTTAAAAAGACATTGTTGTTGGATGTGTGTGTATGCCTCAAAGTAGGTTGTTGTGTTTACTGCTTTTGAAGAGGAATACATTTTATTCATGTACGAGTGCGTTGTCCCACTGGAAAACCACGGCAATCCAGCCTGCACCTTATTTGATGAAGCTTTGCTTTGTTCACCAGCTAATCTCTAACTGATTCTGACTGGTGTCTGGTGCTGGGCAGGCTGTGTACTGTGGCTTTGTCAGAACATTTTCAGAGAGAAAAGCTGCAAGTGTTTTTATATTGGCTCTTTAGGTTGTCCTTCCATCCCTCTGTAGTGGAATGCTGAGTTGTGATCACATGTTGTGTCACAGGCTGTTTCCATATCATTTGATTATTGAAAGAAATCTTTAAGAATAGAGAAGACAGCTTTTACACAGGCCTGTTCAGTAAACCAAATAAACAGAAGTCATCCCCAGAGTCTTCACAGGGTATCATGGGATGAGGAATAATGTGTTGTTTTTTTTAGTATTGACCCACCAGTGATGCCAATCAGTTTTTGTCCCACTGAAAATGTTGTATTGGGTTGATGAGAGTTCTGAGATCACCACTGAAAGCTGGCACATTTACCGGAATGTTTATTGACATGGCTTGACCTTAAGAGAAAAGAAAAGAAAAGAAAAAAAGAACACATACAAACATAATGAGACATAAAACCAAACAATGAGCTAGAGGAGGCTAAGGACCTTCATGGGGCCTGCAGAGCTGCTAAGGTGGTAATAATTCTCTCAGGTCTGGACACTTCGGAGGGTGACGTTTGCCCTGTTTGGCGGTGTTTAACCAGACTGTATCTGTAGAGCTTTAGTCCGTCCCCTGAGGGCAGTCGTGTCTCGTTGGGGTTTAGAGGGAGTTAATGGGACCTGATGGGACCACAGAGGGAGGGACCTCAGTTTGTAAAAGCTTAGCCAAGCTCAGCTCTGCTTAGCTTGAACCAGGACCAGATGACTGATAAACCAGGACAGGTGGCCTCTCCTCCTCTGGTTTTGATCATCTGCATCATGAATGTGTGTATGTGCATGCGATGCCTTTTAATCTAACGGTGAGCTGACTTTCCTTCCAGGTGAGGAGCTGCTGAAGCTGGGAGAGGAGGACGAACAGGGCTGGTGTAAAGGACAGCTGAGCAGCGGCCAGGTCGGCCTCTACCCCGCCAACTACGTCCAGTTGGTTGCTTCCTGATGGCCCTCCCTCTCTGATCACCCAGCCAATGGTAGATTCACACTCAAGATGCCAGGACCAATCAAAAGCTATTAGTGCTGACATGTAGACACACCCAGTGTGAAACCAGACAGCTTTTTGTTACTGACTGTAAAACTCATCACGGAGTTCATCTTTTCTTCTGCGTTTTTGAACACCAGCCAGTGGAGGAGTCCACTTTTTGTTTAATGCTGTTTATTCAGCCTGAGGTCAACGACATTGTTGTTTGAAAGAAGTCTCTGGAGGCCTGCCAACATGAATGGACTGTAGAGGAACATGGACATAAGAGCTGGGACGTCACACATCGTTTTCTATCTCTGGATTTTCTTTATCTGCTTACTATCATCATTTTCAGTTATTAGGGTCGGACAATCCACATTTAATCAAGGAAGAACAAGCCTGGTCAGAGCTGAGCTGGGGCAAGAAGCAATGAGCAAGCACCACAGCTGATTTTGAATGGCTGATACATCTGTCAATCAGTCAAAGGTTAGATTGGCTTAGTTTAAAGTTTGGAAGCTTTACAGACTATTTTTTGTCTTCATCTTTTATATGGCCATAATTAATATTATATTCTGTCTACATATAAAGTAGGTGTATTTTAGAGTTGGGATGAGGGAGGACTTATTTCAGGTCAATAAGTTCCAATTCATATTTCCTTTAGACTGTGTGTGTGTGTATGTGTGTATATATATACATATATATAATTACATACATACATACACATATACATATATAAAAAAATGCAGGAATTGCAGCTGCAGGCTCCTCTTCATCGCCCTCTCCACTCAGCTGTGGTGGTTGCTGGAAAAAGACTGTCAGTGCCTTAATCAATAAGGCCAGAAATGCGACAGCGCCGCCCTGCTGTCTGACCAAGGATGTGCAGCCGCCAGCTGGCTGATAATCGGTTGATGACGTCCAGTCTGATCCCAGTGGAAACCAGTCACCTGGAAATTAAAATGTTTAAACGTTGATCATGCAGGCAGCACTTGATTGGTTGTAAACCTTTGATGCCCCTCCCCCTCTTCATTTAGTTATACATCATTAAGCTTTGGTTATTTTGTAGATTTTTAGGTGTGACACTGAATTCACTTTCTTTACTTATTTGTTTTTTTCTTAAAATGATAGCTGTATGTTTATATTACGATTTTGATTATGGACGGTTAAATTGTTCCTTTGACATTTTATTTTTAAGAATAGCAATTTTACAGTCAACATATTATTTACTTTCTTATTTATTTTCCTCTTTTAATTTGGCAATGATTCTTCATTTGAGACTGGCAGAGGCAGGGAGAGTAAAGTTGACTGATAGATGTAACCTTTGGAAGGTGGTTTGTTTTGCTGTGCTGAGATCAGGAAGCACACGCACCTCAAACATCTCAAATAAGTGACAATGTTTCGTCTGTTTTTTTGGTTTTTATGTTTGAGTTCGTGGTTTGTGTGTGAGGGAAGCTCCTCTGTCCTGCTGATCGGAGCATCGCTACAGCTAACCCATGAAGACGTCCAATTAATAAGAGAGATAATAGAGAAATTAACGCTACTGTGCTCTTCCTTTTGATTTTTTCCTTTCCTTTACCAAACTGTAACTAAAGTGGGAGGCGACAATAAAGAGCTTTATACAACAGACTTTAGTTTGTCCTCATTTTGCTTTCATACAGCAGAAATTATTTCCTGCAATAATTCGGATTCAGGGCTGGAAGGAAGGACAATTGCTGAGATATCGAGATGACGCCTGAGTAACCTCACTATCTCAGGAAGACTGCGATATGGTGGAAAGCTCCGTTTGGAAAGCACCTGACATAGAGCAGCTGCACCCCTGTCAGCTCTTTGTCAATATTTGTGTCATTCTTGTGAAAAAATCGATTGCATGCAAAGCAGAGCACAGAGACCCAAAGACATGAATATTATTGTTTCCTGTCAGGGCTGCAGTGTCAGGACAGTTACCTGTAGGAGTTTTAGTAGGCGTTGTCTCGGGGCTCTGGGATTATAACAGTAGCGCCATCTATTGGTAAAATGCAGTTGTTTCCAGTCAGGAGGTGAAGTCATCCAGAAACAGTGAGTCCGATGCTCAGTGACACCACTTCCTTCCTCTCAAGTCTACAGAGATGTTTGGAGGGTTTGTGCAAGACGCTCTGCTGTGACATGTCTTTGAGTGTTTGTTTGTGTCACATAATCACACTTGAAGTCTTGAAACAGAAATATAGATCTCAGGAGACTATCGTGGTTAAATATGGCTAAAGAAACAATTTACTGTGGAGGTGTTGGACTGGTTTGTCTTAGATTGCCACTTCTAAATTTGTGTACAGAGAAAGAGATAAACTGGATGACTCTGTTTGTTCTTGCTCCTGTTTGTTCTTGCTCTGTTTACAGCAGCTTCCTCACCATATCCAGAGATACTATCATCTGAGTCATATATATATATATATATATATATATATATATATATATATATATATATATATATATATATATATATATATATATATATATTATATATATATATATATATATATGTATATATATATATATATATATATATATATATATATATATATATATATATATATATATATATATATATATATATATATATATATATATATATATATATATATATATATATATATATATATATATATATATTATATATATATATACTATATATATATACATATATATATACTTATATATATATATATATATATATATATAAAAATGAGGCATAAGTTGAGCCAAAGATATGAAAATCTGCAGACAGTTTTATTAAATCGACAAATTTTTATCTGTACAGCAAAATCAAATCTCACAATGATAAATCTGTTACGTCGTCATATTACATGGCAATATGTGAAAAGAAACAAACTGCACACTGATGAGGTTCGTACACGTAGAGACTTGCGCACAGAACCGGTTATGATATTCTCCTTTACTTCCTGTTAAATCTGATGACACATACAGGAACATAAAAGCTGAAAGCGGCGAGCTGTTGGCCTCCATCTGACGAGCGATCGGCTCGGCTTCCAGGTAGAGGACCTTTCCTTTTTTCACACGAAATCCTTTGAGAACGTGTTCGCAACTGATTTGCAACTTCAGCTGCATTAACTCTTGTAAATGAGAGGTCAAAACTGTGATCACCATCTGTTTTTCAGTCATTGACACATATTACATGCAGCCAAAAGCTGCAAATCTGTTGCTGACAGAAAGGCGTGGTTGCTTTTTTTTTTTTTTTAGAAATCTTTTTACAAATGAATGAGATGAACGAGGCTCGCTGTCCAATCAGCTCATGTCAGCAAACAAACGTCAAAGCATTGTAGACAAGTAAAGTGCAAAATCAAATATCAAATATTTATCAATAAAAAAAAACAAAAAAAAAACAAAATCATGTTTGCACCTCTTCAGTTACACTTAAAGTTACAAGCCTGAAACAAAAACAACAATATGCTTATGGCTTGAATGTCTGTAAAATGCTGAGTGATTATTTTCTATCGCGGGGTTTGTTGTAACATCAGCATGAAGCCAAACCATTTCCTTTTGCTTTTATTATAACAGTTTGATGCATTTCTAGTAATAGCTTCACGTCCCCTGGTAAAAGTGACAGATACTTTGCTCGTATGCGTCACATACATGTGTTATAGAAGTGCAAATGTATATCTGATCAGCCAGTTCAAGCTTCAGGCAACACTCGTATGTGGAAATAAGTCAGAATTATCTATATCACAATCAGTCATATGCAACTTTGATCTATAACACGTCAGAAAATTCCAGTTCACCCCGGTTCTCCCTGATGCTGCACTTTGTTTTTTCTCTCTCATAACTTAAAGCTGCTTCAGCTGATATAAATAGATGTTTTTGGCCACTTGGGGGTAGCAGAACAAGACATTTGGTGGCGCACAATGGTTTTACAAGAGCTGGAGCCTGAAGGAAATTAGCTTAGCTTAGCATAAAGACAGGAAGCAGAGGGAAAACGGCTAGCCTGGCTCTGTGCAAATATTAAAATTCTCCTGTTGACGCCAGTAAAGATCACTGCCTTACATGTTACAGCTCGTTTAACCCAAACAGAAATGTAAAAAGTATTTCTGTATGACAGTTTATATTTAGTACATTGCTTATTTAAACTTGTGCATTGGTTGCCTGGCAACTTCATGGTAGGGCTGGGCGGTGCTATGGTAAAATCATCAATATTTTGTATGAAGGACCTCTACAGTTATTGCAACAATATTGTGAGGATGACTGTTGGAACTTTGGCAAAATAGTAACACAATGAGATTTATGATAAATAATCATCAGATTAATGACCAAGTGTGTGAAGGCAGGTATCGGAACAGTCTGATAAGTGCAGAACATTACATCACTTTACTGTAATGCAGTATTTAGAAATCAGGAAAAGACAACAATCACGCCATGTCACGATATAATGATATCCACAATCTATGATGATACTGTAAATAGTCTCCTATTAAATTATTGATACAATGTCGATACATTGCCCAGCCTAACCTCGGAGAAGTCATTCAACCCCTCCAGAAAACAGATCCAGTGCAAAACTTCCCCTGAAACAACCGCTCACTGTGTGAACGCTCACATTTCTGTTTGTGATTGGATAAAACAAATGAGATTTAGCTTGTTGCTAAGAGATTTAAAAAGGTGTTAAGAGGTGTCTTCTTAACTTTTGCTAGAGCCAAGCTGTCTCTACCACCTCCAGTCTGTAAGCAGGGTAAGTACATTGCCTTCTGGTAAATTAAAACAAACAAACAAACAAAACATTTCCTTTGACCCTGTATGACATGCCATTTCTAAATTATGTGTGCCCAAAGCAGAAGGTGTTTTGACTGAAGTTTGTCTACTGTACGTTTACATGCAGAGTATAAATGCAGAATCTGACTTTAAAGGAGCAAGATGTAGCTTTGGGAAAGACATTTTAATCATTGAAGAGAAAGATCTTCATTGAGTCCATCCATTTTCATGACCAAATAAACAAACCGACCTTAAAACACAACACAGTTTCATACTGTTTTACTTTGTTTACATGTGGCGGACCCTGCCACCTTTCTAGCTACAAACAGTGTTCTGGGACCTTATGTTCCTCTGAGAACAGCTTGTTTATTCAGTTACTGAAAAGCTAAATATTTCTAAATTGTAGTATTACCTCATTAATATTGTAAATATTAAAATTCTTGAGTTTGAATTTCTAACCCAACACTACAAATTGCGCCCGATGTGTTAGTAGCTCAGCGCGGGTTCGCTGACACGTTTTAACCTCTTGCATGCTGTCAATACACAAATAAATGACTTTTGAAAATAAGAAAAGGAACTTCCTATGCAGAGAACGCCAACAGTCTCGTGATTAAACGCTGCATCCATGTTAACAATCACTTCCTCCCTCACAAAAAAAAAGAGTTTGTGCACTGGCAGGTCGTCCGATTATAACATGAAGCCTCTTGTGTATTATATGACTGATTGTGTTAAAGGCAACAGAGAACAGAGACTACACGGATCATGATGAAGATATCCAGAAGAATTTCCTTTAGGTGGCTGAACTAGTCCAAATGTAGAGAGTCGTACCTGTCGAGCTTGACTCGATCCCGCAAAGGAGTGAAGAGGACGGGAGGTCGTGATCCTGATGAGAAAATGTTTAAAAGCAACAGTAACATCACACAATTCAACCCCAGTGTTTTGACCCCTTAGATTTCAAGTTGCTCCTTATGCGTTTCAGGCAGCCACAGTCACTTAGAAAGAAACAAAGTCCTGTTGCTCTACATGCTCCAGTCTCCATTAAATATCACAAAAAGCATCAGGACTCAACGAGGGGGAAAGCGGCCCTAACCTCAGAAGCAGCAGCCCTCAGTCACATCATGAACAGAGCTCATTTAGAAACTGAAAAGATGCCGGACGACCTCACGTCCGACCCCAATCGAAGTCCTCGGCAAAAGCCAATTCCATGGGAGAAACAATGTGATCATCAAAGAAAAAATCGCTCCAATCAGTCAGTCAGTCAGCGCTCTCTGGGAGTTTGGAGATGCCCAAATGGAGATTTAAGGATTTTTGATTTGATGCAAATATTCAGCAGCAGCCAATAAACATAGCAGTTCCAGATGTAGGTACTGGCGTTGGCACTGTGCAGGTTGGCTGGTTACAGACAGAGCATCCGGGAGAGAAGGAGGACGAGGACGAGGAGGAGGAGAAAGAGGAAAAGGAAAAGGAGTCAGTCTTTTTTGAGGGGTCCGAGCGTTCGCCCTCTACCGGTCCTTCAGTTCTCTCGTCACCCGCTTGGTGATCCGACCGCACAGCAGCCCCACCAGGAAGAGGACGCACACGCTCAGTGCGATCATGAGCAGGATGTAGTTCTTGGAGGGTGACGTCATCACCTGCATGGCCAGGTCGGAGAAGCCCTCTGCTGGCGCCACCTGCAGGACAGGGGGGATATGTTACTGATGCAGCAAAATAGCCATGTGAGCAGCGCTTGTACCAGCTGGTCCACTTTTTGTCCACTTGTTCATGGTTCCTGGTCCAAACATTGATCGCCCCCAGAAGATGAATTGTCATAATTTTGCTAATCTCCTGGATTTTTCCACTAACGCCACCATGAGACCAAAATAGAGCCTGTCCAGTACTTTGGTTCATGATCAGATACCGGTAAAACTGACATTCCCATGGACAGCTGTACTGAGTTTGTTGAGTTGTGCGCTTACATTATCCCACATATAAAGTCATGTTTGTATTCTATATCTATATATTTAGTATCTATTCCCTCTCAGAACGGCACTCTGAATCTCAAGGTATTGTCATGTCACTTTATTCTAGATCACGGTGTGTTTGATTGGTCACCTGTCAGTCCACCATACCCACTCTAGCTGCTATAACTTCCAGGGAAACACTGGAAACACCAGATGATGCATCAGAGAGTGATGAAGGAAGACTGTGAGACTAGCTAGATGATATTGTCCACCTTTGTTTGGACTGCTCGCTTGTGATGGAACATACCGACATTAGCGCATAGCTCGGTAATAAAATATGTGAAGTAAAACAAGCCGTGAAGACCGAACGATGCAGTCCTTTGTGGGAGTCATGACCGGGCGAACGTTCACCTTGGCGGCGTAGCTCCACATGTCGATGCGGTCTTGAAGTCTCTTCTTACACTCCGGCTGCAGACGAACTCTTTTGTCCTGCAACGCCTCCATCAGACACGACATCTCTGGATGGTTGAGAGGGAGAAAACAAGACACAAGGCATTCAAAAACACAGTTAAACACATCCTGCAACAGGCCAGCCAGGAAGAGTTTTGTGCAAATGTAAATATATTGTATGAAAGCACCCACGTCGTCCTCTGCCTGGCGTGATGGCGGCACAGTGGTGTTTGAGGTCCAGAGCGCAGGCTGTGTGGAGGACCGGGTCCACAAAAATGTCCGCCTTGCTCTCCTTCAGCATGTTCAGGACTTCCTGCAAACAACAAGAATAAAGAAAGGAGGAAGAAACACAGCTACATCTCTGCACTGAAGCCTGTCAGACCATATTTTCCCTCCAGTCCACTGACACCTGAACACAAATATTACATGATGTTAAGTAACTCCAGTGGTTGTACTGAATGGTGCACTAAGAGGAAACTGAAACTAGCAGTCTGCTCCGGAACATTTGTGCATCGACACAGAGGTCTGACGTGCGCTTCACTGAGCAAAGATGGTGAATATTTTTGTTTTGTTTTGTTTTTTAACCTTTTTACAGGTGTCCTGTTTGATTTTCAGCAGGTTGACTTTGAGACACTCTTCCACCTGACCAGTCTGCTCCTGTGCTGCTGCCTCCTCCGCACACAGCCTGGAGATCTGCAGGAGAGGAATTGAGGAAAAGGAGGATGTAGAGAAAAAGAAGAAAAAGGAAAATAATGACAGTGAGAGAAGACAAAAATGAGGAAGATAAAGAGCCGGTTTGATGCAGAGAAAGCCAGACATCCAAAGTGTGTGTGTGTGTGTGTGTGTGTGTGTGTGTGTGTGTGTGTGTGTGTACGTGTGTACCTCATCTGAGCAGTGCATCTGCAGCTGAGGGTCCAGTCTGTAGTCGAGCGCTGACTCCTGGAGAATCACTCTGATCTGGTCTTCACAGTCTGGAGACAACCTCTGAACCAAACCCCAGTCAGAAAACGCACAATTTAATACAGCATCTAGCAGCGTTTCAAAATGTATTTATTTCGTTTCACCAGTGCAATTAAAAGACGTGCGTATCTATTAGCAGCATCGCTTTTGATGTACCATTTTATCCTTTCACCTTTTTATTCTATTTTTCTATCACTGCAGTCTGCAACGCTTTTAGGAAGCTGACTGTGCAGTCGTGGACTGACCTGGTCGGCGTATTTGAGTTTGAGGCAGGCGATGACCTGACCCTCCAGCTCGCTGTCCTCGCTCGCCTTGTTCAGGATGGGCTGGCAGAACTTTGGGATGTCGGCTCGACAAGCTTTTCTCAACACCGGGTTCAATCTGTAGTCTGGAGGGGGAGGAGGAGGAATTTGTTGAGTCAGGTCAGGTTCCGTCTCACTGAACCTTTCATATCAGCAGACTCTTCACTGACCTGTGTTCTGTGTGATCTGTCTCTTGGTGATCATCTGTTTACACTTGGGATCCATCAGCTCGCTGTTCTTGTTCTGTTTCAGACACTGAAGGACGTTCCTGGCATCCGCCTCGGTACAGAACCGCTGCAGGAGGGAAGAGTTTGAAGGATCATTTAGATCTGTAATGACCGCTGAGATCTGGGAACACGGTGGCATTGCTACAACTTAGACACAAGCTCACAGTTCAACCAGATCATCTTAATGACGACATGTCGAGGTGAAACTGAAAGGGAGTGCACCGGAAATGTTGCTGATAGTCCCTCATTGAAGAAAATGAGAAAACATTAGTACATTAACTCAAAATTTTGTCCTACGAGTGATTCTACTTTCTACTCCACGAAATGTATCTGACAGCAGTAGAGCTACTGGTACCAAGAGTTAAAGTCCTAGAAAATCCCAGTGCTTTTCTCCCCCCGTCTCCTCCTCCTCCTCCTCCTCCTCCTCCTCCTCACCTTGATCATCTGCTTGCAGACTCTCATCAGCTGGTAGTCGAGCTCAGGATCGCTCATCTCCACCTCCTGCAGTCTGAAGATCCGCTGGTGGCAGCGCTGACTGAGCTGCTTCTTCTGCTCCTTCAGACACTCGATCATCTGAGAAGCAGCGCGGGGGGAGGGGGGGGAGGAGATAAACGATATGATGGAGGAAAGGGGAGGAAGAGGGACCGAATATAGATGTCAGAAATCTCTATGATAACATAATGTTTTTAACGTTTGTGTTTCACCTGTTTTCTACTGTGTGTGATGCCTCCTACCTGGGCGTTACCAAACGCCACGTTGGGACACAGACGACTGATGTCGGACTTGCAGGGATCATACAACTCTGGTTCCAAACGAATATCCTCCGACTGAGAGGGAGAGAAGAGGAGAAGCAGGAGTTGTACTGTGGCTGTCAAATTTCCAGGTGTTACTTTAGCCTGAAAGTTTACCGGTTTATTTGATTATTTGGAGAGTAAAAGTTGTAATCAAACTTGGTTAAGAAACAGATAAGTGACAGTAAGTCTGTGTGTGAGTGTGCGTGCGCTACCATCTCCAGCTCCTCCACCCGCAGCTGTTTACGGCACTTCAGAGAAACTCGCTGCTCCTTCGCCTCCTGCAGCGTGTCGTTCCTCACCGTGGTGCTGAGACAGATGACGACATCCACCCTGCAGGTTGACAGATGCGGAGGGTGTGAATTATGTCCCTTTAAATCACGTCACGCACAACACTCACGTGGCGCAGAGAACAAAACAAAAGGAAAGATGGAACAAAAGCTTCAAGTGGAAAATACGTTTCTATTTTTCTGCATGTGTTTTGTTTTTTTTGTTTTTTTCCCGGCAACTGAACTCACTTCTTCTTGATGTTCGGACACAAGCGGAGAACGTCCTCCTTACAGGCCATCTTGAACTTGTAGGAGAACCTGAAGTCCTTCATCTGGATCTGAAACATGAGCACAGTCCCGGGGACATTTATTGATACAATTTATCAAACAGCAACAACCCCTGCAAAATTGCATCTTCTTAGTTTGACATTTTTCCGTCTTGTCACCGTAATCTGACGTGAAACATGTCGGGGAATGAAGAGGCGATAAATGACAGCGACACAGAGGAACACAGAAACACTCACTATGGAGCAAATCTCTGGTGAGGCGGCACAATCCTCAAGATTAATAATAATGAGAGCAGAAACATTTCCAAACCAGAACTGTTAACTTGTGCCTTAAACTAACTTCGCACCAAACTTCAGTGAAATCTGTCGACATCCTGCTATCGAACAATCTAAAAACCTCCTTGGCAGAGGCAACAAAAAGGGTTGAGAGACACCGAGAAAGATCGTTCGCATTTGTGATCTCCTAAATCAGTCAAGTGGACACGAAAACCGCTGTAAGTTTGACAAAAGCTAATTAACAGGAAACGAGAAAAGCAAATTAACATCGATCAAGAGAAAGAGAGAGAGAGAATACAGAGCGAAAACAGATGACAACTGACCAGCTGGAAGTGAGTAACGCCGACTGCGCACTTTTCGTTCATCTCCTTCTGGTGTTTGTTCTGAACCAAACACTCCATCAGGTCGCCTGTATCGATCTGGTTATCGGCTACATCCTGCACACACACACATCACAACACAACACAACACAACACACAGAATAACGATTAAAAACATTATTATTTACATTTCATTAAGGGAGTCTTAAGCCCTGCTTCATTTTGACAACACTTAATGAGTGTTTTGAAGCGTGACGTAATCAGCAATCACCGTTTTGGCCGCGAGAGACCAGTGTTGTAAAGAACTATAATCTCTTTAAGAAATCGAACACGGTGAGCGTATTGTTAATATTTTACACATATTCATAATATATATTCATATATCAAATGTATTGCTTTTGATTCATATGTATGATTCTTGACTTTTGCAGCACAAGTTGTGCATTTTATTATGTTTAGAATTTTCAATTCCTCCGGTGTGAAAACCTGATTCTAAGCTTTAGATTCACTGCAAGCCTGCTGCACTATATTTGCTTTTAATACATTACCGGATGTTTGGCTTTATCTTGTGTGCCCCCTGTGTGTATTTGTGCACAGGTAGAAAAGTACAGGTAAAATGCACTCACGTGGCAGTGGGCCTGTGTGACGGGCTCACAGGCTCTGATGAGCAGAGCGTCAATCTGGATGTCCTGCGGCAAACAGACGGAGAAGTTAAAAGTGTAAAGCTGAGACAAAGAAACACGCTTATTTGAAACCTCAGCTGCTCAGCTGAGCATTTATTCTAGTTTCCACTTAATATTAATGACCTCTGACTCCAGCTCGGTCAGGTTGCCCACAACCTCCCTGCAGGCTGACACCAGGTCCTCCAAATGATCCTGCAGACACTCCAGCTCCTGAACACACACACACACACACACACACACACACACACACACACAGGATGTGGACAGTGGTCAGCAGTTAAAATATACATGATCAGGATTTGAAGTGTTTTTTTTTTTCAGACGAACACGGCGAGGGGTGACATGAGCTGTTATGATGAACAACAACCACCAGAGGGCGCCTGTAGATCCAGCGCGGGGTTAAAATCTAAACTGGCATCAGCAGCAGTGGTGGTGTGAGTCCGTCTCACCTGTCCGGTGTCCGTCTTCTCGCTGCACCACTTGCCGAGGTCGGTCATGCAGCGTTTCTGCAGCTCGGGTTCCAACTTCACATCCAGCGCCCTCTGGTGGAGAATCCTCTGAACCTCCACCTTACAGTCCCGAGATAACTGCAAACACACACACACACACACACGTAAACTTCTACTGGAGCCTGACGACACTGGACTGTTGAGGCCGATATTGATATTTCAGAGACAGAAAATGTGATCATATATCATCAGCAGATGTTCATTCAACAGAAAACATTTTTGATGAGGATCCCTTTAATTTTGATTAATAAAGATTTTGACCGGAATTAATAATATTTATCCCTCCATATTTGCGAGGACCCTCACTGACACACCCAGACCCACAAAATAGTACAGAAGTGCCCTTAAAAGGTAGACACACACACACACACTCATACATAAAGGGCTGAATTGATTAATTGGCTGAAAATTATTTAGAAACTAGTTAGATTAATGATGTGGAGAAAAAAATGTCAAACACGTTGGTTCTTGCTTCTAAACTTCTTCTCCGTGTCTCTACATCACAGTAAATTAAACATCTTTTGGTTTTGACTGTTATATTTCTGTGAATCCAGTTTTCTTGTAACAGCACTCACTCTTGTTTGAGAATTTTTTTTTTTTTTTCCCCCCGATTTGTCAACAGTATAACCTAAATGTGTTGCCCACAGTTGAACAACTGCTGTCAGTAAAATACTTAAACTGGATTTTGACTTCAGCCTTCGTGGATGTTTAGCGGGCTGTACAGCTGTGCTCCTACACACATAGTGAGTGAGGGCAGGGGAACATATCTTTACCTAGACATTACACTAAGTCTTCAACAGCTCTCTGAAGAAGTGCGTGCCAATTAAAATGTCCTCATTCTCCAAAAATGTGCTTTACACACGCAAAACGATTACCGAGAGCGTATAATCACATCAAATCAGGCTGTCGGGGGTCTTCTCGCTGATGTGTGTAATTACCAAAATCAGGGCCAGGTGGACCGTCCTACTCATTGTTTCTCCGCGGACAGACACTGATTACATGGATATCAGGGACAGCCAGGCTTCATCATTACATTCATTTGGCAGCTGCTTTTGTTCAGAGTGCATTCTTCTGCAACAAACAACTAAGAATATGCTTAGTGCCACAGCCGGCAAGTCCTTAGACTTCTTCTTTTTTCTTTTTTAGGAATGAGATGGGCCAGTTGTCGAGCAGGCGTTGTGTACGGTGTGATCGTGTCCCGGAGGCAGGGAGATCCAGTTCCCTCCACTGCCTTGTAGACCAGCACCGGAGTCTGGAACCGGATGCAAGCTGATCTCACTTTCCTGCGCTGGCTTCCAGTCACTTTCTAAGATGCAATTTTCTGCATGCACTGTCTCCTACTGTATTTATCGACATAGCCCTGATTTACTGGGTTGATGCAACGCCAAGATACGCTGGGCCGGAATTACAAACGTGGGCTGCAGTTTTCATTGAGTCTGCATCCACAATCTTTGTGTATTCAGCAGCTGATTTACTCAAACAGCAGCTCATCACAGAGTCAGCGCCTGGCCTGAACCTCCAGAGCTCACAGTCACGGAGCAGAGGTGGGTTTCTATGAGACCACTGAGCTCAGAAAAGTGATTTTCATTACAAAATATATGAGAAAAACAACAACTCGTAAAATTACAATGCCATGATCTTTAGCATATATCTAATTACTTTGTCATATCTAATTACTGGTGCATTATGAGGCAACATTAGCATTTACCTTAGAGCACCACCGCACGGCCTCACAGAGCTGCTAGCATGAATGTAGGCTGAAAAAGGTGAAGGCTGCTTGAGGGTGAAAGGCTGTTACATGACATTATTTATGTATTATTTATTAATTAAGTTTCCACCAAAATTACACGAGTGATTTAAGTCGCTGCTGTCGGAAAACTGTTGTGCAGGTTAGTGACGTGGAGCATCAAATTAAGCTGCCAGACATGGATGGAGTCACTGCCATCGTCATCATCGGCAATTCAACCCTTCACCACGATCAATAATGATTGGTTTAGGTGCACAACAGACTACTTACCACCTCCTCTGGTTTTACCTGGTAAATTTAATTTAACACATCAGAGCTGTACCTGCTGATCCTGCAATCAGTCAACACTCAGGTAGACTGGACATTAAAGTTCACCACACTAACAAAAAACATTTGTGAACGCTGATGAAATACATCAGAAAATACATGAAAACCTCACCTTGAGAAATGTGTGTGTGTGTGTGTGTGTGTGTGTGTGTGTGTGTGTGTGTGTGTAATGTCTTCATACCCGGCGCCCCTGCTCCTCGGTGCGGTAGGCGTGGCGGTACAGGCAGGAGAAGACTGCGCCCGGCGGCATCAACTCGCTGGTCTCGTTCCAGCCGTGTGTGTGACACAGTCGGGCGGCGTCGCCCTGACACTTCTTGTACAGGATGGGGTCCAGTCTGGGGGACAGAGAGAGGGCCTTCATATGTGTCATACCACGACCATTAAACCACTTCTCTCCTCTGTTCAACAGTTTGTACAGAAAATCATTATTATAAGAAGTCTGAAATTTTGGCCTCAAGGTTCTGAGTCTCAAATTTAGCATTTATAAATCAACTTCCTTCACATCCTTGTTGAATCTTCCAATCCCTCTCACATGGACCTAAAACCTCTTGTAATATGTCGAGCCCAGGTGAATGTTTGGATCTCAGAGCCGACTCACTTCCAGTCTCTGGATATAAAATACTGCAGCTCCAACAGTCTGTGTTCACAGTCCTCCACCATCTTCTCCGTGTACAGGTGCTCCATCAGGCACGACAGGATCCTACAAACACACACACACACACACACACACACACACACACACACACACACACACACACACACACACACACACACACACACACACATCAAATGATGAACCAGTGTCTATGAGGGACAAACGTTGATAATAAATGATTCGTCATTCACACTCTTTATGAGGTTCGAGCACAAAAAGGATCAACTGGTCGTCATCTAGAGATTATTTAGAATAAAGTCACAATAGCTACAATGCATAAAGTGTGTGTGTGTGTGTGTGTGTGTGTGGTGTGTGTGTGTGTGTGTGTGTGTGTGTGTGTGTGTGTGTGTGTGTGTGTGTGTGTGTGTGTGTGTGTGTGTGTGTCACTAGCTCACATTGGGTCTCCGTTGCGGATGTGTTTGCAGGCGGTCTGGATGACGGACTCGCAGGCCTCGTTGAGCGCTCGGTCAATCCGGTAGTCGGCACCGGGGTCGGCAGACTGGATCAAAGTCTGCAGCTGCAGTGGAAACATAAAAACGTCAGCAGGAGAATTTTATTCATTGTTTTACATTTTATTTATTGGTGAACCAACACCGTGTGTATTACAGCCTGTTCAAGATTTCTGTTTAACTAGACTGCCAGGTTTATGTGATAATACATACAATTCTGGTTTGTATTACAAACACAGTTTATTTTCATTGTTAAACATCTCTGCTCTTGCGGAATATTCTATACATTTCTATCATTTTTGCTAGAAAGTTGCAGTGACAACGTGGCCACAGGCTGAAATTCTCTATTTTATAAATTTAATACAAATATGGGGGTAAATGCCCTGAAAAAGAGCTGCAAACACTTCAAATGAACTTTTTGGTGGACCTCACACAGCTGGGATAAAAATGGAATTTAACGATCTTCATAAAAACTGACCCAGAATAGTAATAACTCAAGTCATTAGTCAGCGACAGTCCGGCCTCTCGGCTGTTCCTTCAACACTAAAGCATCACAGTGATAAAATAACGGCTGCGGTCTTACGGCGCTCTGACAGACGCCGTCGACGTTGGTGTTGCGGTCGCCTCGTCCGATCCTCATCAGACAGTGCAGTGTGCGGCCTTTGCGGTGCAGACCGGAGCAGTGAGTCTCGATCTCAGACCGGCAGTGCAGCACGATCTCCGGACTCAGAGAGAAATCCTCCATCAGCATCCGCCGGTAGTCCAGCATCTCACCCTGACACTCCCCGCTGACTGGACGACCTGCACATCGCAAGATCCGGTTATTACTGATACAACTACAGACCTGACGACACAAAAAAGGCTCCAACTGTAAATACTATATTTGACATTGATTAACAGTGTGATAAAAGTAGGAGAATTATTGTGATTCTCTCTTATTTTAGCAGAATATCAGTGTCAAGTTTTAGACTAAGAAGCCCTGAAGCTCTGCAGATAACAGAGAGGAGGCAGAATATTTATCACACACCCACCATCAGGATTAAGAAACTTGCTGCAGCGTTATCAGTTGTTGCAGTATCGGTTTACTGCAGTGAAACTAAAGAACTGAGTGTTTTAACAGCATCGCAGTCATTGTGTAGTTTACTGACAGTTGTATGAGTCTGTAGGACAGTAGTTCACTGGACTAAGTGGCACTCGGCTGTCATCAGGAGGCAGAAAGTTCAATAACGTGTCGCATTTTGATGATTGGGAAGTGAACCACTGGACTCGTGTAAATCGCTCCACTCACCGCGGTGCACAGCAGCCTCCAGGCACAGCAGCAGGTACGACAGCCGGGCCTCGCGGGCTCGCGGCAGGTTGGTGTCCAGGCTGCAGCGCTGCTTCCTCAGGTCCAGCTTACAGGCTTTAGCCAGAGAGTAACTGACTCTGTAGTCCTGAGAGATCAGCTTCTGACGGGTGGTCAGGGCGTCACGGCACTGTGGAGGAGAAGGAGAGTGTGACTGCCTGAAACAAGGTGACACTAATCAGCCGGGGGGGGGGGGGGGGGGGATATCGAGTCGGTCGTACCTTTTCTGACATGGCCTCTTCAAACTTGTGATTGAACAGACACTTGTAGACTTTTCCTTCCCCACCCTGAATCTGTGAAGATGAGAAACGAGATAGAATTTTTATTTTTTTTATCATATTTCCAAATAGATTTTCAATCAGAACAAAACTATAAACATATTTCATGGAATTTTGTGCAAAGTAAAGCTGCAACTGTTGTCAACTACTTAATCAACCCCCCACCTGCTTAATCAATAAATCAATCGATTGAACAGGTTGTGTCATAAAAAGTCTAAATTCCCACATGGTAGCCTTCAATGTGAATATGTTCTGGTCTCTATGACAGGAAACTGAATATCTTTGGGTTGTGAACTAAACAAGACTTTAGAGGAAGTCATCTTTGGGAAACGCTGAATTAGATTGTTCACCTTTTTCTGAAACTTTATAGACCAGACAACAAATCAATTAATACAGAACATAATTAACCGTTTTCTCGACAATTAAAACAAGAGGGTTTCTTTACACTGACACAAAGTGGATTCATTTTCTACATTTCCAGCATTTTGTAATACACTGAACTTAATTGAATGAAAAATCTCATTCAGTATGTGTATTTTCATGCATATTCATTTTCTATAATTCACCCTCATTTCAATATCATTTCATTCAGTGAAGCTGTTGTCTGTATTATATTTTCATGGTGTAAAACCCTGCAGGAAGCAACGGATTCTTCTCACGCTCTGACAGAATCTCTCGCGGTCGTCTCTGCAGGAGAAGTACAGATGCCGGTCGAGGTGAAAGTCGTCCGACGACAGCTCAGCCACCCGCAGGATCGCCTTCTGACACTCCTCTTTGATTGGCCGAGCGTGAGCGTCCTGCTGCTCCGCCTCCTTCACTAACGCCTTCTCCAGACAGGAGATCACCTCACCCTGGGAGTGGACGTCCTGATGACAAACAGGCAGACGTAAGACAGAGCATGTGTAGATTCACGAGAAAGCAACCAAGCTCAATCATCACTGATGACCCACTAGAACTGTGTGGTGGCATCTACTAACACACACACACACACACACGCAGTCGCTCGCTCTTTCACCTTGTGTCCCACGTTGATGCTGCCGCAGTGCAGGCTGTTGATGTCTTCTTTACATTTGTCCATGAAGCCGCAGATCAGCCTGTAGTCGCTGAAGATGATGCTGGTCATCTTGGTGATGTACTGGTTACACTGGTACTCGCTGATGTTGCCGCGGTGATCCACCAGGCAGGACACCAGGTAGCCCCTCCCCCGCTCCTCCTCGTTACACTCCTTTATCTGCATGCAGTGAACGTGACGGTGACAGGACAGACGCAAAGACACAAAGGAAGATATTTCTTAATAACGAGACACAACCTTTAAAGAGGTCTTTAGATGTTTGAGCATTGAGATTACTGATATTGTGCACTATGACAACGTGGGACTCTCTTATACCTAAATTTAGTAACTAAATAAAAACTGTGATCAAACTCACTCAGTTCAATCTTAATCTAGTCTGTCATGTAAATCGGTGCCGAAGCACCCACTGTGCTGTTTAAATGACGTCTGACAACACTTCAGACTGACAGCTTCACTTGACTTGACAGGAAGCTGAACCCTGAGCCTCCGGCGGTGCAGACTGACCTCATTGATGGTGCTTTTGCAAACCTCCGTGGCCACCGACTCAAACTTTGGATCTGTGGTCAGATTGAGTTTATAGTTCCACAGGAGCTGCAGGAGATAGGAACAAGAAAAAAGAAAAAAAAAACAAAAACACAATTTCAGAATCAGAATCAGTTCGATTCGCCGAGTAGGCGAACATTTTAAAGGAGTTTAGACTAACCCTGAACCCAACACTGACCCTGCAGATTTGTAAATGTCTGTCTTGCCCTCAGATTCTCCTCTCGTCTCTCTTTCTGTCTTTTCAAATTGAAGCAGATATTGTTTTGTTTTCCTGCCAGTGAGGCTCCAGGTGCCGCAGCCACAGATAACAGCAACTGACAGTCAGACCGCCCAGAAAATAACACCACAACAAGACAAGAGAGTCTGTGTGTGCATGTGTGCGTGCCTGTGTGTGTGTGTGTGTGTGTCATGTTGAGTACAGCCAGTGCTTTCCGTTGCTGTAAAAAGAGATAGTCCAAGTGGTCCATTAACCTTGTGGCATTTCATAAACCTGTCTGCTGTTAAATACTGTGAACTGTGAACACTTGAGGTTTATCATCCAGACGCTTTAGGAGCCTAAAAATGAAGGAAGATGGTGTCGAATGTACAGTTTGTGAAGGTTGAAGGAGAATTCTTCAAAACTATTTTACTTTTAAGCGTGTGGGCGGCGACTAGTGAAGAGAGGACATGAATGTTAAGGTGTTTAAAAGAAGTTTCCTACATTTCCAGAGATTTGAAACTAGTAAATATCAAATACTTTACATCCAGTATTATGATCTAGGAGGTTAACAATCCTCGATCTTTGGGGCTGTACAATGTCATCGCCCTACAAAGGAAATGGATTTATGTAGGTGTGTGTGTCGGGGTCGGGGTGTTAAATGTGAAAGGTTAATCTCTTCTGTTAATTATTAACTCTAACACTGACACTAAATGTGGGTGAACGTCACAAAGAGTCTCCGGCCGTGCTGCAGATCTGTGAGTCATGACATGACACCACAAACAAACACATTCAAATATCCTCTCTCTCCTTTAAACACAAAAATGTGTAATTTCTGCCACCAGGGGTCTGAAAAACTAACTAGAGGAACATCTAGAGGACTAAACACGCATCTGGACCTAACCCATCTGACTCTGCTCTGATCTGGAGCAGTTTAGTATCATGTGGAAAGCTCATAGATTACATGAACTTTTGGGATTAAACAGTGGATTTATCTTCACTCCTGTTTATCAACCTGACCGCAGCAGCGATCTGCAGAGGCGATCTCTATTATCAGGTGTTGATGTTCTTTAATGATGACTGTTGACTGGATCTGGAGCGATCTGTACGTTACTTCATGAACGCAGCGTTACAGAGAGGAGAGGGAACCAGAGTCTGTGGTGAGTGCTGAGTTGAGTGACAGCTGACCTGATTTAAAACAATCCCAATGTTCACCTGCACAGACTCACAGACTTTGAGGCACGTTCCAAGTAATTACGAGGGGATTTCAGGCTGTACCCTCACCAAATCGTGAAGTGATTGAGGGCTCTCTCATTGACATTTTGAGCCCTTTCAGGCCGCTTTCCTTCCATCTGCATTGCTGCAGACTTTTTGCCTGAGCGAATTACCCACACTTCATAGACTTTTAACATTAAACACAGGGTTACATCCACTGGATTGCCCGAAAACACAATTACCTGGATGGCGTCAGTTTTCTATATGCACATTTTTTATTCACAAATAAAAAAATTATCACCTAACATCTGAATTTTTCCCTTCGAGACAATTCTCCACTTACATCGCTCAGTTTATTAAAGAACAAAAGAGAGATAGGCTTTTGAAACAATATGGAACTTTTTTTACAGAAACCTCCGACTGCATAAGTTTCAGTCTGTGTGTACGGTCAGGCAATATACATTTCAAAACGCGAAATTAAAAAAGGCAAAGATCTACAAGGTTAAGTGAAATGTCCAAAAACTTACCAAGTGACATCAGCTATGTCCCTGAGGGCTCAGGGCTTAAGGCTTTTTGAAGGGGGGGGGGGGGGGGTTGGGGTGTCAGCTGCTATCTTATGGCTAATGTACAGAAAAGCAGCTTATCCAGCCGTTTGGGGTGAAAAAACACTCAGAGGAGTAGAGGGAAAAAACACAAACGATCTTGCAGTTGAATTTGCGTCACTGTTGGTAAATACACCATTAAAAAACACTATTGCTGATGAAAATCTATTTAATGCAACTTAATATGACTCACGTTAAATTTAGTCTCACTCTCCAAATTCCCCATACCAGAGGTAGCAACAGGCAACCAAGTGAAGCACACGTTACCTGGAGTAAACCTCTGGATTTCTCTCAGTTTGAACAATGTATATATATATAACAAAAATCTGTTAATTCTTGGACTTTTAATGCAGAATTCTCACTGAGAATGTGTGTGCTGGAGGTAATACTTACATGGTTACAGTCGGGAGCAATCTCAGTTTCCTGCAGGAAGACACATAAAGAAAAAAATTAACAGCTGCCTTTTTTGGGACAAATTAATATAAAAAACAGAATCAAGCTCTTTCTGTGTATTTACAGTATGTGGGTGTGTGCATATGGCAGAAGAAGAGCGGTAACAAGTGCATACACACAAATCTGCCTATTGGTCCCCTCACAAAAAAAAACAATATTCATGCCAAGCCTGACCATCGGCTGTCTGTGCTGCTGTGTAAGATGGCCTGTACTGTACAAAAGGACGAGAACAACCAGCCATAAGGAAACTGGTAGCTATATCACATCGAGTGACTGGCACAGGGAGATGTTTATGTGCTGCAGTTTCACGTGAACAAAGAGACAGAGGATCTTCACAGACATCCTTGACTGTCAGAGCAAACGCAGCGGGGAGAAGCTGTTCGTACAGCTTCACGTCACTTCGCAGTAAAAGAAGACGCCAAGGCCACTTCATGTTAACCCTCCTCAACCCACGGGAACAAAGACAAAAAACCTCCTTCTGACTTTAAAATGCCATTTCCACCAAATGTTTCAGAGGCAGAGGAACAACCGCAATGAGGAAAAAAAGACCCTCAGTGGGTTCTTGGATAAAAACGTCTAATTAGTTCAACTATGGGTTATTAATCAAGGAGGAGCTGTTCCGTTCACATCAAAGGCTGCTGAAATGAGACCAAATTAATCACACGGACTGATCAAACCGGAGTGGCAACAGGGCTAATTGTGTCTGGGGGTGATGTGACAGAGCTCTGTTTATATCACAGAAAACACAATATGATAAAATCAAGGCAGAGAGTCTGGGACTTGGAAGTTGGCAGCGTGAAACCAACCACTACATTAAAGCTCACAAAGGGGTTTACTGTAGGTTTACTGTAACGCAAATGCCAGTTGTGCAACATTCTTCGCCTGCGTCGTCTGCGGCACCAGACCGGGAATAAAAGTCTTTCAAGTGACTACATGTTTTCTTGCAGCGTTGCACCCACAGAGATTTGTCTACAAGTCTGTAGCGCTCCAGGAGCCCATCATAGATTCACTGTTTCAGTTTCAGGGCGCGTTTCCAGGTCTTATCAACCTTGTTTCCAGCAGCAGCAAGCAGCGAAAAAAGCTCTGATGTATCCACATGCTCGGCAATGTAACGCAGACGGACACAGTCGGCGCCACTCACAATAATTGTCAATATCCTTAAACGAATGAACCCGCAAAAGCCGCCCAGCTCACCGACGAACAGTCCTATATAGGTTTCTTGATTTATTTTGAATTGCCCAAGTCTGTCACCATGGCTGAAGGCAAGCTCACACATTGTCCCCCCCCCGACAAAAACAATTTCAATCACATGTTACTGTCATTTCTTTATCCTTTATTTGTGCAGGAAGTTATTTAAGATTCTTTGATTGTTTTTTCACAAAAGAAAAAGGTGATGTGTGTGTTATCTCTCTGTGATGCAATAACAATATGCTCCCAGTTCAGCTTTAATCTTAAATCTTATCTTAAATCCTTTAAGACTACTGTATTTTGATGATAATCAGTATTAGATCGTGAATGACACTTACGTTGGACAGGATAATCGCAACAAGACATGTTCATATCGTCCCATGCCTACCTCCCTGGTAGGGACCTGAACAGTTTTTGTCAAAGTAATATGTAATGTCATAGTAGTTGTTTTCGCAGGTTACTACTTGACAGGTTACTTCACATTTCCAATATGAAAAATAGACCGTCAATTAGTTTATGTTGAAGAAATGGACATTTCCTGCCATGGTAATCATCTCACCACCCCATAGGTTCATCTTGTGAGACCATGAGAGGCTTCCGGCCCCTAGGTACTCAGGTACATAGTGATATTGTGATGAAAGTCTTAATAAATGGACCGCCAGCATCTGCATGTATTGATTGATAATCAAAAAAAAACCTGCTGGCAACAGAGTGAAAAGCTGCACTGACAGAGAGCTTCGCTCTGCCTCCCTCTCTGTGAGGCAGAGTGAAGCTGTTTTCTAAGATCCACACAGCATCCTTGCACGCTGTCAGTCCACAGTCAGAAAGTGACAAACTGACTCCTTGACCAAAAAGAATGTCCACAGGGCTCTTTGTGCTGCGACAAAGTGACTTCCCATTCAGTAGTCAGTGACTGCGTTTCCTCAAACGTCTCTCAAGTGTCGGATTTCAGGGCTTAGACCACCACAAATATATACTCAAACACTGTCTGTTCAGTAACCACACGCTGCTTCACTGCCAACGCTGCGTCTAGGCTGTGTGTGTGTGTGTGTGTGTGTGTGTGTGTGTGTGTGAGAGTGTGTGTGTCGGTGGGGGTGTCTTTCTCTGGAGAGGAGGCAGATTTATAAGAGTCATTTACCTCTTCAGGAGGCCACAGCTGTTATATAGTTGAAGCGCTGTAATTATCTCTGTAAAGAGGACATCGCTCAGGAGGAGGAGGAAAGGGGTGTGTGTGTGTGTGTGTGTGTGTGCGTGTGTGTGTGTGTGTGTGTGTGTGTGTGTGTGTGTGTGTGTGTGTGCGTGTGTGTGTGTGTGTGTATTGACGTCAGCATGATGGGGGAAGCTGGAGTCTGACGTCAACATGGTGCTGGGGTGAAAAAGTCCAGATTTATGTTCATTCTTTCGATATGTTTAACTGCAAGTCAGCAGTTATCAAGTGTTTATCAATCAATAATGTGCGGCATCAACAGTTATAACATCTACTATGATGACATATGTTATGTCATTACAGTTATAGTTGTTTGAAAAAACACTGATAAACATGTACATCTGCTTACAGGATGTTATCATGTGTTATAAACCCATTATCCAACACTTATGGAAGCCAGTGACCACTGTGTTCGTATTGTTCACATTTAAATGCTGATTTTAGAACGCTGAAATATCTTATTTTGAAAGCCACGTATCAGACGTCAGGTGGTTATTCTTGTCATATTCAATAAGGTGATTTGAAGTGGCGCAATTTCAGAACCAGGATCTTTGTGAATTTGATTTTGGTGCACAAATGAATAAATAATAAATTACATACAGTGAACATTTAAGCTGATAACATTCTGAACAAAAAGATTAAGTCAACAAACATTCAGGATTGATTCAAGAATGTACATTTATTAAATTCTGAATTTAAGTGCCTGTATCTAATCAATCCCATTTCAGCAACCTGATTTTAACCTGATTGTAAATTCAAATCCATTCAAAAATGATAAAGATTAAGTGTCAACACTGAGTACTCAGTAGTAGTTACATTTCAAGGCTTAAATCATTACACATTTTATTTCTAACACAGACGTTTGGCATGGAAGTTGAAGTGTGTGTGTGTGTGTGTGTGTGTGTGTGAGAGAGAGACGTCTACCTCGACTAGATCACACTCCAAAACTCTGAATGACAGAGAAACCGCCAAGAGGAAACAACTGCAGAATTCATCAAAATGCCACTTAATGATTATATGTATTATTTAAGGCTGCAGTTGAAGATTACTTTCATTATCAATGAATCTGCCAAACATCCTGCCAAATCTGGTCTTTAAAATGTCAGGAAACTGCCATCGCTAGTTCATAATGCCCGTAAAACTGCCTCTTTATCTCCAACCAACAGTCCATGACGAAAGACATAAAATTCAAGATCACCCAAGACAAAGATGAGCTGGAAACCCTCACATGTTGCGCGCTGGGACCAGTACTTTTGCTTGCAATTGATCCATTTTTAAAATAGTGAAATCAGGTCCAATGTCATAAATTTGCCTCAATGAGTTTTACCAATTAAAATCAGCCTCAATCCTCATGTGAGGGGTTACCTGACTGGACACATGAACTAAACACGTGGACTCCAGTCTAATAACTGCTGCTGATAGTTTAATCAATTAAAACGACTCATCATTAAAGTCAGCGGCAGAAGAAATGCTCAGACCTTTTACTTAAGGTGGAAACCACATCACAACTTTCCCACCTTAGCGTTTCCAAGTGGTATTACTGTTGGCGCCACTGTCGCAAAGGGAACTGGATCGCTTTTTGTTTTCCACACAGTAACGATAGTCAACGATGTGATGAAATGAAGCAGATAGAAATGGTGGCAGACTGCCAGACTGACTGGGTCATTGTTCAGTCTTAGTATTTCCAGGAGGCTTCATGCCTGGTGGCAGACACAACAGCATAGTGAAAGTGATGTTATAGGGAACCAGTGAGGAACAGCGGTGATGTCATTATTTTATAGCCATTGTGCTGTGCTTCCAACGATCCACCAATTATTCTGCCACAAGTAAATGTCCTGCATTCAAAAACCTTACTGCACTAAACGTACATGGTATGAGCAACAAGATACTGCACAATATTGTAAAAAGTTTCCATGTCTTTTTCGATTATCCAGCATGTATAGGTGCTATATCAACACATTCAAACTCTCAAAACTCTCAATCCACCGAGAAGTGCATGCAGCCTATATACTTAGAAACTTTGGCTGTAAGGACTTCTGTAAGGTTGTGACGTCACAGCCATGCACTCACTGCCCTGAGCTACCTCTACTAGATCAGAGCCCATGGCCAGGGACGCAAAAACACTGGCAGGACTCTTATAAAGACTTGGTGGGCGATTGCCTGCTCAGGCCTGTGGATGATGACCAATCAGAGCAGACTGGGGTTTTCAGGAGGGACAGGAGGTAGAACAGAGCGTTCAGATGGACAGAGGGTGAATAGAGGTGCTGCAGAATGGACCATATGAGAAAAATAGTGTTGGTTTTTTTTAAGAAAGCAAGTGCACAGAGTAAGAAAATGAGCAAAATATGGGTACCGCAAAAAGAAAAAAATATGTATTTCATTAATGGATGATAATTATTGATGTACTGATCACTTCATTGTTGTAGCTGGTAAGGGTTGAGCCTATTTCAAATACTTCATATACTGCCGGGTGGATTAACCTAAATGTTTGATATTTATTAGTCAAGTGGTTTTTTAAATTAATAATCTAAATCTGCAAAGTAACTAAAAACTAAAGCTGTCAGATAAACATAGTAGAGTCAAATGGACAGCGGTGCGGTGAAACAACACAAAATGAGAAATACTCAAGTAAAGTACAAGTACCTCAAACATTTAGCCTACCTAGTAAAGTCAAGTATTTGGGTGAATGTACTTTCGCCACTGATCCTCACATTCACTTCCAAAATTAACCGTCCAAAATTAATGTGTGCACGTGGGCGGCAAATCTGGAAGCAGATTGTGACCAGTGTGAAAAAAGAATAGCTTTGATTATGTTTTAATCACGGCGGCAAAGAAACAGAACACAAGCAGGAAAACTGTGGTTTATCTTCACCCTGTTAGTCATGTGACACACCTCACGCCTCACTCAGGTTTATAATTACCTTACTGAGGTGGCAGTAAGCAGGTGCAGTGTGAGGCGTGCAGAGGTAGGAAAACCTCCAACTACATCAAACCTCTGCATTAAGATGAGTACTGTACTATTTAATTGAACCTGCCAGTCATACAGGTGGAGGAAGAGTGGCCACCATGGTAGTTATTGGCCATTGGTCGAAACCCAAATACATTTCATTTACATTTTCTGTGCAGCGACGTTCCAATTGTGGAGAGAACTGTGAAACAGCATTCAGACCTTTATTATATGCTAATCCAAATGCACAATTAACTTAGTAGTAGTAAAATATTTAGTAAAATATCAAAACATCCAAATAATCAGTACTTTTTTTTCAGAGTGCATTAAGGTAAAACTACAGACTGTTGAGAGATCCTTGGACACTAGACAACATGTCAAATCTGAGATATTAAACTCTACTTTAACTGTGTATGGTCTCTTTAAGGACAGGGTCTATCTGTGTATCTGTATACAATGTTAATTTGACCTTTAATATTACCAAACTTCAGAGGCACATCATATATTTTAGACTATTTGCGGAGGTTACTACAGATGTCGAACAGGCTGAGTGTGGTGGAAAAGAAAGTACAGTGGCCTTAAATTAAAAAAAAAAAAAAACTGTGTCCGAGACACTTAAAGTTACTCCTCTGTAATATTGCATAATGTAAATATTTCACACATGTTTTTGTGGTAAATATAATAGTAGCTCCAGAAGTGTGGATGAAAATATGAAAATCTGCCTCGAATGAACCTGCTGTGTGTGAGTGTGAGTGTGTGTGGAGGCTGGAGCAGGTGCAGATGTTCGCCTCTCCATCAGTATCACGCTGACAGCCGGTGTGGGTCTAAACCTCGGGGGCGACACACCCAGCACATCCCCATCACCTCCCGGGACCGGTGTGGACCCCTTCCAGCCCCGCCGTAGGTCGCTTACCTCTCTGCGGTCCTGCAGGCACTCCAGCACGGCCAGGTTGTTGGTCCAGGTGTGTTTGGGGCAGAGGCGGGTCAGGTCCTCCCGGCAGGCCTCCTCCTCCGACAGCTTCCAACCGGTCGCCCTTCGAGGCTGTGAGGCCCCAGCGGCGGCAGCAGCAGCGGCAACCGCGGCAGGTGCATCCTTCGCCGGAGGATCTGCGGCTCTGACGACCGGCGGGTTGGGCGGCTCAGCCGGGCCGCTGGCTGCCTTCGAGCCGAGGACGGAGCCGAAGCCGCAGAGACCCAGTAACGATAACAGCAGCAGCAGCAGCTGAGTGCGACTGTACGCCGCCATCTTCACACCACTGTCAAGCTAGTCTTAATGATGCTACATCACTTCCGGTCAGCAAGTTCACAATAAAAGCCCTCTTGAAAACACGCGGTATTCACTTCCGGTAACTTTCTAAATATCGAAAATCTCCAGCCCGTCATTTTTTTTACAATTTGCTGTAATGAACATTTAAAGTTATTAAAGGTGCACAGTGTAATTTTTGGACAACGCATTCAAAGTCACAATTGTATATTAACAATAGTTATTAGTAATAATACAAACTCAGAAATATTTTTTTTTCCCTATAACTGAATAACAAGCTGTTCTCAGAAGAAAATAAGGTCCTGAGATCAGTTTGAAGCCAGACAGGTGTCAGGGTCTGCCAAATATAAACAAAGTACACTATAATTACAGTATGATATTGTATTGTCCTTTAAGGGCAGTTTGTTTATTCATTGTATTCAGTCATGAAAACAAAGAGGTTTGTTTTTTATTGCTTTTTTTTTTTGTTGTTTTAGGCATGAAAAAATCAATAACAATAACAATCTTTCCCTTTTGATTAATATGTCTTCCCTAAAATTACATAATGCACCTTTAAACAAATTAAGCTATGTGAATTTGACTCCAGAGCCCATATTGTGCTTATCATCATTGGTGGACTAATAATCATGATTATGATAATCATGACATTTATGATAAAACAATACAAACAAAGAAAAATATCCTAACATGATGTAGGCTGTATATTTTTCTGAAATGCATCTTTATACGTAATCTGCACTTTTACTTTTGCTACTTTAATTAGTTTTATCTAGCTTTAACTATTTTTTTGATGCCAATATTGTCCTTTATCTGAATAAGATTTTAAATGCCAAGACTGAACAGCAAACAGACAGACATATCATACATGTATGATATTTCTTATCCTGGGTCAAAAAAATGTATTAGCCTAAGTGATTTTTATTTTTATTTTTTTATTTTTTTATTGCTGTTATTTTTTTTTTCTCTTGATGTGAATATATCTGATATTAAAGGCACTTGAGTATCAAAAGAAATGTTCTTGAAATTAATGAACTTAAGTATCAGAGTAAGTTAGTAAAGTAGAAGTTAATTAAACATTTATGTATTTGACTGTATGGAATGGTTGTACTGATTATACATTTTTTTAGCAGATTACCAATGAAATAAATTTATTTTAAACTATGCCACTTTGACTCTGATGCAGCATGCAAACTGTAATTAGTAACTAAAGTAATTAACTTGTTGTAGAGGAGTAAAAGTGAAATATTTGCCTCCAGTAATGTACCAGTGCCTATAGATTGTACAGTAAATAAATGTACTTAGTTACATTTCATCTCTCTCGCTCTCTTTCTCTATCTGTGTGTGTGTGTGACTGGTTTGTCCTTCCCTCCCAGGTTGTTTAAGCAGCTGAATATAATGGGAACCAGTAAGAGCAATAAATCCTCCCAGTTTAGAGCTGACAGCTGCTGGGAGGCTTTTTCTGGTTCTCGACCAGCAACACATCCATCTGTCTTCTTACAACAATCTGTTATTCAGCTTCATTTACTTCTTTTTTTATCTTTACAAAAATGAGAATCTGTTTAAGTGAGTTCAGGTTAAATCAGGAACAAACATCAGTTTTCACAATCAGGTTCCTAATCCACAAACCTCTCCGCTAACTGGTGGGAGAAATATAGTTAAAATGTGTTTTTTTTTTTTTTTTTTTGTGTCTGCAGATCTTGAATGATCAACATCATCTCTGGGAAAAGTTGTTCACATGCCACGTTCAGTTGCTTTCAGCTCCATGAACTAATTTACATTCTCCTTCATCGTGTTTCTGGAGGTGGCAGAAGTTACAGCATATGATCTTGAACTGAATGAAGAAGTCAGAAACAAAATGTCAGTTTTAAACAGCAGTCTAACAATTTTACTGTCATACGCTTCACCTCCAAACTCTTCTTTGTTATTATATCTTTCCCAGTTTAAGTTGGCTTCTTTTATGAATCAAAACTATTACTGCTATTACTATTGTTTTCTTCACTTGATTTAAAAGTATTATGAAATACTTTTAACATAATGGTCGACATTCGCTTTTACGATCCACTATCCAGGGACATATCTTTATTTTCACTTAGCCACATATGTATCTATGCTGTGCTCACATTACTGTCTGTGAACTAATGAAAGGAAGGAATGAAAAAACACAGATGGATGAACGGGGCAGTCAGCTGTTACAGACTACAGCTGAGCTGACTCAGAGGAAACCAAGGACAGCAGAAAGAAATCACTCCACAGTTTAGTGAACTGAGCTTTCATTGTCCTCATAGAAGATCATGTGCTGGCTGGTTTTATTCTCTCTTCAAATGTCACAGACCAGTCTTCATAGATATCACGCTTTGTCTCTTGACAGCTGAGTACTGTGATGAATTAGCTTAAGTTTACTGGCTCCATTGTTACTGAAGGCAGCATTCTTGAAGACAATTATATCTTTCACATACTGTATAGTGTCATCGCTGTGATAGTAGTTCATAGTCCACACTTAGAGTTTTTCGCAGACTTTTATACAAATCCCATAAAAACTGTCCAACTCAGTCTGAAGCCCATCGCTTCCTACTGAAGACATAACTCTTTAAAAACACAATCATTTTGTTCCATAGTTTAAAAAGGGTCAATAATATTTTAAAACAGCTGGTTGAGGAAGTTTTTAACAAACGCAACTCAAACAAGGGCGAAAAAGAACATTTGTCGGGGACTATTTTTAGCGGCAGATTAAACCACATTTTTGCTGTGTGTATTTGAGGCAGCAGAGTGATTTATGTAGGATTGAGTCAAAATGAAGTACAGTGTGTGCACTTGTGGCAATAAAGGGAACATGTCACCCAGAGCAACACTGTCTCATTGTTGTGTTTTCAATGTTTTTTTGGGAAAACAATGGAGCTCTTTGGCACAGTCGCAGAAGATAAATCAGCTTTGATACGCACAGTACTTCACTGTTGATTTCTGTCTTTTTTAGAGTTAGAACATTGCCAGCTTATCAATGGCTTTAATCAAGATTATCTAAGTTAAACCCAACCATCTGAACTAAAACTGCATAGTCCTTGTCTTGGTCCTACATTGTCTAGAGATTCCCGAGGCGTTTGTTTGAGGCTCAGCTGCCGCCATTGACCCCTGAGTGGAATTCAACCAACAGCTTCTGTGGACAACTGCTACTGGTCATCACACACACACACACACACACACACACACACACACACACACACACACACACACACACACACACACCTACACACACCTACACACACACACACACACACACTGAACCAAAACCTATAAACAGGCCTCAGAGCTGTGGTACTCTCATTCATCTCGCTTCTGCAGGCAAGAATCGACTGCAGTCAGGATGGCAGAGTAAGTCCTGATCAGCACTGAGGAAACTTTCTGAATTGATAAAACTCAAAGAATCATGATGTAAATCTTATTTTCCTTCTTCTTCCTGTTTCCCTAAAGGAAAAAGATGTCGTCGAGCCGGAGGAATCAACTCAAGGTACAGTAAGATGGTGCTGATGAAGGCCTGGAATTTTTTACTTTACACATTTGTGTTGAAAATGAAAAAAGCAGCTTGATGGGAAAACATTAAAACAGTGCAGGACATGAATTAGAAGCTTGCACACACAAGGAAAGGAACCATTAGTATTTATGAAACTGTTTTTTAATCATAAAGCTGGAAATTTTAGTCTAGCAAATAAATACATCATGTCCCACAAACAACCTTTACAACAATGCTGGTCAGGTGGTCATTTGTGCCATTGGTTCCCAAATTTTTTTTTGGCTTGTGACCCCTTCAAACAGAGCAACGTCTACTTGTGACCTTTTGTCACTGGTTGTATATCTATATACGTCTGTTCAATCTCAATAATATTTAGAGGTCTGTGAAGGTGAGGTTAAGCAACATTTAGAGGAATGCTTGAGAGCATATTTTTTTTTTGTCCTTATATCTTCTTGCAATTGACTCATGACCCTCAGATTTACCTTACTACCACAGGTTGGGAACCAGACCTTTGATTTAAATAAGGATATCTTAAAAGTTGGCATAAATGTTGAAGAGCCTCAGATGATTACTCTTACTGACTTTCGGTGACCATCAGGTAAAAAAGGGTGATGAAAATGGCTGTGAATTTTAATTGGCATACATACCATGGTGTTTTTTAATGAGTACCCACAACCTTCCATCTATAAATATGAGAAGTCTTCTGGGAGGATCACCTTAAAGTTTCCAGCTCCCCACATATGACTCCTTTCAGACACTTTCAGCTAGATTCGTCCTCAGACTCAAGACTCAAGTCTATCAGCTCTTAATCAATTGGCATATAAGTAGTCAACAACAATTGATAATAATAAATGAGTAATTTATGCAATTTATAAACTAAAAACACAATATTTTTTTATCTATCCAGATTCTCCAACATTATCTAGTTTTTAAAACAATCAGTTTCAAATTACGTCTTTGTTGAACCAGGTTTTTAAGATTGAAACCTTAGACCTTAGTTTTTCTGCCGAATAAATGGTAGAATAATTGTAATACGAAGCCAATAGTGAATATTTACTGGAGGAAAAAGTGAGGAAAAGAAGAAACTATATGAGGGAAGGCTTTAATGCAGCATGTCTTTAAAAATACACTACTGCCATAAAAACAATTGCAATCAAAAAGTTATAAAACAGCAACACTGAATATCATATCCCAAAAAACGACCAAGACTCTCTCCTCGCCTTCCTCTCAGAGCTTGCTGCTGCAGATCGGTGAGGCGATGCTGGAGGAGGAGGCATGTGAGGCCGAGAAGGAGAAGAGGCAGTACATGGAGGAGAAGTGCCCCACCTTCTCCAACCCAGGCTGCATGCCGGAGCTCCAGGTAAACCTCCACCACCTGGATGCTGGGTGGAGGACAGAAACACTTAGATCATGAATATGGCTGATCTTTATCTTAGCAGGTTTATAAAACAGTAGAGCCGATATCCACTGCCAGTTCATTTGCTGATGGCTAAATGTTTATGCACACTGTATCTGCCCATTACATGTAAACACATTATCATTTAAACAAACACAGAATGGTTATTTTTAGACATTCAACAGCTGCTCCCAGGAGACACAGGTGGGGCATGGGGAAACAAAAATCCCATGGGAGTTAATGTAGTTGAATGCTAAAAACACAAACAGAAAAACCTAATTTTTGTCATGCTCCACTTTTGTTAAAATGAGTTTGTGTTTTAAATGGGAACCACACGAGCAGTCCAGTACTATACGACCTCACTTGTATATTCAGTGAATCTGACTAGGTGTCCGCTTGTTTTCAGTGCATCTCTATAGTACTTTCTCTTGGGCTTGAAAAGATCAGATATATGTTTCTAAAACAAAACAAAACAAAGCAAAACAAGTTATCATTTCTAAAATACCTAAATGTTTATTTTCCATGTCTTAATGTGAATCAAAGCATAGAATGAACCCATAAAGAGACAACCTTTGAGATTAAAGTTGATTAAAAAACATTAGATTTCTTTCATATTTTCTTAATTAACAGGGTGTATCAAGTATTGCATGTATTTTCCCTCATCTTTTTTTTTAGCCTCTTTCAGCCCAATAGTTTGGCTTTAACAAGAGCTAAAATGAGAGGCAACATAATATTTTTTTCATCAGTTTCATCACTTGACTCGTTTGAGCAAAGCTTCACGCTGTTAAAGGGATATTCCGGTATTTAATCCATGGTCTAACACACCATGACACCGAGTAAGACCCCCCTCGAGTGATCAAATTTGCAGACCGTTAGCTTATGTAGTTTTAGCAACCTCAGAAAAGACCACACCATAACAATACAGCCAACAATAAAAGACACAAATAATCCTCAGAACAGCACCAAACTTAAGAAACAGTACAAATAGGGTCCCAGGACATAGTTCAAGGCATCAAACATCTGCTAGCTTAGCCAGATTTGTAAAGTCAACACAAATCACCACTCTGCTGCAGCAGCTTCCTGTCGTGGGGTTTGACAGATTGAACAAGAACATGTGAACACTGACAAAAGCTGTGTCCACCTTCCAGGGGCCTCATTTGTAAACCTTGCTACTTCCTGAATGTAACCAGGTCAAAAACAACCACACATTGTAATTAAAATGATCTCAAGATAAAGGCACATGACCACAGGTGTTGGTCACTGGTTTGCATAATCTGTGGTGAAAATAACATGTTACAGTGCACAGCAGCAGCCAGGAATAAACCTCCCCTGTTTATGCCAAGATCACCGTGACAAAGATGGAAGCCCAGTACCGCCGTTAAAAAGAAGGATAAGATGAAGACTGAGCTTGATGATGCCTCGATGGCCCAAACAGAGTCCGACCCATGGTTAGGTCTCCATGGATTTGGGATTGTTTTCAGGATGTCCCGAAGATGTTCAGTCACATCAGGATTGGGGAAATTTGGAGGCCAGATCAACATTTTGAACTCGTGCTCAAGTTTTACTCCTCCATGAAAAGTTCTTGCAGTGTGTCAGTTCCCTTTATACTGCTGTGGTTGTCTAATGTAGTAATATGTAATAATGTTACTACACAACATTTTTTTTTTTTACATTAAATGTAAGATTGGTGAACCGGAGTGCCCAGAGAAAACCCCTAAACAACAATGAAATAGAGATACCCTAGCAGGAGTTTCCAACCACCGGGCCGTGGACCGGAACCGGCCAGTGGGTCGTTTGGTACCGGGCTGCAGAGAAAGAATAAAAGCGTTATTTTATTTCTGTTATATTGACGATCAAACTCGGAAAGTTGTTTTATTTTGAAAAACAGATTCTCTTTTAACAATATCCGTCTGTTTCCTGTTGGCGCGCTTGACACGTACCTGTTTCAGTCACAGTATACCCTAAAAAATAAGCCCTCAAGCTAGCTAAAATGAGTGTAAAACAAACGTCTTTGGAGAGCTACTTTGCAAAGAAAAAAGGAATTATGATGAGACGGAAGAAGAGGGAGATGGACAACTGTATTCAAGTTGGCTGATAAAGTGGCTGAACTGCAGCTGCGGGGACGGCGAGTGGACATCTGCTGGAGACTGCATGTTACCTTAGTCTGTCAAATTATGTCATACATGAAACCTGTCCATGCTGCAAAAAAGGTTGGGGACCACTGCCCTAGAGCATCTATATTGTCATGAACCAGTATCAGATCTCTGGTTCTGCAGGCGACTGATTGCTGCTGCTCTGAACTCCATCTACTCCTCCAACTCCATGTGAATCGACCCGCAGACAAACATTTTTTGAATCCTTTCCACCCAGAAGATGTCTTGCCCTTCTTCTTGGTCGATCTACGTCTCTCCTTCACCTTCTATTCTGAGCTCCTGGACCTCCTCTTGAACTGAGGCAATCGCTTCATCATTCTTGTTGACCAACTTGAACGGCTGTGCGACAGTCAGATTCTTGTCCTGGATGGCTTTGAGCAAGCGGTTGATCCGAGAATCCTTGGCTTTTATTTCTCCCTAGAGATCCAGGAGTTTCTCACGGAGCTCCTTGTTTTCTTCATACAGGCCTTCGTCCTCTGAGCTCTGACTTCCTGTCATCTCCACAGACCACTCTGACCTCTGAGACCAGACCTCCCATTCTTTCTTCATCTCTTACAGCTCCTTCAAAACATACTCAATCTCCTCCTCCGCTTTTGTATCTGGTTCGTAAACCTCGCCTGTAATTTCTCTGTACATGTGAAGCTCTTTTTTCAGCAATAGTACTTCCGCATTGGAAACCTCAACTTTCAATGTAGTTCTTCTACATTGTTGTATAATCAACGGGGGAAAAAGTAGAATCACACTAAAGTCTCAAGGCTTCCTGTTGCCTGATGTGTGTTATCTGTTGCCGGAGTATTTATAATCTCTTTGATTCTGATCCACAATCCAGATCGGGGGTGCTCTCTCCTGAGGCTTCCTGTCGTCGAATGATTGTGATCTGCTGAATGAGCACTTATAGTCTCTGTTATTCTGATTCAGGTCAAGTCCACCACCCCACCCCGAGTTGTTGTGTCACTAGGCAACAGGAACACTCCATTCCAAATCTTGCTGCCTCTGTGATTGGTTGATGAGATGCTGTTGCCGGTGACTGGCTGTTTGAGTCAGACCTGTTTGTTTACAATAACTAGCAGGTAGTAAATGCCTGTGTTACCTATTAGCTCAAATGCAAATCAGGAGGTCAGCACACATTATTTGATCCGTCTCGAAGATTGTGATTATCAGAAGACTTGCCGCCTCAAAGGGAATGTACCATTATTTCCAGGGTGTATGAGTATGATTGTATGTAGATAAATAACTGTACCTGTTTTCTATGATTGTGTCGTATGAAAGAACGACAAACTACAATTTTTTTTTAAGACAAATTACCTTGAATTGCCTTCAATACCTTAAACTAGGGATCTGGGGGCTAAACGAGGCTATAACATTTGCAGAATTTACAAGAAAGCGCGAATGATTAAGAGTTTGTTCGAAACAAACTGTTCGAACAAAGTTCATAAAGTTTCTCCTAACTTAACAATTCACAAATTGAGGCATTTTATGAGGGAGTCTGGGGAATGTCTCTCCCTCTTCATCTCCTTGAGTTGATTAATTAGTTCTTCTGGAATTTATTCTTCTTCTTCCGTACGTTTTTCGGCCTTTTCTTCTCCTACAAATTTTGAAGGAATAATAAAAAAAAGAAACTAGATGAAGAAAAACGCTCTCAGGATAAAGGTAAGGTTTTTTTTCATGATGTGGGGTGGAGGGGGAGCTTTAATGCCACATTTTTAGCTAGCGTAAGTATTTGCTTTAGGAAAGTGCTCAAATAAAATGTATATGTCACACACATGTGAATGCTATAAGACTGAGGTGAGACCTGTTTTAGTGAATTTTAGCAGGTCCAGCGTGTTGGCATTACATTTGGGGGGGAGGGTGCGTTGTCAGGCAGATGTCTGTCATGTCTGCTGTACTGTCGTCCAGTGGGAGCTGCTGTTCCGTCATAGACCTCCTTTGCTGTTAAATGTTTGCCACGTAACATTACTTGAGGATTATTTTTATGATAAATTTATCAATTTTAATGTGTCCTCAGTTTCTAGGTCTCTAATGTGAAGTTTGCTAAACAACACTAATACATATTCAGCCTATTGTGGATTATCATGGACTATTGTGGCAGTGGATTATTGCTCTGAGTGGTTTACTGTTTACCCTACTGATTTAGTTGCAGTCTTTTTTTTAACCACATTTATTAGAATATTTACTGTGACATTTGAACAGATTTGCCTCCATTCCTTCAGTTTAGTTATGTTTTTGATGTATTACTTTGTTGTATTCAAAATAATTATAATAACACAAATTAAAGTCTATTTAAAGTAAACTATACTATATATGACCGTTCTGCCCACAGAATATAGGTTAAGGGACTCTGTGCTGTATATTGCAGTGCTTATTATAAAAACAGATTATGAATTGCTGCATTAGTGTAACATAACTCAATTATATAGTATGAATATTTGTTTAGGATCTATTTTGCTTGGTAACTTGAGGAGTTTTGTCTTTGCAGGAGCAATTCTGAAATATTTTGGAGCCGCGGACCAGGAAGCAGCACGGCCACCTTCAGCACCTCCGGACCATAATGTTGACGTTTAAAAATGTTTTACAATTTAAAATAAACTTTTTGGAGGAACACTGCATCAGTTACATTTATTGACCTATAGAGGATCGCCATTGTGTACTTTGTATTATCATTTTCTATCAGTTCAACTTGCTAGGCTGGGTCGATTAAAGATGTTTGATTTTAAAGTGAGAGAGATTTTCACGACTCTAGCCTGTTTTCCTCTTAAAATGTAATAGACTGTTGCATCGACTGTTGCATCTTTCTTGATCACCTAAAAGGGTTAGGAATCTATCATAGTAGTTTGACAAAATAGGGGCCCCCAAACAGCACCTTGCATAGGGCCCGCAAAAAGACAGAGTCGGCCCCGGAAGCCAGGTCAACATTTCAAACTTGTACTCAAGTTTTATTTTTCCTTGAGGAAACATTCAATTTTAACATTAAATGTAAGGTGAAAACCATAACCAACCAGGAAATAGAGATGCCCTAAAGCAGCTTCATTTTCATGAAACAGACGTCAGATTCAGGTTCTGCAGGCAACTGAATCCATCTACTCCTCCATCTCCACGTGACTCATCCCGCAAACAAAAAATGTTTTGAATCGTTTCCACCAAGACAAGTTCTTGCCCTTCTTCTTGGGCGATTGACATCTCTCCTTCATCATCTCTGGTCTGAGCTCCTCCTCTTGCACAGAGGCAATCTCTTCACTGTTGACCATCTTAAATGACTGTGCAACCGTCAGCTCCTTATTTTCGTCATGAAGGCCTTCGTCTTCTGAACTTTGACTTCCGATCGAGTCCACAGATCCCACTGAGCTCTGACTTCCGATCGAGTCCACAGATCCCACTGAGCTCTGACTTCCGATAGAGTCCACAGAACACTGTGAACTCTTTCTTTCTGTCATCTCCACAGACCACTCACAACTCTGAGACCAGGTCTCCCATTCTTTCTTCATCTTTTGCAGCTCCTTCAAAACATTCTCAAACTCCTCCTCCACTTTTGTATCTGGTTCGTAAACCTCGCCTATAATTTCTCTGTACATGTGAAGCTCTTTTTTCAGCAATAGTACTTCCGCAACCGAAACCTCAACTCTTTCAATGTAGTTCTTCTCCATGGTTGTATAATCATCGGGGGGAAAAGTAGAATCACGCAAAAGTCTCAAGGCTTCCTGTTGGCTAATAAGTGTTGCTGTTGTGTCACCAGGCAACACGACACTCCATTCCAAATCCTTCTGCCTCTGTGATTGGCTGATGAGATGCTACAGCAGGTGATTGGCTGTTTGAGTCAGACCTGATTGTTTTTTCACAAAAAACTCAATGGAATCAATTAATCACAATGTTTGTTTACAACAACTAGCAGGTCTGTGTTACCTATTAGTGCGAATACAATTATTTGATCCATCCCAAAGATTGTGATTATCAAAATACTTTTTTTTTCTTGAATTGCCTTCAATACTTTAAACCAGGGATATGGAGACTAAACAAGGCTATAACACTTACTGAATTTACAAGAAAGCAAAAATAATTAAAAAAAAGAACCTGGGTGAAACGGCGCTTCCCAAAGTTAAAAAGTTTCTCCTAACTCAACAATTCTCAACTTCAACCATTTAAAGAGAGAGTCTTGGGGAATGTCTCTCCCTCTTCATCTCTTTGCAGTTGGTGCCTGCAGTTGATTAATCAATTAATACATTGTGCAACAACATCTCAAATTGTGAACGGTGTGCTCCATTTACTACAACGAGATCAACCCTTCAGCACCCTCAGCTGTGACTGACCTCCTGCGTCCCTGCCGTAAACTACATGCACCTGGAATCTTGTTTGTCAGAATAAATCATACAGTTGTTTTGTATGGGCTGGGTGTGTAAATAAGCATGTGTATAAGTTTTGCTAACAAGTTTACAACAAGTGTATAGGTGATAATATGTCCAGGCTGTGTTTCAACTTGTTCCACTGCCCCCAAGTGGCAAAAAGAAAGAAAGACAAATCAATCAATGCAGCTTCATTTTGAAATATCCTGATGTTTAGAGAAAGCTAAATACTGTGGCTTTACACATGTATTAATCTACATGCTATATTGTAACACAAAATCATTTAACATGTAGTAAGAGTAAGAGGTGGAAGAAAACTTGATTTGTAGCAAAACATTTTGAGAGAGTGGATCCTCTGCTTGGTGCATCAGCATTGTTCGTGAATAAAGTTGTAACCTTCACTCCTCTCTTTTCCCGTCTAACTCAACACCAGGAGCTGTGCCGGAAACTTCACAAGCAGATTGATTTGGTTGATGAAGAGCGATACGACATGGAGACCAAAGTTCAAAAGTCCAACAAGGAGGTACGTCTTCTAAAGTCTAGTGAAGTTTGGTGAAAGATCGCACCAGTGTGATTTGATTTTCATATGAACCCAGATTTGTTCTTTAAACTCCCAATGGATCAAATAAAATCAGCCCAAAGAAACTAAACTAGGATCACCTTTATTTGTGAACTTTCCACAGAAACAAAATTATATGTATATGAATACAAGACTTTAAAATGCTTTACATACGTTTTAAATGTGGATGGATTTTCAAGACAACCCATGGCATTTAAGAAGACCATAAGTTTTTAGAAAACACACAACACACACGTCTGAATAAGTGTCTCCTCCGTCAGATTGACAACCTGAAGTCGATGGTTCAGGAACTGAAGGGTAAGTTTAAGAAGCCGGCTCTGAAGAAGGTACGGATGTCGGCCGACACCATGCTGGCTGCTCTGCTGGGCTCCAAACATAAAGTGTCCGTGGACCTGAGAGCCAACCTGAAGCAGGTCAAGAAGGAGGTGAAAGAGGAGGTGGGTGCTCCAGATTTTACATCAGACACGGAAGGAAAATTAGGGCACAATTAAATTAAACTTTCTTTTTATTGATTCCTTGTGCTGCTCTCAATTCTGTGGTTTCATCTTTCAAATAAATGTTTGGCTCATTAATACACAACAGTAATTTAGATTAATATCAAGCAATCAAAACAACAGAACAGACTAAAGATCATTACCCCTCACAAACCATTTATCATTAGATTACTGATGGGAATCTGATGCTTTTCTTTCCATGTGTTTCTCTCAGGAGAAGCAAACAGGCGACTGGAGGAAGAACATCGAAGACAAGGCCGGGATGGACGGCAGAAAGAAGATGTTCGAGACAGACGCTTAAAAATCCATGTGTTGTTCTGCTGTTTACCAGCATCATTCATTTCTGTGTAGTCTGCCAATCCAAGCTGTTTGAAAATTGTACAAATGATGGAATAAATATGTTGTGTTCCTTATTCTTGCGTTTCATGATGATAATTGGATAAATCTTGAATTAGAAAAAGGGTGCATGAGACAGAACACTCTACGTGGATCAATCAAAACACATTTTAGGACCACAAATGATATCAATGAGACAAGTTACGTTATGAAATTAAAAATACTCAAATGAAATAAAGTAAAAGGCAAAACTTGAAAAGAATAAAATAAACATGTGAAACAAATAATAGACAGGCATATCATTAGTGTAAAATAAATTTAACTCAATGTTTAATGCAGCTCTGTTACATTAAGAATTTAGTTGTTCTTAAATAATAAAAAAAAGATTGTCACAGCATAGCAGAACATGAAAACTAGTGAAGATATGTGACTGGTGAGACTGAGAATACACATACGAGGAATCACAAAAAGGCTGAAATTATAGGCCTACCTTAAAAAGTATTTGAAGTGCAGCTGCTGGATTTCTCAAGTTCTTATATGTTTTTTCCTCCAGAAAATCAATGATATGAACTGGGGAAAGTTCTGGATTTTGGGTCAATAATTTTTAATGTGTTTGTCATTATCTTTGTTAACAATAAAGTTTTTTGGCGAAACCTTTTTTCCTCGCTCACGTGACAATATGTGACGTCACGAGCAGACCCTGTGATACGCCTTGTGTGGAAGTAGAAGGAAGTGAAGTGAACCATTCAAGACAACAGAAAGTCACGATTTGTAGGTCCGGTTTTAAAGACAAGTATCTGTAAAAAACCCTTAAACGGAACAAGAGAAGGCCTTTCTAAGGTCGCTGCTGACCGCTGACTTTGACCCAACGAAGAGCCAAAATGACGGCGGCGGTGTTTTTCGGCTGCACCTTCATCGCCTTCGGCCCAGCCATCGCTCTGTTCCTGTTTACCATCGCCCGGGAGCCACTGAGGGTCATCTTCCTGATAGCAGGGTGAGATACCAATCAGCGTTTGGAGAGAGTAAACTTATGCTCTTGAAAATAGAGTGATACCGACACTAAAATCCCGTGTTTAATCAGACAAAACACTGTATTTACTAATGCTAGCTTGCTAGCTAACAGGTCGCTTCATTAGCTAGCTGCTACTGTTAGCTTCCATTTGTGACTCGTTAACTCTGAAGCAAAAATTACCCCCCAGCTCTGTTGTTCCAGCTTCTCCGTTTAAAATATGTTTGATTTCATCTTGACCTAAAGTCAATAATACTGTAAAAAATCAGTTCAGGTCAGATGGTCTGTTTTTCTAGGTTATCTCAGTGCTCAGTGCCTTTCTGATCTCAATGATCATGACATTAACATTCGTGTCCTGCTGTCTCTTGCTTGGTAAGCCTTCAATCTGTATCTCATTCTAAGGCTGGTATTGCGCCAAAAACTGACAGCCTGTCCAAAAGTGAATATTCTATAGGAATAGCCTGTTTCGAAGCATTTACTTAGACTATAAGGCTGGATGTCACAGCCATGTGATCACTAAGAGCTTGATAAAGTGTTATTCGAAGATAAACAGTCCAGTGTAGATGCCAGGCAATACGATCTGGCAGAGTTATTGGACTGAAATCAAACAAGGTACCATTTTCAATACTAATCCTCCCAGATGCCATAATTAAATTAATGTCATATCTGCCGAGTTTTTATTCCTCCAAATAACTAATTGAGTATTTCTCGTTATTTTTCTTTCAGGGCATTTTTCTGGCTGGTGTCTCTGTTGCTGTCCTCTCTGGTGTGGTTCATCTCGGTTCAGATCAGTAATAAGGACAGCGCGGCGCAGCAGAAAGGTCTCCTCATCTTCGGCGTGGTGCTGTCCGTTCTGCTGCAAGAAACCTTCCGCTTCGCTTACTACAAGCTTCTGAAGTAAGTCGCTGCCACAGTGCTCACAGCTTTCTGTTGGTTTTACACATAGTTGTCTTCAACACTGTCTCTGTCACAAAAAAAAAATTCACATAATCACTCATTACTATTCAGTGTGAATCTTCTCATCTGCCACTGAGCCTGTTACCAGCGTTTTCCTCATCTCAGTCAGTGTAGAGTTGTATGTTTATGTAGAAACCGAGTCCATCATATGTATTAACATACACATGCTACAACATAATTTTGCACAGTATATTCTTTGCATATTCATTCTTACTGATTTTGCAGTGGGTGCTTAACAAATCAACATACTTAACTAGGGGTGTACCAAAATATTGATACTACAATATATCGCAATATTTCATCTTGAGGTACATTATTGATACACTGATGCCAAATATTGATATTTGATAATATTTAAGTTGCAGTCTGTGTGTGTGTGTGAGAGAGAGAGAGAGGAGAGAGAGAGAGAGAGAGGAGAGAGAGAGGAGAGAGAGAGAGAGAGAGAGAGAGGAGAGAGAGAGAGAGAGAGAGAGAGAGAGGAGAGGAGAGAGAGAGAGAGAGAGAGAGAGAGAGAGAGAGAGAGAGAGAGAGAGAGAGAGAGAGAGAGAGAGACTGTGCAGTATACACTTTGTTTTACTTGGCTGTCATTCATGTGACACAGATATCGTGATGTATCGTGGATGAAATTTCTTGCAATACATCGATTATCGCAGAATCGCTGTATCGTGATATTATCGTTATCGTGATGGTATCGTATCACGAGGTACCTGGTGATACCCAGCCCCATACTTAACCACTGTATATGACAAAGCTGTTATTTAATATGTTGTTAAGTCAGAAGTCAATTCAACTGTGACTTTAAAATGCAGCTGCAAGTTAGAAAGCCGAACAGTTTTCCAAACATATAAAATCCTTGTGTCTGTTTTTCTAAGATCTTCCTGCACCTGTCTCACCAGCTCGGTGTTCTTTGTGTGTGGTTTCATGGGTCAGTACTGCCCATGAACGTCAGACTCGAATATCAGATGTAGTTAAATATGCACTTTGCCTTATTTGAGTTTACCAGATCTTGTCACACACTATTGAAATCTGGTGAGAATGAGGTTTTAGTTCAGAATTAGGGTCACAGACAATTCTATCGAGCATCAGCAGCCACCAGAGGCCACTAAAGTTTTATGATTAAGTATTTTAGTGTTTTTAAATAAACAGCATTGTTGCCGTAAAATGTGTTAGTCTTGCATCCTTCAGGGACCATGTCTTTTTTTAAGACCTAATAGCACAGACTGATATGCAAAAAATGACTGCTGATGATTTTCAAAAGCATTTCTTTTGTTTCTGAATTGTGACAGTAAACATGACTGAGGTTTGAAACTCGTTTGCGCACATTAAATCAGTTTTTGTAGAGGTTGTCATTGTTTTTTTGTCTTGTTATATTAGTGTACACTTGCTTGTCAGCAAGATGTTATTTCAGAATTAAGGCTGCAACCGACAATTATTAAGTCTCCTCAGTCTGAAACATTTTTTAAAAACATTAGGTTGTCTTACAAGACACAAGTAGCCTATGCACCATCATCATCATCATCATCATCATCATCATCGTACCGCGATGAGTATTTTCCCAGGATGTTTTTCTGCCCTGGTGTCCCAGTTTGTTCCAGTTTCCCACCTTGATACCTTTTCTGTCAAAGGGTCATTGTTGCAGCTCATATCATCTTCCACTGACTGACACACATATTTCCTATTGATGTTCTTGTTTACAACACACAGTGAAACTTTGGACTAAAACACTGATGTGTGTGTTGTGCGTGCTTTCTTGCAGGAAAGCAAATGAAGGCCTCCTCACTCTCAGTCAGGAGGAAACCATGCCGATCTCCATACGTCAGCTGGCCTATGGTACAGTCAGTCTGCACTTCGCTTCACAATACCTGTTGCTTTTTTTTTTCAGCAATGACTAAAGTTGCATGGTGCTCTGTAAAAGGTGCCGCTGCTGAACACGATGATGGAATCTGATGAGTGACCACTGATCACCTTTTTGTGTCTTGACAAGTTCCGTATAGACATGTGAGAGTTTGAAAATCATGTTGCTGACTATTTTAAGCCATTTGGTTTTTTTAAAAAACGGCATTTCACTGATTTTACACATCAAATTAATACTTGTCATGGAAGTCCTAGTATGCAGCCTGTGAACACTCGAAAGATGTGGACATTTACAAGGCATTGAGGATTGTAGGAAAGACACAATCAAGTTGCTTTACACTATGGACTGAAAGTCAGGACCTCGATGCCTTTGCTTGTTAATAAAGAATTAATATATACACGGAGGGAGATATTTTAAAGTTACAAAATTAACTTCTCTGTGCTTTCTGGTGGACAATCTGAGCAAGACACATTTTCTGTATCTAAATGATAATCAACACTTAATTTCTGTGCCGAAATTCATGTTACCTCAGTACTGATACCTGCGATGAATTCAAATGTAGCATTGGAGTAAAACTCTCCCTTGCTGTTGTTTACTTTCAGTGTCTGGCCTTGGCTTCGGCTTCATGAGTGGAGCGTTCTCGGTGGTGAACATCCTGGCCGACTCTGTGGGGCCGGGGACCGTTGGGATCCATGGAGACTCTCAGCACTACTTCCTGTCCTCAGGTAGCATTGCCCACAGTAATGTCCAGTCAGCTGCAGTGTGTTATTTGAAATTGTAGTGTGTGTATGTGTCATTGTCCTGCCAAGATGTAGATGAAGTAGTTAGAGTTTACACAGTCCTTCATGTAACCCTTTGTCTCTTTCAGCCTTCATGACCATGGCCATCATCCTGCTCCACATGTTCTGGGGCGTCGTCTTCTTTGATGCCTGTGAGAAGCAGCGCTGGTGGGCCGTGGCTGCTGTCGTCATAAGCCACCTCATCGTTTCCTGTCTGGTGAGTGTTGCTAAGGTTGAGGGACGGGGCATCGAAAGCAATGACAAAAATAGCACTAGATCCAAAAAAAGTAAATTTGGAAAAGAGCATATGTATTTTGACATTTTGCGTTCATCTGTTTCTCTTCTCATGCAGACCTTCCAGAACCCCCAGTACGTCGCCAGCCTGGTTCCCACCTACGTCATCTTGTTCCTGATGGGCATCTGGGCGTTCTACGCTGCCGGTGGCTCTCTCAGGAACCTCAAACTCTGTCTCACCTGCAAAGACAAGGACTTCCTTCTCGCCAACCACCGGCCCAGATAATGCAGCACACCAGCAGTGTGCAGGACTCTCAATCCAAAGATCCTCGAGTTCACATACACACATACACTGAAGGCAGCGCAGCAGGAGTGTAAAATCCTCTGTTTATCTGCTGTTTCACTAAAGAGGCAAACCTAAGGAAACTAAGATGGAAGATAAATTTGATTCACGTTCGGCTCATTTTTTGTGTATGGATTTAATTGACATCTAATGATAAGATTCTGCTTAAAAAAAAACCTACAAAGATATTTCAAGTTGGCGACACGCCTTATATTCTGTACATACCCTAATGTTTTCTGACAGCTGTCTTCTTTCAAATGTTTCAAATCATTCGAACACTTTGTGTAAATATTTATGCATTTTTAATTCCCTGATGTGTAGATAGTGTGAAGTTTTAGCTTTTTTTCCAAGATGTGACACCGTCTTTAATCTGTATGAGAACTTGCCTTTGAATTAAAAATGAACATTGATTTACAGAAGCTGAGAGGAGAGATGACTGATTTGTTTTCATTTAGTCATCTTGAGGTCACTCCCTCTGTAGGACATATTGTGGCTTCAGTTTTAAGCTTTCTATTTCTTAGTATAACTGACAGATATTTGATAACAAATTGAATTACAAATGTTCCTTCTGCTATCAAGAAATACCACGTGTTTTTTCCTGCTGCTGTTTGCATCCAGAGAGGCGAGCAGCTCTCAGACCCTGAGTGACTCTAAACTGACGAGAAATGGAAGATGAAAGATTCCAGTATTCCCTTCAAAAAGCTCTGATACATGCAGTAGCTGTCAGCTATCTCCTCTGTCTCATGTTTTATCTCATGACTTTGAAAAGAAAAATATTTAATGTAATTCAATTATCAGTTACTGGATTCAAAAACTCCATATAGATTGTCATTATTGGATAAGAAATGGTTCATGTACATGATGAAGGACCCTGCCCCGGCCGGGATCAAAACCTTCAGTATCAACCACTGCAGCGTCATGCTGCACATTTCAACAGCGCCACAAATATTCATGTTCTCCTCAAGAAAAATAGAAAACAGAATACCCCAGACCGGGCATATCTGGAGTTCTGATGAGTGATAAAAGCGGTTTCCATATTTTATCTAGTTTCTGTAAAGAACTTTATTTTTGCTTCACATCGTACTGAACCTCTTCCAATGCTTATAAGATGGAGGCAAAGCCTGCTTTAAATTAATGAGAATTTAAGGGGAGCTACATCAATTTTACACATTAAACATATTCATAGTGTTTACAGATCTTGGGGAATACATCTTTATATGTCGAGAAAAATAGAAGCCTCTTATGGCTCTGGAGGAAGCTGCATGCAATCTGATAAATTGCCTCTGGTGATGTCACTCAGCGACCCAACGGCATTGTGGGTAATGTAGGTGCTATGTTTTGAAAAGGAAGAAGATGACATGTATTAAGAAAAGTGATATGTGGCTTCCTCTGGAGCCTCAAAAGGCTGTATACTACTTTTTCACATATGCTATAGTTCTCCCAAGGACCTGCACACATTTTAAAATGAAACTCTTGCCAAAATGCAACCTAGGCTTTTTTTTGTCAATGTATATAAACCTTTGTGTAAAAGCATAATTATGGCGAAAGAGGCACTATTAAGATTTACCGTATTTTCGCTTTCGGGTCAAACTCATTTTTAATGGAGTGCTTGGGACAAATTAGCGATAGCATCAAATTCGCTATTATTAAAACACTAAGAAGGCTCGACACAACATGAAACTTTGCTCGTAGTATCACCAGGGTCTCTACACATGAACACGAGCATTGAGAACATTGTTTGTGTATGCAAAGTTTACTAAAAAGGAAGTTTATGGACAACTCACGTTAGCAGATGTTTCCTCCGCTCGCCGCCATCCTGCCAGTGAGAAGTGTCGATCTCCGAATGCGACGTAACATGGAGGACAGTTAAGGTGGACCGCTCCTAAAGCTTAGTTCCATATAAATGCACGGATAATTTGTTGTTTTGTCGTTAGCAAAAAACAATATTGACCTTGAAGTTGAAAAAGGAGCCTCTTATAAGAAACAATACTAAAATCAAAAGCCATGTAAGATATTGTGTGGATAGTTGTTGCCAGAAGACAGTAGCGGTCCACCTTAACTCTCCTCCATGTTACTTCGCATTCTGAGATCGATACTTCTCGGCTGCCATGGAAGGGCTAGCGGAACAAGCTACTGCTAAGGTGAGTTGTTCAAAAACTCTCTTTTTAGTAAACTTTGCGTACACAAACAATTTTCTCAATGCTCGTGTTCATGTGTAGAGACCCTGGTGATACTACGAGCAAAGTTTCATGTTGTGTCGAGCCTTCTTAGTGTTTTAGAAATAGCGATTTTGATGATATCGTAAAAGTGCCCCAAGCACTCCCACTGAAAATTAGCTTGACACGAAAAAAGTGCCTCTTTTGTGGTAATCATGCTTTTTTACACTAAAGTTTGACTCATATACATTCACAGTTGCATTTTGGCAAGAGTTTCACTTTAATGTTTAAAATTGATGGAGTTACGTACCTTTTAAATGTTTGGCTAGCTTGGTGCTTTAGGCCATGGAATGGCGACACGCTACTGAAAATTCCTTGTTGTGTAGACTTTGTTGATTCATTAGCTTTTCTCTAGCATCATCATCATCAGGTCAAAAAGTTGTTTTGTTGAATACTTTGGGTTATGACTAAATGCTTGGAGCTCTATTGATGTTCCCATCAGCCTCAGATCTACGTTGTGTTCATCAGCAAAGATGAGCATGCTTACAGGTTAAAGGAGACATATTATGTTCATTTTCAGATTTGTAATTTTGATGTGAGTTAATACCAGAATAGGTTTACAAGATGCAGGAATTAAGGGCGAGACCACTGACGAGACATTTTAGCAGCATTGTCTCGTGCTGGAGAGAGGGGCTTCTCCTGGTACGGACTTTGACCTTTTTAATTTTCAAGATATATTTTACATGTACAAGAGCATTTATAAAACACTGAGGGAAAGGAATGCATGTCCCCTTTAAAACTAAAAGTGTGAACTTGGCATTACACCTGCTAAACATCAGTATGTTCATATATTGATGTTAGCGTTTGGCTACAAACACCATGTGCCTCAGTGCAGCCTCATAGAGCTACGCTAAATTTTTATTAATATTTGAGTCTTCAATGGGTAGTTGTGCATTTTGGGGCTGAGTGTCACACAGGTTAGTGAGGTCAGAGAGTACTGAGATAAAATATTATCAGATGCATTGTTCAGGTGCACAACATCTAATTTCATGCAGAAACACGTAAATCTACAGAAAACAATCAGTCATTTCATGGGAGCTTTAATGAGCCGTCTGCAGGGCACAAAGCAGGCGCCAGCTTTCCTGTACACTGCATGTGTGTGTGTGTGTGTGTGTTTGATGGGGCAAAAGCCTTGTATGCCTCAGAGGGATTCTTCAGTCTGTACGCCCTTAAAGACAAGAACCTGAAACAGTGTGTGTGACAGAGCAACAGACTAATCGCACTTAAGAATCAGACACACTTCCAGTTTTTTTTTTTAATGTTGCCTCTTAAACCCTACCTCCACTCTGCCCCCCTCTCTGCTGGTCCCGTTTCCATTTATGAAAGCAGACACCTCCTGGCTGGGCCACACAAAGCCTGTTGGGGTCTCTGAGGGCTTCGGTCAGTCAAAGGCCTTTTTTACCCAGACGGCAGACAGACAGACAGACGCAGGAGTTTCCTCCAGACTTTCACATGCTAATAGAAATCTGCACAGCTGGTGACACTGGGGTCACTAGTGATATGAAAGGTGTGTGTTTCCTGTCGGGTATTAGGAGGCATTATGTTTGGGTTCAGATCAGGTCGTCACAGTGTGAACAGCATCCAGAGGACGCCCAACAAAGATGGAAATATCAAAGGCCCAGTGCGTAGGATTTAGGAGGAACTCTTGGCAGAAATCAAGTGGCAACCAAAAATAAAGCCAAAGCAAATCAACCAAATACTGCAGTTCCTTTAGTGAAGCCCTCTGAGAGCCCACGTTAAAATGTTTACAGCCTGGTGAAAAGAACGGTTTTGGTCTCTTAAGGTCATGTATAATTAAGAGCATTGAGTGACAGCAAGCTGAGAGCTGCTTGCTGGGCTTAACCTCAGCTAATAACTGATCTTGACTTCTGGTGGCTGTGTTTGTTGGGTTGAAGCCTTTTGGAGAATTTTGAATGCAAATATCTGACAAATAATATGACTTGCTGCGTGCTTAATTAAACAGACAGTGGCGGAGGGACAGACGCCGGTGTTTTGGATTGATGAGAGTCCCAGTTAGCATTGACTGGCAAAACTCTGGTGAAGCTGCCAAGCTTCAGGAAGAACAAACGCCCCGAGTTCAGGAGGGCATGCAGAGTTGTTTTTCATATCTTTGTGTTGAAAAGAGGATGTATCTTCACTCTTCCCTCTGAAGGGAGAGGAAATGTACTTCACCTCAGAGAAGAGATGGTTAGAAGAAAAGACACTGCAGAATAACAGAAACGTCAAGACTCTCTGGGGAGTTTCTGACTTTTGTCAAAGACAAAACTGAACACAAATATGGACACACACACACCCTTGGTGCTGACTGTTCGCTTGCTACCTTGAGGCTAAAGCACAATAAGGTATTCAGGCTATTCGTATTCGGTAACTTAAATAAACACAAATATATCCTGTAATCAAACTCACCTGAATGACGTGAGGCAAAATTAGCTTATATTTATATATGAATCACAGTTTCTTTTATCCTGAGCTAGGTTGGCAGCTTCTAGCAAGGTGGCCCATTATTGATTAGCCAGTAGAAAGGGGGTGTCAGGTTCTGGCAAGATGGCGCCCGCTGGTACCACCCACTCATTCTGGCTCATCAGAAACCTATAGACATCATCATGATGGCAGAAATGGACTACTATAACAATCATCATGTTTTTATCAGTTATCACCTGAAACCAAAAATTGTTTTTATTATTACCATGAGGGTTTTATATATTCAGTGGGAGTGGGTCACATCTCACACTGCCATGTTTCTACGGTTGCCAAGAAGGGAACAAACAAATTTAAATTGACTCTACAGAGGACCTATTGCATGTTTGGTGGCTGGGGTGAGGGATGTTAAGGTGGTTGCAATGTGCAACCATACCACTAGATGCCACTAAATCCAGTACACTGGACCTTAAATGGTTTCTGTTTGAAACATCTAAATGTATTTTGGAAAATGCTCTCACAAAAGTGCTGTATCGTAGGCAACTGGACTCGTTTCAGTTTCATGAAGACGTTTCACCTCTCACCCAAGAGGCTACTCCAGTTCTCACTAACTAGAGGGGAGTTTTAAGGCTTTTTAACTCTGAGTGGGAGTGTCCTTATATTGTTGTTAAGGACATGTCTGAGCTCTGAGTCCTTAGGGGCACCTGTGGGCTTGTTGACCCAAATGGCCTTCATATGTGGGCTGCTCGGGCAAGGTAAGCTCAGGTGTGATTGGTAGTTAAGCTGTCTGGGGAGGGAACTCAGTACTGCACTGTAGGTGGGTGATGTCGTAGGCCACCTCCTTTGTTCAAAGAAAGTCCTACCAGTTTAGATGTCTGGATGTCATAGATGGATCATGTCAGTCCTCTTTCAAACCATCTGTCTTCTCTAGCCAAGAAGTTAACTTTGTTGTCCTCGCAGGAATTGGAACTGAGAGTCTTGACCTGAGGAGTTTTCCTCAGGTCAAGACTCTGCTGTCCAGACTCTGCTCGTCAGGTAGAACTGAGAAAGCTTCTTAGATGAGAGGTGAAAGTCCAGTTAACTGCGATACAGAACTTTGAATTAACATGACCTGAATGACTGAGAACCTTCATCAACATCTCTCTCAAATATATGAAATGATAGTTGAACCCCAATCACTGGCCACTAGGAGCGTCATTGTTCATTATATCATCAATGCAAATGTTTGATTAATAAACAGCAATTAAAGTTGAGTTTAAAGAGATTAGTGGGTCAGACATTTACATAGAAAGCTCCAGATATGGCCAGACTGCTTGCAGGTTTAAATTGCAAAATTGACATTTGGTCAGTCAATCGAGTGACCAAAAATCAAAGTCTCCCTTAATCTGTCATACCTCAATTTTATTGCCAATGTGATAAAAATTGCGCAATCTAGGGATTCATCTTGTGAGTTTCATTGTGTATGATGGTCTCTGTTCCCTCCACATGCTGCTGTGATGCTCCGCTGACTGTGGACCACAGAGGGGCACTGTTCTCATGGCTTCTGCTCAGTGTCAACACTGCTCAGTTACACTTGTCACTTCATGTTGGTAACGTTTGATTCAGACTTTTTGTAAACAGCAAACTGAGACTGGTCCAAGAACACATCACTGTGGTTACTTATATCTGGATTTAAAAAATGTTAAACCACTAAATCAAACCTCACCTGGAAACAGAGGCGCTTTACCTAATATCTTCAGTCTGCTGCTCAGATCATCAGTTTCGCAGCACCCGTATAGTGTTATCGTCCTGTCTGGGCCACGCCCACCAGCGCGCCCACCTGTGCATATTTTATGCTAATGAGCAGGTGCCTCGGTTCTTGAGGCGCGCGGCGGGCCGCTCGGGGATGAGCCGGATGGAGCAGCGCAGGGAGCAGCGGGAGTCCAGCCGGAGGCTTTTCAACAGGTGATGCTGTCCAAACCCGACTGACTGCGGATCCGCGAAACACGAATGGATCCCTATTTAAGACGGAGCTGGAGAAGGCTTTTTCACTTATTATCTTTGTATTTTGTCCTAATATATCAAGGTGAGTCACAAATATTGTCTCCGATCTGCTGTTTGGAGGATTAAATACAAAGTAAGGATTTGTACATGTTCCGTTTCAAAGTTCAGAGTAAATCAGATGACAGCGGGTTCATCTCTCACATGTGCAGCTGACCCTTCTTTTTAAGTTTGTCACTTCTCTTAATCTGGCTTCTATTTTTTCACTTTGTTGGTTCTCCTTTTATTTGAGTTACATGGACTTGATTCATTTTTATTTTTATGAGGCTATTTTATATTTTGTTTCTTTGTCTGGATTTCAGCGCATCTGTCCTGGGGTGTTGAGAGAGTGAACCTTTCTAACAGGGAGGAATTTAATAAGTGAGTTATCATTATTATTTTTTAATATTCAATGATCTCAGAATCATTGTATGTTGTAGTAATTTAGATTTAATTTAGATCTTTTAGTTTAATGTCAAGTGTATACAAGCTACATTTTATTTACATTTAAAATGATTGAATTTATATTTCATTATATTTAAAGAAATATATGTTTGTATTTTATTCCCATTTCATAAAGTAAAAAAAATAATTATTTCAATTAGCAATAATAACAATTGTAAAAATAGGCTATAATACAAATATTATTTAGTAACAACGTCTGAAATAAGTTATGTTATTTTTTCAGGAAAAATTGTCAGTAACGACTTGAATGTTGCTTTTCAAGTGTTTATATTTTCTGGTTTTTGTCCTTTATATGGAAGTTGAGTGACAAAAGATTTTTTAATTTTTCGACTGTTTGGTTGAATAAAATATGTCAAATCAGGCTTTGGAAAATTGTAAGCTGCATTATTCAGTGTTTTCGGTTGATAGACCAACTGATCAATCAGCTGATTGAGAAAACAATCTGTAGATCAAATTGATATTGAAATGAGTGTTAGCTGTGGCCCTGGTTGTTTTAGGTTGCCCTTTGCCAGTAGTATTTCACAGAGCAGGCAGTAGTCATCTGGTTGATTGATAGTTAGGTTGTTTTTTTTTTTTTGTTATTTGATGGTTTGGTCGGTTCGTGGTTGGTGGTGGGTTCGTGGTGTCAGGGGGAAAGCTGCAGCAGGAACAAACCTCTCCTTGTTCTCTCTGTCCCAGCAGCGGGAGCAGCAGGATAAAGCAGCAGAAATGGGACACCGCTTCCCAGGGAGGGCAGGTAGGCAGCCACATTGATCATTGATGCTGATGGAGCTGCTTCAGGCGGCAAACACACAGCCAGAGATCACCCCAAAAATCTGCACCGCTCACACCAAAACACAGAGGAAAGGAAACAACAGCCATCATCTAAGGGGATTTTATTCCAATGATTAATACCCAGTATTCCTGTATAAACCTCAGATATATTTACCAACTGCTTATATATGTAGCTTCACATCAATATATGAATAACAGTAGATGTATAACCAAATATTTATATAATTTTGATATACACAAGGTTGTAAATATACACCCTCTCTAGATAGATAACAGATGGCATTGTGTAGTTTTAGGTGCAGATTTTTGACTGTTAAGAAAGTGGCAGTCATTATTCTTCAAAGGTTTTTCAGATACTACTTGACAAATCAAATTCAGTTTAGAAATGTTTTGTCACTTAGTATTTTCATGCTTAATTGTGGTAATTTGAATCATAGTTTTCTTTTGTAAAAGCATACATGCTACGTGTACGTTTGCACAAAAGAAAACCACAAAGAAAAGACGCGTTTCCCGCGAGACCTGACCGAAACTCAACTCGATGACACGTAAAGATATGAGCTGATGGGCACTTAAAGGCATGCAAAAGTCGTAACATTTCTCAGAGTGACATTTGTTCCCCCGGATGCCGACATGTGAGGGAGTCCCAGCAGGAATATACAGTAGCTGGTCTGTTGTCTCACCCTTCTTCTATCGGACCCTCAATCTACCTGAATGCTGTCGCTCCTTTTGTCCAGCTTCCCTTTGGCTGAGGGAGGCGTGAGAATTCGGTCCAAGGTATAGGGGTTAGTAAACGAACAAAGCAATTAGTAGCACAGGTCACGGAGCAGATCTATCTCATGTCAGATCTCTGAGCTTTAACTCCGCTCTTAGTTCAATCAATGCATCGTGACATCTGCTGTGTTCAAGGTCTGACCTGCTCAGTCTCGATATCTCCTGATACCGATCACAGATTAAAAATGCATAGCCACACATACCCTCATACCCTCCCACCCTTCACTCTTACCATCTGCTTTGTTCCTGCTCTTTGAGATGAAAGACTTGGTTTGAGAGCTCAGGTATCCAGGTAGAAGAAAATGTCCGACTGATGGTTTCTGTGAATGCCAATATTTTTAAACTAAAGCGGCTGTTACTCTGTATTTTCTGCTTAATATCTGTCCATCAAAATAAGGACAGTTTTTATGTGAAAAAGTCTCCAGGCATTCAACTCAACCCAAGTTTTTTTTCCTTCTGGGACGGCTTAATTTTAGTATCGCAAACAAAATATTCACATTTTAATTCAAAAAACCTCTGCGTAAACATCCTCTCACTTCATATCTCATACAACAAAGATCCTCGGAAATGGGAAAAACACACTGGGGACATGGTGGTCGGAGGGAGGTGGGGTTGTTGACCTGGATGGGAAAGCTGAGTTGGAAGTCACAGAGGAGTTGTTAATGAAGGCTGGATGACAGCTCTTTTCTCTCCAGCCTCTTCTTTTCCCAGCGCTGCCCTCAGTTCCATCCTCAAAAGTCAGGACTCTCGTTTGGCAACAGCCAGCGTAATTCTGGGAGGAATTTTTGCCCCAAACAGAACACATAATTGTAAAAAGCTTTGGGTGTCTTACATTTTAATCAAACCTTTATTAATCTGTCACCCGAGAGCTGAGCTTGTTTTTCCAGATTTGGTTGATATTATGGAATTAATTAAAAGAATCAGACGGCGTTACAGGGACTTAATTTTGTTTTGCTGAAATTGCCTCCTCCCTGTCTTTCTGCCAAGGGCCAATATGAAAATGATCAGATTTAATATATTTCTTTGGAAGAGCCTCTGAAACATTGCAGGACCGGATCGGATTATGGCTTTATGACTGAATGCTTGCAACTGTTGCGTGAAATACTTGTTGATTCAGTTTCTCTCCTTGAAGGACCTCCAGACAGGAGCTGCTGCGTTAGAAGCCAACATGTCTTCCTCCAGTCATTCACCGGTCAGCAGGACTGCTGCGTCCAACCTGACGTCCAACCCCGTGTCCTCCAGCACAGAGAGGACACCGACCTCCTCATGGACCGTCAGCTCTGACCAATCATCCACAACCACAGCAACATCCAGTCAAACACCAGCAAGAACAGAAACATCCAGCCAATCACCAAGCAGCACAGAACAAGACAGCCAATCACCAGGCAGTACAGCACCAGCCAGCCAATCAGCAACCAAGACAGCACAATCCAACCAATCACAAACCAGCCCAGGATCAGCTAGCCAATCGCAAGGAAGCACGACACAAACCAGCCAATCATCAGGACGCACAACACAAACCAGCCAATCTCCAACCACTACAGCACAAACCAGCCAATTAACCAGCAGTTCAACACAAAGTAGCCGATCTTCAACCATCACAACACCAGATAGCCCAACATCATATAGCCCAGCAACATCCAGTCAATCACCATCTATCACAGCATCAGCCAGCCAATCAACAGGCAGCACAACACACACCAGCCAATCACCAGAACGTACAACACACACCAGCAAATCACCTGAGCGCACAACACAAACCAGTCAATCATCAGGACGTATAACACAAACTAGCCAATCTCGAACCACCACAAAACAAGTCAGCCAACCATCAGCTAGCCCAGTACAAGCTAACCAATCGCAAGCCAATGAAGCACAATCTGTTCAGTCGCCGACAAATGCAGGACTTCCTAGCCAATCACCAACCATCACAGGTTCAGCCAGCCAATCAACAAGTAGAACAACACCATCCAGCCATTCACCAACAAGCACACCAAAATCCAGCCAATCACCAACCAATGTACAACCAATGTATAACCACTCACCACCCACATTAATAGCAGCTAATCAATCCAAAAACAGCTCAAAAACTTCACTCCACGTATCATCCAGTTTAACATCACATATCCAGTCAAATTCACCACCATCTGACCAATCCCTGACCAGTGCAGTACCATCAAACCAATCATCAACTGGTTCAGTGTCACCAGCCAACTCAGTTAGTGGAGTCTTTTCACCAGATGAGCATCCAGTTAATATTTCACAGCTCACCAGGCAGGCGAAGGAAGCCTTGAAGTCATCGCTTCGTAGGACTCCAGGTAGGTTTATATGGATGAAATCTAAATATGGTTCATAGGGGTGTTAAATGAATGCAGATGACATTTAATTTGGACATGTGAAATTTCAAAACTCAGTCCTTCCAGATGATGCAATTAGGGAAAAGACTGAGGTCTGACAACATTTGTTTGTATCATTTTTCAGTCTGAATCCCTCAGACTCCAGACATAAAACCACTGCCTTATTCAAATAGTTCTTATGGCATAAATGTAAAAAAAAAGAGAGAGAAAATCCAGGTGGCAAGTCTATTATTCCTGACCTGAACACATTTACAACATATCTGAAGCTGTAGACCAGACAGGCATTCTTGCTAAAGAGGTCCAACATTTTCACAGCTACCTCCAGATGCCATTCTGAGCCACTAAATCATTTTGTAATGTGGCTTTAAACAGAGCAACATTTCCTCATCACAGACTGAACAGAAGGAAATTAGCTTTTATTTGATTCATTAACCCCCCACCCCCACCCCCACCGTCCCCCAACACCAAAGCCCCTGTACATATGCTTGTGTGGGACATGGCTGACTAGGCAGATGAGCTGTAATTCCACTGAGCAGATGGTGTTACTGCAGGACGAGCAGCCATTGTTTGGTGTTTGGTGGTGCGTTCAGTGACTGGAAGTTTTTTTGGGGCCCAGCAACTGCATATGAGCGCTGACAGATGTTGACTTGTCCTTGTGTCCATGGATGTGCAGAGAACATTTTGTGGAAGCTGAGATATATTTCATGGCCTAGTCAAGAAATGTTGTATCTTTTTTTTCTTACTTTTATTACTTGTGAAATTTCGACTAATAGAAACCGGAAGCACAAATAGTACATTTAGTTTAATTCATAGTAATGGTTCAGTCGACTTTTATCATGTACGATTCAGGTGAATCTAAATGACTTGGTGATTAAACTTTGTGTGACAAAACCAAAAAAAGGGAGAATGATTATTTCCAGTCCAATAAATTGTTTGTACGTTTGTTTGGTGTCTCTCAGCGGAGCCATGTGTGTTTCCCTGCCTGAACGGAGGACAGTGTGTTCAGTCTGAGTCATGTGACTGCAGCTTGTATCAGGCCAATGGACACAGATGTCAGACAGGTAAACCACACACCTGACTTTCTTCTTTCTAGAACCCATTTGAGTCCATTTAAATGTCTTAAATGAGGGGTTATTTTCACAACATGAAAATAATGTTTTTCACCAAGTTGGTGGTAATGAAATGAATAAGACAAAGTTGTTTCAATATCCTTATTCTTGTCATACTGCATTCATCGTGTTATGGGCAAAATTGCTTAGTGCAGCATCGCTTGCACTTATTTCAAAGAAATTTCAGTTTTGATCCCTGTTCTTTTTGAACTATAAGACAAAATATATAAGTTTTTGAAAGAAGGGTTGTTCATGTATATAATTAACACAATTTCTGGTTAACTTAACTGTAGTTTAATTCTACAAAAAGTCTGATTCTGTCTTCTTAACAAGTAATTTGGTCCATTATATCAAAGTTCTAAAATCATGCTACTGTAAAAGACGGAAAAAACTGCGAGTCGGGTGAGATAATTTCCTCTGTTTCCCGAACAAATCAACTTCATAGTCATGATCTTGATATTAGTGCAGTAATCTGCTTTTATAATATCCTGTTTCACGCTAAGAAAACTGGCAGAATTAGTCTGCAACCTCTATTATATTCTCCTCCCATGATCCCATGCTACTTACATCTCTTGATGTAGGTTTTGACTGACAGACATCTGCTAGCAGAAATTACATACTGTGCATTTAAGTGATGAGAAATTCTTTCAAAATCAATTCTTTTCCACCCCAATTTATTTGCCTAGTTCCAAATCCTGGCTTCGAGAGGGAGATGACATGCAGGACGTGGGGCCAGTACAACTTTGAGACCTTTGACGGCCTCTACTACCACTTCCCCGGTCGGTGCACATACACTCTGCTGAGGGACTGTGAAGAAACCACCCAGGCCAGCATCGTCGTCCAGGTCAGTTCAGACTTGACGAAATAAATCCTCCCGACTAGAAGCTGCCCAGAATGCTTCGGTCCGACGCCTGCTTCCCAGTCGAGGAACGCTTGGACTCTGTGGCGTCCTGCTCTAAAACACACTCTCCTTTCTGACTTCTGCGAGTTTTAGTCTCCGCCTGAGGAAAAGATTTGCTCTGAAGATTAGTGAAAGCTATCTGGTTATTAGAGTCAATTACCATTAAATACTGCAATTACCCACTATGCCTTGAAAGCATCTGCAACAGACCGCGACTTTGTTCCCCTGAAAAGGCAGCAGATACTGTATCCATGTATGGGAAAACCAACCCAAACAGCGTACATGAAAAGACCCAAATGCATTATGATTATTGATAGTACGTTAAAATACTGATATTAATAAAAAGGAGAAACTCATAAACAAACAAACAAAAATAACCCCCCAAAATACAATGCTGAACATGTTAGAAGGCATGAAATGGCATCAAATTGGTGTGTGTGTGTGTGTGTGTGTGTGTGTGTGTGTGCACGTGTGTTACTTTTAACTTAAAATTTTTTCTTGTTTTCTACATTTCTTCAGTAGCTGGTGTAGTGTCTGTGGTTTGCAGAAAATGCATTAGAGATACTGCACGATTGAATTGAAGTCGACCCTCTGCTGTCGTCACTTTCTTTAACTAAAGAAAATCAATCAGAGAAGGTACAACAAAGGGAAAGAATCAGGCCAAAGCGATGGATGCTTTTCATCTCTTTTTAGGCGATGGCCGACCTCCGCTCGGTGTCAGTGTGAAACAGATACTGTTCAGTAGGCCCCTAAAAAGAAAAAAAAGATGCAGAACAAAAATTCAGAGGTGCAATAACATTTCTATTATGTTGCTCACTGCTTCAAAAAATCATCGGGCTGTCAGGAGAATTAAAGTTTGAGGATCAAGAGAATTGGCTTTCCAACAATACCAGTCTTGAGTCGGTTATACCACCAGAAGTCGTCGTAGCGGTAAAATTTGCTCTATATCTGCTGTGTTCAGAATACCCCAAAACATGCCGACAGAACCGATTTTCAAGTCACTCCAACCTTCCGAGAGGTATTCCGAGTTGAATAGCAGGGTATGCTAGATGCTGTTACTTATTACAAACATAAAACACCTTTGTCTTTTTTTTTAAATGTATCTTTGAAGTGTGCATGTTTTCCTGTGTCTCTGTGGTGACTTTCCTGCCCTGGCACATTAGTAGAGAAGTGTTTTACTTGAACCTGCAAAGACTGGTTTGCCGGAGCTGACGATGGGAGCGACTGTACAGGGCTACAACAAACATACAGCAATGTGACGCAGCCTAAAGCGCCACAAGCACGTCAGTAGTGTTCGAGTCATTAGTCTCGCTGCCAGAAGGGGGAGACACATCTTAGTTAGGAAAACCATTGAAAAACCTGTTATGTAAGGATTTGTAGTTGATGGAGGGAAAACATGAAAAAACACTGGTTTGATCCTTTAAAAGGTTTAATGTATGGCTTGAAACTTTAGAACCACAGCGGGTTTCAATAATAACTGTTAACTGCTTCCCAAACATAAATAAACATGCTTTGTTTCCATGTTGCATCTCGCTGCTTGCAGGTCCACAACGACCCGGGCTGCAGCTCCGCCCCCTACACCTGCCAACGATCCGTCAGCCTCTTCCTCCCGTGGGAGGGTGAGGTTCGGCTGCACGCCACCAATGTGACCTTCAAAGGCCAAAGGTCAGCGATATAACAACATACACAACAGAGCATCCTCATACTTTTTATATAAGTATTTCCACTTTCTCCTTTTTAGGGATTTCTATATCTCAGGATTGACAATTTATGTTAGTTTCTTGCGGTGTGTTCACTGTCTCTGTATTTAGTTTGCAGCTGCCTCATCACATCCATGACCTGCAGCTGGAGCACATCTCACAGTACGTTCTGGTGACGCAGCAGCACGGCTTCACACTGGCCTGGGAGGGACGCAGCGGCTCCGTTTATATCAAACTCAGCCCTGAGTTTGTGGGCAGAACCTGCGGCCTGTGTGGGAACTTCAACGCAGACGTCCAGGATGACCTGAAGACGAGTTATGGTAAAGAAGCTTTTGTCTGTGTAGTGTTCTGCAGTGAAGACGTAAGGAAAAAGAAAGCCCTCCAGTTGTCTCGGCTACACGGATACTTACACAGTAGTTTAACTTATCACTTCTAAAATCTGACTGCGGGGCGTGAGAGCAGCTCGACTTCCTGTCACCTGCATCTATCTGCATCTTGGTGGATCAGGTTATAATCAGTCCACACAAGAAACCTGGTGTACACACATCCAGACAGATTGCAATCTGATCAATCCAAGAGTGAGGATGTATTCAGATACACATTTTACTTCATTTACAAAAACAACAATGCAACACATAAAGTTGTGTAGTAGGTGAGACGACTGAATATGTAATGTAGTATTTGGATCAAGCCAGGACGCAGAATGGTCCAGCCTTTGAGAATGTGGACTTTGGAAGCCCCTGCGGGTGAGAGGAAAACCACGTCCAAGTCCAGTTGCCCTAGAGTCAGCCCTCCTTTAATGACCTCCACATTGTGATCCTCACTTGAGTTCAGCAAATCAGACCTTTTACAAAGCAGATTCTTTCTCTCTCCCAGGTGTGCTGACTCATGACATAGAAATGTTCGGGAATAGCTGGGTGGAGGCGGATCCACACGAGGCCCGATGTCCCATGGTGCCTTCTGACTTCCCCTCACCATGTGCTGCAGTGGAAGCTCATGTCCTGCTGGTACGGGGTGCTGCAGAGAATCCCCCTTTGACATAAACAGCAAATACAATACAAAAAAACTGACTCGAAACAAACTTGTTATTCATGATGTCAATTTTCCGTGACTGAAAACTGTGTCTGTTTTGTGGCTGCAGAAAGTGGAGGAGGTGTGTGCGATGCTGCTGGATCCCCCATTTCAGAGCTGCCACGACTTCGTCAGCCCGCTGTCCTACATGGCCAGCTGCTCCAACGACCTCTGCATGTAAGAACACACGGTTCACAACTGCCTGAGATAACCTGTGTTCACTTGGACCTGATTCTGGCCTTGTAAGAAAGCTCAAGGTCTCAAATTCATGTATATGTGGAAATATAGCTACAGTTTCTCAGATCTTGTGATAATGTGGAGCATCGGAAAAGAAAGGCTTCATCCTCAGGGGAGCATGAGTGTGCAGAGCAAATGTCATTGTGCCTTTTGGAGAAATTGCTTGGGTAATTTTTTTCTGATAGTTTGTTGCACATTTCTTGCTTTGGTACCGCCTGGCAGCGGTATTTAAAAATAGACCAGTGACAGTGCACACTTTATTTAACATCGATACCATCCTGCACTGGGTCTTCTGAATTCTGCCTCTGTCCTCCTGTGCACCACTGCCTCTGCAGCAGTCTATGGGTTTGAGGTAGTGCTGAAATCTGCTGGCCTTTTTTCTGAAATTCAGCTCTCTCGTTTGTGTCTCTTGTCGGCTCAGATCCACGATCCTGAACGTGCCCCCTCCTTCTCGGAGTAACATTAGCCCAGGCTAATCTGTTTCTGTTAACTCAGAGTGATTTGGAACAAAGACGACGGCTGAAGACTTTACTGTGTTCAGAAACAAATGTACCTGATCAGATGGTTCACTTGAATGACGAATACACCGATACAAACGTACTGCTTTTTCATCTGTATCTTTACATTCCAACACTAGTTTGAAGATTTATTCATTAACGGACGATCCTCCAGCTGGTGGGTGATTATTTGTTTTAGCTGAACAGTCCGATCAGTTCAACGTACCTGCCTCTATGACCACACCTCTCCTGGCTTTGCTCGAATAGTCCTTCTCTGTTTGTTACTCTGTTGAAGGTCGGGTCCCAGCGGTGATGTGGTATGCCAGGTGTTCAGCGAGTATGCCCGGGCCTGCGCCCATGCTGACCACCCACTGCACGATTGGAGGCAGCACATTCCTCACTGTGGTACGTTTTTCCAGGTGTTTTTAACTGTGTGCCACGGAGGACCGAGAGGCTGCATGTTCAAGTTTCTACCGAACCCTACAGCAGCTGAATTTTAAACGCTCTCCCTCTCTACCCTATTGGGAAACATAACAATGAAATTGCATTAACTATAAAAAAAAAAGAAAAAGAAAGAAACATTGGACAAACAGTATCCTTATCTCATCACAATGCACCTTAGAAATATAATAAATATATTTTTCCCTTATATTTATTGTAGTCATGAGATAAATCATGAATTACTATGACATATGGCAGTCAGGGTTAGGAGAAAATGTCACTTTATTTGTTTGGTTAACGCTGTTCATTGATGCTGAACAGATCAGTGAACTCATCTTAATTGTTTGGTTTGACTATCTGGTGTGGCTGATTCTCAATGAAAAGACATACAAATGTTGACACATAAAATCAAACTGCTAACTGTGGTTAACGTCACCTGCAACAAAGTTAACGTTAACTTACAGAAAGTCACGTAGTAGAACAGAGGATAGCACGAGGGCATGGGGCCTAAAATTACACTAAGGTAAAACAAATTAAAAAAAAAGTTGTGTATGTTTTGTCTAAAAATTGTCAAAATGTACTAACTTTGTGTCAGTATTTGTTAAGCAGCGTGTGTTAAAAATCAGATGTTTGCTTTTTTGTAGCCATCAGCTAAAGAATGTTAGCTAGCCAGCCAGTGGGCACAGGGGCAGAAATTAGTTAATACATCTTTATTTAACTGTATGTAAAAATGTCAATGTAATAACATTTTTTAGTTACACTCATTTCAGTGTTGCCTGCCACTAATATTTTTTCCATCAATCAGATGTGTGTACGTTAGATAAGCTACTTGCGTCACCTATCTAATATTAGCTAGAGAACTGTTGTTGTAAAATTAGCCTGCAACAGTTTCAGAATCAAATAAAAGTAATTGGAAGAGGTAGGTATCACATTTTTGTCAGTTTGGTAAAAAAAGTTCCTAATAGGTGATTAACTTACATTACTTTCTTACCATCCCTTCTTTGGTACCCACTGCAGTGAGTTTTATTGATCAGACTGCTGTAGCTTTGCTTACACAATCGTTAGCTTGCTGATGCTAAAATCAACTGCTACAAGTGTACAACTGTTCCATGTTATCTATTCATGTCATGGTTTAGTTTTATTAGTCAACATGCAAACAGGAGTATTCAACTCATTAATTTACTTAAAAGTCTGGAGTGCTTTGGTTGTTCACACCTCAACTGGTGAACAGCATGAATTATAAAACCTTTGTGGTGATGTCTTTTGTTGCGTGCTCTTATGTAAGTTGTCAATGTAAAATCTCTAGTCTCAATCTTCTTTGTGTAAAATATTGACATCTACATTGTTTTTAATTTTTGTGACCAGTGAAGCAGTGTTCCTTAGGTCTTCAGTACAGGGAATGCATCAGCTGCTGCCCAGCGTCATGCAACCTGGAGCGAACATGCATCGACAGCAAGCTGGCCTGCCTGGACGGATGCTACTGTCCCGATGGTGATTTTCTATTCAGATTCTCTTATCTTTGGTGTTGTTTATTACCCTGAAAATACTCCCTGCAATTGCATCCTTGAGTAGTTGTATGTATGAGTTGTTTATGTATATATTAACCACGTATTAAACCACCTTTCCTTAATTGTTCATACCTTGTGCATCCTCCAAAAGGCTTAAATCAATATCTAATCCTTTATTAACATGATATAATCTTCCATCTTGTCTGATTTTTTTCAACTCTGGAACATATAAAGATTATCATCTGCGTGTTTCTGTTATCTCTCCTCAGGTCTAATCTACGAGGACGGAGGCTGTGTGACACCCTCTGACTGTCCCTGTGAGTACCATGGCATGTTTTATCCGTCTGGACAGACGCTGCAGGAGGAATGCAACAACTGGTGAGCAGCGTTTAACCTCTCTCCTACCTCCTATGCCACCATAACAAGACTGTAGATGAAGAAACTGGATAGCGACTTGAATTTACCTGATCAAATGCTGTTATTTTATCCCACAAAAATGTTTGAAACAGTGAGGAGTAGCAGCTACTCATGAACTTCTTTCACTCCCTTTGCGTCTGTAACGAACCCTTGATGTACACATGTGAGACCATGTCGCATTACATGTCCCAGTGTTATATGAAAAACTCTATATTATCCTGCAGAATCCATACAGTCCTTTTTATCTTCTCGGATCTGACCACCTGGGCTCAGTGTGTCCAGTTTCTGCCGGTGATCCCGCTGATTAGCTGGGCCTTTAATGTTACCCACCTGTGGACATCTCTGCTTTCTGTTTCAGCACATGTGTGGGTGGAGTGTGGAACTGTACAGACTACAGCTGCCCAGGTTTGTGCCCTCCCTTGGTGGGTGGTTACATTTTTTTACTCAAACTCTCCTGCTGATCAATTTGTGGTGATGGTAGGTGATTATTCTATTAGAGAGAAAGAACATAACATTTAAATTAAATAATTCAATTTCACATTTTTACACTTTTGTTATTATTAATCAAACACATTGGCATGAAAATCTGCACAAACGCAGGACCTATGGACATGCATTGGTTGGGGAAATGACAGGGCTGCCATACAGCTGGTGCTCCAAGCAGTGCCTGGGAGGTGAAGTGGCGCCTCTCCAACTACCAGTCCACACTTCACACTGTGGTCTGTGCTGGACGTAAACAGGCAAACTTCCAGTTCCCGAACCAAGTCCACACGGACTGAGCTATTACTGCTCTTACAAGAACTTTCCTGACCTGGAGTTGAACCCAGGCAATGGTGGTGAGATTGACAAATCCTAAACACCAGGGACATTACCACTCCCTCAAGCTTCCATTTTCTAGCCATTTAACCCCCCAAGCAAGAAAGACGCAAGGAGAATTATGGTAGTTAAAGTGTAAGAAAAAAAAGAAAGATTCCTGGTAAGGGATGGGGGAAAAGAAGCATTCTAGTGAGCAAAGCAAGGAAAGAGACAGTGTCTAGATAGGACAAAAGAGCATAGAAATCTCCCTAGATATCCAGAGGAATCTAACTTTTCAGAGACCTTGAAAGACATGCCATTAAAATGCTCTTGAGCAAGTCTTCTGCCCAGTAGATACCACACTGTGGTCTGAACGAAGGACGTAAGTGAAAATGATCTCACTCTGTCCGCAGGCGAGTGCTCAGTGACCGGTGACATGTATTTTCAATCTTTTGACGGACGGATCTTCACCTTCCCCGCAACCTGTCAGTACGTCCTCGCCAAAAGTCGCAGCTCAGGGAAGTTCACGGTCACCATCCAGAACGCCCCCTGTGGAGCGGTGAGTTATGTTCAATCTGCATTTTCTGTTTTTATTTTTTGTTTTTTTAAATTCCTCCCTGTTGAATTGTGATTCATTCTCTTGAAACAAACGTCTCGACATCCCTCACACACCTCTCCCACTTTATCCTCCGCAGTCAAACTGTTCTGCTGTCTCGGCTTACAGGTTTACGCAATTTGTCTGTCATGTAGATCATATCATAATTTAAATGCTCAATAATCCCCGCTGAGTCCAGGTCCATTTTTGTTCAACCTGCGACTCAGAGCAGTGAAAGCCTTGAGGAAACGTCCCGATCAAACTGTGGCAGATAATGAAGGTGAAAAGCAACAAAGGAATGAGAGCTTCTTCTCTCCAAGCCTTCAATTTCCCAGCAGCCTTTGAGCTGCTCAGCAAACAGAAGGGGGATGACGGAGGGGAGGAGGCGAGATATAAGATGTCCCACTCATCGGAGCAGAGGCCTGAGACCTCTAACAGCCAACTGAACAGGATTACCTTATCTGGCCTGACTGACAGAGCTGTGGACGGCTTTGTAGTGAGGAGGGAGGTGAAGAGAGGCACTGGAGGGGTGGGGGACTTGGACAGAGAGAAGGTTATGCGAAAACAGGAGGTGAATGATGGGAAGAGTAGAAGGAGGAGGGGGTTGCTAAAACCTTTCGGCTATGGGGCTCTGCCACTTATGAAAGAGACGATTCATAGAGGCAGATCGCTTACTGTCAGCAGCGTGCAGGCTTCTTTACTCTAAAAATATCAGAGTGGCAGAGAAACTAATTGGTGATGTGCTTATGTACAGAAACTACAATTGTTTTTTTTTTAACTTTTCTTCTCCGTCTTGTTCTCTCTCTCTCTCTCTTCCCATTATTTAATTTCATTATGTGCCCTTTTATGTATCTGAAATGCTGCTGTTTGGGATAATACTCACCTGCTTTATCTGGTCTCCGTTGCAGAATTTGGATGGGGCCTGCATCCAATCAGTTAACCTGGTTATTGACGAGGATCCAAGGACGGAGATTACATTGAGCCACGTCGGAGAGGTCTTCATGGCTGGACAGTACCGCATCTCCCTGCCGTATTCTGACGGTAACATCTTTTATCACCTTCCAACATTGTTCACATCCAGTGTCTGACTTCTTTCAGCACTCTGCTGGTCATGGCAGAGAGGGATCGAATGAGCGCTCTGCTATTGAACAGAAATTTTCCCAATACTTTACTGGGTTAGCTCTCGCATTGTGTTGCACAAAATGCCTTCCCTCTGAGTATTACTCCTGTTTCACACCAGTGTTTACATGACTGCGGCATTCTGTTGATCGAGTCGACAGGCTTTTGTTTGTTTTGTGATGAACTGTGAGAATGATCTGATTTTCGGTACCTTCGGGGATAAAAACAACAGTAACACTTACAGCACTTTGTGTTCTGCTGTTGCAAATCAATCAGTCATCATGTACAACTGAATTACAAAGTGCAAAAACATAACATGGTATAAAGAGAAAAACATTACATGTCATAGTAGACAGCCTCACAGATCAAAACTAAATAGAAAAGATAAACAGCACGCTTGATTCAATTGTTCAGAAGCATTTATAATGAAAAACTGCCTTTGAGTACTAGTTTCAACATCTCAAATGTGAGGATTTCTCTGTCCGAACAACATTACACTAAGGGTCCTGGGAAATTTTCTTTGTGCTATTTTGTGCTATTTTATTAACTAGACAATTACTTGATTAGTTGTACAAATAATTAATAACTATGGTCTGTAAATGCTTAGTTAAACACGTCTTAAGTGGTCAAACAGACATGGCGATATCATCCCTCTATTATTTCCATGAGCTTTACTGGAGTTTGAAAGCAGGAAATGCTTCAGTGATCAGAAAAGTAAACTTGGTTTTCTTTAGGTTTCTTTATAAAGGCACAATTCTGCACACACACACAGCACTAATACAAAGAGCACTCATCAGCAGATGATGGATCGAGTATACTTCTACATCACTGCAAGATGAAAAGTGAAACCACTTTGTCTGTATCATGTGCATGCGCATGAGTACACAGGGATTTACATAGGCTGTATCCAAAGTCTTTGAAATTGCATCCACGTTTCTACCAAGGATGCATGGAAATCATGCAAAGAGAGAGGAAACTAGAAATGTGGTCCAAGAGAAAAGAAATGTCTTTTCCTCTGAAGTGTCATGTGAAGCAACATCAGAAATCCCTCCTCACTCTTCACTCCTCACAGTAGATATAAGCTTTGGGACAGCCTGCAAATGATCGACCAGAACAAGTTCAGGTTCAAACAAGGACCGAGGAGTGAGGGAACATCAAATTAGAGACTTGGCATGTACCCAGAGTCCTGTTAAGTTCCAAGTGCTGAACAGATTGCAGAAATGTGCCAAAAGATGTAGCAATGCACCACAATAGCGCAGGGAACAAAAAAACATTGGCTGCGAAAATAGATGTAAACAACAGAGGTTTATTGGGCTTATTAACTTATATCAACTTATACAAAGTGTCAATGTTCTCATCCGCAGACATCTTCCACATCCAGGAGCTGTCGTCCATGTTCCTCCAGGTGAAGACGGCATTCGGCCTGCGTCTGCAGTACAGCTGGAAGGAGTTTCGACTCTACCTGCAGGCTGAGGAGCTGTGGAAGGATGACACAGTGGGCCTGTGCGGCACCTTCAATGGCAACATTCAAGATGACTTCCTGTAAGTGTGTGCCTGCTGACCTTTGACCCCTCCCGCGCCCCCCGTTAACCCCCCCTCTGCTGATAAAAAGAGTGAGCATGCTCCTGTTTCAGAGGTAGAGAGGGAGGTGATGGTGAAGTGTTCTCTCTCTCACACTCTCCCTCTGTAATGCACACTGGCCAGGCGGCTCGGCATCAAAAGCCTCGCTCTCTGATCAGCTCTTTTAGGCGGGCCAGATGAGCGCCCAACTGGACACGCCACTTCAACAAGGAATTTACTGTTAGTGGAATAGGGCCTCCACTGTGCCGTATCGTAATGGCTGACCATAAAGGGCGGATGTTGTCTAACAGCTGTAAATGGATATACATCACAGTTGGTGACTCAAGCGGTCGTATGCTACTAGAAAGAATTCTCTTTACCCGACGCTCTCCAGAAAATACTAAAATGATGACTTGCAGAATCCTCCTGTTTGACATTCTGTCATCACCGTTGATGCTGAGCACCGACTCTGTTGTTTTTAGTTTAACGAGCAACAGTAGTTAAATTTTATTGGTTAACCACTGTTTCAGACATAATGAATCAAAACTGTTCCATTAAATGGCTCAAACAATCAGGACAGTGAGTCAATAAAGTCAGAAACAGTGATAGCACCTTTTCTCTGCTACACTGATTTCCAAAGTTCACCAGGTCTATCTGAGCGGTTGAGGCAGAGGTGGGACCGCAGACAGGACTTCCGGGACTTCTAGGACAACATTTTGTTTGTCTTTAAATTTGTGGCCACGCTGATCTGTCACTGTATTTAATTTGTCAAAGACTGTTGCTTTACGTTGGTGACTCTCAGTCATCCGGGTCATGGTATATCTAGGTGCCATATGAAAGCAACCGGACTTGCTTGAGTTTCTTAAAGATGTTCCCTCTCTCATCCAAGAGGAAGAAGCCTTTCTGTAATGCACACCGGCGATGCGGCTCCGTATCAAAAGCCTCGCTCTCGGATCAGCTCTTTTAGGTTTCTTCATCTCTTAGGTGAGAGGATAGTGTTGCTTTATGTGTCGCTATATCAATGAAAGTGCAACGAAAAATATGACTCTTAAGTCAACTCATTGAATCTGAATGTTTTTGAATCCCCTTTTCTATCATTTCTTGAGTAAAAAACGAGCATTAAACATGTCAGGTTTTTGTAAGTTATACCTCCATCTGTTGACGGGATGGTAGCTCAGTTATCTCATTGGGATAAATGTGCCCATGCTTTTGAATGCTTGCATTCATTCTCGTGCTGACGACAGAGAATTTTAAACTGTCATAGAAAGTCACGGAATTATTACGTATGATTAGCAAAATGAGCTAGCGTTTCAAAGCTTATGAATCTGAATCTTTGTTTGGTTTTGTTTTTTCGCAGGTCTCCGTCAGGTATGATAGAAAGCACTCCTCAGCTGTTTGGAAATGCCTGGCGGGTCTCGTCAGCATGTTCACCTAGCTTGAGTATGCCTCAGCTCGACCCCTGTGACACACACCAGCAGGCCGGTCAGTTCCTCTTCTTCCTTTAGCTTTTTGCTGTTTCAGTGGTATTTCTGCCATTTTTCTGCCAAGTTTTTGTGTGTGTGTGACGTGTTGTCCCCCTGCTCCTTCCCCTTCTCAGTGGCCTATGCCTCAGAGATGTGTGACGTACTGAACCAGGATCTGTTCTCTGCCTGCCACGAGTACCTCAGCCCGACAAGTTTCCACCAGCAGTGTCGCTCAGACACCTGTAAGTGCGGGACGCCTTGCCTCTGCTCTGCGCTGGCCCACTACGCTCACCACTGCCGCAGATTCTCTGTCATCATTGACTTTCGATCGCAGATATCGGACTGTGGTGAGTATTCAGCATATTTCTGATTCACCCCTCACTGTTACCTGTGCATGAAATACATATGATAATGTGATGAGAGAAGGCATGGAGCCACAACTTGCCATCCTTTAAATCTGAGTGACCGACCATGTCACTTCTCTGACTTGTCTTTCTTCTCTTCTTGTTATAGTGCCCAATATCAAATCCAAGTCCCAAACTTTCTTCTCAGCTCCTTGTTGATGCACACAGATCTGAGAGCACTATCATACAATCAGAGAGCTTGTCTTTAACCATGACTGAGATATAAATCACCTAAAAATGTAAAGTTTTATGATAATAACTAATTGATCACCAGACGAGAAAATAGCTATTACAGACCGAGCAGGTGTGGCCCATAAATATACATGAGAACAAGAAAGTCTAACTTCCTGGAGAGAGATGGTTGATTTTTCAGTCCCGTCGCCAGGTTGTCAAATACTGACTTGTTGATTTGGTGTCTGAAGCCAAATCAACCTAAACATCATTATCTATCAATCATTATCTAACAATCAGCTATCTTTGATAAATTGCCTTCAGTGATGTCACTTGAGCAATATATTCTTTCTTGGAGTTGCCAGACCTTTGTAGCTCCTTATCTCTGTCTGAGACGAGCAGCTAGAGGCTACATGCATAACACACCCCAATCTCAGACCAGACTGTCGCAAAAATAATTCCTCAGACTCAAAGGGATGCAGTCAGAAGTTTGCTAGAGAACATTAAAGAGCTCAGAAGTTCATACAGACCAAAAGCAGAACTAAAAGAGAGTGAAGACTAGACAGAACCAGTACTTCAAATGAATAAAAATGTTGCTCTGTTATTGCTGGATGTGTGAATATGCTGCAAGTGCTACAAAAACTGTTTTTCCCCTGCCAAAAACAGTTGTTTCAGGAATAAACGTGACGAGGCTGTGACATTAGACCAGTACTTTGAAAGGTTTTCTTGTCGTGAGACAATGTCTAGATGTATGAAATAACATGGAAATATGAATCTCTGTCTTTTTGTTATTGTGTCTTTCTCTGCAGGGGTCGACTGTCCTGCCACCATGCAGTATGGCACCTGCGTGTCATCCTGCCAGCGCCGTTGCTCCGCCCTCTCCGTCCCGCAGCACTGTGGGGAGGAGTGTGAGGAGGGCTGCGTCTGCCCTCTGGGATCCTTCTACAACCACCGCACACACACCTGTGTGCACAGGTAGGGCTGAGGGGGCAGGGTCTCTGAGCAGAAGTAAATGAAGGACACAAAAATACATATCACCCAAAATGTATGTTTTTGGGCAAAATAGCAACAGAAGGAGAGAAACAATAGTTTTCACTAAAACAGCTACTTTTGTGTAACATTAGATCATTTATTTTTTTTACAGTATTTTGAGTTAACATATCGTTGCTGTTATTTCAGTGTTCAGGAGGGAATGCTTGCTGTGTATCGGAGCAGCTCCAGCTCGGCTGTGAAGCCATTTAAACAGCTAACGGTCTGGAGTCACTCCACCAAACAAATCCTCTCAAAGTGATATTTGTATCTGCTCTGAAGTTTAGGTCAGCCTTTAAGTGGAAAGCCTTGTATCTTTCCTGCAGACGTTACAGAGCCAGAGGACCTCAGTAATTGCGCTCCCCCTTTCAGCCTGCTCTGCCCTAGAAGACATGCAGCTTAATTCCTCTTAAATGTCCCAGGTTTTTACATCCTAGTGCAGCACGGTGCCTTACTTACCATGTGATAGAGTTACATCAAGGAATTCACCGTGAAACCCCCCTTTCATTCCCACTCGGGCTGGGGACGACACAGATATCTGATAACCAGTGAGAAAGAATTTGTAGTACAGAGGCCGATGTGTGGCGCTGGCCTATATGTTACATGGCTTTCAGCCTCCGCTAAACACATTTACAGCAGCGCAGACTGACGGTAATTTCATGTTTTTGTAATTTGAATTTAGTCTCAACAGATGAAGTTTTTTGAAGGAGGTTTGGTTGTGGACTCGGCACCATGAGCGATCATTTCACCTCCTACAGCCCGCTTATCTGTCCCCTATCCACTTACCTGTAATACTCTGTTTAAGGTGGCACAAAGCCCTCTTTAACATAATTCTTTCCACAACAGTGAACAAACTGAGCAGTGTCTGGTTTACATCACTGTAAACCTGATGTGTGATTTGGGTTTTAGAAGGTTTCTTTTGACATCTTAATCAAAGCAGTGTACTCATACGTGTGTTGCACATAACAGAGAAGCGTTGCATCTGTCACATAACTGAACCAAGTGATCTGTGTCAGTATTTGTGTTTTCCTTATTTTTCCTTTTACTGGTGTGTTTTCCTTCAGGAGCGAGTGTCCCTGCAGTTTCCTTGGGGCAGATTATGAACCGGGAGATGTGATCATGACGTCAGCAGGTGTTCAGTAAGACCATCTCCTCCGTCTCTGTCGTCCTCATTTTACCCCTCAAATCATTCCCACATGACTAATGATGATGATTTAAGAAACACTTTTTTACTAACTTCAGTCAATTCAGTTCGCAAACAGTTAGAGACATCAGTGTTAAACAACTAGAATTAGTTAATGAAATCCATTACTTTATTCAAGTGCTAACCTCTCATCTTGTTTCCGGAATTACCTTCATCATCTATCATCATCATCACTGTCCTTTCTTTTCCATGTTTCCTTGCAGGCTCTGTCTTAACGGTAAATTGGTGTCCCAAACTGCAGACAGTGGTAAGTGACTTTAATCAAACACTTTGTTCAGTTCATTCATGTTATTTGTAAGCTGATATGAAGTGATCCAGTGCTTTGTCACAAGGATTATAAAGCTATGTCTGCTTGTACTTCTTTTTGGCTCAGTGGGTGATAGTGACAAACAGAGGTACATCAAACCTGCCAGTCAACAACTTCATTCTCCCTCTCTTTACCTGCATATTGGCAAAATAATGGAAATGAACATAACCATAAAAATGCTAAACAATGCTAAAAAAAAACCTAAAAAAAAACTTAAACTGTTGTGGAGGAATGGGATGTGTTTTTTGTCGTTGTTTGATTGTCAGAAGAGCTGAGTAGAAGTCTTCATTAATACAGCACCTTCCTCTTCTCCTCTTACAGACAGGCTGTGTCCAGCTGGTCAGCTCTACCAGAACTGCTCAGAGGGGGACGATGGCCTCCTGTCTGGAAGGGGTGTGGCCTGCGAGCACACCTGTGAGTCCTACCTGCTCAACCTCACCTGCTCGACACATGAGCCCTGCGTGGCTGGATGTACCTGCCCTCCTGGGTGAGTGATGTCTTCCAACAAAAGTCGCTGAAAAGTTGTGTCTGGATGTTTAGGACTGCCAATAGTACTATGAAAGAATTTAATCTAGTTGATTTGCTGTTTTTGCATACATGTATGACAAATAAAATCTAATTTAAATAAACATTTAAATATGCATCACTGCTGGCAACACTAAAGCTCAAATCATTTTCAGTCCACACCACACTACAGCCCTGCCATTATAAAGCTTAAGCATCTTGAAAATAAAAGGCAATGGACTATTGTTTTTACTCATTTGAATATTAAAAAAAGTCCATATAAATTATACTCTCGAAAGTTTTGAAATCAGCAAACAATTATTCAGCACTTACAACCACAAATCTTTGAAAATCTTTATCACATCTCATATCACCTTAATAATATCCTGTAGATTTTCTCTACATGATGCAGCCCCTCACTGATGCCGACTTGCCCTGAGCGTACCTTCTGTAGGGTCTAACATGTTTGCTGTTGACTTATTTGACGCCCATGAGTGATAGTGCCTGAAAGATTTTTGGTTGAGTCCTCACAGGCGCTGTAAGAATGTTGTCACAGAACTTCCAAATGTCCCTCTGTGGTTAGTCTTCTTGGTCATCTGTCTGGTATGAATCTGATGTGGCAAAAAGTGTGACCTTTTCTTGGTAAATAAAGGTTAAGAAATGACTGTGTAGGTCTGGTGAAATCTAAAGCTCTGAGTGTACCAGGCTGACTGTGTCACTGAAGCTGGGATCGGCATGACCTGAGCTGAAGGCTGGTTAAAGACACTCTAAAAATGTCACATGAGTCAGGAATAATCCTCCGATCCTCCTCCTAACGAGGCTGGGTGTCTTCTACAGACAGGACCACTGCTACCCATCAGTACAGTATGATTCTTATAAAATAAGGAGTCATGTGGGAGTGTTTTTAACTGTAGCGTTTCACAGAGTTTTCTTGGATTGATTGCAGAAAGGAGTCTTTTTGGGTCATTTGCAATCGTCCATTTTCATGTTTTTATATTGTTTTCTGTTCTTCTCTTGAACAAAGACTTCAGGACAAAAGCCTTTAATCTGTTTGTTATTACACATTTTGAAAGTTGAGTGAAGTCACTTGAAAATCTTCAGGTTGGATACAGAACTAGTTCTAGTAAGACTTCTGAGCCACATGTTGATCTGCTGAGATTCAAAGAATTTGGTTGTAAAAAAACTCCATGCGACTTTTTTTTTGTAGTCCACTGCAGTTGGATTCTTTACCGATAAACGCCAAATTTTTTGACGAGTCTTAGATCATCTGTAGGAGACAAAAGTCCTTACAACTGGCAGACGAGGTGGACAGACATCATGGAGTAGATTACAGTCATCTGATCCCTGTAATCCCCTCTGGCTGTCGGCCTAAAAGGAGGGTTAAGTGGTTTCATTCTGTGACATCAACCAAGAGTCATCCTGATTACAATATGCACAGGCAGGGGTCAGTTTAAACATATCCTAGATTATGACACTTTTGCACGGATTGTATAGCGACTGATGGCCCCTCTAAACCAAACAACAGAAGCCCTATGTTTGGCAGTTTTTGGATAGTATTCATATATATATACATATACATATACATATATATATATAAGGAAAGTTTAATTACAAGTAAGAGGTCCCTTGAGCCAGTAGGTTATAACTTCCAAATGGATGGGTTCATTAGATTTTGCAGTAAAAAATATTAATTTAATTTATAGCCCATTAAGCAACAGATATTATGTCAATTTTCTATGTATAACTAACGTTTTAGCTCAGTTATTTACATTTCTGTGTCATTTATTTATTGTCCATCCCACATGAGATTAAAAAATGCTGCCATTGTACAAAAAATATATATCTTCTGAAAAATAGATACACAAAGAGCAGAAAATGCTCATAACTTACAAATGATAACTGTAAGTCTCAATTTCTTTAGTGAAACTCGTACACCATAATTAACCTCACCCCTTCCTCAACTCAGGGCTAGTCTTAAAATAGCAGCATTTTTTGTGTGTTGCGGTGCAGTGTTTGGTCATGAAACACAGCGACACAGAGAAAAGGTGAGACAGGAACAGAGATACCTGTTAGTCATTTTGAACCTGCGTCACATCTGTTGACTTCACCGCTGTGATTCACCTTTGTGGTGATTATAATCTCACATATACGCAATCTCAGTCCCAGAATGCTGGTCATGGTACAAGTGTTGAATAACTCCCTGGAACCTGATAGTTTCAGAACTAATGTCGTGGTAAATATGGAGACAAAGAGATCTAATTCAGCTCCACGATGACAGCTGTATTAATTGTAAGTGCAGTGATGGGTTCAGTCATGAGTCTGATTTTTAGCAACGTGTTCACAGTTTTGAGGATAGTTGGATTGTTTTTATAGTGACAGAATTTGAGTATGAATCATATCAAATATTTACGGCTCAAAACTGAATGAGGTTGATTATCTTATCTCTTAAGTAGAAATTTTGCATTTAAGGCTGTTTGGATAATTGTCACATTTAGTAACCGACCATGAAACATATTTGTTGGATTTATTTAAGATGACACAATGAGATACCCTGCCATTTATAGAACTTTTACATTATTTTATGTTTTCTAGCTGCAGACGTTGGTGTCTGGCTGTGTATCTTTTTTTCTTCATTATCATCAGTTATAGGTGATAGCTAGCTAACACTTGAGGGAAGCAAGGAGCCAAGATGGTGAGATGCAATTTTAATGACAAATGACTGCTGCCAGGAAATGAAGCAAGGGACTGTCGGGGTGAAAACGGTTGAATCCCACTATTGCAGCTAGTGGGGCTATGCTAATGCCATTCAAGCCGAATGATGACATAATGGGGTCCTAATCCCCATAAATTATTTTCATTTTCTTTCTAAGACATTGTTAAGACATTTTTTCAGTTATTAAAGGTGCACTATGTAGTTTTGGTGAAGACACTTTAACAAGAGAAAGATCTTCACTGTCTGTTTGTTTAGTTTGTCTAGACATTCTATCTTACCTCATCATTGTTCTTCATACAATGCAGCACTCTCATACTTTGTCTTTTGCTTTGAATTTGACTTTAAAATGTATACAAGAAACCTTAGAAAACTACTTCCCTTCACCTGTGAAGAGCATAACAAGCACCTTGTACTTTTTCTTGTGGATTAACATGAGCCAAAGATCAGTCAAATATCACAAAATATAAAGCCCTTTTACCCATTGCTTTATTGGCCTGCTACACATGAGCACATGTCTTCAACTTGCTGGCTTCGGTTTCCTTTACTTAAACCAGACAGCAGATGATAAGCAGGTGTTCCCTCTGTCATATTAGTACCACACTTAGATGATTATCGTGAAAACAGGAAAAAAATAACAAAATCCCAACTCAAAGTCAACTGCAAGGTATTCATCTGCAGCCGGACTTAAAAAACTTCTAATGGGAAATAATTAGCTGAGGTGCTGACAAGAGAATCCATTGTGTTTTCAGTCACAATGGCACACTTTGTTTATGATCAAAATGTAGACCATTCATTCATTCCTCATTCTGTGACAATTAGCCCAGCTGAACTCATATGAACCTGGACTTTCAGGTGCAACACAGGAGCCCACAGCATACCAGAACTTGGTTCTGGTTACAGTACGTACATACATACAACCATAACAACCTGTTATTAGACTGTGCACCATCTTGGAGAGTGTAATGACCAAATACAGAGCGATACAGTACAGAATAAAGACGTACATAAAATAACATCAAACTAGCGAAGATGCAGTTAGCCAGTCACTTGGCGCTTTTGGGATTTAAGGTCATAATGAGGTGCTACAACAAAACCTGTGAGTATATCTTTGATTATTTTATTCTTGTGGAGTCAGCTGTTCTAAAGCTCGTGACCAAGCTCTCCACAGACTGTTCTGCAAATCTGAACCCACGTGGAAGTAATGTGCCTTTTTTTGCGATAGACCCCTCCCTTTGTCATGTCTCCTTTTAGCCAGTAAGCATGAACACAAACACACACTGCTGCACACACACACTTACTGACCCTTTGTGCCAAATGTTGGGGTAAAAAAAACTACTGAAGCCCTTAATGGTCATGGGTCAAACACATCATTTCCTCTGTTTTCCCTTGATAAGTTAAATTTGATTAGTTTTTTGGTATTCATGTCATTATTACAGAGTAACACATGTTTTCCCAGATAAGAAAAATATTTTCTCGAGATATCAAGAAAGTTTATGTAAATCTCATTAAATAACAAATGTTACCCAACATAACGAGATAATCCTCATTAGAAAACGTCTTCATAAGAATAATAAGAATTCACCATAATAACACACACTGCACTGAAGTGTGGTTTTGGGAGTTTCAAAGCAAACTGGATGAACTTTCTATGAACTTTTGCCATTTGAATGTTTTGACCCTTGATTTGATATTGAAATTACAGCTAGTGTAAGGGATAGGTGTTGCTTTCCATTAGACTACAACCTCTCAATGACCTTGGGAAAAAGAAGCTGCCCACATTCAGTAGGTCTTTGTTCTCTAAAGATAACATCATAATTAACTCAGTAACATAATAATTAACTCATGATCTCAAGATGACAACATTAAGGAAAGATATTTGAACCCATGGCTGTCAAAGTGTGGGGAAATGTTTATGGACTAACCGACAGACCAACATCGCGAGCGATGCTGTAGAGCTTCTCTCTGTCAGAACAAAAAGTTTTACCTGATGACATCAGCACCACATGTTACATTATTTTCTGCTCACCTCACTGGCCTACTTTGCAGGACCTGGAAATTATGTATGATTTAATAGGTTTGATATTTATACCATTGGCCTAAGTTGGCACCATGGATGAGTTCTCAACAGTATGTGTAGCGTTTCCTGCTTTTGTTATCTGGTATAATTAAACTTGTGAACGTCAGGAGTGTGCACAATCTGAACAACATCAGAAGCATCACAGACTGCAGTGAATCCATCGCACTGCCTGGCTTGCCTGTCGCCAACCCATGCAAATGTAACTTCCTCAGTCACTTTTACCCAGTCTGACAAAATTGAATTCAAAATGAGGATTGTGTTTATGCGGATTTATTCATAATGTGCAAGTGCGTCGAAAGAATGAATGATTTTAGAATCTTTGATCAAAGTAATTGATACGGCGGCTTGGCGGCCGGGAAAAGGAAGCTGTTAACACCGTTTATCTGCGGTGTAACTCTACTCAGATGAACCTGAGGTTTGTGGCGGGACCATTCAGCATGTCACTTCATTGTCTGCAGCCTCGCCAGTGGATATAGCTCAACCCTGGATATTACAAGATACTTATCAGCTTCGTCTCGCGGAGTGGAAAGCAAATGGAGGCATCCGGACAAAGACTGTTTCTCTCTCTATCTCTGAGAATCCTAATTGTCTGGTTTTCTCATGTAGCTAACGAGTGTTAGCGCTTTTCATCATCACAGTCGCCCACCCCTGAAACTCTCTCCCTCTTGTTTCCTGGCATCGATCCACTCTGGAAGCCAACCTGCTTTGGCTCTGCCTCTGTCGCTCTGTTGGCAAAGAACAGTCTTCATATCTGGATTAGAGATGAACACAGGAGCTCCAAAAGATCATTATGCTATAACATGATAGCAGCCTGTTAGCCCTCAGTTCAGGAATAATAACCAACATTGCTCCAAATTAGACTGTACTGAGAATGAAGTTCTTTTATTGGCCTGTTGATGATTCAACAAGCACAATCTGATGTTTTCCTGGGACATCATAATTAATGTTCCTCTGGGACAATCATACTGCTGCAGCTGACCATTGGCATTTTTGCAATTTAGGAATTGATCGACTTCAGGGTCACACAAAGCAAACTATGTCGACACAGACTGGACACAGACTGTGGTCTCTGATGACATAGTCAGTAAACGTGAATCAGTTGATTAATCAATTAGACGATCAACAGAAAATACGTCTGCAACAATTTTGGTAATCTTTATGATTCTCGGGTTCACTTTCTTTAATGTGAGGACGTGCTGCCCTGAAGGAATTGAGGAATAAATATTTCTAATAGGTTATCTGTATGTTTTCTTGCCATATTCGCTTGGGGAATGCAGAATAAACAGTGTAGAACAGATGCGGAAACAATATATTTTTAGCCAGCAGTGCGACATGTCTGACCAACCCAGTTGGTTAACATGGGCACCAAAAGGAAACTGCAGTGTACTTGTGGTGCTTCTGCCAAAAAGCAAATGCTTTCAAGACTTCATCCTGGGCCCTGACAAGCTGTGATGTTGTCTTTTAGTCTCTTTTTGGTGTGTCATCACAGGTTGCATCAAGGTGGAGCCATTTTGAAATGGTTAAGCTTTATTTCTAGCAATATGTTCCCATTAAATGGTTTGCAGTACTTTACAGCAGTCATTGAGGTCTATTAGTTGGAATGTGGTGGATGTTTTAAGGGAAACATTCCAGCAAGTCCCAGTCAAAGTGTTTGTCCTCAACAACTTTGTTTTTGCCTCCATAGCTTGTTAAAACATGGAGACGAGTGCTTTGAACCTGCATCCTGCCCCTGTCTATGGAAAGGGAAGGAGTACTACCCCGGTGACAGAGTGTCCTCCCCCTGCCATCAGTGGTGAGTTTATGTATTTCTGGAGCCCCAGTCAAATATAAAATCAGATCAGGCTTTTACAGAAAGTGATGTTCATTTACACATAATGTCTGGTGTTCCCATATGATTCTTATGAACTTTTTTTCTATTCCTTCCCTCAGTGGGTCTTTATCCATTTTGTCATGGTGCACACATTTTTATTACCCTCACCAATCATCTGCCAACAATATCTGTCAAATTTAAGACAAATCTCCAACAAAGCCGCTAATTTATCAAAGTCAGATTTAGCCTGAAAGCGCTGAGTCCTGAGATTGTCAGAGCAGCAAAAGTGGCCACCTGATATCTATAATTCTCTGTTATCACAGGACAGAAAAAGGCTAGGAAAACAGAGCAGGCCCTTGTATGACTCTTTGATTCCCTCAGCTTCAGAGTGTCGATGGCTGGTGAAAGGAAACACTCTCCCAGTGATCTCAGTCATTCTCCCATCCTTCCATTTCTTCTTCAAGCCATAGCCAGGGAAGAAGATGTAGATGACAGCCTAATAGCGCAATGAGCGGTGATTCAGCCTTTTGACAATTCAACGGCCACTTTTCTGCCTGCTGTAAACCTGAGGCTTTCGACAAAAGGAGGCCATTAGAGATGAAAAAAATGTCCTCGCACTAAGTGGGAACAAGTTGATGCTGAATCACTGAAGCTTTGCTGTCTTTGTAGTGTTTGCCAGCACGGGACGTTCCAGTGTGTATTTCATCCGTGTCCGTCAATGTGCATGGCTTACGGTGATCGCCACTACAGGACATTTGATGGGCTGCTGTTTGACTACGTTGGTGCATGCAAAGTCTATCTTGTAAAGGTACTGGAAATATTCATTTATAACAAGAGAAACAAAACTGTGGTTTGGGATATTTTAACCTATTAACTGTTTAACTGTATACTTAATTCTTATCGCTTTCGTTTTTGGGGTCGTTTTTGGCCGGTGTGTTTTGTTGATGACTGCAGTTTCTTGGCAGCTAAAATTATTGTGATGATGAAGAAAAAAATAACGGGACAAAGGAGTAAATAAGTAGATAGACTAAACACACAGTTACTAATGGAATTATAGGAATAAATATGTTAATTTAGGTTTAAAATTAGAAGCAATTCTCCGTTATGAAGACTTTGTTACTTTGGTGTCTGTGATGGTGTTTTCTCTCCTCCACAGAGCAGCTCTGATGTGATGCTCAGTGTAGCAACCGAGAATGTTGACTGTTTAGACAGCGGAGTCATCTGCAGGAAATCTCTCCTGATCAACATTGGAAGATCATTCGTAGCATTCGATGATGACACTGGAAAGCCGGTAAGAATCACTTTCAGTATATTTTCTATATTTGTAAAGAATGATGGAGGTCACCAGCAGGTAGTTTCATAAAATGAATCATAAAATGAGCATGTATCCTAAAATACCGAATATGTGCAACTGAATAATATGCTGTTGCACCTTGAGTTGGATTATGTAGCATTAGCATATCTCCATTTTCACTTTTCACACTTTGACAGATTGTGTTGACTAATGCATGTGGAGAATAGAAAATAGAAAATGAAATGACTCTGCCCCCTGCAGAATCCATCCAGTGTGATTGACAGGAAGCAGCGGATGTTCATCTGGCCAGCTGGATACTTCACAGTGGTTCATTTCCCAGAGGAAGATGTCACCGTCCTTTGGGACCGTAAGACCACCGTCCACGTCCAGGTCGGACCTCGCTGGCAGGTAGGTCGCAGGCTCAGTGCCTTTTTCTGACTCAGTGGAGTGTGCAGGCTTCTGATTTTAGCTTTCATTATTAGCTGATGCTCCAATACAAGTTAAAATATATACAATTAAAACATTTGTTGGCTCATATTAAGAAGGTTAATTCTTTACATTTGCCAAGTAAGCAAAGTTAATTTATTATTGAAGACCATGTAATACTGTTAAGAGATGCATAACAGGCAGGTGAGTCATCCTCAAGTTTTAGAGACAATATCATATTCAGGTTATGATGATATTAAGTGGATTTCAATGCATTAAAATGAAGGTGTTAAAAAGATGGTACTGATGTGTTCAGGGAAAGCTAAGCGGCCTGTGTGGGAATTTTGACATGAAGACGGTGAACGAGATGAGGACCCCCGACAACATCGACTCCGCAACTCCACAGGAGTTTGGAAACAGCTGGACTGCAGCAGAGGTGAGTGAAAAGTGACGCGTACCATCATCATGTGCATTTTACACCTGAATATTGTAACTGTATAGAAAATAACTTAATCTTGTCAAGTTTCAGCATGTTCCAACACAGAATGGTGTAATACAACGTTCATGACAAAAAACTAAAAACAACAGGAGTTGGTGTATCAGTATCAGTGGATTTGTCAGGCGTCTTAAACACTTCCTCAACCAACAAATTACAATAAACAAGACCTTACTGCTTAACCTTGAACAAAAGTTGCCATTCAACACCATTGTGTATGTTTGTGTGTTCAGTGTGTGAACAGTCCTGATATCAGACACCCCTGCAGCCTCAGTCCTCTCAGAGAGCCTTATGCGAAGCGTCGGTGTGCCGTCCTGCTTGGGGAGGTCTTCCAGGCCTGCCACCCAGTGGTGAGTGACAGTACAACAGCAGCCCTCCTTCCTGCAGTTTGACTCTTTGGAGGGTTTTTTTTTGAGTATCAAGCACATCCCAACGGAAGAGGATTAGGGCCACATGTGAATTTTTTTTTTAGTTCTGACTTTAAAGTCAGAATTCTGAGAAAAAAGTCAGAATTCTGAGATTAAAGTCAGAATTCTGACTTTAATCTCAGAATTATGAGAAAAAAGTCAGAATTCTGAGATTAAAGTCAGAATTCTGACTTTTTTCTCAGAATTATGACTAAAAAAAAAATTCACATGTGGCCCTAATCCTCTTCCGTACATCCCTATGCCTGAGAGGTGTAAAATAAAATAAATTGGTAATAAGGTAAATAGTTAAGCACAGTATGACTTGAGAATGCAGTCAATTCCTTTTCTCAACCCACTTTGTACGTCTTTCTTATACTTATCCTTACATAACAGTGGTGAATTTCTACTCTCAATAAAGTGATGTTATTCCTCGTGTTTAGGTGGATGTTACCTGGTTCTACATGAATTGTTTGGCAGACACGTGTGGTTGCAGTCGTGGAGGCGACTGTGAGTGTTTCTGCACCAGTGTGGCGGCATACGCTCAACGCTGCTGCCACCAGGGTGTTCCTGTCGACTGGCGAGCTCCGTCTCTGTGCCGTAAGTCACAACATAGGGAGCGAGAAACCTACTTTATAGAAAGTAAAATCTCTGTTTTAAAAGAACATATGAGTCTGTTGCTGAAAATAATTCTGATAATAATGATCATTCTAAGATTTTGCAAACATTAGCAAAGCCATTGGTTGCAGCTTAAACATTCTTTATAAAAAATACTGTATGAGTCATGAAAAGGGTTTCTTTGTAACATACTATACTGTTTATTACTCTTGTTACTGTCATTGCCTTTAATGGTCTCTGTGCTTCTCTCTGCAGCGTATGATTGTGAATTCTACAACAAAGGTATGACATCACACACATACACACAGATGCAAACGCGTACTTACTGCACAAATGCTCTGTGGCAATGACCACTGGTGCCCTAACGTGGACTCTTGTCTGCAGTTCTGGGTAAAGGTCCCTTCAGGCTGATCACCTTCAGGGATCGGACGACACTGTTAGCAGCCAGCAGTTCCAGTGGCTCTGTGTTCCTGCAGCGGGGCAACCTCAGCGCCACTGCCACCCCGAGAGTTCTCTCACAGTTCATGATGACACCGGGCCTCAGCAGAGCCCGACCACACGGTAAGTTACAACTTTTGTGACCGCGGGGCTTAATGTTAAGGAAGGCGGTGAGAGTGAATAAGAACATTAAAGTTTCAAGCCGGAGCAACATGAGCTGAAAGACGCTTTTATGCTTCATGAGAGAAACTGGTGTGACTTGTGGTTTTTTATGTTGAGGTCAATCAACATTAAAGGTAAAAACAGACAACTCCTGCTCCCCGAGCATTTCCAAGTGGTATTTTTGTTGGTGCTACAACTAGATGGTGTCTGTTTTGACAGATACCAACAACACAGGAAAAAAACTTGAGTCTAGTCATTAATTTCCAAGGAAACAAAATTGTGAAATGTTTCTAGGGAACTAATCTAAATGTCAATCTTGTCTTAAAAGTCTCCGATTTGATGACCTGATGTATGGTATAGGCATTAAGTTCTTCACTGCATCATTAGACTGATCGCTCTGTTTTCTTCCCGTTTGCTGGCTTCTCTTCGTCTGTTCATCCTCTTTCAGCTAATCTTACACTCAAAGAATTTCAACTCTCTCCCCTCTGACTGAATGCCAGTCAGTCAACGATCTCCTCTTCCACTGTTATCTCTGCATTCAACAGTGTTTGTAATGATTTGGATGTCCTAATGAAAACACAGATGGAGGAGACGGACTTCCATTGACTTGAAGCAGGAGAGGAGTTCAGAGATCAGATTGCCAAATGCTAATACGGCAACCTGAGCTGCAGGCTGGTCAGCAAGCCAAGACTGGAACAAGCTGGTCTCACTGTTTACTGCATGTGAGCGCGATACTTATCAGACACATTTAACATGATTTAGTACATATTTATATATATTTTTTTGTATATATTATTTTTCCTTTCATGTTTTCTGAGTTATCCTTAGAAGATAGTCTTCCAAATTGTTTTGGGGCCTTTTGGGGCACTATTCCATCGTGGTTTCCAAAATAATTGTTACTAGTTTGGACCTCAGTTAATGCAGATCATCATCTATTCTTTCCCAGTCATGCCATTTATCCAGGCCATCTCATGAACGTTTGGTGGCAAGAAACAGACTGGTGTTGTGGAGGAAAGAGTTTAAATAACTGGACCATGGTCTTGAAGAGTTTGAAAAGCTATTTGAAAAGCTACCCTTATCAATATGTGTATATTAATAATGGAAAAAATAAATGTAATATAAAAGTTGTCGCTCATGAAGACAAACCTATAGAGTCATCACTTGACTGCAGTTCTTCCAAGTTCCATGAAGCTATTTTAGCATCACTTTTCAGCTCGCGGCTTTATAGCTTGAATCTTAACTGTTTCTCTTATATTTTCTGTCTTAAATCCTGTACACTTCCTGCTCAGCACCAAATGTTGGAGTGAGCGAGTAGCTGGTGAACATAGTGGAGCATTCAGCAGCAAAATAGGTCGATGTTTTTCTCAGGAGTTGGTCGAGAGCAAAAATGGCGCTGAAACATATTGGCTTGTTTCCTCAGAGAAGTCTATATAGGATTCTACTGTAAAAAAAGAAAGCGGTGTAGTTTAAGGGTTGCCTACTTATTCAACCCTAATTCTATGGTTTTTCCATGATAATGTCTCACTTTTTTTTCATCTACACAGACACATCGAGGGTTTCTTTCGAGGCAGCCGAGAGACCAAACTATTTTCTGTACACGAGCCCCAGTGGTCAGGTGAGGCTGGCAAAGTGGGAGGACAGCGTGGCATTCTGGGATGGAGCCACCTTTGTCCTGCACAGGAACACCTGGATCCCTGGCTACGACTCCCTGGAGTCCCACGCAAAACCCGGCTTCTTCCTGCACGCCACGCTGCCCCGCCTCCACCTGCTCAAATACAGACACACTGACAGCTTCCGCAAGGCCACGCTGTTCAGACTGACAGGTCAGCATCACCGACATGACCAACATGTCAGCAGCGAACACATCACACACACCACTCACTAAAAGTCAGAGATAACTGTGGGTTCGGTCATTCACAGTGAATGCGACAGAAAAATTATGCTGCCATGACAACAGGGACTAAAAATGTAATTCAACAAGGTAACAGATTAAAGACAAATATAATGGAATTAAATTCTAAAGCTATTGAACCTTTTCAGCCTCAGTAGAAACTGTCAACTCAGAAATTCCAGCAGAATTTTGCTTACATTCACTGGCCTCATTTCAGTCTTACCCATCATGGGTTTGGATACTGTGGATAATCTTCCTTCTGTGATCTGCATTGTTTTCTGGGGTTATATATATTTCCTAGCTTACTCAACAAACAGTGAGCATTCAGGAAGCTTTACTCCAGGTTCACTCAAACATCAGCTCATCTCCCTGGGGTCAAAGGTCAACACTAGGGACTCCTCTGCCTGCATACTCTGCTGAGAGAGCAGCCAGGCTAATCACTGATGCTAAAAATACGGCAGCATTTGTGTTAGTTCATGGAAAAGGCGTACGAGCCAATAGCAGATGGATTTCCTGCTGACAGCAGTGAATGCTGCACACATTCAGAGTGAGAGATGAAGTCCAGACTTTACACTGATGACTCTCTAAATTCATCACATTACTTCTCTGTGAAAACATTCATGGGTCAGTTTTAGCCTTAGTCTAGATTAGTAATGTGATATATTTTCACAAACATCAAAGCGATCTTAATTTTGTAACAATACTGTAGGAGACGGTTAATTCAGTCATTTTAACATTTTAGATACTGCTGCAACCTCAGATGGGTCCATTAAGACACACTCATGTTGTTTGGAACAACCACAAAACTTAATTTTAGATTTCAACTGTGATCCAAGATCACAAAGATATCATATGATGTGTGTATAAAACGATACACATGACACCCTGAATATTTCCAATCCATATAACCATTTAAAACTGATTTTAATATTTTTAATTAATTGTGATACAACTTTAAAGGGCTCTATGCAACTATTAACATGTATTAATCACTTTTTTATTGGCCATTTGTGAGCGGATTGCAACATGAAGTGAAAAGTTGGATCTTCCCAAGCTCTCTCCATTGCCTGTGGACGATGTTGTTGAAGTTGTTAAATGCTGATGGACTGCGGATTTTTTTACAATACAAAGAAAATGACACATTGCTTTGTCTCAGTGTGTCTCTTAGAAAGCAACAGTAGCTAACGTTATGTAAGTTTAGAAATGGAATCTGCAAACAGAAACTAACATCCACCTTCCAGCACAGCACAGAAGTTCCACAGACCTTAAAAAAGCAGGTGTGGTACTGTAACGTTTAGAATACATTCTTCCTTTTGTTATTCAGTAGGTAAATAATCTATCCAGTTATAATACTCATTAAACCACAGTACAGTTAAATCTGATCTGAAATACTGAAAATATCTGTTCTGTTTCATTAACAAGGCCAAATTTTGAGACGTTACAAACCTGTGAGCTTGTAGTAATTAAGCATTGTGTGTTTTTCATCAGGCCCGAGCCCAGATGCCCCACCCGGTCCTCGGTGTCAGTGGAGGTACGATTCCTGTGTCGTTCCCTGCTTCAAGACCTGCAGCGACCCGTCAGCTGAAGCCTGCATCACCATCCCACAGTGAGACCTTTGACCTTTTCAGTAACTGTCACCACAAATTAGTTTGTCCAGTTGTCTTGACTACCGTATATCTGATGTCATCTGCCTCTGATCTGATTGCTTCCTCTTTGACCAAACTTTTTTCCTTTCTATATTTTCATTTACTGATCAAATCTTCCTGCTTTGGTCTGAGAACTCTGATGAAGTTGTACAGTTTTATTTGCGGTTTGCTGTGTGTTTATCTCATGACTGTGTGTTGCCCTCTCTACAGAGTGGAAGGCTGCCTCCCTGTCTGCCCTCCACACATGGTCCTGGATGAGGTCACTCGTCGCTGTGTCTATGTTGAAGACTGTAAGTTTCCCCTGATTGAGTTCAGTGTTGTTTTGATTTTAAACTGATCCATTAATAGAACAGGATGTTGTGTGGTATTGACTTTTTGACCAGGGGTTACATGGGGAGGGACTATTTTGAAAGATGGTGGCAATAAGAAAAAAAGTGACACTGTTCTTAGTTAACATTTTAACTAACATCTATCACACACATTTGTACAGTAAAGGAATTTAACACAATGATCAAAGAAATGTGTCACAGTTATGTACTCCTAGGGGTGTCACAGTTTGTCAAACCCACGTTTAACTTTCAATTTAAAGGTCACGATTCAATTTGATTTGCATCTGGATTTGTAAAATCAACCATTCATGCCATTTACATTTTCACATTCTTCATTTAAAAGAAAGGAGTATTTTAGATAAACCTTATTCCCAAACAAATCTTTAAAGGATCGGTTCATCAAAGATAAAAATTATATAAAAAGATCACACAAGAATGGTGTCGCTTACTTTCCATAATAAAGTTTTGATTTGTTATTACTGAAACTGGTCTCCACCTGGCTGTGTTTCCTCAGAGTGTTATGTTTCTGAAAAAAGAAAATCTAAATCACACAGGAGCATATAATGATGTTCACAGTTCATTCCAATATATGTTCCTCATTTAAGTCTATTACCTGTAAAATGGTTTAAACTTGATCAATGCACTCCATCAGGTTGTACTCATCTTTCCATTTGGAAAACTGTCAACAAAGTCAACATAAAAAGTTTCAGACAGAACAATCCAAAATCAGTTATCTATCTATAATACACGGAATCTCTGTCTGTCTGTCTGTGTGTGTTTGTGTGTGTGTGTGTGTGTGTCAAATATCTCTGCGGATCAGGATCAGACTGACCTGAGACTTTCAACATGGCTGCTGTGTGGTTCAGTGGCGTGCAATTTAGCATTTGCTTGGACTGCAATGATACCGTTAATACATTATTTCATAAATGCTTTACAAATTCCATGAGTATTGTCCACCGGAGCCACTACAGTCACGTGCGCACCAGAGCCAATCACTGCACACAGTGGCCACGTGCGCACCAGACCCAATCACTGCAGAGCTCAAAGTGGGATCGGAATCTGTGGATGTTCGTGTTTAGCTAGCTGCTAGCCGCTAACCGACCCACACGGCCTACCTACCGAGTTGACGGAGCGGATGCACTGGCACGTCCAAAACTGGATTTAGGGTAAATAATGTCCAACACGCTTTTTCGCTAACATTGCCGTTACGTTTGCTTTATGTCTGGTGCAAGAAGAAACAGTAAAAATGTGCTTTTGTCACTAAATTGTTCAAGCAGCAAGTTTGGTTGTTGAGGAACAGGAAGATGTGGGAGGGACATCGGCGGATGATTGACAGCAGCAGTGATGTGTTGGAGACGGCGACAGATATAGCGAGTTTTGAGAGTTGAGAGATTTGTGACATATAGCGTGTTTGGAGTGTATAGTTAGTGTGTTATGTAATATTTGGTGTGGTGTGTTCAGTGTGTAGTGGAGTCGTGTTGTGAGGCAAACCAAGGAGGAGACGGCTGAATGTGGAACAGGCAGGAATGAGCTGAGGAGCCTGAGGCATTGCCTGCATTTAAATGTAAATAGTTACACATAACTTTGTAAATTTCAAAAACTTATGCACCAATTTAGTAAACAACTATTTATATTTGCATTATAACTAATGCAATTGGTTCATTAAACATATTTGTGGTTTTTACAGTAAAAAAACAAACTTTTTCTACTCTGATTTTATGTTATTTTGTGATTTTAGGTCCATAGTGTTAATATAGTACCTTAAAATGAAAAAATAACTGTACAGTCACACATGTGAGGTTGTGCTAAAAATAATTACACCAAGTAAGGCAAGGTAAATAGTTTTTAAGGTGAAATATAATGGTATAATCAAAAGTAGTCAAAAACAGACAATTATATCCCTGACGTCCCACCTTCAAACAAAGCCTCATTTGGCCATCCATGAAAAAGCTACTTAACCTCCCACTTTTCTTCAGGAAAACATGCTTCCTACGGGCAATGCACTAGTATACATAATACTAAAAACACAAAAAATAATCAAACCCTGAAATGTGCAAAAACCAAAGAGGAGTCATCCACAATAGAATTTATAGTTGTCCTGGATTCAGCCAAATCATGTAAATTACTACAGTCATCACTGCTAACCCAAAGTATTGAAATAAGCCCTGACATAAAGCTGTCTATGTTCCTACCACACATAAAATATGTATAAACATTTTCTATCGTTTGTCTTCAGGTATTAAGGTCCCAGTTGCTGTGCAGCCTGTAACACCATCCACTGCTCAGCCGACCTCTGTAGCTGTCACTCCTGCAACCACCGCGAGCACTGCTGCCTCCACCACCACCCTCAAAACCACCGCCACCACCACCACCACACTGTCCACTCCTTCGCACACCAGTCCTACCACTAAATTCACCACCACTACTCCTGCCTTTATCACACAGACAACTTTGTCCGAGGCACCACCAGCCCCTGATGAGTTGACCAGTTCCGTCACCGACTCTCTTTCTGCAGCTCCTGAACTTTCCAGAACAGCAGGACCCCCGTCTCCTCCAACAGCGCCCCCTACTGTAAGGCCAGAGGTGTTGGAGCCGCTGTCTACTGTCAGAGTGACAGAAGCCCTGCCCACCAGTGAAACATATATGACATCACGGACGACAAGAGCTGTGAGCTCAACTACGAGCCCATTGCACCCTGTCATTTCGAGGACATCCAGCGCTCCCTTCGCCATCACTGCTCTGTTCTGGCTCACCTCCACCACCAAGCCCACCGATCTTCCACAGCTGCTCTTCACCACCACTGCCACGACTGTGCAGACATCCACCACTGCAGCACCAGCCACAAGCTCGGTCGAAGGGCCAACCACCATCAGTACCCCTCCTCCTGCTGTCCACCCAACTAAAGAGACCACAGAGGCTATAACGCATTCAGCAGCAGTTACTCCGATTGTAACCTCCTCTAGTCCAACTCCTGCTCCAGTCTCAGAGACATCCATAGTCACAGACAGCACTACTGTTCCCAGTTCAGCTACCACTGCATACACAGACACAAGCACAAAGACTGTAACAGTGGAGCGACTTCCCCCCAAAACAACTACACCTATCCCTCCTGGTTTACCAAGCACAGCCTCCACAACCTCTTCGCCTCTCCTGACCTCACCACCAATTGAAACAGGAACTGTATCTCTGCCGATAGTCACTTCAGCTACAACCACAGAATCAGTCGCACCGGTTGCACCTTTCACCATCAGCAAAACAACACCGTACATAAGTCCAGAGACAACAACACCACCTGTTACCACAGAGAGGATTCTGCCCGTTACTCCCACTGAACCAACGTCTTCTACAACACCCGCTGCTGAGCTACAAACTTCACAGCCACTCCATGTTGTACCGACTACAACTTCACCATCTGCTCCTACCTCAGTTACTACACACTGGAGAACAACAACAAGGAAAGTGACCACACATGAATCCACTGTGTCTGAAATACATGTCGCTACCACAACAATGGCTGTACCTCCACCTCTAGACATTACAGACAGCACTACTGTTTCCCACTCCACAACCTATTCAGAGAGAACTTCCTGGTCTGCTGCCGCCCCATCAACAGAGACAATCACCTCAAGACCCCCAGAGGTTCCAGAAACCTCCACCATGCCCACGGGTCATCCTGTCACACCTGTGTCTCTTACAGATACCACCACTGTACCACTTTTACCAACAACAGAGAGCTCCACCCATCCTGTAACAACCGAGAAGGCCTCTGCGCCATGGCGTCCTCCCCATCGGGAGACCTCCACCACCCTGGTCTACAGCCCGACAGTGAAAACTACACCAGAGGTCACTTCTGAAGCTGTCGTCCATGTCATCACTTCCACTAGAACTACTGAGGTGCCTCACCTTCCTGAAACATCACAGCCAGTTGTGACCTCTTCGACATCAGCTGCTGCTACAACTACTACTGCCAAAACTACAACCTCTGCTAAAATCTCAACTGCAGAAATTGCAGTCACTACAACCAGGACACTGGTTACACTGCCTCCTTCACCTGTACCTGGTATTCCTGAGACACATCTCACCACTGTCTCCACAAAAGCTCCACTAGATGTTGACACCACCACTCTCAGACCTGTCATTGTTCAGCCGATTACAGGGACAACACATCCAGTGACTGGCAGAGTGGAGGTGTCAACAAGAGCCACAACTACGCCGCCTCCAACTTGGTCTCAGTTGCACACAACCACTTCCACTGCAACTCCAAGGCCAACAACTGTACAGGACAAAGTCACCACCCGGCTGGTGTCCACTGCAAGAGCTACACCTTCTACAACAACTACAACCACCACACAGACGACCACCCTCAGAACGACACCCAGAGTTCCCGTGACAACAAGAGTCACTCCCAGAATCACGTCGACTCAGAGATCAACTGTCAGGCCAGTCTCCGCAAGGGTTACCATAGCAACAAGGCCTCCAGCAGTGACGATCACATCAACCACTCCGGGCCCACCAACAGTCGCTCCAAGCCCTGGCACAGCAACCACGTTAGGAGTGCCACCTACTACCAAGTTGGTTACTACAGTGAGCCTGACTGAACACGCCGACACAACTGAAACAGTTTCTCGCCTGACCACCATAACTGCTCCAGCACCCGTTCCTACTCTAACAACAGTTACGGCATCTACAGCTGTCCCCACCAGAGAGTCAGCAACATCTGAGAAAACCATGACAACCAAAGAGACCGTCGTGTCACCGCTCACATCCCAACCAGTGACGCCTCCACCAGATACAATGATTTCCACCCAGAGGTCCACTGTTCCTACTGCCACTACAACTTCACTTCCAGCAGCCACCTCGGTCCAAACGACGGAGCAGGACAGAGTCGATCACACGAGTGCAGGTGCAACAACGCCTCCTGCACAGCCATCACTCTATACATCTTCAGAAACGACCAGACACACAGCAGAGGGGACGACATCCATAGCTGTGTCACCTACAAGGATGTGCACTGTAGGTTCAGTTATTGTATCTTTTTTTCAGTCACTAAGTTTTGAAATATTGCAAGAAGGATAAGTTCTATAATGACTTTGTCTTCAAGTTCAAACGTTCCCTTTAATTTGTATTTGTACAAAAAAGGGCCATACTGTATCGTAACATTTTAAAGCTAATATTTCAAACACACCGTGGGTTATGGTCAAAAGCTCTGGAAAAAGTAACTAAGGGAACCCTGAGACATTCGTCTATGTCTACATTATGACTCTATCAAATAATTTGCCTATGGCACACGAATTGTCTTTCCGGCTTAAAAATATAATTTTTTCTTGTGTGACTTTTGGGTTTTCATTCTTTGTTTTGTTTCCCTCCAGCCTCCGTATGCAGAGATAGTCGATGAGTGCACAAAGTACATCTGTGTCAATAGCCAGCTCGTCCTGTTCAACAAATCACAGAGCTGTCCCTTCACCGCCGACCCTCCCAACTGCGGCTTGCTTGGCTTTGCCATTCTGGTCAATGGAGACAAGTGCTGCCCGAAGTGGGACTGTCCATGTGAGGAAAATAGACACACATGAAAAAATTACATTGTGGTCCATTTTTTGAATTTACAAAAGTTGCGTCTTGAAATAAAAGATTGCACACATCAACTTTCAGACTCTGCTCTCAAGTTTTCATTGTTGTCTCTCCTGTGTTCCAGGTCGCTGCTCGATGTTTCCAGATCTAAATGTGATCACATTTGATGGGAACAGCGTTGCAGTCTACAAAGCTGCCTCATACATAGTGACCCAACTGCCCAATGAGACCGTCAGTGTCCTGGTTCAAGAGTGTCCAGCTAACTCTGAGTCACCAGTAAGCCAAGTGTTGGACTCACTTGATTGGGATTTGAATAGAAGTCACCAATTTGATTTGTCATTTATTTCAACTGGAATTTCTTCTCCTTTCCAAAGCTCCTCTGGAATTTCACCAACCTGTGTCTGGTGGCGCTCAACATCACCCACAACTCCAATCACATCATCATCAACAGGCTGCAGAGGAGGGTAGGAGGCACTCCCATCTCATCCTGATATTTGATTTGCAGATTACAGCTCAAAATTGCTTCCTAACATTAATCTGATCAAATCTGATGATGTGCACTTTTTCATTTTCTTTCAGCTCTATGTCAATTCACGGTACGCCAAACCTCGATTTAAAAAGTTTGGATTTGAGATCTACGACACAGGCAACATGTACCTGATCCGCAGCCCGGCTGGTCTTAAGCTGCAGTGGTACCACAGTACCGGCATGATGGTGATCGACACCGACAGCTCCAGCACCAAGCTCCACACCAAGGGCCTCTGTGGTAAGAGTACTTCCTACTCCTGCAGTTGGTATTCGAGCCACACATGTCATTGTATTAGTTCTCTTTAAAACACAAAAAATTTGAACATTTGCAAAACCACTATTTGTCATTTGTACATTTTGTCAGTTATATGAAAGATTAATGTTTCCACATTGGAAATAGTTGAACTTCCCTGATTTAAGAAGTTCCAGCAACTACTATGGCTGCAAGATCCATTTGCGACATTCAGGGATACATTTGTTATGTCTGAAGTAAATGTAATGTTTTTGTGAACCCTTAGGATTCTGTGACGGAGACCCGACAAATGACCTGACTTTGGCCAATGGCACCACAGTGGGCGCAAGTGAGGATCCGGCTATTTTCATCGACAGCTGGCAGGTTCCCAACACCACCAGCTACATCAGCCACAGCCGCCGCAGAGAACGCAACTGCTCCACAAGCGACTGCTCCACCTGCCTGGTCATGCTGCAGAACCCTGCCTTCACGCCCTGCCACGCCTTTGTACGTTAACCTGTCTGTGAACTCATTTCCAGGTTCCTTTGCTCACACAGGAGCCAGTAGAGACATAACAAAAAAAAATACAACATTTTAATGCGTATATGCTGTATGAAAAAATCTTGCTGGTGTATTAAATAAGTCAGCCTTTTTCTGCCATTATTATTGTCTTACTTCTCTTCAGTGAAATACATGTTTGAAGTAAGTCAAAAAAGGTAGACTAATTCTATGTGGTATAACATGAAATGTTTCTGTGTTTCAAGGTCCCACCGAGCACATTCTGTGAGGTTTGGGTACGAGATGAAGAGTACGTCAACAACCAGTGTGTGGCGCTGGCTGCCTACGTGGCATCTTGCCACAAATTCAACATCTGCATTGAGTGGAGGCGTCCAGATTACTGCCGTAAGATTTCTGTCAGCAAGATTTAATTTAAGCGGAACAAAGCAGCAGTTTCTGAAACAGATGGAATCTATCGGGGAAGAACCCAAACACTGCAGTAACAAGATCTGATTAAACAGCTTTATTGGAAATGTCAGAGACATCAACTTTCTCAGGCTGGACGTGTACCCTTAACCAAGTTGCAATTGATGCATTTACACAGGCAACATCGCCAGTCTGCGACAAAAACAAAGCACGGGTTGTCTAAATGTTTGTATGGCCTCGTCACTATCCCAGAATTTTCAGGCCTGAAATTGGTCAACATAGTCCTTTGTCACCACAGACATTGACTTGTCATGATTGAAGATGTCTTCTGTTTTAGGAAACCATTCCACTGCAGTCCCCTGTGCATGGTATTTTAAAGTTGTCATAGACAGAGTACCACATGCCCTTGATATTGAAAACATAAAATGACTCCATCAAAGAAAGAAAATGATAAATATCTTAAGATTCTACAAATCTGCTGTCCACCTGCAGTCCAGTTTTATGTTTGAGATACTGACATGTGTGTCTCTGCCTTCAGCCTTTGTGTGTTCCGACACTCTGCGGTATCAGGCCTGTCTGCCGGCCTGCACGTCTCAGTCCTGCCCCAACCATGACTTCGACTCTGACCCAGATCAGTGTTCAGGCCTGACGGAGGGCTGCGTGTGCCCTGAGGGAACGCTCCTCCACCGGCCGTACTCCGCCCTCTGCATCTCACCTGAGAAGTGTGGTAAGATGCCAGTTTAACTGTAACTGTAATACATTTATTATCAGTCTTCACTCTTTTTGTTGAGTGCTTTTATTTTTCTAAAGACGGAGTAGTAGATTTTTGCTTCAGTGCTCTGAGAGAGAGCTCATTAGCAATGCTCTGGACCCTGTGTGTGTGTTTCTGCAGCTTGCACTGACAGCTCTGGTGCTCCCCGTGCACACGGCGAGGTTTGGAAAGCCTCAAAGGACGCCTGCTGCATGTACCGCTGCGACAACGACACCATCGTCCCAGTGGAGTACAACTGCTCCAACATTGCGGAGCCAGTGTGCCATCGAGTTGGGGAAGTGATTATCAGCCTGGCTGACGATGCCAGCTGCTGCCCGCAGAGAGTCTGCGGTGAGGCTATGAGTTTTAGTTTAAATCAAGTAGCCTCACTGGTCAATTCTGGGGCTCATTTCATATTTGAGAAACATTTGAGAAATGTGATGATTTAACTTCTGACTCTGCAGTGTGTAACCAGAGCTTGTGTGACCTGCTGCCTCCTGAGTGTAAATATGGGGAGAAGCTGGTGTCGTACTACAGACAGGACTCCTGCTGTCCCGACTATGTGTGTGGTGAGTTTCCTCTTTGACCAATAGAGTGATTGCTTCCCTTTCTTGTACTTAAAAAAGCCCTGTATTTAAATTATCTTCATCCAATAACATGTAAATAATCATCAACTGATACAAACACAGATATTTTATGTTTTAGATATACAGCTTCCAAATAATGTAAAAAATAAAACATCTAAATGCACTAAATAGATTATTATCTCATGCTCATAACAGACAAAGACTTAAATGTAAAAATGAAAAGTTTTCTTTTTACTGGAGATTTTGTGCCTCACATTTGCAGGTCATAGTCACTTCCAGGAGTCTCTGCAAGTTGCCTCACACTGACAACAGGAAGTCACTGCATCTGGCCAAGAAATTGTTTGGCACGGTTGAACGATTTACCCTTAAAACAACTTCTAGTTTTTATACTTGGTTTATGTAAGACATATAATGTGTTAATAAGAGGGTTTCAGAGGCCTTTCTTCCCATTTGAAGCCTGCTGTCGATGCTTTCCCCTGCTTCTAGTCTGTATAGATAACCACCTCCTTGCTGTACTCTATTAAATATGCAGTGAGAGTGGTACATCTTAGTAGCATGGTTCCTAAATGTACAACTAGCTCTTTAATGTTTCTGTTTGTGTTACAGAGTGTGATCCTGACCTCTGTGAATCAGACGTTCCCTCCTGCAGAGACGACCAGACTCTGATCGCCACCAGAGCTGATGGCAGCTGCTGTCTCGCACACATCTGCAGTCAGTAAAAAATTCACTGATTTAATGTTTTATTTTCTGCGTCACATTCAATCACGAGTTTGATGACTGAAGTGTGTGCTCTCTGCAGTGTGTTCGTCCTGTCCGGTGTCGCCTCCTCTCTGCGTTGACGGCGAGGTGCTGACGGTGGACAGTAACACCACAGACCGCTGCTGCCCCACCTACCAGTGTGGTCAGTGCACACACACACTTTTTCATTTTATTATTTCCCCTTTCTGTATTTTTACATTGATAGACAAACAAATACAAAAATAAAAGTTAACCTTAGACGCATAACGTGAACCAACATTTTTGAGGATACCTTACATTTGTCTGGTTAAAGAACTGTCCCTTGGGTGCTAAAATACAGCCGTAAAAATTTACTGATAAGTTCAATTTGGCTGACTCATCTGTTGTGCAGCTGCAACAGCTATGAATGCATAAATGACTGTTCTGTTTTATGTGTCTGTGTGTCTGTGTGTGTGTGTGTGTGTGTGTGTGTGTGTGTGTGTGTGTGTGTGTGTGTCTGTGTCTGTGTGTGCAGTGTGTGAGCCCTACAGGTGTCCCCAGCTTGGTTGTCCTGTTGGGATGTCGGTGATGTCTGTATCAAGTCCGGGTCGCTGCTGTCCCAACCAAACATGTGGTACGACTCGAAAAATCACTCCAGCAGAAACATTTTTATAATTGATTTAAAGGCATTACTAAATCAATATGAGACTGAGATTCACTTCAGCATAAAATAAGTTTAATTTTGGCTGTTTTTTGGCACTTCAGGGCTTTGATGACACAGAGACTTTTCTTAATTGGCTTAAAGCTACAGCTGAGCTGTGATGATTATTTTTTTTCCTTTCAGAATGTTCCTGTGAAAAGATCGCTTCCCCAAAATGTGGCCTGGTATGTCATGACTCTTTCTATTCTTTTGGACATGCAATGATGCATTTAACATGATGTGTATGTGTGTCATGATTAACATTAGTAGGTCATCATGCTCCAGCTAAGAGAGCTTTAGGTTTCTTAAAGCATTTTTTAAAGCAGTGAACAACCAAGTAATGCTTAAAATGTTTTAAAATGAACAAACTACAAGACACTACATGCAGCATATAACTGAATCTATGGATCATACAAACTGTGTATTTTTTTCTTTACAATTGTGTTCTATGTGTTTGTTTTAATCAAATTCTCTCTTCATTTTCTGTTTAAATGTTTCCCTGGTTCCCTGTGTATTCTCTCTGTGACCCTGGCTCGGTTCTTGTCGTGTTCTGCAGGGGGAGGCTGCTCAGCTGGACCGGGCCTTCCTGTCCGACCCACAGAATCAGTGTGCCTGCAAAAGATACAAGTGTGGTGAGTGCTGCTGGTTCAAATCCAAGATGGAGAAACTGAGACGAGTGATTTAGAAATACTCCACTTCCTGCAACAGCTACTTCACATTTTCTGTCATAACAGCAATCATATGAACTTATTTTGGAAATGGAAATCAGACATCGGGCATTTATTCACAATTAAAACGGGAATAAACAAATTGTTCAATAGGCTTACATCATATAGTAAGAATAACAACAAGTACAATTCAAATAATTTAAAAGTAAAATAACAAAAGACATTAAAAGCAATGCAGAAAAATATCTTAATTAAACAAGACTGATCAGATTTTGCCATTTGCCATCAGAAAATACAACCTAATACACACTGACCTTTCTGTGTGTGTGTTCAGTGCGCGAGGCGGTGTGTGTGTTAGGCGAGCGAGGTGTGTTGCGGCCCGGACAGACGCTGGTGGAACACGATGACGACGGCTTGTGTCACAGCAGGCAGTGCAGCCGCAGCCTCGACCTGGCGAGCGGCTTCCACCTGCTCCGCACCAGCAGCATCAACTGCTCCGCCCACTGCCAACCAGTAAGACCACAGCACACACACCAGTACACTCAGACAGGGAGAACGGAGTCTACTTCAGTGCTTTGACACCGCTACTTCTCTTTTTCCTGTACTTGTTCCTCATCTTGAACTCATTCCTTCTCTTCTTCTTTTCCTCCTTCTTCCTTTTCCTTTAAAAATACCTGACCTTAGAAAAGAAGAAGCCAAACCTCCCAGATACACAGGTAAAGTCTCAACTACTGTGACGGCGATAAATATTTTACCATTCAAACGGAGGATGGTACATGATTGATTATGTCAAGTAGAGCTGAAACTGTTGAGTTTATTGTATAGTTGATCGACACATTAATTGGAAACTATTTTAATAGTAGATTAGTGGTTGATTAGATAAGTGATACAGAAGTACCACAAAGTCACTGCTTCTGATGTCTCAAAAGTGAATATTTGCCAGTGTAACTTACATCACAGAATAACCAAAAAAATCTATTGGCCACCCCAACATGATGTCACGTTTTACATTTAATCACACAGTCAGAGCATCATATCAGGAAGACAGTTCTACAAAAAGAAACACACATTTCTACAGTAATTAGAGCTTAACCATCTTCTCTGCTTTTCTTGCTGAAAAAATCTTCATTTCTTTAATTTTAAATGTTCTTCATTGTTCCACAAAACTAGTTGGGACTGTTTCTGTGTTTCAGAATCAGATCTACGTCCCTCCGAAGGATCAGTCTACATGCTGCGGTGTGTGTAAGAATATTTCCTGCCTCTATGAACACGAGAACGGGACAACAGTTCTCTATAAGGTAGGATGATTATACATTAAATGTTTATGAACATCAACCCTTGATATTTTGAATGTATCACATAACCTGCAGTATCACCGGTACAAAGTACATCGTGAAGTATTGAAAGAAATTAGTTTGACAAAGGAAAGAATACAATTGCAACTTTCAACTTGGACCTCACAGTCTTCATCGTCAGATAATGTGCTCAGTTGTAGCTTTCGCGATTTTTGGCTCAACGCTGCAGTAAGTTAGTAACTGAGCCTGAGCCAGTTTAGCTATCAGATTTCCTTCGTAGCTCCTGTGGTTCAGCAATTGCTGTTAGTGACGCTGCTCATGTGTTTTCAGCCTGGGAAGTCCTGGGTATCAAACTGCATGAAGTTCGACTGCACAGACACTCTATCTGGACCCACGCTCATCTCCTACACCTTCAGCTGCCCACCATTCAACGAAACAGAGTGTATGAAGGTCAGCGTGCAGCAACACACACTTTCACAAAAAGACTCATAAATTCAAGTGTACGGAGCCGAGTTTGGGTAGAAAATATATCTTAAAGATCAAATTAAATTACTTTTAAATAACTATTCTCTTCCCTGGTTTGATGGGGACTACATTTACATATAGCAAATTATTATATTATTATTATATTATATGATTATAATTAGCAAGCACTAAATAGCATTTATTATTGTTTTCAGGCAGGTTTGACATATTATGCTGCAGGTTGGCAGGATCACCCCAGAATCTGTCATATGCTTCTACATGTTATTGGACTGGACTTTTTTAAACACCCCTAAGTATTCAAAAGAGGCAAAACTGCAGTTTACTTTTATATGCCACTTCTTGTAATTGTATGATGTTCATAGTACCATTCGATCGTTTTGCAATAGACTGGGGTTCTCAAAGTAAGCAGAGCATGTAGAAGTGAATGAACAATAATGTGTGTGCTCGGTTTGCAGGATTTATTCAGTCAGAGCAACATGTAGAAGATGAAGGAAATAAAAAAAAAACTTCCCCGGAGTCGTCTGTCAGTATTGTGTGAGAGATTTGTTTATTTTGTGGCAACTTTAATTCTTAACTTGGAAAGGTAATCTTCGCTTTTCATTCAAATAAAACAGTTTTAAATTGAAACAAAATGTCTAAAGGCTCTTCACGCGATAATTCAAGAATACCCCAAATAGTTTTTAGGGAGAACAGTCTATTTGTGCAAATACCGACTATCAGGAATGTCAACCAAAGAATGTCAAAATTCGAAAACCATATTGGTAACTTTTCTGTGACAGGCAGAGGGTTGTCACAGAAAAGGAAACCTTCTTTACTTCTGTCTTAACATTTTGACTCTTATCCGTACTCAGATCGGTGGAACTGTCGTAAGTTACATGGAGGGATGCTGTAAGACGTGTGAGTATCTGATCTGAGCATAGCAGCAGTTCTGTAGTTAGTGTAGAGCTGTAGGCTGCAGCTGACACTGAAGAGCGCCTTCACCTGCCGCTCAACATGTTTCCAACATGTTTGCCCTTCAGTTTGTCCGTTTCAGTCCAAAAGTCTTGTCTGAATTGGATCACAGCTGTTGGTTTCCTTGACATTTGTCTGCTGTTTATTCAGATTAGAGTTATCTGTCAGCGTGCTTTTCAGTGAACTCAGTCTTTTCAGAAAAATGGCAACGAATCACTCATTCAAGGTGTCACTGAAAAGCATCTGATCACATGCAAGTGGGTTTGTGGTTTATGTGCTGCAGCTTACCATCATGTACCAATCCCACCAGGTACTGGATTCCCTCTGTTCCCTTTCCCTGTTAGCCCCCTGACTCCCACAGTTAACACAAACTGTGAACGAGGTACACAAAACAACAAGGCTTGTCAGTGCCATTGTTGATATTCAACAATGTACTCCCTCCAAAAAAGAATATATTTCAAAACACACAGGAAGTCTGACTGCAAACTGTTCCTCTCTGCAGAACAAGTCCTCTCAACTGCTGTCTCATTTCAGGTCTCTATGAAATACAAATCAAAAGAAATTGGATGCAACAAAGCCAAAACATGCCCCTGAAATCATAAACATATACATTTATAACACATGTTGCATCCTGTTCACTTAATGAAGCTGCTCAATTTGGAATTTCGCTCATGATACTTCAAGTTTTTACCTTAAAAAAGAAGATATAATGATGCCATTTTACACCTGTAAAGGAGGCGGGGACTCAATCCTGAATGTAGGCCAAAAATGACGTCACACTTGAGAGGACAGTATTTACCCCCGTCCCTCCCTGTGGATCACGTACATGTACACAACAGCTAAACTCTTTCCCCATTTAGCACTGTCTGGGCAGTGCATTGTTGATTGCCAACAATGTACTGTTGGTAGTAGCCCAGTAGTTGGGCTTAGACGTCTGCATGTGTCAGTAGATCATGATGTGGGTTGGTGTCGGGGTCTTTCCGTTAAACACGTAGCTGCTGTAGAAGATCTGCATGCTGCTGCACCACAGCTGCGGTGCTGCTCCGCCACCAGGGGGAGCTGTGTGGGAAACTGAAGCTGCTGTGTGAGGCATTTTACCATCAAAGAGTCATCAGAGCAAACTCGTCTATGCATTATGTATTTTTTTGCATTTTGAAAACTCAAGTAAAAGAGTTATTTGAGCGTCTGGATTATTGAAGTGAAAGTAGAGTCCTCTTCCTGAATTTGGTTGGACATGAAACTCACCTGGCTTATTAGCACAAATGTGAACAACTTGGAAAATATCTGGTTCATATGAACAAACCTCTGGACATGAAAACTTGAGAAGAAACTTGAGAAACTTTGGAAGAGCATTTCAGTGAGAAACTTCCAATTATCATGTTTAATATTCTTTTTGGTTTTGTCATGCTAGTGGCAGACTAAAGCTACTCTTTGGAGAAACCTGATAAAACACGAGCAGTTTAAATAAATCAAAACAACAGAACAGTTGCATCTTGTTCCATGAGCAAACTGATAGAGACATTTTAACTTGTGTATGTAAGATGTATATATATGTATATTCACCATAACATTGTTGAAACTGTAATATTTCAAAAATGTATGTAAAATATTTGTGCTCATTTACTCCAGTTTGCTCTGTTCTTACCAGTGTTTAATGATAAACAAGACAGAAATGTACCGATGGTTGTGGGCAAACTGACACTGCGTTTTTTTCAATATTACTAACAAATGTTGAAAACGATTCTTATGTAAATAATTTATTCTACTCATGATGTTCAAATTTGATTTGATATCTTTTAGATTTGATCTAAGCCTCACAGGAGTTCAATGATTTTAGGATTTATTACTTATCTTACAGACTGTGGTGACATAGATCCCTTCATGTAAACAGCTTTTACAATGAATTTACCACTGGTAATACTGAATGGTTGTAGTAGTGTAAACAAGGAATTTATGATGATGGCTGGTGGTGAAAGTAGTAAAAAAACAGACTGAGAAAGATGATAAAACATAGAGGAACCTCTCCAGAAGCGCCACACACAGCAGCTTTAGGTTCATGCTAATATTTTTGTTTCTTTGTTTGTTTGTTTTTATTTTTTGCCACATGGCACAAAGGTTGATGGAGCATTTTTATTTTATCTCATTTATTAACCCATTTTGAAAGATTAAAATGTTTAAAAACATTTATTTATAGTCATATTGTGTACAGGGTAAATGCATGAAGGATCACATCATCGCTGTTTATATGTATTTTTTTTAACTTTTGTTTTGTATCACTTGCCACTGACTGGGAAGCTTCCTCCTTTGCTTTTTAACTACAAAGCATTTATACGATCTCTCAGCTGTATTTCCTCCTTTCTTTCTTCAAACTCATCCATCTACTAAAACTGCTTGACAGCTTGCGCATGTTCAACAGGCGTTTGTGCTTCCCAGGACTCTTTGTTCTCTGACATCTTCTTGATGTTTTCTGTGTTCTCTACGTGCAGCAGGTCAGATGCTTTGTCTTTAGTTTCTCATGTTAACTGTGTTCCAACTGATTTAGTTTGTTGTCGTGTGAACAGGCAAAGAAGATGGGAAGTCATGCCAGAAGGTGACGGTGAGGATGACTATAAGGAAGAACGACTGTCGAAGCAACAGACCGGTATGTTTAGTGTCTGTTGTCATGTGTTTGAAGCACCTGAACGTTTTAATGAAGAGCACAAGAAAATATAAAATCTGATGCTGTGGTGGAATAATTAGAATTACTTGGCTCTGTACCATCTCTCTGTGTCCTGCAGGTGAACATCGTGTCATGTGACGGGAAGTGTCCGTCTGCCAGCATCTACAACTACAACATCAACACGTACGCTCGCTTCTGCAAGTGCTGCAGGGAGACGGGGCTGCAGCGGCGCTCCGTACAGCTCTACTGCAGCGGTAACGCCACCTGGGTCAGCTACACCATCCAGGAGCCCACCGACTGCTCCTGCCAGTGGTCCTGAACACACACACACACACACACACACACACACACAGTATTCAGATCTACATCCTCTAAAACCACGAGAGATAGAAGAAGAGGGAGAAGAAACCACAGCCATGTTGCTATAGGATGCTGGGAGAGTGAAGTACTGAGCTGTGATTTCCAGGGCTGAATGACTTTTATTAGTTAGATGTCCCGGTGCCTCTGCTGGCTGGGAGGAGGTACTGCATAGCAGCGAGGCAGGACTTACTCCTCCGCAGGCAGAATCAATCTATAGGAGACCGTAAGGTGACCCTTGACATCTGATTTTCCCCTTCACACTGAAGCAGATAGGGTGCGACAAAATTAAGTGTGGCCCACTTGACACCACATGATGAGTTTTATTATATATGTCATTTCAGAGAATTGTGATTTTGACATTGACATCTTTTTGTTTTTCATACATTCATACATGCCACAGTTTAGTAAGTAAACACCTTCGTGATCTTTTTCATAACTCTACATATGAAATTCATGGATTGAAGATGTGTAAAGAAGAACCAAACACCCAAAGAAAAATAAAACAACATCAACAAAATAAACAAATAGATAAATGCATAACAGAAACATCTTTTATTACATAACATTCATGTACACGTTATTACAAGTTATGTACAGTGAAACAGTTTTTTCTTGCTGTTATTATTCCTGCTGTTAAGGGAGGAGGGGACAGTATCCACCGTTTGGTGCAAAATATATATGCTTATCTATAATTTTTTGTACACTTTCTGTTCCCCATACAGTGTTTCATGCGGAGCTGCACTAAACTGACAGAAACAAAAAGAGCACATTTCATTCTTAAAACACAGTAACTTTGGAAGATACTCACTTGATAGGACTTACTCAGGCGACTGAAGCCTCATACTAATTTAAGATAAACTTCAGAGTGTATTTTTTCCTTCGTTATTCAAAGCGGAATCACATTAGGAAGTTTCTTCACTGTCAGAATGAACAGTAGGAATGATTCCACCAAGCAAAGCCTGTTTCAGTGTTTATACGTGCGCTTGACTGTTTTTGTTACAATACTTGAATCACTCAACAGAAAGGATCAAATTTCACATCAGGTTGTTCACTTTTCTCTAAAATATTCAGATTTATAGACAAATACTGAACAATCATTTAAAAATGGAAATGTAAATTGAAACGGATGCAAGTATTTGCAAATCCTTTTTGTCCTAAATTCAATTAAATACATCACAAAGACAAGATATCTAATGTTAAAACTGATAACTGTTCAATTTATTTTAGATATGAACTAATCTATTTACAATGAATGCAACACAAAAAGTGGGAAGAACCACATTAGTCTAAGTTCTTTGGAATCATTGATTTACCACATTTTGGTAGTTTTGCTGGTGTTTGCTCGTAACTATCAACATTTTGCTCACTTCCTGTTTTTGTCATGACTTATCAGATTTTTTCCCCAAGATGTGAAGACAAGTCTGAGGCATATTTACTAAAGTTTTTTCGTATCTTTAAATACTGTTCTGATAACTAATTGCTATAATCGTTCAAAATGACGGATGACCATTTTTAAAAACACGCTGCTTGACTGCACTGCTGCTCTGCCACCTCCCTGCCAGCCAGAGTTCAGAGAACGGAAAAGTAAGTTGCTGTTTTGTTTGTGAGCGGGAAACTGTTTCTCTGCGCTTCTGTGCTGAAAAGTAAAAGATTCAAAAATATATATGTTAAAACGTTTATAAACCGGCCATCAAGAAATATCACCATCATCCTTTTGAAATTAATATTTTACCCAGGAATCCTTCTTTGGTCTTTGTTTTTTGTAAATAACTCAGTTTCCTAACTTCTTAAAATGATTTGCAAAATCAAATTCTTAGATATTTCACTTCTAGAAAGACAACAATAAACTGTATATTCAGTGATGTGAAATATTCTTCATATAATCGACACTAGTGAGGTGTATTAACTGATTTGAATCCAGCTGTATGTGGAGCACTTTATTTATTTATTGGAGTTTGATAGAGCACAGCCGTTCACGACCTAAAGAGAAGCATTCGACCCAACTAGACATCAAACAAAACTGACAGGATCCAAAACTTTGATTTGGTTTTATTCCCAACGACAGAATAATGTGGAGATCATAGAGTTGCGTTAGAGATGTATGTTTCTCTGTGGACTAAATTCTTAATGTGTTTGTTGATGTCAAACAGACCCACCTGGATAGTCCAGTTAAAGAGGATTTGTATCATACAAGTGTACATTTGCATTTTCAATAAATATTTCCTTTGGAAAAACTAAACATGGTTTGCTCTGTTTATTAGATAAGAGTGAAGTTACTGAGAGAGACCCGACACACCTGTCTTTTGCTAAGATTGGTTAATGCTTTGATTTTTAGATTATGTTCATCAGACTTTATTCAGACTTCACTGTTTGGTGTGTGGACTCCTGAGCATCATTTGGGATCATTGAAACCATATAAAAACATTGCAGTTGCCTCTTTAATTTCAGAGACTCAGTGTCCAGTATCAATCAACTGCTAAACCAGATGTGCGAGGATGGATATCCAGAGGAAGTAAGAGCAGTAAATCCGCTCCTCCTCTCGTATTGGTGTTACACAGCCTGCTCAGACTCCAGACTGGCTGGCTGGTCTGAACGCACGGATGCAGCACGTTGGCACGGGCAGACGAGAAAATGATATTGAGCCCGAAAAGCCAATGAACCCAGAAAATCCAGGGACCCGATGAGCTGGAGAGACCAGACGAGGAGATCACACACAGCTCAGATGGTGAAGTGATGTCAGGAACAGGCTAAACACAGGGTAAAACACCTCACGTAGGCGTAGGGATTAAAGTTTGAACTGCAGGTTACACCGCGTGCTGGGAACTCAAAGGTCTTCTCGCCAGGATAAAAATATTGGCATTGTACGTTGATGCCATCCACGGATTTGTTACATTTGTACGTTACATGTGTCATATCTACATTTCTGCAGTCATAAGCACAAAACAACCAGGTAGTCTAAAAGATACTGCCCGTTTTCAGCTGGGTTTGTGGCAACAGGACCAGTTAAGTGAGGGCATGATCTTTTCCTAACCCTAACAGGGCTGATGGGAAAAGTGTTAACAGGTGTGTGAGGTGAGGTGAGGCGAGGTGATGAGGAATGGTTGGAGAACTGTTTACTGCCGCGGGATCTTTAATGACAGGAGAGTTAGTGCATGGCAGGGAAAACAAAGCAACCGTGAGAATGTGTGGCTGAGAGTTGGCCGACACCTCTCCTGTAAGCCCGCGCCGAGGGATGAGAAGGGCACAGAGCGATCATCTGATCGCGTTGTACAACTGCTGACGTCCGACCGGCTGGACCGCGGCCCAAAACGCCCGCTGATGTCACCAAACATGCAACTGCCGAGAGCCAGACTGGCATCAAAGAAACCTAGTATGTGGGGCATGATGGTTTAAATCATGCCTGCACAGCTGCAGCGCACGGCTCGTGAATTTTAGTGGATGAAGTCATGTTGCTGTTTTTGTTCTTTGTAACACGACATCCAACAGTTTGGTTCCAGAAAAACACTCATCTAATCGCAAAGAGTTTTCAAACATTGAAATACAATCCAAGTGCGCTTTTGACTGACTGCAGCCTCACCTGATGAGACAGAACACCTTTAAACATCTCCCCCCCCTGCATTCAGTGAAGTCCGCTTACACTGACACCCATTCACATGTTTCATTTTTTGTGTGTGTGCTGCTTAAAGGGTTTGGTTGGGTGTTGATGTGTGGTGGATGGAGGTCTCGGGGGTTATGAAGGGTCATCTCTACCCTGTAATCCTGCTACAACAGCTGCAACCCCCTCAAACTTCACACCCCCGCACCCCCCCCACCATTAAAGAACTGAGTGTTTGCATTAATTTTGCCGACCAACAACATTCCAGCACTGACCTGCTTCAAAAACTGAGGAAAAGAAGTTAAGCTGGAATGAAACAGAAAAATAGGTGGCATAATTACAATAGCATTCATTGTTTTATTACAGTGGTATAGATATATTTATATACATTTAATCAAAAGGATTTAGACAGGCCGGTTAACCTCATGTGCATGTCTGGATTGGATTGTGGGAGGACGCCTGAGTGCCCGGAGAGAACCCAACGCAGCGCGGGGAGAGAGGCCCCAGTCGGGTCTCGAACCCGTGACCTTCTTGCTGTGAGGCGACAGCGCTAACACTGCCAACCCGCCCAACAACAGGGATGCCCATTCGCACCCGACTAAAACCAGGCTCGCGCTGGCCCTCAAAATGACAGCCACAGAGAAGTGCATTGTGGGTGATGGCTCTTCCAGTGAAATTGCTGGAAAGTGACTGACAGAATGACAAGCCCAGAGCAGCTGCATACACACACACACACACACACACACACACCCACACACACACACACACACACACACACACACACACACACACACACACACACACACACTTCATCATCGTCACAACCCTCATCATCCAAAATCAGCTGCTGTATTTTGTGTGTTTCTAATTAAATTTTTTATGTAAAAGATTAAAGGACCATACCGTGTTTCGGCATGTTTATTTAGTTTATTTACACAAAATGACATTAACTTTCCATCATAGTCAATCATCATAAGTTGGTTTTGATTTTCTTACTTTTTTGATTTTCTTACTTTTTTTCCCATTTGTATTCAAATGTGTTTGTTAATTCCTTTAACTGCATGCTCTGTAGTTTGAGACACTGAGATTTATCATGTAGCCATTGGTTTCCATTTCTTTTTGCTATAGTATATTTCAAGTTAAACCTCCACATGCTGCTGCCCTGAGGCTATGCTGTACTTCTTTCCATCATACTGTTTTCCATTCGGCTGCCATCGTGCACCCACGACCATTGAATAAAAGCACATGCTGTACAGTAACATGGTGCAGTAACTCGAATTAATATGTTTTCTATGCTCCAAATATTCTGACATGAGAAAGCAAACCTCACTGAATCTGGCAGAGACATAGTTGTGTTGTTTATAACTGTAACTGTTTTATTATTCGTGTGGTTGATGAACAAGAAAATCAGCAAATCACTCGCAGCTTATCACTGGCAACCTGCACCCAACATGGTGAAGTGTGAAATGATTAAATTTGCCTTTTTGAATGAAGAAAATGTCTTTCAGAATACAGTTTTTCTTTCTTTTCACGTTACACATATTCTCTATACTTCATACTGTGAACATCCGCACATTCCATCATCCTCGTTTCCAACACTTAAACTCCTGTTTCTTATTTTATAAAAACAGATTTCTATTTTCTATTCATGAGTCATATTCATTATTTCATTTTTTAAAATATTTTATACTATTTTTGACTTTGATTTCTCTTACTGTTACTATTATGCACCAAATTATCACCGCAAAATCTTTGTATTTAAAAACCGTCTTGCAATAAAACTAAATCCAATATAATTGAATTGATACATTTTAGCCGCAAAACACAAAAGAGTAAAAAAATAAATACAATTGAAACCAAAACCTTTAGATTAGTTAAAATGTCAGTCATGTGTGTTGATGTTTCATCTGACTTCCTTAATTAAAAAAAAAAGAAGAAAATACTGAGATAAGTTTTTATCATACATAGTTTGTTGCTAAATCAATGAAAAAATAATGCTGAAATGTAACCTTGAATTATCAGTTAGTCTGCAACTGTTGAATGATTGATTCATTGTTTAGGATGATTTTTAGCTTTGTTACTAGCTTGTCTCTTAGGGTTCAAGGAAAAGTCCTTCCTGGCCTTAATATCTATCAAACCTTTACCAGGAGAAAACGATGAAAAAAGCCCACAGATTTTGACTTTGACATGCTGATTAGTCCCTCAGCTCAGAAGTTCATAAAACATGTCAGCACCGTCAGCACTTCAGTCACTGCCCCTTTTGTCGCCGTGTCTTTGAACCGGACGGCAGCTTCTCTCTGATTTACATGCAGGAGCAGGAGGAGGAGTGTAAAAACATCCTGATGTCAGAGGCAGCTGATGACCGGGCCAGACCCCGGCCATCAGGTGAAGCCCTGGGACAGAGCGCTGGACATTTGTCCCATGTACAGGAAGTGACCTGATGGCTTTGTCACAGCAGGAGCAGATAGAGAGAGCAGGTTGAATTGATTTAACCTTCGACCCCTGAGAGGAAGACAGAGGTGGACCTGATCTGTTCTCAAGACTGAAACACAGTGAAGGCACATTGGGGCAGAGAGATAGACGAAAATGAGCATTTAATAAATAATCTGCTCCTGCATTCAAAATGGAATTTAATGAACATAAATATGAACAATAGGTTATATAAAAAATTTCAAACGTGCTGAAGCAGAACAGCCTCTTTTATATCTTTATATATTTTAGGTTATTATATTTTTTTATATGTTGATGTTTGATGCGTTATCATTCGCAGGCGTTGGTTTCATTGGCTACAAACATGCAGATGAGAGATGTAGATATTAATTGAAATTGTACTCAGTACTCAATTATGATTTTAAAAGTAACTAAGTATGTGACGTGGTATGATATGCACTTAAGAACTACACTGATGAAATGACAGACTTGAAAAAATGAAATAATGACTTATTAATTACTATAATTTGAGTAGTTGTTATAAGTGACTTTCACCTCTGCTAGTCACCAACAATTATGTGTAAGAATAAGTGTTTAATTTCCCAAAAGTCATACTTGAGTGAAAGTAAAGATAAGGTCTTTGAATATGACTTTGGTAAAAGTGGAAGTAACCCCTGTGTATAGCACTTGAGTAAAAGTCTTTAAGTGTCTTGACAATAAGTGTAGTTATCAGCTGATTATCTGTTATCTGCTATAATCTGCTTTTTATTCAAATGCACTACTTTGGCTCTGGTGCAGCATGCAAGCTGCACTATTAACTTAAGTTTTCCAATAAATGTAGGTAGAAAAGTAACAATATTTGCCTCCAAGATGCAGCGGAGTGGGAATATAAAGTAGATGACAGTGGAATTACGAAGTAAAGTACTCATACCTCAAAATTGTACTTACGGTAAGAACAGAACCAGAGCAAATGTACTTAGCTACATTTAATCACCGATAAGATAAAGATACAAAGAGTATTCTGATACTTCCTCAAACTGTACGGAGGACCATTCATCTTCTTTGCATGTGAAGGTTTCAAAATCAGCACAGATCAACCAAAGTCTGTCACCAAGTGAAGAAATGCACGTCAGTGGTTTTCTCCCAGTCATGGTGATTCATGACTGCAGTGTTGTTTCATAACTGAGGGGAAAACCAGAGAAACCAGAAAAAAATGCACATTTGTGGGGAATCTCTTTGTTCTTTTACAGAGCCGTGAGGAGTCACACATGAATAATCTAAGCTGGACACTCAGATCAGATCACTCTGGTCTGAACTTTAGCCCTGATGATAGTTATAATAAAGTTACACCAGTTATATTGCTGCTACAGTTAAGTTACAGTTAAACTGAAATTTAACAGCACAGTTAAGAAGAGTTGTGTTCACTGTGTTTAGAAGAAGAGTCCAAAGGATTTGTTTTTTTGTGTGTCTACTGAGTGACACTGATGTTTGTATATGTCGATAAGCTGAAGGGACAGCCCTGTTTCTTCAGAAAATATGTTCTGCAGGAGGTGAAAATAATGATGTTCCCAAAAAAAACATATTTTTAAGGAGTAGCAGTCACTTTCCCCTCAGACTTTTCATCGTCGACGCCTGAAAGTTTGGTTTATGACCAAACACTTGCAGAGCTAATGACTTTTCCCATCAGCCTCAGCTGTACTTTGTGTTAAGTGCTAATTAGCAAAAATTCAAACAAAAAGTCCTGTCAGTTTACTCATTTGCATTGGCTTTTTGACCAATATAATGAGGAAAAGATTTATATTGACTGTGTTTTGGGACATGAAGCTGAAAGGAAGTAATCTCTAAAGTATCATTTTTGAAAATAGAACAATCCATTTTTATTGTCAGTAAGCTAACAGGAGTGTTCTGAAGACTTGAACCAGAGCCAGACTGATACTAGATGTTTGGGGCTGATGCATATACAATACTAAATTCTGATATCCATGTGATATCCAATATTCCTATAATATTCTAACACAGAATATCTGTGTTAGAATATTACACTTTTTTGCAATTCTCCATCAAATGTGGTTATCGAATACTTGTGACAAAGATATGAATATAATAGAGGCAGGATATGTTACAGTTCCTCACTGGGGAACATGAGTACATGAGTGTGTACGTGTGTGTGTGTGTGTGTCTGTGTGTGACATGTTCAAACTAAAGACAAGGCCTTTATAAGAGCTGTGCAGACACACACACTACAGAGACAGTTCTTTAGATGAACTGTAAACAAATAGAGCTGTAGTAGTCAGAGATGGAGAGAACAGCATGGTTACCCACCTGTGTGTGCATGTGTGTGCGTGTCCCAGCAGGCTACTTAGGTCCTATTAGAGCAGTTAGTCACGGCCATCGCAGTGTGTCCAGAGGTCAGCCACCTCGCCACGCAACAGGAAGTAGTAATTCAGAGTCAGCCAGTGGCAGCGTCACTCAGAGGAGTTGTACACCTGTCAAACTGCACCTCCAGCTCCTCTCACAGCACCACCACACACAGCAGCTGCCAGGTGGACCTGTCTGGAGATTTCTTCTTCTTCTCTCATATTCATCTTCTTCTTCTTCTTTGTCATCTTCCTCTTTCTTCTTCTTCTTCTTCTTCTTCTATTCTATACCTACACGTTTAAATCGGTAATGAAATATTTGAATACATTTTGAACAATGTTTTTGGAAGTCTCTAAAATCCACAAAATAAATTCTAAGGAGCAGCTCAGCTTAAAGGGACAGTTCACCCTAAAATCAAAACTACATAATGTAACTAGAGGGCATTCTTGTGGTCTTTGACTCACCCCTGTGTTGCTCAAAGCGCCCAAAAATAGATTAGACGAACTCAACAGCAGCGTCTTTTTCCAGAAATCACGACTAATTTCCTGGAAATAGTCCACAGAGCTTGTTGGGAACAAGTTAACACTTTTTTTTTTCCCCTCTGTATTACCACTTGGAAAGAAGCTTGCATCTACTCAATGATGAGGTGCTAGGTAACTAAGCTAACTAAGATGAATGTCACAGCTCACGCTCTGCAGCTTGGTAGAAAAATAGAGTTCCTACATAAAACTGTTAATACGAGGTCTGTGGATTATCTTGAGTAATCAGACATACATTTTCCAAGTAAATTTTCTGGCACTTTAAACACCAAATACCAAGTGCAATCTAGTTTTGATCCATTCAAGAGAAGGCAGAAATCATTACAGCTGATATCTCTAAAACTCAGCAGATAACACCAAAACAATGTTGATAGATACAAAGCAATACGGGTAAAAGAGGAAAAATCTCTTTGCCCAGATTTTGTGTCACTGTGCATCATAATACCCATCACCACAGTTTACAGTAGATCAAGTCCTCTTGTGCCACCGACAGCTCAGAAATGAAGGCGTTTGAAGATCACTGAAGATGAAGGGTGCTGAGAATCAAGAGGAGTGAAACAACTCATAAACCAGACGACGCTCAGTTTGCTTTGACTGTTAACAGGAGCCGTAAAGCTAAGGAGGGGGTACAGTGCTGTTGTGTGTGTGTGTGTGTGTGTGTGTGTGTGTGTGCGTGTGTGTGTGTGTGTTTGGGGAGTCCCTCTGAGCTCAGATCCATCTGGATTCCACATCCAGGTCCAGCAGGCTGTCACCCTGTCCTCTTCTGCGTGTCCCAACATGTCTGCTCACGGCGCACCAGATCAGATTGAGGCTTCATGGTTTCCTCGTTTGAGCTTTGATGATGACGTCGACGACAGGTGGCGGGGCGGAAGATTTATTGTTTGTTTGCTTCCATTAGAAAGACAAACAACCGCAGCACTTGACAAAAGCCGCCTTGAGCAGAAAATGACTTGGGTGAATCACGAGCAAATCTATGAGTTATTTTAGTGAATTATCAGGTTAACATTCTGTTACAGCTTCAAACAGCTTGTTTGTTTGGTTCCCGTTTGCAGCTACTGATGAAAAACTTTTGACTCTAGAAACTGCTTTGGGGATAGTGAAAATAAACATCGTAAAACACTAATCACTACGAAGGAATCACAGCTGAAATCTTAAAAAATCAACCCAACAGCAGAAGATGCTCCCTCCCTGCACAACACACACACACACGTCAATTTAACAGCCTGATAAAAATATTCTCGCCTTGTACCCGACGCTATAAACTGCTGTGGCAGCGGTCCCTGGTGGGGTATTGAGGGTTCTTATGAAACATGAGACGTTCTCTCTCTCTCTCACCAAGCAGAGGGAAATGGGATTAAGAGCTTCAGCCAAACTCAAAAAACAGAGAAAATCTTGATTGTGGGCGGACGGGCCGATAACACAACCAGCTGGAACTTGATGGTTCTGCAGAACCACAGAGCCAATTGGATTTGCACCGTTTGAGAAAGTGAGTCCTGTAACTGACGAAGAAACAGGAACTAATGAGGTCTTTGGCTGACCTTACTCAGTAGAATGGATTCCTTTTTAATTTAGTGATATTCAGTTGTCACTTTACATATTTTGTGCAATTGACATCAGGATGGGATCTGATGAAGACACTTTTCATTACAGATTGTTTTCACTGTGGTGCAATGGTTCTGCTCATCCCAGTCTGTGCCTCTCATGTCTCAGCTGACGTTCAAGTCACAGAGGTAGCCATCATTATCTCCCTCACCTTCTCTGCCTCACGCCACCATCCCATCCCCTCGTCAGTCTTGTTTGTATTTAAGCCTGTGTGTGCCATACTGTCAGGTCGTCTTGTGTTGCTCACCTGAGCCTGTCCCCTCCAGTGTCTCTCCGTTTAGCCTCGTGGTATGTTCCTGGTTGTGTGTTTTCTCACTTTATTTCCTCGTGTCTTTCCTGATTTGAACCTTTGATTGTAATTTGTTTTAGCTTTTGTGTTTTTACTTTGTATTTTGACATTGTAATTCTTGGTTGCAGGCTATATAGTTTTTGCATTTTGTGTGTGTGTGTGTGAATTGATTAATGTACATCTATTAGTGAAAATAAAAGATAAAGAATGCAAGAAAAAAACAAGCAAAAATTATGAAGATACATTTCAGTTAAAGGTTAAAAGTATGGGAATCCATGCTCTGTCTGCGCTCCAGCAATTATAGCCCTCATCACACTCTCACATCGTAACGTGCTTCCAGTGCAACTGGTTGTTAGCGTGTCTCTGTCTTTATCCTGAAAACACCCACGGACGCTGTAGAGCATACAGTTGAGTCATGCTTCAACAAAAACACCGCAGTCATGTTCTTCTCTTTGACTGTTTTCTGAAAACTTTAGAGGATAAAAAATATTCACAAAATACTTTGATTACACCAGCATGATAAGCACAGTAAGAACAAGTAATGCTGTCAAGGCTCCGTAACTTCAAATAAATGATCTAACGAGCAAAGGACAGCAACTTAATCCCTTTTAACTGGTTTATAACCAGTAAAATGTAGATTATTTCCATCTGTGTTTCTTTTGTTTAAGTGGCTCTACCACTGTTTTTAAGTCTAAAAATATGCTATTGACACAATCTGCACACGCAGAACCTCCCACACACCTCATATGGAAAGAGGAGTGTTGCAAGATGGTGCTGTAAATTGCAAAGGAACGCTGTGGAGGAGTGCTGTTTCCAGACATCACACTCATACATACAGTATATGATCAGACATTTTGTGGAATCAGGGTGGGGTGGTGAGAACATGACTAAAAACAAGGGAATTTCACTTCAAATCAGAAGAACGCAGAATGTGTCACAAGATCAGGAGTGACTGACTCAGAATTTGTTGTCACGACATGTTAGAACAGTAAAGACTTAAGGATGACAGGAGGTCAAGATTGATTTTTGGTATTTTTTGGGTTACTCGTCCTCCAGATGAAGAAAACAGCAAAAGCGAGAGTAAAAAATGTGATAAGAGCCGGAGCTCTTTAGTGTTCGTAAGCTTGCATATCTCGATGTGATAACCAGTTTCAACGTCCATTGAAAGACATCTATGGAATTACACAGCAGTGTAAGTGGTGCTAATACGAGACGTGTCTTTATCAAGTGTATAGCTGGAACTAAACAGCTGCCAAGCATTTCGAATATCTCAGCTTCAACCTGTCTCGTGGCTGGACTGGGATTGCTCTCTGCTCGGCCCCTGTCTGGCCTCTGATTGGCTGCTTGCTCAGATGTCTTTACCACACTGAGTCCAAAGCTCTCGGGCAGCGTTCCAGCTGCAGAGAGACGGCTCTGATGCCTTTCTTTATGGCCACCATAGAGGTTTAATATCTCAGTTTAATGCGGGATTAGCACTGAGCTGAGGGCTGTGATCACACGGACAGAGGATCACATGGAGTCACGCGCACAAAACACACTTTGTTATTTGTTATTATTGTGTTATTGTAAAAGACAAAGCTGCAGAATCTCATGCCGCTTGTTGCAGGAGAGATGAATTTGAATAACTGGGACACACCTGGCAGGGATTTCACGTAGGCTACATAACTTAATTTTGAAAGTATTTCGTGTCACAAAGTACTTGTTTGAGCGAGTTATTTGTGATCGTGTATTTGTTTGTTGATTTTGCATTTGAACCTTGTAACTCTGCGTACATAATCTTTCAATAGATCTGGAAAAAGCATTCACTATATGCCAGGTTTCAAACTTCAAAAGTATGCCAAGACTGGCATCTTTATCACAGCATTTAATTCTGCTGCTATCAGGTTCATGTTCTCTCGATTTATACGAACGTGTCCCGAAGGAGAGGAGTGGGTGCGAGAGTCGGGGCTGGGGGATCTTCCAAATGATACCAGCTTCAGTTTAAAGGGCACTTGTCTTGGATTTCACAAGCTGCTAAATTTAACGCACTGCCTTCCCATTAAGCTCTGAGGAGTCTGTGATGTGAGCTGTTCTTTCCCACACTAACACTTTCACCAAGTTTGAGAGAAATCCCACATTTGCAAAACAAATACATGAATAGGAAAACAAAATAAAACACAGAAAACTGTTGAATCGAAGGAACCGCTCAAGCTGAAATGAGAATTGAAATTTTGCAAGAAAGTTAAATTCCACACTATTCTCAGATGTTGCCTGGGTATGCCTTAACAACAACAACAACAACAACAACAATAATAGAAAAATACAATTTAAACCCAAAAGACAAATCTTAAACTCGTAAACTCTTGAATTCATTTTCCAAGAAAAGCATATAGTTGTGTCTGTTGTTACAATACTGCAGTAACTTTTCTTTCTGTTTTTAAGGTAACGGTCTGAAATAAGTTACACTGATTAACCTCACATGTTCCCCAAATTTTCATACTCATATTGACCAAAGTATGTTATTTATCTTCCCAAGATCAGCCTCAGTGAATGATGATAAATGGTGCATGTAGACAAAAAACTACAGCAGACAAAGACAGAGGACGACTTTAAAAACAAATGAAAATCAGCCTGTGAGTCGAGTTTATCATCTGTTTGGACAAATTGTCTTAAACTGTTGTCCAGTGATGACCTCCCCCTCCACTTCTTTTAAACACACACACACATACACACACACACACACACACACACACACACACACTTTAAGGGGGTTGAGCCTCACTCACCTCAGATCAGAGACGTGACAACTGTGTGACATTCTGACCTCCTCAGTTGGACATCAGACCGAAGCGCTCAGCAGCCTTGTCTCTGTCATATTACATCTAAGCTCCTGTAATGTTACTGCCACACTGACATTCACAGTTACTTTAGTGTAAAATGTGTAATTGTTTATAAAGTTTTGTGTCAAGTGCAGCTTGTGTTTTGGCATGATTGTACAATCTTGGGTGGTTTTATAAGTTAGAATTAAAGGCACTAAAAGATCAGATTTGTGTGTCTAACATTTCAAATATCTGTAAACTGTGGGAGATTATGCGAAAATTCCCAACATAAATAAATACTGTAAATACACACAGGTCTAAAAATGAACAAATAAATGTTATTTCAGTGGGATTTTAATCACAAAGACAGAATATCCAAGAGTGCATGTGCAGACATTAACAAAATGAATTTTTTTTATACTGCACCTTTGATTATTATGGAGAATTAAGTGTTATTCTAAATATAAAGTATTGAACAAGCACATCGCAGTGCATTCAATGTCACCCCCCTCAACTATCTGATGCTGCACTAAACCTGCGTTTAACCTAGAAATATATAGTTTCACATACGCTTTTGTGAGACATGTTTGTTAACATAAGTGCTCCTTAAAAAAAATAATTTCCTTCACCCTGACTATACATGTATGTAAACAATTATAATTGTTATACAAAACCTTCTGCACTGCTAAATGTTCATTAATAAAAATGTTGTTGTAGGACTGTTTCTAACATTTGATGTAAAAAACAGAATAACATAAACATGAAAAAACAACACCATTATTTTTAAGAGAGGTAAAAACTCTATTGAGCTGGAGACAGTTTTCTGATTTCAAAATCTTTATTTTAAAGAAACTTTAACTTCTTCATTCAGGATTTTAAAACTGGATTTGAGAAAATACAGAAACAGATAGTGCTGTATTATAAAACATTTTTTTTTTTGTTGCCATCAGTGGCATCATTGAGCTGATTTTCCATGATTTTAAAATGGACTTTAAACATGGACTTTTTTATTGCTTCCTTTTTGTCGCTGAGTTTCACCTTCATGAGATCCCCTCCACACACACACACACACACACACACACACACACACACACACACACACACACACACACACATGCACACACACACACACACCCCTCAAACCATTGGTCACATACACAACGGCCCCGCCTACACACTCCCACTCCTTTATAAAGACAGGCCAAACCCACAGAGCTGAAGTTACACAGACTGGCCCTTTAAACACACTGATCTCCTAGACACATACACTTTCTACTTTATTCATCAGGCCAGCTGACCCTGACAGGAGTTGTTCCTTTCCCTTTCTTTCCTTTACCCCTTTTAATCCCTTTATCTTTGTAGTTGGAACAGAAGACACTTTGGGCACACTGTAACCTTTTCTCTCTCAGTCATCAGAGAAACTTTTCATTGGACTCTTCCTCCTCTTCTACACCCTCATGTCGCTCTCAGGGCCGATGGATCTGTCCGACCTTCCCTTCCCTCTCTCCTCTGCTGATGACCTCTATGATGACCCCTGCTTCAGCACCAGCGACATGAACTTCTTTGATGACCTGGATGCCCGGCTGATGCACGCCGGTCTGCTAAAGCCAGAGGACCATCTTCATCACCATCATCATCACCACGTCCCTATCGCAGAGGAGGAGGACGAGCATGTGAGGGCTCCCGGGGGCCTCCACCAGGCGGGGCACTGCCTGCTTTGGGCCTGCAAGGCCTGCAAAAGGAAAACTACCCACGCAGACCGGAGGAAAGCGGCAACGATGCGGGAAAGGCGGCGGCTCAGTAAAGTCAACGACGCCTTTGAGACCCTGAAGCGCTGCACGGCGTCTAGTCCAAACCAGCGGCTGCCTAAAGTGGACATCCTGCGCAACGCCATCAGCTACATTGAGTCCCTGCAGGCGCTGCTGCGGACGGGCCGGGACGAAAGCTTCTACCCACCGCTGGAACACTACAGCGGGGATTCAGACGCCTCCAGCCCCCGCTCCAACTGCTCTGATGGCATGGTGAGTTCAAGAATAGCTGAATGGTTCAACTGCTGCTGTATGAAATGTTTGGAATGTGTGTAAGATATTTATTTTTGGCCACATTAGTTCAATATATTCTCAGTGAAGGGGATCTTTAAGGTCCAGTTTCTAAGGAAGTTGATTTTTGAGTCTCATTACCAACAGATCAAATACTGACACTTTGGGATTGTAGGTCGGGTTGGCCGCCATCCCAAAGTGTCAGTATTTGACGAGCTGGGAATTCTTAGAAATTGGTTCTTTAAAGTCACATCCGAGGATAAAATCTGACTCTAAAGCATCCATACATTCACTGCATTTTAATTTTGCACATGTTTTTACTTAGCGGATTGATCCTTTTGACCTATGCTGACTACATGATGACATGTCGACTGAAGAGTTGCAGTAAACAGAGAAAAATACTAGCCACTGCTAAAAAGACATTAAGTAAATAATAAAAGCATAAAACTTGCAAAGTAAAAAAAGTATTTTTTTAAACACGAATCATGTGCCCACTCATTGATCATTGATGCAAAGTTCCTTGACTGAAACTGTCTTTATTGATCTGTTTCCAGATGGATTTCATCTCTCCGTGTTCGAGCACAAGTGAAAACAGTGACGGCTCCTTCAGCAACCAGACAGCATACGGTCAGTTTCTCACAGCCACTCCTTTAATATCATGTGTTTCTACTTAGGACAAGTTGTTTGTCTTTTCATACGAACAGTTTCAATTTCTCTTTTGAAATGACTAATTTCTGGGCTTTTACTTATTTTATGGAACTGACTTCTTCCTAAATATGACCAGTCAGTTTTCTTAACTGACTGTGTTTTTCTAAAATATGAGTAGATATTTGATACGATCATAGCTTCTGTCCACGTTACCTTTACTATGAGCCGTTCTACTTTATGAGCAGCTCCTCCCCCTTTTCTCCTCATATAAGCCCAATCTAAACAAAGAAATGTGTTGCTTTGTTACAGAGTCCAGGAGAAGCAAACGGTCTCTCGTTTCCAGTCTCGACTGTTTGTCCAGCATCGTAGAGCGGATCAGCACAGATCCAGCTGTGGCCCCCCCGGGCGACAGTGTGGTCCCCCAGGGCCCCGGATCGCCTCAGAACAGCCCTACTGGCTCTAGCCCTGCTGGTTCCAGTCACCCTGCTGAACCCAACAGCATCTACGAGCCACTCTGAACCTGACAGAGTGAGGAACTCATATTCCACAGAAAGACAACATTTCAAGACTTTTTCCCCCTGAAGTTTGAGTCCAATTCCTTCAGACTGGAGCTGACATTTCCCTCACTGCTTTCTGCTTCAGATACAATAACTGAGGACCACTTTGTATATCTGTAAATAAGAGCTGTTAGTTTATGATATGTATACACACACACACACACACACACACACACACACACACACAGATGATGAGAGGATTGTTGTGTCATACATTTCTATGTATTATTTATGGGTGAATTACAGTTTAATAAAGAGATATTTATATTCTGACTTCTCTTAAGTGAAATTTCTTGAACAGATTTAATCTGATTTGATTTTTTATGTATACATCCTCTATATAAGTCCTCATAAAAATTAAATGCATGATTCTCCTACAGAAATTTAACAAACTGCTGGACTTTTTGGAACTATTCTTTTTTTTCAAAAGCCTGTTAGAAGCGATGATTTACAGAGCAGCGTTCTGGTTTTGCATTCAAGAAATGTGCAGGGTGCCAAAATCACACAAGCACCAATTTCTACGTGATGTTGCTTTAAGCAGTCTATGAACTGTTGACTATGTCTTAAATGTGCAATGTATAAGAATTTTAGTTAAAGCTAACATTCTCAACAGCATGTAACAGAATACATCTATGTATTGTGTTGAAGAGATATCTACTGAAGCTAGCATGCTAACCAGCTAGCCGCGGTCCTGAAAACCTCTTTCCCCCTAGCGGCCCGAGGCTCCTGTTCTAGCAGTTTAAACACCAACACTCACCTGGTAGGCAGGCTAGCTGGCTAGCTAACTGAGCTGACAAACTAACAGCAGCTACAGTCATGGATGTATAAAAAGTTAGCATTACTTAATAGTTATCTTGGTGATACGCTGCACATATTTGTCCAGAGTACGAATTCAAGATGGTCAATTCTCACATATTGCACCTTTAAAAGTGCTGAAAAATGTTTTATAATCTTACTCATTCGATGAAGACATACAGTATATTATTAATGCATAATAATGTTAATAAGCATTTTATAATGACTTCTAAGGGACTATTTACCTATTGATTACCACTTATCACCTTAAGTGTTACTTAACATTTGTTTTAAGATACCGCAGGCGCTTCACTTCAAGGCATTTGACTAAAAAAGAATAAACAGGAAAGTTCAGCTATGTGCAAGAAAAATACTTCGAAGCCATCAAATTTGGGAGAATAAATACAAACTCAGAAATTTTACATTTACATATTCAATATTTACAATATTAGTGAGATAATAATACAAACTCTAAAATAAGGTCCCCAGAACACTGTGGCAGGGTCCGCCAAATATAGACAAAGTAAAACAGTATGACATTGTGTTGTCCTTTAAGTCCAGTTTGTTTATTCAGTAATGAAAACAAAGACAGTTTGTTTACTTAGTTTGTTTAGGCATAGAAAAATCATTTATCTACTGAATGAAATGTCTTCCCAAAACCATATAGTGCACCTTTAACAGAGGTTCATCCCCTTAAATGGTTGTTTGTTTCTTTTGGCAAGGATCTTCCAATATTAACCCCAACAGCACTTTGTAAGATGAGTAATTTCAATTAATGTCTACACCTCGGATGAGAAAAAGAAATCCATTAAGCTTCAAATCTTCATTTAAAATCCAGACTGTTCGAGCTTTATCATTTTCCCAATCATTAATACTACTTTACCAATACACTTCGAACGGGACAAATTGATTGCAAAAGATTTCTGAAACTCTAACTTCATGTGTTGTAAAATATGCGCTCAACAATAACATATCTATTTAAAAGTAATATATAATAACATTTTAATAGCCTAATGTGCAATTTCACAATAGGCTATATGAAGATCTATATTATATATCAACACCATGATAAGCTGCTGATACTTACTTGTCTGGGAGATTACTTTTTTCATAAGTTTTTCCTTCGGCTGTATTTTCAAGCTTTAATTTAAAAATAATACATTTAGATCAATAGATAGATCAAACCGGCAAACTGATAGATGACAAAGTGCACACTGGAGGATACTTCTGGCATTTTATTCTTTGTATCTCTTTTATACATAAACACACGGAGTTAAAATTTCTTTATTGGAGCTAAATTCATCCAGATAAACCATGTCACTCAAGCAGACACAGGCGGTAAGACTGTTGCCAGTAGTTGCCTTTGTTCCGGAGCTGAGGGAGTCTACGGGCTCTGAGCCACTCTTGTAGCCGAGGGGAGGCACCTCTTGTCCGGGCTGACCATCACTGAGGAGCCGCTCACTTCCTGCGGCGCGAGGCGGCTCCCTTCTTGCTACTGCAAAGTGCAGAAAAAAGCAAAAAAACGAGTCACATATGTATAGTGAAGCTTCATGGTGGATCCAAATTCATCAGTGGCGATAGATACAGCATATCTACAGCAGATATAGTGTGGAGACTACAACAGGGGGAGACAAACACACCTCTGGACAAGTTCAGGTAGAATACAGTTTTTACCTATAACGGTACTGCGCCCTCTAGTGTTCACTCAAAACCATGGCTCTGCCTCTATTACTGTGCAGGTACTTTATTAAAAGGGGCATTACGTAGTTTTGGAGAAAAATTCAACCTCCGAAATTAAATGTTAAGACTATTAATGAGTTATAATACAAACTCAGAAATATCATTTTTGCATCCATAATTGAATAAACAAGCTGTGTTCAGAGGAAAATAAGTGAACCAGGATGAAATGATGTTGTCATGGTCAGTTTGTTTATTCAGTTTATTCAGCCATCAAAACAAAAAGACTTTGTTTATTTAGTTTGTTTGGGCAGAAAAAAATCTTTCTCTTCTGGTTAAAGTGTGTTCTCTGAAACTACAACAGAACAAAAATGAACGAAAAACAAAATCATTTGATTGAGTTTTTGAAAGAACATATATACGTTAGCCAAGTACAACTTTCTGCTACTTTATACCTCTACTCATTTCTTTTTTTTAAAAGTATTTTTTGGGCCTTTTGGCTTTATTGATAGGACAGTTGAAGACTTGGACAGGAAACAGGGAGAGAGAGAGGGCGAGTGAGACGCAGCAAAGGGACCCAGGCCGGGAGTCAAACCTGGGTCCGCTGCAGCGAGGACAAAGCCTCTGTACATGGGACGCCCACTCTACCAACTGAGCTAAACGGCGCTCCACCTCTACTCAAATCTATTCCAGAATAAACTATGATGTAACTGTATTTGTTAAGCTGACACATAAGGCAGGGCTGTCTAGTGTCGGGCCTGTGAGCTTGCCATAAGGTTCGATTTGGCCGCCTGATATTACTATTGAAATAAAAAAAAATGAGATTTGAAACATAAACAGAGAAGACAATAAGAAATATTAGTTGGTAGAAACAACAAGTGATATATTATAAAATTATTAACTGTATCAAACTAAAATAAGTGTTTACATTCATAAATATAATTATTGTTACTAAAATATGTTAGATAATTAACAAATTAACAACTACTTCCTCTACCAATGATTATATTGCATTATAATATTGACCACAAATAACAAAAAAATATATATAATTATTAGCAAATATCTTAGATTTATTCAATCCTCTTTAAGTTACATTTCTTTTCATCGAGTTCATTAGTGTCACCATCACATACCCAAAGTGTGTGTGGTTGTTATTAAAGTTGGATTGTTTTGTCACTTGTCCAGTGTGAACATACTGAGCAGGTGCTCACAGATATTATCTAGTCTGAAACTGTGAAGCACAGTTTCTTTGCCATTCTTACATCTTTGTTTATGTTGCTGGGGAGCGACTTACTGTTTCTGCAGCTCATCGATGCGGTTTCTGAGAGAGATCACCTGAAAGACAAAGAGCCGTGTTTGAAGCAGATACAGCAGGTATCTCACCAGCAGGATACAACGTCTTCCTCATCAAAATACCGTTCATTGAACCCCATCTACAGTACTTTAGGTTAACTACCAAACTATCTGTCCCACCACAGGAGAAGCAACCAAGAGCTGAAAACTCAACCTCATCAATAAGAAAAAAATACATGTCATAAGAAAAGAAAGCACATATCCAGGTCAAGGAGATTCCTTTGTCTTTGAACACTACCATTACTTGTTTTGTTTCAATAATGAGAATTTAAGAACGGATGTTGCGGCAGTCACAGACACACAACCTTTCCTCACACACCTCATATCTCTGTCTCTTGAGCTTCTCGTTGTGGTCGTATTTGATTGCCTCCAGGCTGTTCAGCCACTCCAGGAGCTCCTTTGCCTTTTCCCTGAAAACACAAACCAGGAACCAAACATTAAATGAACAATCAATGACATAAACTTATTTTTACACATCAGTGACTTACGGGTGACTACTCAAGCCTACATTACTTTTACATTTGACACCATTAAAAGGAAGCCAAATTTGTTATTAGCAGTTCCTGTTTGCAATATACCCATACATTTACACACACCTATACACAACTTAAAAACTGAAGAAAACCTAAAAACATGAAAATTCCCAGGCAGGGTCTGCTGATCAGGAGCATATTGTTTATCAGTGAAAGGTTTTGTGGCAAGCAGCAACTTTACGATCTCTCATAAAGAAAGCTCATGCGTAGTGAGGTGTTGGCTCACTAAGTGATGCAACGTATATTTTAAATCATGCTTACACCCGAAAAACACAATATCGGATGCTCTCTGTGGTGCTGTGGCTGTATGTTCTGGACCGCATCTTACCTCAGCTTGTCCTCGCTCAGATTGTCGATGTTCAGGGGCTTGCATCTGTCCGCCATGATCGTCTTCTTCTTTTCTCTCTCGGTCTGCCTCTTGCCTCTCCTCCGTTCAGCCTGGAAAAGTCCGACTAGTTAAAACTCTTCATAAACACTGCATGTTGTTACCTGTTTTATTTGAGGTTGAAGCAATGACAGAAGAAAAATAATTCATTATTTTAGTGAACAATAAATGAAATAAGTGAAAAAAGAAACTACCCTCTGCAGGATGCCACTGTATCCTGATCCCATGTTGCTTAGCGCTATCTTCTTCTTGGCCTCATCCTCAGCCTTCCTGTGGGCGTCAGCGTCCTCCCTCTTCTGCCTCTCAGCCTGAAAAATGAATTTTAAAACATATATCATCAATAAGTAATGGGTCCTACGTGGTTTCGCTTTTTTGTTTTGCAAGTCCACAGAAGGTTAAAGGGTAGATCAGAAACGTAGTCAGGGTGTGGCATCACTGCTAGGTGTTTGGAGATGTGCAACAGACTTGAAACTGAAGAATCACACTTTAAATCCGTCAGTGTCTTCTCCATAGCAGAAGTTCCTAATCTACATCACCACTGATGGCTATTTGTAAAGATGAATCTAATTCGAGACGGGTCATTTTTGTTGAAAGAATCAAAGGAATAAAGTTGGTGTGACAGTTCACAGGCTGCATACCTCCCGCCTGGCCTGCCGCTCTTTATCCTTTTCAGCGCGAATCCTCTGCTGCTCAGCTCGCTCAGCACGGCGCTTCTCCTGGAAATATCAAAACACAATGCGTCACTGTTTTTTCCTTAACCATGTGCAGAAAGGAAGCAGATGCTTCAGTTATTTGATTTGTTTCAACGTATCTGGGACTGGGTGCTTTTGACGAAGTCTCACAATTCTTTCTTTGAGAGCGATGAGCTCCTCCTCCTCCTTCTTCCTGCACTCAAAGTGAGCGTCGATCAGCGACTGCAGCTCATAAAGGTCTTTGTTTTGACGTTTCTTCTGGATGTCCTGTTAGAGGTCATGAGGAGACAGATTTCACTGACTGACAGGATCAATGTTTTTACTTCTCAACCCACACGTATTAACACAACCTGGCTTCTGAAAGGCAAAAGGAAACACTATGAGCATGGTTTTAAGCAAATACAATCCTCTTAGCAAATATAAACCAAAGCACCAGGAGGGGAAGCACAGAGCTTGGAGCTTCTTGCAAAAAAAATGTCTTTACTGAGAAATACCTTGTCTTTAAACAGCGCTTTACAACCTGCCATGACCATCAGGGGCAAACTGTGGTTCTGTGTCCTGCTCAAGGACTTACTGACAGGAGGCGCGAGGATCAAAATCCCAAACCCCGTGATAAGTGGCTGACCTGCTCAACCTCCCGACAGTCGAGAAACGTGGGAACACTGTATAGGTGGGGAGCCACAAGAACGTGACTGAAGGGAGTGCAACCACAGATGTGGGCCACAAAGAAGTAAAAAGATCCATGCCTCTTTGAGAAACATAACAGCGCGTCATAAAGATCGTTTCACACATCAGTAAAGAATTTTATCTATTCACTTTTCTCGCTAACAATGCAGGAGTGTTGACTAATGAGTGATGCTTTCATGACATGAAAATGATTTTCCTGCCTGTGGGAGTCATGTGGGATGCATTCTGACTGCATGACAGGACCACACCACACTTTGACTGGAACTGATCTCAGACTTCTTTGCCTTGAGTGGAAGAAGCGTGTATAAAATTTTTAGGTAAACGGTTTCTGGATCTTCTCACCTGTCAATGTGAATTCTTTTATATGCAAGTCCTGCAAACGCTGGGGAACTAGGTGGGGGAACCGAGACAAGGCCTACATATCTATATTGTTTCAAGCTGGGTGTCGTGAGCCCTGACAAATATCTGTAAAACACTCAAATGTCCCGATTTTCTATGTTCTCTACCAAATGTTCCTATTTTTATCACTCTTGTTTGTTTTTTTTAGATTGTACTTATTTCTATCATTTTCATATACGTTTATCACGATCCCAATATGAAACCACAAACAATGCACCACACGTTGGAATTCAACACTGATCCGTCTGTATGCGTGTCAGTCAATCAACCTTCTTTAAAGAATTTGTGTCGATGAAGGCTTACTGCTGTGTCGCCTCACATCGCCTGTGTCTCAGCCAAGTTGCACTTGCAAAGGATACAGCTGACTGGCAACTAGCTCGTACACTCTGTTTCTGTGTGAGAGGAGAAACCTCTCAGACGAGGGACACACCACAAAACATAAGGCCACAGGCAATTCTGACATTGTCTGACAGCCGACCGTTTGGCCTTATGTGTCAGGGCCCTTGAGTCACAGAAACGTATCATATGCTATAATGCACATGGCTCTTTCTGAACAAACCTTTCAGCTCATGTCATGCCGCTGATAAATCAGTCTTTTCTCAAGAGCTCCATCGGACCAAGAGCTTAGTCCGATGAAGTCTGAATTTTACAGCGCCTCATGCCGCAGTTGCACAGTTGCACTTGAACAGATGACAAAGGCTACTGCTGACAGGCAACTAGCTTGTACACTCTGTTCCTGTGTGAGAGGAAATAACTCTCCATACCACCAGCTAGCTGTCATGCCGCTGATAAAGTCAGTCTTTTCTAAAGAGCTCCAGGAAAGCTAACCATACTTTGTAAATTACCCAGCAACGAAAAGGTTACGTTCATGGTGTTCAAAGCTGGCCTTGGTAGATATGTTGAGCGCTGAAATTATATTTTTCCTATCCTGATGACAACACAGAAGACGCACCTGAACTCATACATGTGCACGTGCGGTTCACCTAAAGGCCCCCCTGAGTATGATACCCTAATTTACTCAGCTTTCCCTGGATAAATATCAGTCAACGCAAACAGGGTGACTCACGTCAAAGTCCACTTTCTCGCCGTCGGGGATCTTGGGAGCACTGGGTCTGTAGGAGGAAATAACATTCAAATTACAACAAGGAATAACTTTAAGGTGCCAGCAGTGTGAAAACTTGATGGATAACATGATCAATGTACTCACTTGAACTTTGGCTTCTCTTCTGTTTTTTTTTTTTTTTTTTTTCATGGAGAGAAGAGAAAAATCAGACTGTTAGAAACACAAATGTGGAGATGGAAAAAGACTAAAAGACAGCTGGTTAATCAGGGGGACGATCCATGTGGAAAGGATGAGTTTACATCTGAGGGCTGCAGGTTGTTTCGGAGTCATTTGAGTGAGTCTCAATGTAGCAACACTTGTCACGATCAGTGGTCCGGCGCCTGTGTGTTAGCCTCTGTTTTCAGTGCTGTCAGTACACAGTGTTACCTTATTGTTCTAATTTACGGTGTTAATTTGTTGTACATTAGTGTGTAAATCAAACCAATATGATCAGGGGCATCTGACTAATCAGGATCAGTACACTGTGTTCCATAAATCACCACATTAACTATTTAATAGTTTAATTGTCTGAACATACGTCATCGCACACTTTCACAACAAGGACTTTGACAGTTAATTGATGTGCATGGTAAAAAAAAAACACAAGTGGGATTTGTTTTTTACAAAAACGAGTAACCAAGTTTGTGATTAGCTTTTTACTGTTTTATGGGACCCTCACACTAAATAAAAAAGACAGACAACACGGGAGGAAAACGCAGGCAAAGCATCAGCGACTCAGCAGGAAATACAAACTACCATCTTGATCTCCCTCGTCCACTGGCCGGACACATTCATGCAAAGAAGAGAAGAAGCAGAGATGAGCAGTGGGGCCCTTAACCGTGACTCAGCATTTCCTAATCCTTCGCCCTGTTCCTCCACGCAGAGACCAAAGTGAATGGATAAATTCTGCCTTTCCATCAAGGAGGATCATTTAAACAAATAAGTGCACAAGGCTTGAATTATTCATGTGTGAAAGAATGCCAGGGAGACAAGGAAACAGACTTAAGGTCCAATGAGAAGAACAGAGAAGAAATCAACATACCTTCCTCTTCATAGGCCTCTGCATGCAGCAAGCGTCCAAAGCAAGAGCAGAACAGAGATCATTAGTGGTCAGACTGGGCAGCCTGGTCATGTCCTCTTTATGCTGCTCAGCTTATAAAGCACATTTACAAAATTGGAGGTGTTCGTGTTTTTAATGTTGCTGCAGCGGCCGCTACAGAAGTCCCATCATGCCATGCATTAACTCTGAAGGCTTTCCAGACAATCCTGAGGTCTTATTTGGACAGGACACTATATGCTGCTCCTGCTATTAATAGAAAGTAACACGCCCAAATTTTTGTCCCAAATATTATCGTCAGTTGTTACTAAGCAACACTGCCATTGACAGAAAATCGTAGCATTGATTATATATATGTATATATATACGTGTTTACATAGTTAAAACACTTAACAGGACCTGCTGTTGACCTATGTTTTTCTGACAAGTCCCACTTGGTGATGGTGACTCTGGTGTGTACGGACTGTCCTGTTTCAATAGCAAAGATGGACGTACCGTCACATTGTTATACTTCTTTGTGTGACCTGGATTCTGGAAAGTAAGATTTGCATTTTGCCTCTTTTATTAGCATTAAATTTTGGTTTATTTTCCCTGACAATAACCACACAAAACCAGACCTGGAAGATAATGCTCGTATAAACTTTATTATGAACTGTCATGTGACTTTGTTAGAATTAACTGACAAATGACTTATTTAGTTTTTCATTGGTGGCTAAAATGCCAAAAAACATCTGGTGAGAAAAAGATAGAAACAATTTCAATTTACAACCTGCTAGCCAATATAACTTGGTGGGTCAGAGGTTTGATTTAGTTTGTTTTGGGGTCTTTCTTTATGGATGAATACAACTTATAATGGAAACATACTACAATGACTATTTCATTTTCATTTAGGTGTAGTAAATCTTCCATACAAGTGGTCAGCAATTTCTTAGTCAGCTGTTCATGAAACAGAGCTAAATAGTATAAATCTAAAATGATACAAGCAAGTTCAGCAAGCACAGAGTAAAGCCTGGGACTTCTGCAGTGACTCAATCTGTGTGAAACAGGTTGCTCAGATCATAAAAAGCATTCAAACAAACTTGAATAGTGAGGAATTGGATGAAGAATGTGCATCACAACACCCCAATGTAAATGCTTTAGAGCAGTGTGCCAGTTTCACTCCTCGTCTACACACAGAAAGAAAGAAGCTAAACATGAACTGAAGGGAGGCAAAGAAACAGCTTTACATGACTGAATTTACCCATCATACTCTCCGCTACAGCCTTCAAGACTGTAACCTGAGTCGGCCAATTGTGATCATCGTTTACAGCGAAATGAGACGTGAACATGGTGACGGATGAGACAGGGTAGTTGATTCATGTAAAGACAGTTGATGTTCTTCCCCTCCCTTTCATCACATAAAGCACAGCTCATAATCAAAACACACGTCTGACACTGACCAGTAGTGTTGGAAACAGGACAAAATGTGTTGACTGTGTGACGGCTAACACTGATGGTGATGTGATGTGATAACCGCGGACATTTTTTAAAGCAAAGCCCAAGTGTTTGCTGCAGTGCACTGCATTTAAAAAACAGGGGTTCATGGAGGTTCTTCGAGGAGCCCGAAGAGACCGGAAGGCACTTTAGTGTTCTTCATTAGAACAAGACTAAAGTGCAACACACAGGCCTTGACGTGACATACCGATTGGGGAGCGAACGTGAGAAAACGAGAGTAGACACAGTGAAGATGGGGATACGGCAGTGTCCCGACGTTGATGCTGCAGGTGTGTGTTCTTACATAGAAAACAATGGGTTCAGGTGTTTATTACACACTGCTGGTGTGTGCTGCCCCTAGTGACTGCGACCTTCATGACACTGGAATGAATCAACTGTTTGATGCTAGCTTCTTTCAGCAGTAATTCTGTATTTTTAAATTTGTTTTGAGGGTGGCATAAGGAAAGACGCTGAAGTTATTAAAATCAAAGTGGTGTACCATGTTGGCGACCTTAATTTGCACAGAAAATAGCTCATGGTAGTGCCAGCTAGCTAAAGAGATATCTTGTGTACAGTTAAAATTTTGTCCTGATAGTCTAACTAAAGTGAAGTACCGGAAATGGAAGTTAATTTCTACCAAAATCTTGATGGTGGTTTCTTGGTCCAGGTTCACCTAAAATATCAGGATTGCTTTTTGAGGAAGATGAATATTCACAACACATTTTATGGGGAAACTCACTATTGATCAAAGTGTTTGTCAAGGAGAAGTTTTGACCTTGAATGTATGTGGTTCCAAACCAACAGTAAGGAGTTCAAAAATATCATAAGGAATTATCCTCTGGCCGCCCATGAACATCCACCAGGACTCCCCTAGTTTTCCCACCCAAGTGTGGGACAGACGCACCATTTGGCACCTAAATCCATAGGTCACGCTGCTAGCTGGGCAATCAAAACAAAAGGTTTTCAGAAATGTTTTGTGATCCTGTGGGTTGTCTTTTTTAAGGTGGAAAAGGCAAATGATTATGAAAAGAGTCAGTTTATTCTACAGTGCAACTCATTCTGGAGCATTAGCTCTCATCTCCAGGAGTTCCCAGGTCATGATGTCAGATATACTACACTTCTCTTAAATATGGCCAAATGCAAACCCCAGCAATCTGTGTAACTGACAGTCCTTTCACACTAACAGTGACCTGGAGTAAACCCATGTGTGTCTAAAGTTGGTCTAACGCTGCAGCTTAGCTGATGATCTTTAAAAAAACAAAAAAAACAAAAACATGAATAACTTCTTTGCTTTGATATGACGGGGTGAACGTGGGTCTCTCATAACTAAATGATTTCTGTGAGATCCCTCACTCAAGTAAAAGTAGAAATACCAACGTGTTCTCACTCCTACCTTGTCAAATAAGGTAGGTTTGGTCAGTGGTTCCAAGCTTCAAACTATGACGCACTACTTTCCCCTCTAGCGTCTGCTTTGCACGCGGTCTAGTTGGCAATATTGAATAATTTAATGTCCAATAAGATGCAAACATAAATACAAAATAAAGCTTGCTGACAAAAATGTACCATACTATGAGATCCATATGGTTAACATTGTTAAACAGTTGCCGCGTGGTTAGGTTTAGGCACCAAAACTACTAAGTTGTGTTTAAGACAAGATCTTATTATGGATTGAAATAAGTACATAAGTTCAGTTACCTAACTTTAGTTACGAACAGTTCAATTTTAACTGTTGGTCACACACAAAACTCAAACTAAGATCTCCTGGGTGGAAGTCCTGCATTTGACCCACCCAACGACCCAGAGCACATCCTCCTGTGCAATTTTGTCAGTATGTTACTCTCTATAATCTGGAAATGATTCTGGAGGGATACCTATAGTGTCGGAGTTTGAAGCACTGGGCCACAGAACAAGCCGCCATATTTAATGCACTGGGAGAAAAACGTGCTGATCATATCATAAAAACACATCAAATAGATGTAGTAACATTTCTCTCTACGATGTAGCGGAGTAGAATTATAAAGTAGCATACAATGGAAATACTCAAGCAAAGTCCAAGTTGAAATCTCACTTGGATATAGTACTTGAGTAAGTGTACTTAGTTACATTCCACCACTGGGGTTAATGTAACTCTGAACCATTATGTTGGCTTAAATAGCTACACTGTATGTTTATGCTTACACAGTCAAAATACTGTATGGAGGAGATGTGCAGCTGGTATCTAACATGCTGATGCCTAATTTAGCTAGATAACATGTGGCCTTAGTATTTGTTTATTGAAACAATAAATTCCATCTGTTCCCGCTGTTCCAGAATGTATCCTGACACTTCACAAATTCTTAAATCACTTCTGTGGGCAGTTCTGAAAAGGAGGTAACTCCAGTGGAAAGGGCTGACGGGAAGCTGAAGAGGAACTAAATTAGTGGACTGCAAAAATATCAAACCTAACAAGACAATCGACCCTGTAGTCTTCAAATGTTCTGTCTGTAAATCTGCCAGTAGAGTGTGATGTAGCAGCAATAATGTCTACTGCAGAGACTCCACTGTTATCTCCACCAGGAAACAGATAGTAACTGCTACGCTGGGAAAATATCTCCACATACTGGCAGATTTCTGTCACTGCATCAAGGACAAATTTCAACACCAGTTTGAGCATGATTTGAATTTCTGCCCATTCTTAGCTTTCCTGAAATGTTATATTATATGGACTCTGTATCTGCTCTGAACATGACTCTGATGCATAGGTTATAAAGGAGTTCCTTCCAAAAAAAGAGAGGCAGTGGTCCCTTTATTGTAGTAAGAGCTAATGTTTCATTCACAGGCAAGATAACCTGCTAATGTAGAGTCTCTGTGTGTCAAAATCGAAATTAAAATGATACTGATTTAGTTGCGGTTCGTAAACATTATCCAGGAGAGACGAAACTAATGCTTTAACAATTATCATTTTCGATAACAAAATCCACTTTTGACTGTAAAAATGGTGATTTGATTCAAAAAAGTGTTCAAATATAATCAAATATTTCTCAAAAGGCAATAACCGAAACAACACATGAGGGAAATAAAATGTAAAAGTTGGGCAAAAACTCAAACCATGCCTCGCTGTCCTTTGAGACCAATTTGACTTGTCAGGCAGGATATGTTATGCAGTGTGTTGATGTTGAAAGGACAGTCTATCTATCCTACGGAGTGCTGAATGTCCTGCAGGAGAAAGGTGAAAGGACCGCCCATGCCACATACCTTCCTCCACCTGCTGCACCACCTCCTCTGGCTCTGGCTCTGGTTCTGGTTCTGGTTCAGGCTCTACCTCTGGCTCTGCTTCTACCTGGGCCTCCGCCTCAGGGGCTACTTCTACTTCTACTACCTCCTCCTGGGCTACGGGCACGCAGCATGCACCAAACCGCCGGGAAGAGGGAGGGTGTCGGAGAAGGCCGTTAATGAAGACCACAGACATGACAGAGCCATTAGAAACCAAAAGTGAGAGATTACTTTAGTAACACAGAGGATGGATAGGTGAGCGAGGGACAGAGCTGCTGGAGAGAGAGAAACACATGATGATGAGAGAAGGTCAGTCAACCTTTCACACAGAAGCCATATTGAACTGTTGAGGTGGAAACCTGTCCAAAGAGGAGCCAGTTTGTGCTGATTTTATGCAAACAGATAAAAGATTTAGCTTGAAACTTATTAAAATAAAGGTCCAAATGAATTTGGGGTATGGGAGCCTAGAGCCATCATAAAGGCTTTTTTTTTTAAATATTACTCCTTATCTTAAAATTCCTGACATCCTAATACTGTGAGGTTACAGCACTTACGAAGAAAAATAAAACTTGGCTTGAGTCCTTTTATGCAACATTCACAGAAAAAACTAAATAATATATTTCATGAAATGGAGTGTGGAAGGTGAATTGAGGAATCTCACAGCCTCAGGAAGCTGCTCTGTACACTGGATAAAAAAAAGAATAATTTAGATAAGATAAGATAATTTTGCCTATATATTTATGTAGAATTCATTAATATATAACAGGCACTGTAATCAAATGTCATTGATTGTTATGCACATGTGCAACAATGATAATGTTGATAATATAATGATTATTTTAAAAGGAATAACATTTTAATAGGCAGGATTTTAGCAGAATTGTTGTGGTCACAGACAGCCATGTAGGCTGGCCTATGTCACTTTTATGCAGAGTTCTACAATTGTTGGCTTTGATATAGGCTACTGTGTTTCCCCAAACTAAATTACAACTGTTTCCAGAATTCAAAATAACCCTACATCAACATTAACAATGACTTAAACTACTAAAAATGCGGAGCTAACAATGTTCAAGAGTAGCCTTACAACTGTTAGCATTTTTAAAATCCATCGACGATGGATGCTTATTCATCTTTTGTGTGTGTATGTGTATATATATATATATATATATATATATATATATATATATATATATATATATATATATATATATATATATAAATATATACAACGTCTAGACTGTTAGCTAGCAGAGTGTAAGCTAGTTAGCTAGCTTGTAGTGAAACACCTAACCTACATCTTGTAACAGCCTGCTATAACTTTTTGCTAAATGTATTGTGATGAATGATGAGTGGCCTAGTGTTTGTGAGTTAAGTTTCATGACAAGCTGTCCAGTTAGGCTAGTTTTCCATCATCACTGTTGAGAATATGGCCGTTGTGTGAATGAGGTCAATGACAGTTGCATTGATGTGACATACAGATGACAGTAACATGTCACATGCCAAGAAAATCAATGTAGAGAGCTGAGTAGCTCTATCACATTTTTTTCTTGACCATGCGACTGAAAAACAAAAAAGTCACCCTTAACTTGGAAGTGTTTGACTGACAGCTGGGTGTTAGCCTAGTCTGCTTTCTCCCTAGAAAATAGGCCCTCACTTAAAAAACAAAAACAAAACACAAACAGCTTTGTCTAAGTATAAAAGGCATGTATGATACTGTGACAAATCTACAAAGCTAATGAAACCGAGTAAATAAAGCAACAAGGGAGATCCATCCACCAGAGAGTCGGATTTGCTTTATGTTACCAAGTTCCACGATGCAATAAGGAAGTCCTCCTAAAACCCAAAGTGATTCTGCGCTGATGTTAGTATATCCTGTACAGTGAACAGGTCTCGGTGTCAAACACTTCAACTTAAGCGTGAAATCAGGCAGCTGACAAATTAGTGCAGTGAAGAAATGTCTTAAAATCGATTCAGTCGTCTTTACCTTCCTCATCTTCAGTTTTGGAAAAAACAAGGCATGTAGTGGGACAACAGAAACAAACATAACATGGTGTTATTTCACAATTACATTATAAAGTTGTCAAGTCAAGCTACTGTATTTGTAAAATAAATACATGCTATATTTAGATTGTTGTTACAAATGTATACAACCTATATGGTTAAAACAAAAACATTTCGTTATTTCATACATTTTGAAAACTGTTTATAATAAAAGAAGAAAACAAAGAATCTTTCACAAAATCACCATTAAGGGGTGACACAAGAAGAAGAACATGTATTTTGTGAGTTCACCTTATCTACTGTGGTTGTTAGACTGTGGATATGAAGTAAAGCATAGCGAGTCATTGTCACTTACCCTCGAGCTGATCCCTGAAAAATGAACAAAAGACATTTAGAAATCAATCAAACATGAAATTCCAGCTGGCTTCTCTGCATCAGTTGGTTTCATTAAAGTTAAGAGCGATGAAACCACAGGACTGACAGTGTGGGATTCACTTACACTTCCTCAGTGTCAGACATGGTGACAGCAGGCTTCACACCTGTGGGAACAGACAGACAGCACGATGAGTTGACAGGGTGGAAACCGCAGCAGAGACTTTGTGGATATAAAGAGGTTAGAGTCTGATCCCCACAGAGACATCTGTCTGTCCTGCTGCAGAAATAAACACCCATCTCCAGTCATACTTTTACTTTTATACTCAAAATATGTGCTCTGCACTTTTGCTTGAGTTAGATTTTGAATGCTAGTATTATCTGTAATGCAGTTACAGATTATATTAAATCTGTGCTCAAGGAATTTATTACTCGGTCCATACCAGAACAGTTTGCTCAGCTGTTTTTGAGGTGTTATCTTCTTTCCAGGTTTATTACAAGACCTGAGATTCCAATCAAGGTCCCCACATCATTAACACTTATGTCTTTGGCTCTATTTTTAGCGTATTAATATCAAATGATTGTTGGAGGAGACATCTATTGTCGCCTGCAGACTACATAATCCCTTAAAGGGCCAGCATCATTAAAGGTCAGGTTTTTGAATATTCTTCTCTCACTGAGAGAATACTTAAAACATTTTCAACAACACAAGATACCAAAAAATATACAAGATAAGATATGTAATACACAGTACAATGTAAACAGGTGACACAATAGGGAGCAGTAAATCGTGATTTTGGACACTTACAGTATGAATCATATTTTATAACTGTCGGTTAGTCATCGAACCGTATGCTCTGGTTTATCTAACGTGGCCATGTTGGTTGTTTCTAGAACACTGTAATGAATGTTCCAGGAAAATCTTTGCAACTGACCGGCCACATTGTTCTGATGTCATATCTTTGCCACTCCTGTTGATGTTGTTAATCAAACATTATAATTAAAGTTGTTTCAAGGTTTGACACATCCACACTGGGTAGTGTAGGACTCTCATTTATGCTCACTTATTATTTCTCTGTCTCTATTTGGTTCGGTATACTCATCAAAATACCTAGTTGGGTTAAACGGTCGGATTCTGTGTAAATGTCTGCATATGATATTCAAAATTTTTCATTAGGAATGTAATTGCAGAAAGTACTTTTTAAATTCCACTGCTGGAATACTCAAGGGAACTTTAAAAAAAAAAGAATTCTGACACTCAAATAAAAGGGTTTACTGCAGACCTATTCAACTGGTGGACTGTGGGCCCAATGTGCCCCACTTCACATTTACATTTTACATGCTCATTTGTTAGTGAGCTAATTAGCCCAGTCATTAGCTTCTGCATAAAAGTGGCCTTTCTAGGTTAAAAGGTTTTAACCCAGGCTGTTTAATCAAAGAGAATTTATAAGAATCAAACTGACAAACTTCTTGGTTGACATTTCAGAGTGAGAAAAAGGTCAATTGTTTTTTTTCTTGTACTTTTGTAAATAAATTTAAATTGTGATAACTAATAAAATGATTTTGGATGATAGCCTTAGAGTTTTCTTTAAGAGGCATTTTTTCTAAATGAAATTTAGTTTACCTCCATAGTAACAGAGGTAGGTGAAAAAAAGAATGTTTTTTTTATAACAAGGGCTCAACTTAATGCATACAGTACAGACCAAACGTATTTCACTGTTGTTGTAGACAGTCCTTCAAACCTAATAAATGCCCTCCTGGATTCAACACCAGCTTTCACAGATAACAAAAAATAGGGAACACCCCTCTAACTAGCCCAAAATGTTCCTATAGGCACTCTGAAGCTCAGCTAATGTTGTGACATCAGTTCAGTCCAAAGGAAAAGCTCTATTGGAGCAAATGTATCTTCTATATCATATTTGATATATATATATATATATATATATATATATATATATATATATATATATATATATATATATATATATATATATATATATACATATATATACATGTATATTTAGTGTCTTTGGATGACTCCTTCACACTTAGCAGTGGGCACAGCTGCAGAGGACTTGAGGGATTAGTTCTGTATCATATTTCTACCCATCAGCTGAGGAACAGTGTCCAAATAGCTGCTTTAATCCCTCGGCTCGGTCCGGCGGGAGGATCCTCTGCACTCAAACAGCCAATCACTGTGCTCCTCCAACAAATGAGCTCTTTGATCGACTTACAGCTGACAGCGGCCTCACCTCTGTGTGTCCAGCATTCACTCAGTACATACCGACACTTCGGCACTCTGTATATTTAGTGGGTGGCCACTTCATTTCTTAAGTATGAGAGCACTGGATGCTGAGAAGTGTTCCTGAGTCTTATCTGAAACTAAAACTCGTCGCTGAAACCGAAAGACTGATGAAACAGGTGAGACCGCGGAGGAAATCATATCCTGAGCCAGTAGAGAGCAGATTTAGACTGAAATATGAGACGAATGCATAGAAACATCACACCAGTCTCACAAAGAGAGAAGAGAGGAACTGGTAGATGGACAGAGAATGGGTATTTTGTCCCTGACAGTGAACGTATCATCACAATCTCAGAACATCATGTCTGCCGGTGTCTCAGTTTAATGTTCAACATAAAGAGGTTACAGGAAGAGAATCATTACATTTCTGTCATTTGCATGCATACGATGAACATTTTAGACAGAGATAAAAAAAAAGAAAGATGAACTGTGTTGCTGTGAGTGTGTGAACATGCGTGTCTCATGTGTCGACATTCACACGTGCTCATGGGGACCAGCACCACACTGTTAAATGATATGTGAAAAACAAAAAATGTTGATAATACAACAAAAGTAAAGTAGAAAATGAATCAAATGGAAAATGTGTGGTTTGAGGCTTTGGCATTCAGAGAAGGATTGTTTCTTTGAGACTTTGGGCTGAAGATGAGCACTGGTTGCGATTACATCTGTGAGCCTCTCTAAGGGACCTTCACTGTATCCCCAGGAATTTTGTTCATATTGAGTCAGCAGTTCAGCAGGTCAGAGTTTACATCCAATGCCAAACTTCAGTGCCAATGTGGCAAGTGTGCCATTTTATGACTACCATTACCTACACAAAGCCTTTGCATGCAGGTAAAAACAGTCGGAAAGTAAATTAAATACATAAAAAACATAATCTATTATAGCTGGAAATCACAGCTTACTTAGTTGTCTTAAACTTCAACAACACAGAAAGAGAAGATATCCAATTTAATTAACATGAATTTCATTCTCATTGTACTTCACTGTGTGTGTCTTTAATTATTTAAATTTCTCTCTGAAGCTCTTTGGTTTTACATCATCATTTCAAATGCTGATCTATGTCCTTAAAAGATACAAACATATCAAATTTAAGCTTTAAGGATTCAATGACATAAAGTGAGATCCATCTTTTTTTTACCATCTGTTAAATCAATCTTGCCTCAGGAAAATGGACTCCTGCTCCAGAGCCAGACTGTGAACTGTCCCAAACATAAACTACACATGTTTGACATGCAGCAGAACATGTCTGCACATACTTCAGACATCCCTCCTGAAGTTACTGCCTGCTGTGTTGGAGGACAGATCTGTGTTCTCTCTCAACATGAGGCTCTTTCCTTCACCTTCACATAGATTCAATAAAAAACAAAATCTACAACCAGTCGATTTTGGCAAAAAAGGAGAAACAAAAGTGTAAAAAAAACACAAAGGTTGTTGATGGCTGAAGTGCGATTTCAGAACCGCTGCCTGTCATTGGTCGTCCTACCTCAGAGAAGAAGAGAAGCTCCTCCGACGATGAAGATGACGGTCTGTAAGAATCTCCAGGCTCCGCTCAGAGAATAAGTCCTTGTGTTATAGCGATACTTGAGCTCATCAGGCCCTTATTGGCTGTGGGATGAGAGCGAGGTGTGTGTGTGTGTGTACTATGTATGTTTATGTGTGGAAAAGGTGGGGAGAGGGGGGGTGGGCAGCCATGACCCTGGAGAAGGAGATGGATGAAATACTGTGGATGGAAGAGGAGGGCTCAGGTTTTGGAAAGGAGCAGCTGAGAAGCTTCTGTTGCTAAATTTACAGTGATAGAAGGCTGAGAGGGGGGGTTACACATCAGCCTGGCATCCAGACAATGGAGCGAAAGTGTGTGTGAGTGTATGTGTGTGTGTGTTTATGTGCCCACCAGCACACTTCATCAACCAGTCAGTCAATCAGTCAGACACAGAGCAACAGAGTGACATAATAATAATAGAAACTGGAGTAAAAACAGAAGTCCACTGGAGCAGAAAGGGACAATAACATGTTCATCACTACTTTTAATTTTCAGAGTAACATCCGCTAGCTTCGAGACTGTGGCTTAGAAGCCTGATTAACATTCGTGGTACCCAATTAATCAACAACAATAGCCAATAAAAAAAAATCCTTCACCTGTTGTGTATTCAGAGATGTCAGAATATGTTTCTCTCTATGGTTGCCCAACAGTCAGGAAAATAGAATTCAGTGCCTTCCTGGCTGTCCTGCATGCTAGAATATTGGCTGGCCTCTACATAAATGTTTAAACTGTTAATAGTTCATTGTGTGTTTTCATAACAGTAATATCGTAGAATTTAAACAATTTTAAAATAGTTTAGGATGCAGCTGGTGCCCCCCCCTTTTTTTTGCCCCGGCCCCTCAGACAGTCCGAGTCCACCTCTGGTAGTCTGCTCTCTGTTTTAATGCCCACGCAGAACTAATCCAGTGTGGTGGGCGCAGCTGCAGGGAGGTTTAACGTAACGTCACCAGAGGGCTTTGCAACCAGGCTGTGCAAGGTGTGAGGGGGTTATTACCAAATCTGTATTAGCCACAACATTCCATGACATACTTTCTAAGCCACTAGGTTCGAAAATAGCTAAGGTCTACAGTAGACATCGTCAAGCAGAACCACAACAGTTCATGCCGCAGGTGCTGAGCACCATGACGATGCAGGTGTAGCATGTTGTTTTGTTGCTGAAAGCAAAAATGTTGGCAACCTGTCGATATTAGCCATGAAGTCAGATCAGATAAAAACGACAATGTATGGTGTTATTTAATTTGGACTTGTTGGTAGCAGGTCACTACCCAACCTGGTTTACACAAAGGGGACCAAGACTCAGACACACAGGAAAGCAAGTAACTTGAATGAAAAGTGAGCTTTAATAACAAAAGCTGAAAATCTAAATCCATAGTGTAGCAATTAAAAGGCAGAACACCCTCAAAAAGCAAAACAAAGTACAATCCCAAAAAGCAAAGTTAAAACAAAAATGCAAAGTGCAAGTATAAACCAGGAATAACACAAGGAATAAGGAACCAAAAGCCAGAAACACATAACGGGGAGGACGGGATAGGGACACACGGGAAGACAAGGACAAAGCAGATCAGACAAACTGACAAAGAGAGAGGGGAACAAAACGACTTAAATACACAAGGGGTTATTAATTGATCATACACAGGTGAACACAGAAAAAGGGTGGGAAAACAGACAAAAGGGGGAAGTGAAACAAGATACCTGAGGATAGAACTTCAAAATAAAACAGGAAATAACTGAACCACAAACTCAAAGCATGAAACAACCAGTGGTGGAATGTATCTAACTACACTCACTAATACTGTACTTATGTAGGGTACGGCTGTACCTCAGGAGATAGAGCGGCTTGTCTAGTAATCGGAAGGTTGCTGGTTCGCATCCCAGCACCCTCCAGCTGCATGTCGAAGTGTCCTTGAGCAAGATACTGAATACCAAATTGCTCCTGATGAGCAGTTGGCACCTTGCATGGAAGCCTCCGCCATCAGTGTATGAATATGTGTGCGTGAATGGGTGAATGTGGCAAGTGCTGTAAAGCGCTTTAAATGGTCAGTAGACTGGAAAAGTGCAATCAAACCATTTACCATTTACCAAGTACAAATTCGAGGCACTTGCACTTAATTTGAACCTTTTCTTTTCATGCCACTTTCTAATTACGCGAATATTGTTCAATTTACTTTACTACAATTGTTTGACAGCTTTAGTTACTAGATTATATGAGAGCTTATAAAATGATGCTTTGTTTTAAAACAAACAACCTGACAGTATATAGGCTACTCTACATGTATAGCTGGGACAATACATTTATTAATCACTTTGTCAACTGACGGACACTAATTATTAACTACATTGATAATTAATCATTTTTTATGTAAAAATACTTCACACGTATCGATTTGCTACGCTCCCTTTAATTATTCTTATATATGACTTTCTGTTGCACAAATCAAATACTGTAAAAAAAAATCGTCACTTTGGGTAATTGTGAGCATCTTTCACCAAACAATAAATCAAATAATACAGAAAAAAATACAGAATCTCGTAATTACGAGATCCAGATCTCATAATTATGAGAAAAGATCTCGTAATTATGAGATCATACTTTTACAGTAAATACTCCCGGTAATAAACTGAAGGTATCATGAAGGTATCCGGATTTCAAAGTAAAGGACGACATGAGAAAAAACAACAACAACAAAAAACATTGTTTCCATAAGTAGTTCAAGATTCATAAACTGCTGGATTTAGCACTTCCTAGACTACTTGCATGCATAATATGAAGTACGTTTACTGTGTACTTTTGGAGTAATCCTGTGTCAAAATCTTTAACAGAGAAAAAGAATGAGGACATTTCGCCCAACTTTTATGTGTTATTGAAAAACGTATTTTCCATAAGTAGACCAAGATTCATATACTGCTGAACTAAGTACTCCCTAGAGAATCCTTAGCCTCGTATGCTTCATGGGTCTGACTGTGAGACTGCAGTCTGACCCACACAGTCACTACCAGCAGCTCTTTAGAGTGGCTTCAGTACGATTACCGTAAATGTTATTAGATTCGCGCACTAGAAAAAAAACGGTGCAGCTGATTTGACCAAGCAAACGCGAACCACGGCTGGCTTGACCACAATGAATGACGCGCCTTCCCTCATCTCATAATTACGAGATCATTTCTCATAATTACGAGATCTTTTCTCGTAATTACGAGATAAGGTGTCTATCTTTTTTTTATCCAGTGAATGGATAACACTTCTGTAAAAAAAATCACATACTAGTCCATAATAATATTATTTGCTGTCCTACACAATAGTTCAGAATGAGGCCCACCTCAACCGACTACAACAACATGAATTACCTTTTTATGTTTACAGTGTGGTTTTACTTAAGTGACTGATCTGAAGACATCTTCCACCACTTGCATTCAACCCTGTATCCTAGAGAATATGTTTGTTGACAGTAAATACATTTTCTGGGAAACAAAATTCAATCTAACTTAATTTTTTATCAATATAATTACGTAATATTCTAATAAACAGAATTGCAAAATGCTTACATTGAGCACATCTGCAAAATGTTAAATGACAATTCTTTCTAGTTTCTAACAACATCCACTTGTGCAATATAATATATGCCCAAACAATAATTTGTTAATTTTGAATGAGTTATTTTTAAGGCACTCAAAGGGTGAAGCTTAAAGAAAGATGATGGTCCTTGTTTAAAACTGAAAGAGTGAACGGCGACTTGAAGAATGGAGCAAACATGTCGATTTAAAAACTAAAAATTTGACCAGAACAATAGTGCTTCTTTTTCTGATACTAAACCATACTTGTGATGAGGGCTGCAAACCTCTGTCTTTGACATCTCTTGAGTTGACTAATTATAGTAAGCTGTTATAATTGGCAGGAAAGGCTCTGTTCCTTGATGGAGCTCTTCATGAATTCGAGCATCGACAACGATGAGAGAGCTAATCCTCATTAACGGACATAAACATCGTCACCTGGTACATCAGCAGAGTAATAGCGAGAAGTGTCAGGTTATAATGGCCTATCTGTGCACCTCAATGAACATAATTAGTTGTCACAAATCAGCTGAGTAGAAGTAGCAGCCAACTGATGGAGAAGCATGAGTGGAGCAGCTGATGATGGAGCACAAGCTCGGCGTCAGCATTAGGACCAAACCAGAAGTTAAAGGAGAATATCACGCTTCAATTCATCAGGTGACCAGAAACATGACTAATGATGCTGTCTGTTCACACCCTTTTCCTGTAACAACTCTGTAAGCTGGTGGTAGGGTGGTGGTTGCTTCTCCTTTATGTTGTTTTAGTTAGTGGCCAAAGCCACCTAAACCCTTACCCAAAGCAGTTTATCTGAACCATTTCCCCCACTGACATAGTCATAGACTTCAGAAGAAAAAACAACTTCAGGCACTCATTTGTGGAGCAGAAAATATTATATAGATCAAGATCAAGATCAAGCAAACATTTTATAGACTTGGCAAGGAGTGTCACCCACTCTTGATTGAGTGGATGCAGGTGGAGATATCAATGAATCCCATGTTGGAGATGAAATGCCTTCTGTAAGTAAGTAGCCATTTTTTAAATAAAGGTTTTGAGTTTTAACCTACTTCAAGTATTTCTTTTCTTGCTCCACTCATGAAGTTTGTTGTGCCGATCCTTTTCTTCAAGAGCACCTGTGTTTTTCTGGAGTTTGACTGTATAAAGACAGTCCTCGAGCACACCAACACATCTTTTTCATCATTTGAAATGTACTTACCGTTTATTTGATGCAGAGAAAGAAGAAACTGAACTTGAAAGGGTGCTTCCAAATTTGTTGCTAATTTGTGTCCATCCTTTCACTGAGATCCCACCTGGTTCACAGACAGCTAGCTAACCTGTCAGCAGCTAAGTAGAGGAGCCTTGGAAGGGGTTTGTGCTTCCCTCGCCCCTCCCTGGAGAAGGCCTCAGTAAGATCACTCACTCAATGCGGCACAATGCTGCGACTAGTGGTCAGAGGCTCTGGTGCAACAACGCTGACTGTCAGTTATCATAAGATAAAATACAGAGTTTTGAGAAAGAAAATACACAAAACTGTGCCACACAGTTACATGAGTGGCTCCACTGGTGTAGTGACTGGTGTACATGCCTGGCAGACTACAAAGCAGAGAACGTTTAGTTCCAGGCCCACTTCCTGATCCCGCCTCACACAAATAAATTCTCCATGAGGAAATAGGAGGGAAAGTTTTATGATGTAAAGTGACACTTGGTTTGCAGAACATGCAGCGCATGAAAACACGTGTTTATAGCAGCATTGACAGAAAGCTGTAACTTTAGACAACTACAGACGGTCTGGAGGTTGAAGGGTTCACTGCTGTTTTTGTTTTTTTTATCAAAACCTTGTTAAAATACTTTGTATTCTTATATAAAAAAAAACAACTTCTCCATCCAAAAACCCGCCATTTTGATATCTTCTTCATCAAGAGTGGAACTCATTTAGGACTCATAAGTCATTAGAAAACTCCTTTTAGAAAGAAAGGTTACAGTAAAGTCAGACTTGTTCTGCTGATCACAACACAGTTGCATGCTTTCTGTTAGGTCTACTCAGTGGTTGCCAACCTTTTTTCCTTGAAGCCCCCCTTGCCTGTGTCCAAGACAACCAGGCACCCCCAACCCCGACCGGCATACACTAAAAGAATAAAGTGATTAATTACAAACTTTTATTTGCAAAAATAAACAGTTGTAGGTTTTTGCTCTTATTCTCCTTGTTTTACAATGTATATAGATACATTTCTTCCTTTTTGTGTCATCAGGTGTATCACACACAAACACATACACACACACACACACAAACACCTACACACACACACACACACACACACACACCTACACACACACACACACACACACACACACACAAACACACACACACCTACCAAAGAAACAGAATAGGCCTAACTCATAGGGGTGTTGGTAAAAAAATAGCTTAATGAATTTAAATGTGGACCAAAAATATGTTTCAATTTGGATTATACAGAGTTTTGATTATCAAGTTGGGAGTGTTATTGGGATTTTATAAATTTTATGTGCACAAATATAATTTTGGCAACCTCACAACCTCAGATCAGACAAGTTGTGCGCACCCCCTGTGATCTCTGGCACCCCCCAGGTTGGGAACCACTCACTTAGACTACAAATATAATGTAGACAGAAATCTGGTCAAAATAAAGTCAAACTTGAGAAAAAACAAAATAACTGTGTTTGGTTTGATTCAACATCAGACGACTTCTCTTTTGTAAACTGATCTTATTGCTGCTTTTGAAAGCCTGAACAAGCTGAAAAGCCATGTTTCCATCACAGGGGCTGATTCTAAATTAAAGGGTAATCACCAGTTTTACACATTCATGCATTTATGAGTATGTTTACAGGTCTGTCTTTGTGGAAAAAAAGTAGTTTGAAGCCTTCTGTGGCTGCAGAGGAAGCTGCATGTAATCTGATAAACTTCCTCCAGTGATGTCACTCAGTGACTACATTACAATGTGGGTAATGTAGTCACCAGATTGTAAAAGCAGTCCAGGGGTCTAGCATTGCACTCCTATAACAATGCTGGAATTTTTATGGAGAGTCTAAAAAAATACAAAATCAATACAGCAGAATAGATCTCGCCTATTTTTCTTCCTCTTCAAAATCTTCCACCTACATTAACCACAATGTAACGTAGTCACTGAGTTACCTTTGAAGTTCCAGGCACATTATTTTAACCACCAGAAATTCACCATCTTTGAGAACAGGAGTTTTGGGGGTAGAGCTTGCAGCACTTAGCATTTCTAATTGATGGAGTACTCACAGCAATTTATTAAGCCACAATTTTTAAGAAAATCAAATCAATCAATTGTTTTTTTTCTACATTGTGCTTTGACACATGAACATGGAGTTACGGAATAAAGATGGACAGACACTTATGGCTGTTGTATAGATTAGCAGTCTAACAAAAACGCAGACAACAACGGGCTGAAGGAACTTTTTAGTTCCTCAAAGGTAGTTCCCTTGGACTAGAAGTTGGCTTATGTTTGAGGAGCTCATGGTTAACAAAACTTGAATAAATGCTGGGTTAAAAACCAGTGAACCTGTTCTTGTTGATGCCAGGTACACGCCTCATGCTATTGGTAACAAACTGTCATTTCCTGCTTGTCTTCTGAGCTAACAACGACCACCTTCCCTCAGGTGGAGGTGTCTGCAGACCGCCTGTAGGGGCTGCATCTCAGCCATCTCAGGTGGCCTGGAAACCCCCATCTGCCCCTGCAACACACACTGAAGGCAACAGTTTTATTTTTGGAGTGGCCACGGGCACTGTGGCTCGCTCCCTAAGGCTTCAGTTCACTTCAGGATGAGTCGGCCATGTGGCACCCTGATCGGGGATTAACAAGCAGAGAGCAGTTTGTCCCGACAGCCGCTCGCCGAAGGTAAACCAGTCAAACTCAGTGTCTGTTGATTGACAAGCTGGTGATACTGCAGCATGACCTGTTAGCTGGGTGCTAACTTGCAAATGGTGCATGATAGACGCAATGCGCGATATGAAATCTTAAACGCATGATGCATATACTGTATGTATTTCTGTGAAAGGAAGAGCATGCACTGCAATGTTTACCCTGTTTCTGCACACTTTTTGTGCTATAATAGATTTAAGCTGGAATTAGCCATTAGCCATTAGCAAAACCTGCACACCTGCACAGTATTTATACCTAAATCTTTTTATTGGCCTTTTTTCTAGTCCACTTTTAGCTGCAAATAAATTCTCTCTGTTTTGTTTGCTTTGCAGCCTGCCCAGCAAAACACGAGCAACACCTATTTCCATTTCAGGTAAGTGTTGCTCAGATGCATAAACTAGCAACATGATGATCACTGAAGAGCCTGCCCTCTATCTTGTTGAATTGTGTTCTTCAAAGCTAGATTGAATGAGGTCATGACACAGTTTTACCACAAAGCTAATATTATACTTTCCCCTTTTGAGCTGCTCCAATGGAAACCTCCCAGATATCCAACCCCAGAGCCTTAAAAGGGGGACTTCTAATGTGTCAGCTGGCTTCCTTGTCACTGTGACTTAAGGAGTCGCTTCGACAACACAGATTCATATTAAACATTTGCTCAAAAACCGCCAAATCTTTGATTTCATGACATACAGAAGTTTTTTTTTAGTTGTTTTTTTTTACTTCTGCTTCTTTGCTTTAAATATTTAAAACAGAGATTGTTACACTTCCTGCTTCTCTCAGACAAAGCTGGTGCAAACATGACATTTTCAAAAGATAATCATCGCTCTAAAACATGGGGTTAAGCTCGCAGTCGGAGTCGTTCTGAGAGGATTTGGGTCTCAGATTGATTTCCAGCAGACTGAGGCTGTTTGTGTGAGTGCAGGACAGCAGGCAGCAGGTGCTCGGTGTCAGGGTGTTTGCTCTTATTTCGCTCAGGCTAAAATTAGACGGTGGACATTTTCTAGTGTCACCCAAAGACACTCCAGCATTCAGACAGGAAAGAAACAATAAGCTAATGTTGCCACTTGAGACGGCCCAGGAAAAAGTAGATTATACAGTAAACGAAACTACCATAAAATGTCAATCAATTGTCAATGTCAAAGTCTGAATATGAATTATCCTTGAGATATTTTGTAAGATTCCTCTGTAAAATACTTTGCGTGGAAAACATGTGTTATAAAGAAGAGTAGTTGAATTTTATGACAGATTTCTCTTGAAATAAATGAATCTTCCTTCATATTACTGGTGATATACTTTAATTTGATTCAGCTCCCTCCTCTGCTGCTTGTTTCTCCCAAATCATTTTAAACACATCTGTCTAATATCCTGGCTACAGAAGCATGTATGTCATAATTATTGTCAGTTAATTGTGCTTCTGACCTTTGACCCCCTTCTCATTGTTTGCTTGTTATGTCAGTGACTGCGGAATTTGGACCCAATTTACTGCTGCTCCCATTTTAAGTTTCTTTGCTTCTGAATATTCACTACTAACACCCCTCCTCCCTGCATGGACCTGGTCACCCTCCTGTATGTGTCAATCACTGTCCTTTGGGTTTACTTTTATTTCTTGCAGAGGTCATTTTTAAATCCGACAGTCTCCTTGAGAGACTATTTTCATAAGTAGTTTGTCATCATTTCAAAGTAGCCTAGCCATAAGCAATGGCTTTACATGCCTTTCTATTTCTAATGTTGACGCTTCTTGTAGCCATGCAGCATCTTCAGGACCCAATTAAGAGTTTTGAAACCCTAATGAGCTTGTTTGCCATGAGAGCTCATAGTTTTCTAAAGCCAGCTGCAGACTCAGAGCCATTAGCACAGGTTAAATCAGTACAGATGGTAAGCAGCTGAATACACTATACTGGGAACACAGCAGACGACGATAAGGTCACTGACACAGTAAATGACAAAGGAAGCAAAGACAGAAACTTTTATTGAGGAACAAACATCAGGAATCTGTTTAATTGAAGTTATTGCAACATTTTAAAAGATCTTGAGATTATAATTCAGGATAAAAAGAAAAAAGACACTATTTGTATCACTACCTTTTGTAAAATTACACAAAGTATTACAGGAAATTTGTCATTACAACATCATTGAAATTCATTTCCAACTTAAACCTGAAATACAGAGAATGGTAAAGTGATAGTGGCTATAATTTGTGCAGTATCAAAGATTTCTTTTACCCAAAATTCTTTAAAGTCCAGTATGTGTTTTACAAATCTTCATAGAAAAGTCCCGCTGAAAAAGAAGAACAACAAGTTTTTACAATGTTTTAACATAAATACTTGTCAAACCAATTAATAAAAAACAAACACAGTGATTATTTGCCTGACATGATTTCTGACATTAAAAATGCATTTTCTGGCCAAACTCTGCATTGGAGCAAAACTTCTCAACATTTCTAATTGTGTAGTGATTAAAACAGCACTCCATGCAATAAAGGCACTTCATCAAAGTCTTGCTCCTCTCTTCTTGATAATCTAGTTTCTATTATAAAGTTGTTTGTTGGAGCTTGGCTTTGACTTTCTCTCATTTTTTCTCGGAAACTTTTTTGATATGGACTACAATATAACTATGATGAAACTGACTGTTAGATGACAGTCCTGTTATGACGGATGAAGTTAAAAAGACTGATGTTTCTCTTCTGCCTTGCAGGAATCTGAAATGCTGATGGAAGTAAGTTATAGTAATGGGCTGGATCCTGACCTTTCCCAGCATTATCCTCCACCCTTACTGCCAAAGCCAGGCAAAGACAATGCAAGGCTTCAGAAACTCAAGAAAAAACGAGGCAAGAAAAAAGGCAGCCTATCTCAGACACCTATCCCCTTTCGCTCCTGTTTGTCGCCAGTCAACGAAGCTAGCACGGACCTTGAGCACAGTGACCAGTCCAGCCCACCCAGGACACCAGAGTCAGTCTACATTGCAGACCCTTCAGTGTCTAGTTTTCCCTTTAGCTCCCTCTATGATCACTCTGCATCTGCATTCCCTTATCCACGGAGCAGCCCAAACAGCCAAACTGGCAGCTTCCCCCCTCAGTCCTACAATGCTCAGATCAGAGCTTCTGAAGAGCAGGTGGCTCCACTCTATGAGTGCTCCTCGTTTTTATTTGATGATGTGACTCCTTTCAGGATGCCACATTCGGCTTCACCACCCCCGTCACCACCTGAGCAACTTCCTACACCACCTCTTTCTTCTGCTCTCAGTTTAAACATGACACCAAATTCCCATGGGTCAGTCACAACAGTCCCTCCAGTCGCTATGTCGCAGTCCAGCACCAAAATATCAACGCACAGCCTAACTCTATCCCCGGCCGCCCCCAACTTTGGCCCGGGCATGCCACCTTCTCAAGTTTCAGACCTACCTCCTGTTCCACTGCTGCTATCAAACACTCAGACACAACCTTTTATTCCCAGCCAGAGGGAGACAAACACCAGTTCAGAAGACTACCCTCAGAGCCAGGCATCATCTTGGACTGCCAGACCTACCAGTAATGGCAACTTCATTCCATGCCAGATGACCTCTGAGATAACCGCCTCAAAAATATCACTTGTTGAAGCAGTGAAAGAGACTAGGCCTGACACAGCACAAACCAGGATTTACACTTCAAAGGCAACATTTTATGAGATCTCTAAACCTCCCTCCATCCAGGACCTGACATTAATAAGCGCAACCAACCAGGGAGCAATGGTATCAGCTGTATCCAGGGAGAAAACAGCTGTTTTAGTGGGGAAAACTGATCAGAAACTGTTGGTGGCGTGGTCCCAATCTGGAAGACCTAAGACTCCCTCTTGCACACCAGCTAGAGTATCCACACCCTTTATTGAAATATCCAAACCTAACCCGCTTTTATTTGCTGCAAGTCCTGCTTTCAACTCTTCTCAAGATTTACAAACTGCGATTCTCAACAAGGCGTCAAGATGCAAAGAAGCTCCAAGACACCACGAAGCTCCAAGACACAGCGAAAACTCAGCGAGTCAAACTAGTGGTATAAGTAAACCTCCTGTTGCCATAGAAGAACTGAAGGTGACTGATGACAATCAACTGACCGCAGTCATACAGGACAGCAATTATAAAGATGTAGAGATTCAAAATATACAAAGAACAAAAACTACTGAGCAACACCCCAGAACAAATTTGGCATCGAGTATGCCCACATCAGACTCTACTGTGGTTAAACCAACACTTGGGGAACCAATCATCCCAAAACCATGTACTGACCAAGTTTTGGAGAGTCAAGTTTCCTCTTTGCCAAAGGTTCCATCATTTTTCTCCCCTGCACCAAATAATTTCAATCCTACACCAGTGATTTCTATGCAAGCACCACTAAATTCAAGCCCCCTGCCATCCACATATCATCGTCCTGTGAATGAGGCCCGCAAGTCATTGTCGTCACTACTGGAGACTCAAATGACATTAGCGGCATCAAAGCCCAAATCACGATCAATGTACTATGGGCTTACCCCAGCTCAATATACCGCCTACGGTGGGATTAGGACTACGTCATCACATCAGAGCCCTGTATCTGCAAGGGTTGATGAAAGATCTTCAAACAAAACACAATCAGATGTAGCTGTAGATGGATCACGTGTCTCCAAGTCTAATGAAACAGAACAACTAAATGGACACCAAGATCTTCCCCCTTCGATGGAGGTTTCCACGGATCAAAATACACAGCCACAGTCAACTCCAAGGGATTCTGAAGGGATTGTCACATGTAGCAAAGATGTGTTTGAGGAAAGTCGGTCTGAAGCTCACAGTATTGGAATACAATCACTCAAAACTTATAGCATGGACACAATAAAACCTGAGCTTCCCCTTGACTTGGCAGAGAAAACAATTCAGCAATCCACAAGTGAAGTATCTGCATCAAAAGCCTCGTACACTGAGGCTCCAATACCAATACCTAAAGCAGGTGAGGTATACACACCAAGTGCGGCACTGTTTTCTATAGAGGCAGCACTAAATACAACTCCATGTCTGGCTGATAGCAGTGGTCTGTCAAGTTCTTCCTTACCTTTAGTGAGAGTAGATTCAAATACAGAAACACAGCTACAAAGTGCAAAAGACAAGAATGTCAGAGAGAACGGGGACAGTCATGAGAAAACATCTACGACAGGTGATTCCAAGGACACAAAGTCAGGAAAAATAGAGATAGCTCCAGTGAAGTCTTACCAAACTGCTGGTGGAGTCCCTCCGTTATTACCCGCCAGGCCTGTTACAGACCTAGCTGACTTTAAAAACCTGGTTAATCAATCCCTGTTCACAGAATTAGAGCCCAAATTCTCAGGCAGGGCCATCATGAATGGTGCATCCTTCATAGGAAAACAACAAGCCAGCAAATTGGCTACTGAAACTGTTTTACATAAGCGAATGGATGAAGTTAATCAGAATATAAATGTAAGCAGTGGGTTTTCTCTACCAAATAAAACAAACATAGGGAACATTTTGTCTTCTGTGGCTGCCAATACAGAACGTATCCCAGACAAAACAAACACTGAGACCCAATATTCAAATATATTCTCTAAAGAATCAATTAATGCTACCAGAGGGTCTGTTTTGCTACATCAGCCAGTCACAGCATCTGTTTGTTCTGCAAAGCACAGTATCTGCACGGCATCCCTCCAAAGCACACACATAACACAACAGCTCAGTGCAGAAATAAAAAATCATGTAAATCGTGTACTAAATATGCCGGCTTTTAATACTAACCCATCAAAACCGACCACAGAAACCAAACTACCTGACCAATCTGTCTCTACAAACATTTTAGATATTGGATTCCATGATTGGGGCTCTATTGTGCCCACAAAAGAGCCCCCAAAGCTAACCACAACTGGTGAAAATGTGCTTCCAAAGACATTGCGAAGCATAGGATTGAGTGGCCAAGAAAAAGTTGTTCAAGCAGAAAGTTTCTACACCAGTTCAAGCAGAACTACCGCGGAGGCCACACAAGTAACTGAAACAAATCTCGACATTGCGGCAAAAGACACACAACTGTCGTGCAAAGTTAATATAGAACCCCAAACCCCCCCTGACAGAATCAGCAACTCGACAGTAGACACAGAATTGCATCCACAGCCCTACAGGACAACACCAATGCAGTCTCTTGCATCAATGCATCTTCCCACGAAACATGTTAGAGCAGAAAACATTCAAACAAAATGTGCTATTGAAACAAGACCAGCTTCTAATCCTGCAAAAGGACACGTGGCACTAAACACACTGAGCAGTGAAACCAAACTGTCCAACAATCCATCTGAAGGATTGCTTACTGTCAGTAAGTCTTTGACAGACATAGTCTTACCCAGACAACCTGGAAGTGTAACGGCTATTCAGCAAAGCAGACCTTTTGAAATTGCAAACTCACTCAAACAAAATGTGGTCAGCAATGTTCTTCATGCAGAAGTTATTTTGCCAACAATGACCAGCCCAGCAGCAAGCATCAATCAATCTTTAAACACTGTGCAGGTTATTAAAGGTCCTGTGCCGTCAAGCCCCATCATGAGGCCTGTCATACCAAAAAGCCCTCAACTGAGATTAGACAGACCTGAGAGTCAATCTACAACAAAACCAGCTACTGGCTCTGTTCCTCAAACAGGAATCTACACAAACTCAGAGGCACCAATTGCCAACCCTCTTGCTGAGCTCAGATCTTCTGCACCACAAATTACGAATGATACCACCACTGTTAAAGAGCAGTCTTCTTTGATTCAGCCAATAATAGTCAATAAGACTTTAACAAGTCCCCCTGCAAGACCTAAAAATCCTGTAACATCTAGGACTGATACGACAACTTCCACTTTATCTGGTCCTGCCATGGCTAACATATCTAGAATCAGTGTAGAACAGCAAACCATTGCAAGTCAAATCACATCTGGAGATAACGTTAAAGCATCTGTGAATTCATTGAGCTCTCTGACTGAAGTAAAAAAACAGGTTAGGCAATCTGTCTCTGACACACAGAAATCTATAGAAACTAACTTTCAGACTGAAAATACACAAACTGTCTTGCACACTGATTTAAATTTCCGCACTGTTACAAATATTCACCCCCCTGCTGAAGCCACCAGAGATTCAAGAACCCAACCTAGCCCTCCTATAGTAAGATCCTCCCCTCTACCGGAGCCAAGAGTGCGTAATACACCTACATATCGAACATATACTCCAACCTTGCCTCAGTCCCCTCAAACTCTGAAAGACCAGGCAAAACCTCCAGTTATACCTGCTCGAAATAATACTCCTACTAGTGCTATTCAGCCGTCTGCTAACTCGATCAAAGAGAATATCTCAAAACCAGAAATAAATGCACTTACAGCAAAGGACACTTCAGTCATGACAAACAGGGCTGAGGTCAAAGTACATTCCCAAACTAACAAGATAAAAACAAACCTAGCAGCCAATTCCATGAAGAAAGAAAAAATCTCCCCACTGAACACTGAAACTAATGCTCCCATTCATTCTCCTGATCCTGTTTCAACAAGTAAACCCACTCTAAAATCACAACCTCCTACTAAGCAGGTAGAACCAAGGCCCCCCTCTGCCACTGTAGAAACAAAACCTTTGGTTGTACAAAACGACTCAAAGTCTCCACCCAATCCCATCCAGATTAGTTCACACACCAGTAATGTTCAGCCATCGAAAGACCTACTGGTAGAGAACATTTCCCCTGCAAAGCCAGCAACAGATACAGACATGAAACCATCCATAGTTAAAGCTGCTGTGATTGACTCTGCCACTCCTGCCTCTCTGCCTCAGGCCTCAGTCTCAGTCAAAGTTCCATCACCAAAAAGAGGAACATCACCGCCATCTCAGCAAAAAACTGGACTCAAAGACAAGGATGTTCCGAGGACCAAAACTACAGCTGCACCGAAGGAAGCCCCGGCGGCCGAATCCTCCAGGAAGTCAACGACATCGACTGCATCTTCAACTGACAAGAAACCTATTAAAGCAGAAACGTCCCTTTCATCTGCTGAGCCCAAAGCAGCCCAGAAGCTGAAAGGCCTCAAGGGTAAGCTCAGCGGATGGACAAGGCTCAAGAAACACATGGTCGTTGAGCCAGAGGAGCCAGAGTTTCCACAGCCGGAGGCCAAATCTCAGGTTGAGTCCGGTGGCAGCAACGAGAAAACAGAATGTAGTTGTAATGATGATAAACCACCTGCAGACCAATGCGCCAATCAGGAGGGAGTTATGAACAAACAAGGCCCCAAGGCGTTGAAGATGTGGGACGCCCTCCTCTTTCAGATGTTCTCTACCAAAGAAAAAATAATGCAGCAGATCAACTCCACCAAGAAAGATTCTGATGACAAAAAGGCCTCGAAAGACAATCCCCCTAAAGACAATCAAGCCGATGTTCCCACTTTTGTCAGCCGCCTGCCAGTTTTGCTGTATAGCCCTCGTTTTGATGCAAGGAAACTTAAAGAGGCAGCAGAGAAGCCGCTCACGAAAATAGCAGCAGTGTTTGAAAGGGGGCTGATAAAACGCAAAGGTCAGGAAGATGAACAGAAGGACTTCAACAGAAAAGCCAGAGGGTTTGGTTCGAAAAAAAGCGATAAATAACTAGAACTGATGTGAAAATGTGTTGTGATGTGGGCACTTTCTCTAATTGATAACAAAATAAACAGATCTCAGGCAGGTGGGGGAACCTCTGAGAAAAGCAATCACGCAAAGAGAATCTAGAAGAAAATACGTGTCAAAAATGTCAAACCATTTGAGGATTTCTGCAATAGCTTAAGTCTTTTATAAGTGCAATGAGGAGGTAGACTACTGGGGACTACTGCTCAATTGGCATCTACCTGAGTCAATACTGGAGCTACAAGTTCGCCATAGTTTAAAATTTAACCTGGGAAAGCAAAGACAGAAAATTCATCCCTATGTCAAATAAGGACTTGTATTTCTGACATTTTCATCAGTTTATCTCGTGTATAATTTAGTTGTTGTAGCTTTTCAGGAGTAAAAATAATAAGGTAATACAGGTTTGGCTTTTTTGCACTTTTTAATCAAATCAAATAAGGATGTTAATGGTAAAAAAAATAATGCAAAAAAAGGATCATTGTATAATCTGCAACTGTACTTGGATGGATTTGTCTTTTTTCTTTCGTTGTAGTGTTGAATGCATGCGCTGCAGATACTTTGAAAGATGGTTTCATTTGTTACACTGTACTTTTTTTTCTATTTTTCTAAACAAAGGCTTTTAGTGTAGACCGCTGGTAGGGAGTTTTTAATCTCTGTGATAAATAGGGCTTTTACATTCCTGGATCAACAGGGCAGGTGGATCTTGAAAGAAGGATAACAGAGATGAATGACGGCTGATGGTCAGGTCAGATCAGATTTAGGTTTCTGCAAGTCAGGTATAGATAGAAAACAAAGCAGTGGATGTCCAGGCTTTCAATCAAGGCGGGAAACTACAGTCACACAGGCTGGTACATCTTGGGGCAGGGAAATGCTGAAAAATACCATGACGACTAAAGATCTCCCTCTGATGTCGATATATATATAACTGTATGTCAGATTGGACTAACATGTGCTTTGGTGAAGTTTTTGTATTTTTCTATTAAAGCGGCTCTTGGGATGGTTATGTTGGGTCTGTCCGTCAGTTGGTTCGCAACTTTGTTCTCAACTTAAATTTCTCAACAACTATTGAATCAATTTGTTTAAAACTTGTCAAATACTTTGTTTTATAACTACCTGCGAAATGAACGACATTCCCAGCAGCCTCAGCTGCACTTAAAATTTGGCACTAACTAGCAAATGTTAGCATGCTAACACACTAGACTAGGATTGCCACAGTGGGACTATTAGTATTATGCTCAAAGCCCTGAGCTGGTAGCATGGCTTTTGATGCTTAGTCTTGTTTCCATTCAACCTGGTATCACCCCAAACCATGTAGTCCAGTGTGTCAGTCACGTTTAGCCTCACTTGCCCACAAAAGCAACACAGTCTCATTTTATGGTCATGTTAGCAGTACAAAATAACCTCTAATACATCCCTGAACCAGAATCCTGTTTTATTATATCACTGGTGTTGCGCGTCGAGGAAGATACACTTGACACTGAAACATCCAACAACAAAAAAACTTAGTGACCCTGCCTGTGTAGTAATTTCCTGCCTTGTGGTGATTCGTCCAGGACTACTGAACAACATTAGGGAGTTTGTAAGTTGGAAGTAGAGGGGGGAGAACAATTGAATGACGATGATGATGTTGAGGCTTGCTGCAGTAAGCCAGAATGGAGAAAATTTGAGTGATAGCTGGAGAAGAAGGACAGATATTATTTGATAAGTGTGATGTTTCACAGCTTTGGAGCATTTTGGTGCTGCTGTGCCAGATATTAGCATGTTGTTGTTTTGTCTGTATGTACGATTTTAAAAACTGTTGTTTCCCCAAGATGACTGTAATGATGTGGATTTTATTTTAGAAGAGGGGTGCCTTACCCCTATAAGCTAACCACAGCCTGATTCAGTACTGTACACGGATGCTTAAACTATGACATGTTTTTGTTTACTGTGTGATTCTCAAAAACACATAAAGCTGAATATGAAACTTGTATCTTGTATGTGTTTATTTTTTTTATAACAATGCTTTGGTTGGCATCTAAAATATGACAAGTTCCAACAGAACTAATCACAATGAGGCTTGTGTATGTCTTGTCTTGTCAAGACCAACAGTGGCGTGCGCAGACTTTTTGAGGGGCAGGGGCGAAAAGAAGGGAACTTTAGCGCGCGTTTTGGCTCCCAAGAGGACACTTTAGCACGCGTTTTGGCTCCCAAGAGGGCACTTTAGCGCGTGTTTTGGCTCCCAAGTGGGCAGTTTATCATGTTCTAACCAGCCAAGGGTGCAGTTTAATGTGTTTTGCCAACCAAGAGGGCACTTTGGCATGCTTTTTTGGCTCTCAGGAGGGCACTTTAGCGCGCGTTTTGGCTCTCAGGAGGGCACTTTAGCGCATGTTTTGGCTCTCAGGAGGGCACTTTAGCGCACGTTTTTCAACAATTGGGCCATGAGGGGGGGGGCGCCCCCCCTTGTGCACATCACTGAAGACCAACATGTGTTAGTCTATCTCTCAGTTCTTTCAGACTTCATAACCTTGTCTGCACCACTGGTTCTTACTCAAGATGTGAACCTTTTAAAATAGGTTACAACGTCCCGATACAGAGCACTGTAGTTTAAGCAAACATTATTCAAACGGGAGGAAATGGTGCATTTTGGGGGAACTATTTTCTGCTGTGGAATAATCCACATTTGGTGCTTGATTTGCTGACGGTAAGAAAAATAATCCTTTAATTAGCTTGTCATGAAGTGGGCTGGGTTTCATCATCTTCCTATTAATAAGAAGTAGGTGTGTTGTTTTTTTCTCATTCCCACATTTGGTGATAAATTGCTTAAAGGAAATGTAATAACTTCTAAACTTAACCACTTCTTTTAAATGAAATGAAAGGTCACATCACGGGTCAGATTTTTGAATGCAGAATCTAACCAGCATAAGTGACATCAATTCTCAAAGAAAATACTTTAAACAAATTACTTCAAGCAATTCACTTAAACAAGAGGTAAACATTTTATTAATTCTACTATTATCACAGCACAAAATGAAGGATGCTTGAGGGTTTTACCTGACTCGCAGTTTGCATCTTCACTGCAGCCGTCGTCAACAGAAACCTTCTCGTACTTGCCGTGACCCGTCACCACAAATTTATATCTTTTACCACCAGAGCTGTCCTGAAATTCAGTTGAGAAAACAATATTCACCAAAGACGGATTCACATTTACACTGAAACCTCAGTGTGTTCTCATCAATGAACCACAGTGTCACTGATGCGCTGGCATGATTTCTTCTTGTTTAAAACACCATCAGGTTTAATTTCCTTGAAATATAGCAGCATACAGATCACATTTAGTCTCTGTCTGAACTCCAAGATCTGAATGATGCTGCTGCAGCCACAGGGGGGCAGACTTTTACAGACTGCACTGTCGAGCTGAGTTGAGATGATTTACGCCAGATGAATAGAGGTTTGGGTGCGGTTGCATGAGGCAGAGAGGAACACAAAATAAATCAGCGTGTTAGAAAAATAATGAAACTAAATTGAGAAAGAAAAGGTCAGGAAGTTCTCAAACAGGTAAAGAGTTGAGAGAAGTTGACAGAAGTAAACAGTTGTTATAAACCTCGTGTCACAGACGGGAAACTTGTTGGGGAAAAAATGAGCACGGGGTTGAAAAAGGTTCATACATTACTGGAAATTCAGGGTAAGATTCAGACATACTGCCGGTTTGAAGGGCGAGCTGCATCTGCTCCCATCCTCACTTCCTCTCACCCACTGATTGATGAGATCAGCGACACCAACTTTTAAACCATCTGCATCCTGACACAGAAAGGAAGAATGTTTTAATTGGCTGTGGCAAAACAAATACCTGTTTTTATGTGCTTCAGAGTTAAGGTCCACCTGCATCTGAAATGTCCGTTTGTTAGATTGCTTGCGTTTAAAAGCATTAAATAGTGCAAGCAAATCATGCATCTTATGTCATGATTAACCTTGGATGGCGAAACTTGGACAGTGTGTTGGTTCCAGGCTTCTCCGGCCTCAAACAGGCATTTCTTGGAGGAGACAGGCTCGGTGGGACTCGTCAAATCTGTCAGCACGTGACTGCCTGATCTGGAGGAGGAGACCTGTGAGACGGTGAGATTCAGAACTGTGTGTGCTTTGTAGAAGGAACACAGTGTATAATATTTTACAAGCTAAAGCAACACATTCCTGCAATTTATAGACTACTTTGAAGTAACAATACCAACAGAATGGCTGCTTATCTGTTAGGGTTTCTTTTTAGAGAAAAAAAGTAAGTAAGAGTTGCTCCTGTTGTCTTAGAATCACAGTTAGCAGTTTGTGGACATACTGTCAGGGTCTATCTGCGTATTGCTTAAGTCAATAAGAGGGAAAAAAAATATCCAAATGATTGTTACGCAATGGGGTTTTACCTCGAGAGCGTGTGTGTACTGCTCCAGTTTCTTGTCAATCTTGGAAACAGGAACAGGTGGCAGCGTCTTCTTTATGCTGCTGGTGCTGTAGAGGAATGTATAAAAGTTCAGATCAGTCAAGGTCATCGTGTGATTATGTTATAAATCAGATGCAGCTGTTGCACAGGCAGCGTGTCCCTGCTGCACATGAACCAAATACACTGAAGGAGAACTTTGGAAAATAAGAAGTAATGTTTTATTTAAGATGTGAGTCTGTTTGGGAAAGTGGTTCTCAAACTGATTTATATCAGGGACCTCTAAACTGAAAATCGACAACGGACCCCTATTTCATAAGATTTTTATCCAGTGTTCCTGATTTTGCTATTAGATGTGTTATTACAGAAAGTATATGAAACACATGAGCAACACAGTCATACATTCTGTCCTGTTGTTGCATTGCTCCCCCTGGACTTCCCTCAAAGACCCCTGAAGGTCGCTGACACTAACTGAAAACCACTCTTTTAGGAGATATAACATTTTTGGTTGAACCCAATTGCACAACCAAACTGGATTTTTAATCCTGGGAATATTTCCAAGAGGTTGAATGGCACTAGAGACCGACAGAATCTGACGGGTTGAGTAAAACCCACTGCAGTTCTGAAGTGTTGTAGCAGTGAGTTACTCTGACTGTTTTAGCGTATTAGTCAGTCAGTCTTTTAAATCTATCTTAATCAGTGTTGGGGAGTAACGAATTACATGTAACGACGTTACGTAATTTAATTACAAAATGTACGTAATTGTAATCCGTTACATTACTGGGAGAAAATATGTAATTAAATTACAGTTGCTTTTGGAAATTTCAATGATTACGACTTAAGTTACATTTGAAAAATCGCCGCCAAAGCTCGGATTTATCAAATAGTTTTTCGCCCCCCTGGATTCATGTTTGTTTTTAGTTTTTTTCATATCAACATCCTCCTTCCAAAACTGACGCTTATGATTGGCTCTCTCTGGTCATGTGCCATTCGACTCAACCGACAAACCGTACGGCGGCAGTCAGACAGCAACAGCGTCGGCGGCGCACAAGATGTTCCTGGGCTGGAAATACAAAAAACACTTAATACAGACAGAAGCCAGGCTTCCCTGTATTACAAAGGTGGCTCTCTTTTTACCCGGCTAGATCACCATGGTAACTTATGCTTAGCTCATAACCTGGTCCCGACCAGGTTCTGTTCAGAGTTTAATCATAAAATCGGTTATAAAAGCGCCGCTATTTCACTATTCAACTCATTTACAGCTGACGTCACCTTTACTTTGAAAGTCCAGTGGAGCTGGATCAGAACGGAGCATTTGTGCGGAGGGAGAGATCGCGCTGATCCGCTGCTGTTTACTTTCTCTCTGAGCGTCTCCGCCTACAGATGTTCAGCTGAGGGGATACGCTGCTCAGCTGTTGATCCGACTCGTGTCAGAAGGTCATTTATTTACTTTTATATACAGTCAGTCACCACTGAAAGAAGTTGTGCGCTCGCAGCACGACAGATACTTTAACTTAATGTCGTGGCGATGAATAAATTAATTGTTTCGCCTATTATGTATTGCCCAAACGCAAATCTTGAGTAGGTCTACTCTGTTTTCTCACATTTAAGAAGGTCTTTGTACAGAGACAACATGAGATTTGCTTGTAGCTACAGCACCTAAAAAACCACTGTAACCTATTTTCATACGCACACCAGCCTCGCTTTCAATAAAACACACACTAGCATTTTATAATTGCGATCAGTGAAATATATGAAAACAATATAAAACACAGTTCAAAACAACAGTTGTTGTTGCTCTAAAGCTTCATATTTAAAAGCAGCTCAATGTAGAGCTGTCAGAAATTAAAATCAGCCTCCTCTTGTCATATTTGGAGCAACACTGTTGCTTCAGGCTGTGATCAGGCTTTTTTGTATCGCTCATACTCTCTGCATTAAAACAACCTGCTCCTCTTGGCTGAAATCAGCCCGTTGTCGCTCCATTTAGTGAGGAAGTGAGCCTCCTTCGCAGTACAGGCCTAAGGTCAGACTCATAATATATGGTTAAACCTTTGAACTGAAAGGTTTATCACACTATAGGTCTTAAAATGTGAAAATGGTTAGCAGTTGAGAGATTTCATTCAAAATTAAGAAAAGTAATCAAAATGTAATCAAATGTAATTAGTTACATTACTTTGAGAAAGTAATTGAAATAGTTACACTACTATTACATTTTCAACAGGGTAACTTGTAATTGTAACCAACTACATTTCCAAAGTAATCTTCCCAACACTGATCTTAATGCATTAGAACACAGACTCACCTTTTCCTCAGAGACTCGGTTCTCTCTATGATCTGTGGAAAGAAACGACGATAACTTGAGAAAACACTTTGATTAACTTTTTCTAAGACTTTTGATTAAGGCTAGCTGCAGATCAGACCTGCAAACTGGCACAATGTTGTAATTTAAACCTCTAAATACTGACATTTTCCTCACAGAGAATGGCAGGACTGTACATTATTTTACTGGTTGTTTTTTTTTTAAAGGAAAGAATTTAAGAGAACCCCTCAAATTTGGCACATGGATGAAATTAAAATGAGTTGTTAAAATTTCTACTTGATTCTAGCTAACTTGGTAACCCTGGTTAAAAAGACAGGTCCTAGTTGTATCACATCAGCGACATTTGCTACATTTATGGAAAGACCAGTGGAAGGCACTCATAATAATATACCATATTTATACAGGCCTTTTCAAAACAAAGCTACAAAAGGCCTTACTTAAAAGACAACATTGATAAAAACAACCATAGAAAAATCAAGTTAGACATATTGCAAAAGTAATATAAAAGATGTAATTGATTCTTCAAACCCCCCAAAAAAAGCACAGAAAAAAACCCATGAAAGGCACAGAGTGGTAAATTCCACCTGTTACATTCCTAATCTTAGGGCTGCTGCTGACCTTTGACCCTGACATTCGTCTACTGAAGCACTCACCTTGCATTTCCCATCTGTTGAGACTTTGCTGTTCGCTTCATCCTATGAAGAGACACAGTGCGCTGAGATGCAGATGACTTCAGTCTCCAGCAGCTTACTAACTATAGGCAGAACTCTGACATGCAGTGCATCTCTCGTTATTCAAACATAAAATATGAAATCAGTCCAGCGGATTTGAAACAAATCAACTCTTCACACCTCAGAGCAAACAGTCAGCTGACACATGCACAAGACTTACTGGGTAAAACTGAATGAGGAGTTTCTGGTGGACCAGCAGGGAGCATGAAAGAGACAAAACATGTTAGCATGGTTAATATAAAACAAGGCAAAATCATTTTTTATCAGTAATCCATCACAGTCATTTGGAGGGATAACTGACACAATTATTTTGAAGACTGGCAGCATGACCCTGGTGTTTCTTCCATTAGTGATTCATAATAATTGGTTTTATGATAAAAAAAAGTTCTTGACTTGAAATGTAGTTAGAGAGGAATCCTTCGAAGCTTTACTGAAATTCGTGCAAGAGCATGGCAACTGTTTTGACCAAACAGAACATTGTGCTATCTCTGTAACATCATCGGTTAGAGAAATCCGAGATTTACTACTGCTAACTGCATGATTAAAGGTAATTTGAATCCGGAAAACGTTATTGTACGGACCACCAGTGGTGTGACGAGATACCTTGAATGTTGGGCTCATCGGGCCGTAGCAGTTTAACGACTCATCGCCTTCGCTGCTGCTGCAGAGAGAGCGTGTAGATCTCCTGGTCTCCTCTACGCTCCTCCTGCCCTCTACTGACTCTGGACTCCTCTAGCACATCAGAAAAAAAACGTCAACAACTGTTACTATTTTATACATAGCAACTGGTCAAGATGAACAAAAGTTTTATTGTGTTCAACGGTATAATCTCAAGAACAGTTTCCCCTCACATCTGTTCTTTCTTCTGCATCCTTACTAAAAATAATGGCAGAAACCTTTAAAAACGTGTTCACGCTGTTCACCCATGCTGTGTTATTTGGTGGCAGAGGACTAATGAAACACTGGCAAAGCACCAGCGGTAAAAGTAGGAATTTGTTACAACATCTTACATCACTGCTGCTTTCGTCAGCTCTCACTTCTACACCCTGCGAGCCAAAGCTGAGTTCTTTCACTTTATTGCTTTCAGATTTGAAGCCAAATTGTATGAACAATGAGTTCTAATAAGCATGCATGTGTTTGATTACATGTTTCATGAAACACTGGGAAGAAAAAAGCAGAACTGAACTGCTTAGTAGTAAAAAAGCATTGTATGAATTAAGCCAAGGTCAGTGACACAAAATGTGAAAACGTTGTACATAACTAACAACATACAACTTAGAGATCCAGTCATGAAGGTAAAAAGTAAGTGTGTTTGATGGGGGCCACCATGACTTGTGGACATTAAAGGTTACCTTATGGGGTTTAATTTACTTCCTTTCTTGTGCACGATTGTGCACATGCATAGGCCCGCAGGTGACGTGATTCGCATTCCTGCAGAGAGTTTCACACTACTCCTCTCTATCTACAGGACGCAGCGACGTGCCAAGAAACACAGCAAAGGTAGGAAAAGAAAGGGAAGAAGAGGAATGTATGCTCATAAACATCAATATATAAAAAAGCAGGTTTCAAACTTGGAGGAAAAAAAAAAAAACAGGTTTGGAAAAATTTTATGAGGACGAAAATGGATTCAGTGTGTTGGTTGCTGAGAATGTACAGAATGTGTTTTAGTGAGAAACACTGTTTTTGTGAGTGATTTGCCTTAGAACAGATATCATGTCAATCCATCCAATAGGCTGTTATGTATTATGTTACATAATCAAAAGACCTGGCAGTTCAGCCTGAAGATAACACTTAATCTATACTCATATGTGAATGTAGAATGTAGAATTAGATTTTCCTCATGACTGGCTAATAAATGGAAATTGTGGTCTGATTGCAGTGCTACAGGAAAGATCGTCTAGTCTTAAAAACATCTCTGGGGACCACGAATATCCACACCACAATTTATGGAAACCGGGCCGTTCGTTTTCAAGATGCGTTGCTGTAAACTAGTGTAGCCGTTTGTCAAGGATACATCTTGAATATTCACAGCGTGTTTGTTACAATCTGGACGGTAGTTTCCAACATGTTTTGGCGTGGATTAAGATGACGGATGAAAAAAGATCATCCGCCTGTCAAATGTCATCTTAAGGAGTGACAAAAAATACAGATACTCATAACAGCAGCAGAAGAGGCAGCAGTAGTAGTTAAGTCAACCTGTTCTGACATCTTGTACTCTTCCTCTTCCTCTTCCTCTACCCCCTTCTCCATGTGTCTCTCTTCCCTCCTGAGGCGAAGGACTTCCTTCTCTTCATGGGTGAAGCTCAGTTCCTCTTCTTCCTCCTGATCATCCTCATCTCTTGGGATCTGTCGGGTTTCTGTGGACCTCCAGTCTGTCTGTAGAGCGGCCTGCACCTCCTCCTTTTCCTCCAGCTCCACCTGCCCATCCACTCTGCAGGCTCTGCCACTGTGGCGATCAAGATTTAAAGTGAAAAAAGATGTGGATTGGATAAAAGAGCATGTTTACATCCCAGGATAGGAACACACCATGCATGAACCAAGAGATAAACTATTCATGAGAAAACGTTTGGGGTTATTAAAACATGCCACTTGAAAAAGATGGAGATGAAGTAAGACAGGAGTGGAGAGCACACCGAGGCTTCATCGTCCCTGCAACCAGGTAAGACGTCCTGTCTGCCGGCTGACCCGTGGCGTGTTGCAGCCTGGTGTCCTGTGGCAGGAAGACCGTCGAGCTGAACGATGTCCTGACTTCTTTTCTGTTGCTGGACATCTAAAATGAACCAAAAGCAAAGCAGATGACCTGTTACTTTACAGTTACGATACATGAATTAAGAACTAAGATCATTTACTTTAGTTACATCAAAATCGTTTACATAATCAAAGGAAAAGTGGCAAATCCTCGTATTTGTGAAGCTCGAGCCATGCAACGTTTTGGCATTAAATTTACTGAAATGATGGAAATAGTTGCCAATCCCCTCTCTGTACATCGACCGACCATTTAAAGGATGATTGAAGTTATTATTATTCATCCTGAGGGGAACATGGATATCTGAACCAAATTCTGTGGCAATCGATCTAAAAGACATTTCATAAGAAAATCACAAATGTGAACGTCATGGTGGCACTAATGGAAAAAATAAGATCACCTGTGGAAACAATGAGTGAGTCCTTCGTAAAGTCATGTTGGAGGCTTAAAATGTACAAATAACCAGGACTGAAATCATCATCATCTGACAGCTAAATTTGCAGATATGTGAAAAAAGTATATAAACATAACACAGCCAAATAGGAGACAACCAGAATCAACAGTAGCTCCACCTGAAAGCCCTATTATTGACTGTATTGATCTGATATGTGTTGAACCTTCTCTGGAGGTCTTGCTGAAGCTTCCTTGGACCGACCGCTTTGCTCCTCTTCATCCTCCTGCTGTTTGTCCTCTCCAGGCTCCGGTTTCCACTGTGATGTTAAAGGTCTCTGCACCCTGATCCTGCAGTCATCTGGCACCTCCTGATCATTACGATTCTCCAACCTGTGACTCCAGTCGCTGAAGCCCTCGTCCTCCTCCAGAACCAGGCAGCAGCTGGGCTTCAGATCCTCGTCCAGCCTGAGGACCAAACAGAGATCCTTTTAGTTGTCCGACTGATCAGTGAAAGAGTTTGATTAGAGGTTGATGAAACCATGTCAGTGGTTTAGTGAACTGATGGAATGTGTCCAGCTCTTTTTTCACACTTTCCTACTCAAAATCCAACAGTTTTCTCATCCAGTGTTTTGCCTGCTCTGCTTTGTGAGGGTTACTTGTATCTGTTGGATCAAAACGCAGCCCTGTCAAATAAAATGTTCTAGGAGCTATCAGCACAGTTTGTTTTCACTCATGCCTCCATTGTTTAAAGATATCCTCCATCTAGTTTACCCAATCATAGCGATGCCTTTTGTCAGGGTTTGTCCCTTGTTGTTTCTGATGATGAGGTTTCTAACAGGGCTGAGACAGTGTTGAGCCAGGAGGCAGGTGGCAGACGGGGCCTGCATCTCCAGGCTCCATGGAAACAGTAAACAAAGAGTAGCTGCAGCCTCTTGTTCCAGACCAGCTCACATCAGCAGACAGTACCTCATCAGTGCAAACAAAACTCCCAAAGGCTGAGCTCTGAGCGTTTCAACCCTCATGTAATAAATTTCAGGCTAGCTTGGATTGTGTTACATGCAAACATATGTCTGAACAGTGCAAACACATTTTTTTAACTAGGGCTCTCTGATTCTAACTTGATTTGGACGCTGCATAAAACCTAAATGAAACAGATAATTTGTTAATCCTTTTTGACACATATTCAATTATAAACAGCACAATTTTTTATTGTTTTACCTCATGACCTTTATTGAGTTTTGTAAATATATGCTGATTGAGAATGTGATGCCAGCAACATGTTGGGACAGGGGAAACAAAAGACCGAGAAAGTTATTGAATGCTCCAAAAACACATTTTTGTAACATGGAAAACTTGTTTGCAGAAGATTGCATCTGTTTTTATTTATGCTTTGCACAGCGGTCCAACTGTTTTGGAATCTGGGTTCTTAAATGTCGCCTTTGGCTGACTGTTAGTTGATCCTGTTTGTGTTTATCACCACCTCCATCAAAGACAATACATTTTCAGTCCTGTTTGTTTGTTGGCCTGTTACTTAGCAGTGTGTCTCGAAAACTCTTCAACACTGGAATTGAGGGAGAAATTGGAGCACCTCCAGGTGGCCATTTATGAAGAGTTTTAAGTTTTGACAAACATCTTCTGATATGAGAAAATCATTTTTTGCCTGGACTTCTTGGGTCAACTTGAACTTTTCAGCCAAACACATCTTCTGTGTTTGCCTGAAAGATTCACATGATCAACAGCCCTCGAAAAAAATTCTCTTCTATCAGAACTAAATCAAAAATGTTTGAGCTTCTAAAATGTTTGAATGAGATTCTTTTAAATGTCAAACCAACAACATAATTATAAACATTAAACATAATTATTCCAAAAGTACACATCAGCAAAGCTAGAATACAAACAACTTCACTCTTTTCAAAGATTTGACTTTATCTTCCAATATAAACAGACTGAGGCTGAAGCAAGTTGGTCTATCCTGTCAATTTTGTGCACTTATAAACTCTCTTTGTTTTAGTAACCAAACGTAACCATACACCTTAACCATGAGGCTAATGACTGAACCAGTTAGCAGTGCAGTATTTGATAAGTGAAGTGCATTTTACTTCACAGGGCTGTAAATGAGTCTGCTCAGCAGCGCGCAGTCTCAGGTGAGACGTGTTTCCCCTCGTCATATCTCCACGCGATCGACCAGAAACTGATGGTGCAGCAGCTTTCTCAGCTCATTCACCTGCAGCATCACTGGCCTGTGTAACATGACTTAAACTATTGATGACAAACGTGCACTCAAGTCTTTTCCCTTGTAATCAGCACTGTAGTAAGGGCCCCAATTAAGAAAATTTCAGCTGTAAACATCATGGCCTGTTCAACATCTGATCTGTTCTGTGAACGCAAACACCTGCAGAATCCATGCACTGGACGCAGATGTCGTAATGACTTGCCTTAAACACTGTATTAAAGTATTTCAGTTACATGTAAATGTTCAATGTAATTCTGTTACATAAGATCAATGTTGGGGGTCACATTTAATACAAAGTTTTGTCTATAATGTTGATTCATTGTGTTTTAATTAAATAACTGGATGTGTGATATGTTACAGGAGACTAAGTCTGGTTTACACGCTTGAATGAAAAATGTATGGATGTACAGTACAACAACATTCAAAAAACAAACCTTACTTGTATCCCTTTGACTGAGACTGCAGTGAATCCAGAGTCACATCCCAACACGCTTTGACATCTATACAATAGCCCTCCATTTCTAGTCTTGCTTTGAGATATTTGCAACTGAAGGCCATTACAGGGTGAAGTGGTGTAACATTTAGTGGTACTCACGCTGTGTTGTGTGTTCGGTCGTTGTGTTGGGGGGGCTCTGGCCAGGAAGGACTCCCCTCTCCCCTCTCCTTCTCCCTGCTTCTCCTCCTTCGCTCTCGCTCCACCTCCTCAGCATCCTCCTGGCTCCGCTGAGCAGTCACCCTTAAACCAACCAACATGGACACCGACGCCTGTCAACACACTAGTTCACATCCTCAGGAATCCAAGGGTAACTCTCTGAATGTAAATTTACCTGAAGAACTTAACCTGTATGTGAAAAGTTAGGAGAAGTATTAGGGGTTCACACTGATCTTTCAGATTATGATGTTTACCTCTTAGCATGCAATTCTCCAATTTTTCACCCTTAAGTAGCTTTAAGTGAGCCACTATCAAAGAGTTTATGCGCTTCCTGTTTCAACTGACTAAAGTGGGTATTTTTTTCGCAACTGTTGAGACATTGTCCAGCCTTGTTTGTAGTGACAACCACTAGTATTTCAGACAACACAAGATCTTTTCCTAACCCTAGTCAGGTGGTTTGTGTGCCTAAACCTAACCAGACCATAAACGTAACGAAAAGTACATTTGACATTTTAAGAAAAGTAATGTTTCATCATATCCATTCATTGCAGAAATCTACAAAGTTAACATTATTTTAGTGATCGGGAAGCTAAGTGTTCTCAAGTTGTGAGCAGAAAGTCTCCACTTTCAATCCAAATAATTTTTCTGCACATTGTAAATTACAGATAACACACCCTACTTCTTATAAAAAGATACTCTCTGTGAAATGCAGTAAAACCTGAAAACCCTTCCCTTTTTCTTCTGTTCTCGAACACAGCGAGCTCCACCCTATCATAATATTTGTCTGTTTCCTGACCGTCACATGCCTGCAGGTAAAAGGATGGGTGTCAACAACCTAGTGTGGAATGAAGGATCTGATGAATGTCATTATTTGCAGCAACAAGAGTAGGAGGAGATCATCTTTTGTTTCTGTTAAGAGAAAGTGAAACTGTTTCACACTCACTGACAGGTGAAATGGCGCAGCAAGACATTCAGCTAGACCGAGTGAAATTCTGCTGTTCGATCTGTCTGGACCTACTGAAGGATCCGGTGACTATTCCCTGTGGACATAACTACTGCATGAGCTGTATCAAAACCCACTGGGATGAAGAGGATGAGAAGAAAATTCACAGCTGCCCTCAGTGTAGGGAGACATTTACACCGAGGCCTGTACTGGTGAAAAACAACATGTTAGCGGATTTAGTGGAGGAGCTGAAGAAGACTGAACTCCAAGCTGCTCCTGCTGATCACTGCTATGCTGGACCTGAAGATGTGGCCTGCGATTTATGCACTGGAAGACAACTGAAAGCCCTCAAGTCCTGTTTGGTCTGCCTTGCCTCTTACTGTGAGAGTCACCTCCAGCCTCACTATGACGTGGCTCCATTAAAGAAACACAACCTGGTGGATGCCTCAAAGAAGCTCCAGGAGAGCATCTGCTCTCGACACGATGAGGTAATGAAGATGTTCTGCCGTACTGATCAGCAGTGTATCTGTTTTATCTGCTCTGTAGATGAACATAGAGGCCACGACATAGTCGTAGCTGCAGCAGAAAGGGCTGAGAGGCAGACAGAGCTCGGGGTGAGTCGACAAAGAATCTTGCAGAGAATCCAGGACAGAGAGAAAGTCATAAAGGAACTTAATCAGGAGATGAAGGCTATCAATCTCTCTGCTGATAAAGCACTGGAGGACTGTGAGAAGATCTTTGCTGAGTTAATTCAACTCATTGCGACAAAAAGCTCTGAAGTGAAGCAGCAGATCAGATTCAAGCAGGAAGCTGAAGTGAGTCGAGTCAAAGAGCTTCAGGAGAAGCTGGAGCAGGAGATCACTGAGCTGAAGAGGAAAGACGCTGAGCTGGAGCAGCTCTCACACACAGAGGATCACAACCAGTTTCTGCAAAACTACCCCTCACTATCACGACTCAGTGAATCGACAGACTCATTCAGCACCAATATACATTCTGAGCGGTACTTTGAGGATGCTCAAGTGGCTGTGTCAGAGGTCAGAGAAAAACTACAGAACATTCTGAGTGAGAAATGGACAAATATCTCACTGACAGTGACTGAAGCTGAACCCAGGAGCAGAGCAGAATTCTTACAGTATTCATGTGAAAACACACTGGATCCGAATACAGCACAGCCCTCTCTGTTATTATCTGATGGAAACAGAAAAGCAACACTAGCGAGTATACAACAGTCTTATTCTCCTCACCCAGACAGATTCACTAATTGGCGTCAGGTCCTGAGTAGAGAGAGTCTGACCGGACGTTGCTACTTGGAGGTGGAGTGGAGGGAAGGAGTTTGTGTGGCACTCGCATACAAGAATATCAGCAGAGGAGTCTCGAATGAAAGCAAATTCGGTAACAATGACATATCTTGGGCATTATATTGTACCAAACACAGTTATAACTTTTGGCACGGCAACATGAGGACTCCTGTCTCAGGTCCTCGGTCCTCCAGAGTTGGAGTGTACCTGGACCACAGTGCCGGTATTCTGTCCTTCTACAGCATCTCTAACACCATGACTCTCCTCCACAGAGTCCAGACCACATTCACTCAGCCTCTCTACGCTGGACTCTCTTTTTATTTTGTTGAAGACACTGCAGGGTTCTGTAAACCCAAATAGACAGAAGTCATTTAAGCGACAATAGACTGAGTTGAGTTTATTTTTGCTTCATGTTGGTTGTGGAGATATGATTGTTGTTTTTACTGCAGAAAGATCATCTGTTGGTGATTTTAGGCGGTACTTTGACCAACCCAATCACCAGAATAAGTTGGCATTGTCTATTTCTATATACCACAGATATTGTATGTTAAAACTTTATGTAAGGTTTACTCAAAACAAGCACTTGGTTAGGGTTGGAATAAGATCCTGTTTTGGCTTAAAATACCTGCTTTTGGTGCCAGAAACACAGCTGGAAAATGTCTTAAAAAATAATACACAGTTTTGTCAGAGGACAAGGGATCTCGAAGTGGTCTCTAACAACAGTCTGCGGTTTAACAGGCATCTTACGCACCTCTGTGTTTGCTCAGCCATGGAGGGTATCGCTGCTCATGATGATTTTTGTTCACCAGAGCAGACTTTTCTTTGCTTATAAAGTTCACTCTGCTCCAAATGTTTGTTTAATGTTTTTAATGATGTATTTGTATGTTGTTGTTTCTCTTCCGATGCATGGATCTTAAGCAAGCAAGCACCAGAACTTACTTTATCCTACATATAATGTTCTCTCCACTTTGTACATTTGTAAATAAATTTGAAAACATGATTATGTTACATTTACATGTTTGGCAGACCAAATGTCATTGCCATTCAAAATGAAGTGCAAAATAGGTATCATAAAACTGTAATCATCATGATCGTAATCAATTATTAGTTAATCCATTAGCTTCTGTTACATAGGTGAGATTGTGTTCAGACAACGTGATTGTGTGGATGAAATAAATCTGTAAATGAAATCATGGAACAAAAGGCAATAAACATTATTTACTGATGGGATATGTGAATGAGTTGAAGGTTTGCATGATAAATAATGTTGTGTTTTTCAAGAAGAAAACAAAATAAAAGGATCTGTAACAGATCCTTATGAGGGGAAGACAGACACTTTGTAAGTCAATATTATTCTGCTCCACCAACGAGAAAGCACACAAAATGTTTCATATGAGTTATTTGTCTGCTACAACGGTGAAAGGTACCTATAGAAAAGATAAGGTAAGACAATCTTAGGTAAGTGGATTTATACATTCTAGGAAAAAAATACTTGGCCCTCTGTTTCATAGAAAGCTCATTCCGTTTCCTGATCGGCTCTATAGTTTCCAGAGGGCGGGACTTGATAACAATAACTCTTTTTATTGTTGGAGCACATCTGGTGGAGCTTGAGCCAGCTGCTGTGCTGTTTCACTTAATTTCAATCTCCTGAGGGAAACAAAGAGGGAGCGAGGGAGGAGGTGAAGAGATGGAGGTGGAGGAGCAGAGCGGATGATGGAGAGAGACTTTGTGTGTGTAGACATCTCGTCATACTTATGGAGGTCTGGAGAAAATCTTGTCAAGAAATCGGCACAATGAGAACTTTTGGAAATTGTTTTGACAATATATTGGTTGGAAATCTCAGGGGAGCACCTGCATTAAGAGTTTGGGTACAAATAAGTTTTCCAAATCATGATGTCATTGGTTTTAGAGGATAATTGGAGTTTAGAACTTGGATCATGTTTTTGGAGATTTGGCCCTTGTTCTCACCAAAGTAAATGCTCAGATCTTGAAAGAAAGTTGTGCCTTCACAAAAAATGCCTTACTTTGCCAGACACATAGTCATACGCGACTAAAACCAAAGCAAAAACAAAAGCTGTTAAAGTTATTATCCAAACTGTCGGTAGTAAACACCCAGCAGTTTACACAACGTAATGGTGTTACTTTGACACACTGCATTTACCATAGTTACTGTTTTCCTGTCAAATGATGGATTATTATTGATGCTTCATGTACACACACCTTCGGTCCAAGGTCTAGATAAAGGATTTAGATAATCTGGCAAAGCCATTTTTATATTTAGAACTCTTTTAAGTGTCTGACCGATCAAAAGTTTTAGTATTTAACATGTTTCCACTGCCCTCCACGGCTATTATTCTGTGCAAACAATATCACAAAGTTTACATGAAGTGAATACAAGGTTTATTATGATCTAGAGCCAAGTTTAACAATCATTTTGTCTAAACTTAAATAATTTTAATCGCAACATTGCCTAATTGTTTCCTTGTTAAGCTGCGATGTATAGACAATTACACAAAGGGAACTTTGTACTAATACAGCGGTAGCCTAATAGGGACAAACTATTTTTATCTTGTTATTACTGTGGCCTGACATCAACTTAAGATAATCTTTTGAAGGGAACTCTTCCCTCTTCTCTTCTTCTGGTAGAGGCATAATATGAATTTAGTCACAAATCTGTAGCAACATCATGGAAGAAAAACAGGTCTCAAGTTTGTTGGTCCTCATTAAAAAATACATAAAACATGCAGACCATTTGCCTTTGTTACTGCCAGTTGCAACTAAATTTATGCACAGGCCTTCACCCGAAAATATGATTAATGTTCCCAACATGTCATCCCCTCAGTTCATCAAACATTTGGCTGAATGAAATCATCATTTAAAAATAGAAATCAAAGTACATAAAATTGTAAAAGGCTGATGCCGCAGTTGCTGAGGACACTGGCCATGACTGGTTTTGAGTCAAACAGGCTGCGGTCATTATTACGTAGGAAAGTGACCTACATAAGATTGCACACACAAGCGGGAGCCATATTGGCAAGACTCAGTCGCTGTAAATCGATTTGATGTGTGATAGTGCTGTTCTGGCGTCTTGGTTGGGCCATTTTTTGAGGGGTAATGGGTCCACTGGGGATGAGGTTTGATCGTCTGGACCTCATAATTTCTGCCTGAAAGGCGACATGGGGAAGAATTGAATCCTTCAAGCACCTATCAGTGTTGCATGTTTAAAAGTTTCAGCCAACTACAAATAACATATTTTACTCCTGACTTGTAATAATAAACCAAAGCTGTTTTCAGTGAGCAAGTCATGTATCTTATCTTATTAAGTTATTATCTTATTATAAAGATAAGGATTTTGTGTGAACAGGAAAAGAACTTGTGTTGATATGAACTGTGTTTATATTGTGTTCCTTGCCTGCCTCCTGGAAATTACAGCATACATCTCAAAGTTTTTCTATTAACATAATTAGGAAAATTGCATTTTTAGCAGCCACCAAAGTGGAGGGAGGGGGATTCAGTTGGTTGTAATCTGCAAACTCATCACTATATGTGACTAAAGAGGTTTTATGGTAATTAATGCAACACCGTGGCTGACAACTGCTGTTAGAGCAGCAATTTGTAAGATATGGCCAGAATATCAGATGAAAATGGAAAGACATTGGATAAAAACAGTAGGACCTCGGGACAACAACAGTATTGACAGTATGGCAAAGACTTCTGTGTAGCGTGTTGTCTACAGAAGTCTTCCTCAGCCCGTCCTCAAATGTAATACCACACCACACACGACTGTCCAACAACCCCATAGATTCAGCTGGCAGACAATGACACTGTAAATCATACATAGTCAGAGCTTTTTTAATTATTGGGTACGTTTAGTCATCTGATTGTCAATCTAATAAATTCATTTAAAGATGAATTTGGCCCTGATGCAGCATGTAATCTAAAAAGTAACAAGTAACTAAAGTAATTAAATTAACATAATGAGTAAAAAGTCCAATATTTGCCTCCAAAATGTAGAGGAGTGGTATAAAGTAGCAGAAAATGTTAAGTACAAGTACTTCAAAATTGCACTTAATTAGATTCCATCACTGCTCAAGTGCAATAATGTAGCTTTTGCACCAAAAAAGAAAAAGCATTTTGTACACATACTATACTCAGCATAATTGGGAAGAAATTTGAGATACTGAATGTTTAGGAGACATTGTTGTTTTTAAACACAAAATTCAAAAAATAAATCTTTCGGGACTTCGTAAATATCTCAGTGATGATTCACACAGTCCCTGCTGATTGAAGGTATTGTGTCTGTACTGATCTCCAGACTCTGCTGGGACATTTACCGTGATGCTGTGAGGCCTAAATGTGAAATGAGCAAATTATGGAGGAAATCAGCCTGATATGCATCACTTTTTCCACCATTTACACAATGAGGCAATGGAGGCCTGGGGAATGGCATTTTCTTTGTGCGTGTGTGTGTGTCTGTGTGTGAAGTTGAGCAGGAGGGGGTTCAGGAGTCAGCCAGATGATGTCATGGCCATTAAGGAAGTTGCAGCTATAAAAGAAGCCATTGAACTCAGGGCTCAGTGTCATTTTCAGTGAGGTCATACGTTAATGTTCCACCGATCATGGGGGAAACTAGAGCCTCACTGACAATGAGGAGCAAGTAGTTAGTAGCAGTGATGAAAAAATATAGAAAACAACACAAGACATTAGGCTCCCGTGGCTGTTAGAGGAGTAAATCAGAACAGACTGTATCAAGTGGACAAACAAGGCATACGATCAGCTAATTGGTGCAAAAAACCAAAACAAAGGTGGAGTTCAGACTGATAACTGATAACTTGAAGTGTCAATCCAATTAACAAATGAGGTTATGGTAACGTTCATGTTTTTCACCTAAACACACTGGGTCCATCCTAAGGCCAAACAAAGGTGTTCAGTGCATTTAAAACATTTACAGAACCAACTTTTTAAATAATTTGATAGCTGTGCCTCTACAATCCTTCTGAAGAGTAAAAACAAACTTTTTCTTGCCTTTGGTGAACTTTTTCTGAATTAGGTCTTTTCACTGTTAGATCGAATTTAGATAAAGTACAGTATGGTAGACGAAGAGAAACAGTACCAGCCAATTACATTTGTTGACTTGTTTGATGAAACCAAAACAGCTTGTTTCATTTGTGGTGTGAGTGGAGCTCTGAAAGCCACGAGATGTAGAAAAAATAAACATGCTATCAGTGCAGTTTGGAAGCATACCTTAGTCAAACATGTTAATAATAATAATACAATTATAATGAACAGCTCGCTGTCGATGGTGATGGTTACTGGAGGTGGCAAAAGCACACACATTCTTTACTCAAGTTGAAGGACAGCTACAGATTAATAGAAAAGAGACTCTAGTAAAAGTATAGGTGCTGATTTAACTTCTGTACTTAAGTAAAAGTAAAAAGTACAGGCTCTGAAATGTACTCAAAATATAAAAGTAAAGCTAGGTAGCCGAACCTCTTTTCATATCGATAAAATCTAAAGGTTAGGAGGATCTGTTCAAGCTGTTTGTAAACGCAGCAGATAGACAGTTGACATCAAATACCAACAATTTGGGTTGAAAAAGCATGGTAAATATTCAATAATATCCCTCAAATGCATTAAAGTTTCAAAAATTAAGGAGCACAAAAAGTACAGATATTTGTGTTAAAATGTTAAAGTAAAAAGTTCTTATAGATACCTATTTGTACTTAGTAACTTCCCTCCTCAGTTGGCTGCCGTATTTTAGCAGTAAACTAAGGGCTGCTCATCACCTTTTAACATCAGGTTCCGGCCAAAGGCTTTGTTCAAAGTACAAAGTTTACTTGAGTATTTCTATTTTCTCATATTTCATACTTCTTACTACTTTGCTTGATACCATATCGGCCGTGAAATGTGTTAGGGAATATGTTTTATGGTCGCAACCACAACACATTAAAGGAAGTGTGAAGAAAGTGAACACAAACTGCTTTCCTTTGTGAGATTCTGGGTTGTGGAAATTTAGTGTCATCTGTGTCTAGTGTTAGGTTCAAACTATGGATGGATGGGTAGCACAGATCTATGCTGAAGTGCAGGACTTGAGTCAGTGTAATTAGCTGCATGATGCTGCTCCACTTCTGAAAAAAAATATCAAATTCCACCAAACACAGCACCAAATTTGATCCTGCAGTTACAAGTAAAGAAAACAAACTTGTGATATTCATGTGTAAAAGTCATTTGTCTCTCACCTGATGAGGTTCTGCAGGAGCTGTCTGCTGGAGCTTTTCCTTCTGATGGGCTCCGACATGGTGGACTGGACTGCTCCTGGTCTGCGGTCCTGGTTCTGGTTCTGCTGCAGCCTCTGGTCCTGGATCCGACCTCAGTTCTGGTTCTGGAGATCTTTACTACAGCTGCTCTCTTGTTCTTCTTCTTCTGACTCTGTGGCTCATGTTGGCTTCTCTCTCTCTCTCTCTCTCTCTCTCTCTCTCTCTCTCTCTCTCTCTCTCTCTCCCAGTTCAGTGCAGCTCTCTCCACCCTCCATGTGGTTTTCATTGAAGCGTTTTGACCCCCCCTCTCTCACCCTAACAAGGGTCACATGACTCTCCCAAGGGGAAAAGTAAGATGATATCATAACAGTGGATCGTGGTAATATAATATTCATGTATGTCGTGAATATTCATGTGAGGGAAGGGACAGAGTGAGTCAGTTTAATTATTTATTTCATTGCACATAAGAAAAAAAAAACACATAGTTGATCAGTTAAAGATTGATTGGGTAAGTAAAAAAACAATGAAAACAATAACTTCAGAGAGAAATGTGCAGGAAGAGCCAAAAAAACCCACAAGGGCTTGTTGGGTGGCCGTCCTAATGTGAAACATTCAACATCAAGACAAACAAATAAAGTAGAACAAACTGATTCTGTGTTACGATTATCAATTCTTGCATCAGTCACTGCACTTTATAAATGCAACAATGCTTTGAACATGATGTTTTACCCTCCACTTAGTTTTTGTTCTAAATAACAAGTAAATACATTTCGCTACATTTCTAGAAATATCAGTTTAGAACTTTTCTGGATATTAACTGAGAATGTATGATTTCCATACATTTAAAAAAAGAAAATCGTTAAAATACAAAGTCCTGTTGACTGTTAAGTGGTTTATATTTTTGCATTATACTACTTCAATTTTGAGCAAAGCCCTTCAACAGATGTGTGCGAGGTTTAAGGTCAAGTTGTCTGGAAGGATTTTTCTGTTCATGTCCAAGTAAAAAAAAAAAAAAAAATTGTAATCAATTTATTCAGTCAGTGAAGATGATAAATCATGAATTGATAAACACAAAATTTAATATACAAATGTATTTGTTTCAAGCTGATTAAACTTAAAGGTTACAGTTTTTCTTTTGAGACCATTTCAGAGCATATAAACATGAGTTCTTTTCACTTGACTTGAAATAATGAGTTCAGTCAACTCATAGAAGAAAGTTTCCAATGATCAGCATATTGGCAGACTTCCCAGCATGCATTGTTTGAAAAGGTAAAACTCTCCTGAGACTCGTCTTTTTAAAAGTTTGAAGAAAACATCCGTTATGGAAACCTGCTGCGTGTCTTTGATACATTTTAGGACATGGTTGTTTTTTTCACAATAATGAAAACAAAGCTTACCACGACAAAGGTTAGATTTTGAATTCAATCTTTACCCATCACACTTTTTCTATTTACAATGGGGTAACTGTGAGCAGCTTCATGTAGTGTCTTTGTGGTAGTGCTGGAACAAAGTAGCACCAATAGGATGCAGCTGTTCTTTGTGTGAGATGAAGAACTGACTCTACAAAATGACAAAGGCAATTTTAATTGTGTCACTGAACAGTTGTTGAATCAACTTAGTATCATAAGTTTATCAAATATGTACTTAAGTTAAGTTAACTTTAAATTGTGTTTCACAAAAAAGAAAACTTTTAAATGAGACATATTTAGCCTAATTCAAATATTTAAGGCAGCAATTGAACTTTTAAATTGAAACAGCCCAAAATCATTTACAGTGTAGATGAAGATGGTGATGTTTATGCTTTGCTATTTTTCAGAATCATATTTTACATTAAAACCCATTTGATAAGCTTGTAAAATGCATCCATCCATCGAAACCTTGTATCCTTTTCAGGGTCACGGGGGCTGGAGCCGATCCCAGTTGACACTGGGGGATGGCGGGGTACACGCTGGATAAGTCTCTGGTTCATCATAGGGCTGACACATAGGGACAAACAACCCGCGCGCTCACATTCACACCTACGAACAGTTTAGAATAACTGATTTTGCATGTCTTTGGATTGTGGGAGGAAGCTGGATTACATGGAGAGAACCCATGCAGACACGAGGAGAACATGCACACTCCACCTTACCCGCCATGCTGCCCCTGTCAAATATAATGAATTATTGAATGATTGAATCAATGGCCCCCAACAGTTTTGATATGTTGAACAATCACGTTAAAGCAGTATTGGGAACCACAGGTAAATTAAATAATAATATCTGCAAAACTACTTAAGTGTATATAAAGAAGATAAAACTAGCTTAACTTTTAGTACTTTTGATATATTATCATTCAGAGATATTTTTCCACTAAATCAGAACTTACTTTTGACATTTTCAGAACATTTTTCTGATGATACCTTTGTCTTGATAAAAATATTTACAATTTGTAATAAAAAAGCAGAACAAAAATCTCAGCACAGATAAAATACACCCTGAAAAAAAATAAAATAAAAAAAATCTTATCTTATCATGCATGCTGTAAAGAGTATTTTTAAATTACTGTCGTTGTACTTTTACTTTGTGGCTTTGAAGACTTCCACCACTGTCAACTAACATTTTTGTCCAGTAAAGGACCTTTTGGAAAAGAAAAAAACAAAAAGTGTAATATAGTCATTTTTGTAAGATGAACACAGCTGTGGTAACATTCAAACACGTTTCTATAGACTGCAGGTATATACTTGTAAATCTTTCACGAAGTTTCTTCGTTTAGAAACTAAACTTGAATGAGATCAGATTTTAGAATAACTGAATTACATCAAGTGCAACTAATTTCTCTGCCTTCATGGTGCTGGGAAATGATCTTGAACTCTGTAAACAGGATGTGACTGCATGCCTGAAAACATAATAAAGACAGCAGATAACTGACTGGAAAGAGGACTTTCGGACTTTCCTCTCTTTGCGCAGGTACGAGCGGCAGCCAGAGAACGAGTCTGCGTTGGATCTGGTTACTGTTCTGCAGGTTATGAATAAGATATGGCAGCTCAGAACAGGAGCAGCTGCTGGAGGCCACGAGCTGATCGCTTCTGTCCACCTCTGAACACTGAGTGTCAACACTGTCAGAGCAACAGGACTCAAGACCACCTGGGCTGCTGTCTCTTTGTTCGTTTGTTTGTTTGTCTGTGTTTAGACACTCAGATAAGAGACTCAGCTCTGTGTTTCCTCACACAGAGACGTAAGTGGAGCTTTTTCTATTTAATAACTCTCTCCATGTATCAGTCCAACACTCACAGATGTGCATTAGGTCACCCAGGCATTTCCAGCCAACACTGATTTACACACACACACACACACACACACACACACACACACACACACACACACACACACACACACACACACACACACACACACACACACACACACACACTGCTTCTTGCTCGCCCACCCCCCAAATCCCACAGGAGCTTGAAACACTCACAAACACTCCACAAAACGGTTGCCACAGCAACAACTCCCACAGCACGTTATACCACAGTCTGACTGTTGTCAGAGCTCAGTTTGAGGCCGACAGGGTGCCAACTTCAACACTTTCTTCAGTATTTCCCCCGAAGGAGGAGTTCAGTTTAGAGAATAACAGCACGAAAACACAAAACAGAGTGTGTTGCTGTCTAAAACCCTCACAGCTGACTGCTCTGATCGACACGTTCAGATGAAGGATTCTTCTTCTTGTCTTTTAATAAGTTCATAATCAATCCACATATCACAGTCCCTGTAAGAATATTGGCTGCATTAGTGAGGGGCATTTGTACACGTTCCCATGAAAAATGGCTTTTTATCATGAAGTATTTGCTGCTTTTTATGATGTTGACGCCAAGAGTCTGTTTTAAGACGCTGGGACAATGCAAAGATGTTGATGAGAATGAGATTACAAAACTAAACTTTATAGCACTTCTGCTTCACTTCACTTGGTGGAACTTGAGATCATCTGTAGAAAATCAACAATAGTTTCGCATTTTGTCAATTTATTTTTTATTTACTGGAAGTCTATGGATTCATCTTCACTGACTGCTGCTCTCTGAAGAGACCTGCAAACAAAGTTATGTTTATGTTTGTGTTTTTCAACAAAATGCATCAGCTTTATTTTTAAAGCTAAACAAAGGTGTTGAGTGCATTTATTTCACCATTTGAAATTCACACAATAAGATAATGATAACAGATAATGAATGATAATATAGTAAAATAAAGTTCCAACTACATGAAGTATGTCATATAATTACTGTCATATAATAACTTAAATGATCCCCATCTCCTTACAACTACATCATATAACTTATTTATTCACTTAAATGTACAAATACCAAACAGGGCGTTAAAAGTGTTACTTACTGAACCTTGTTCTATTTCCTAATGTATTTAACCTCAGAATGATCTCTCCTTACTGACACACAGTGCTTGCGCGGGTTGAGTTTTACGGATGAGTTACAGGGTCAGTTTGCACAATGTGTAGATCTGATTGGATGACTTGATTTAGATTTTGTTGCGTCATGAAAACGTCTTGCTGGATGTATTTGCAGCTTGAGCAGATGTGTCCCCTCAGTTCATTTCACCTGGAGTGAACCTGTCTCTGCTCTCCAGGTTGACTTTGTTTGCTTTCATGCAGCTTTGCATTGGATCTCTGTTCACTGTGAAATCAAAACTTTTCCCTGTTGTCTCCTGTCTGCAGTAAGGTTGACAGGCATGTTACTGTTTAATAAGTTTGCAATACAGTTATAAGAACTTTGGTCTGATTCTTGGCCAGAAGGCTACAGCTCTGCTCTCTCTTACAGGCTCTAACAATCCGTCAGTGTCTCTCACTGCAGTAAACGTTGCCAGCTGTCCCGTAAAGACGCCATCACAGGGAGGACAGCAGCCGCTGCCGATCCAGACGGATGAGAGAATGGATTCAAAGTGAGTGACGTCAAGAAGGAGCCTTCAACAGCTAATCTAAGAAAGTTGGAGTGAGGTTGTTGGAGGTGCACACAGCTTGAAAGGAAACACTGCCTCAGGAGGATATGTCTTTGTGTCTGTCTAACAACTGATGGATGTACTGTCGCACTGAGGCAAGCCTGAAATCTGTCACAAGAAGAGTATGGAAAACTAGAACATTTCTCAAGAAAGTTTGTGTATGCCTGATGCTTGGTTGGTAAGTATAAACAGAGATAGCTGTGTCTGTCTGAGAGGGAGGGAGAGAGGGAGGGAAAGAGGAAGGGACAAAATGGCCAACAAAAAGATCCCTAAATGAGCTGCCATGGATATTAGACTGACACTTAGTAGAAAAAAACCAAAGATGCGGAACATGAATATTTAAAGGAGTTTCTGGCTTGATAAAAGAACAAGCAGATACAGCTTAAACATAGCTGGAAAAGTGGGAAAAAGAAATAAACTATAGAAAATATACTGTGTGTGTGTCTGACTGTTGTTGAGTATGTGTGCGAGCACACTTTATTTCATGGGAAAATACCTCCCAAACTGCTGGCATTGAAAACACAAAGTTTTTACATCCTGAGCGACAGGGGCAGTGCCTGAAGGCATTGATGTTGATTGGGAAACAAAAGGAAATTAAAGAAACTGGCATCGTTCACTCAACTCCAGACATTTAAGCTCAAGTGTAACATGGGAGCTGGTGAGGGTTGGCAGTGCTCTTGCAGCTTGAAAGCCTGTAGAGCCCAAAGGGAACATGCTGAAAAATCATATGGGAGAATCCATAATGACAAGTATTTGGAACAATATATAGTGTGCGATGTACTTTGCTCATCAGGCACACTGAAAAGAGCACACTGGATGGACATTAGGGCTTACATTACTGTTCTGTCGCTCAGTCGTCGATAGATATTCGTGGTGCTTAGAGTATCAAAACTACTGGCCTTGATGAGCTTTACCACTTTTTCTCTAGCACAAGGAGGGAGTCAAAGTTTTGACTTATTCAGTGAAATATCTCATCAGTTGGTCAGGCTTTTTTTAATTTTTTTTTAACAAACATTAATGGTTACCAGCGAGGAAAAAGTATGAGGATCACCAAAGTCATTAAGTATTCCACTACTGACTTTGGTGATCCTCAGACTTTGCCTCTCGCACAGTCATTGGGTCAAAATCCAAACAGGTCCAATTCTTGTCTTATGACCAATGATCTGCAAAACTAACGACATTCTCATCAGTCTCAGCTGTTTAGTCCTTCCTCTGACATCTTAATGGTCACCACCTAACTTATCAATTAATAATATATTTAATTCTAAAGAACAGGATTAAGAACTATTTGAGCACTGAATGCACATATTCATTGTCTTGATGTGATTTGATGTTTGTTACAAGTCAGTCACTTGTTTCTTCTATGTGAAACTTTTCATTTTGCTTGTTTTGACCTTTTCCCTCATGTGAAACTTTCAATAGTGCCGTCTTAGCCAGGACTCCCTCGTAAAAAAGATTCTGAACCTCAATGGGAATATTCCTGGTAAAAAAATAAGGTTAAATAAAATAATCTAATGAATAAATAAGAACTTCTAAACCATCTAGAATCTTCCCTTGACCCACAAGGTTTTTCATTTATCTGCAACAAACCTTTAACATCTCAAAAAATCTAGACATTTTTCTTAGCTGCAGTTGTTCTGCTGTTGATAATGTGTTCTAGCCACAGCACCACATACTGTAGGTGGTAGGTAGGTGTGTGAGCCCGCTGTAGGGTCAGGGGTCAGACTTCACAGTTCTGCTGGCTGGTTTCATGCTCAAAGTTTTGGGAACGCATCGGCGCCTCACAAGTCGATGGTATTTCCAATGAAACTTGCTGTGTGCGTGAGAGAGAGGATGTTTATCAGTGTGTCCGCAGCCTGTTAGAAAGAGTGTTTTTGCCACCTAGTGAGTATCTAAGTGCACTGCACAAGAACTTGAAACCACAGACACTCGCCTTGTCTGCTGAATACTAAATGATCAGGTCGATCTGCAACAACATCAATTCCTTATTAATAGCTGAAAAAAAATGTTTAGTAGTTCAAGTCTCTCATTTATTACCTTTAAAACAAACAATGTAAATTCAGCATTATGGTTAACTTATTATCAACTCATAGCTTACAGTGTTAGATATACTGATGGAATATCCAGCCACTCATTGGTTTCTATTCTACGGAAGAGGATTAGGGCCACACATGAATTTTTTTTTTAGTTCTGACTTTAATCTCAGAATTCTGAGAAAAAAGTCAGAATTCTGAGAAAAAAGTCAGAATTCTGAGATTAAAGTCAGAATTCTGAGATTAAAGTCAGAATTCTGACTTTTTTCTCAGAATTCTGAGATTAAAGTCAGAATTCTGACTTTTTTCTCAGAATTCTGACTTTAATCTCAGAATTCTGACTTTTTTCTCAGAATTCTGACTTTTTTCTCAGAATTCTGACTTTAAAGTCAGAACTAAAAAAAAAATTCACATGTGGCCCTAATCCTCTTCCGTACTATTCATATCCACATGTTGTCACAAAGATAATCCTTGACAATAAAACATCATGGGCGTTACTTTATACTTTTCAAAATTCAATTTTAAAAAGAGAATGAAATTCAAATATAAAGATTTAAAATATCATGTTTCTGCAGAAACCCAATAAAAACACGACATTGTCAAGATACTGTCGGCTATATGTCAGACAGGAAATGTGTGATTTTATCTATGAATCAAACTAACAGAGCTTAGGTCAACTCCCAACAAAAGGTAAGTTGGGAGTCCATCTGCTAACTTGTGTACAAGTTTGTCTCTCAGAAGCAAAGGTGGAAATAGTGTAGTGGCAGTATAGTGCTGCAAAACCTCCAGCAGTTGTCGAGGAAGGAAGTTGAATGACGTCACCTGATCAGACCTCTATATAGCCCACTTCTCCTGTCTGCTTGAAGCTAGCAGGTCGAGGCTACATTAGCCTGCTACTATCAAGACACACATTTTTCGATATAAACTGAAAAACCAGTATAAACTGGAAGTTGAGTTAGATTGTAGGTAATGTAAGCACATGAAGAATGAAGACTGCATGGATTACATAATGTCTTAATATCATGAAATGAAAAACAGTTCTAGTTTAGCTCCCAGCTTTGTTAGCAATGCATTTTTGCTAGTCATTTCATTAGATAAAGCAGTTCAGCCACAAATTCAAGCAAATCATTTCAGAGCGCAGTTCATTCTGCTTTTTTACCAATGTGATTCAACTCTTAGCTTATTTAGGTAATGCAATTCAGCTGCCATTTCTGCCAGTTTGACATTTCAGCTACCAAGTTTTTCACCAATGCAGAGCAAAGCATTTAACATTTATGATTTTTCAGTCATTCATATCACAATTTTTAAATGTTCAGCAATTATTTTATGTTTATCTTTAGCTTATTTTAGTTTTATTTTCAATTTGAGGCACTTCCCGTCTCAGCCAGCAGAGTTCGCTGTTGTCCTTGGTAGACATTTCTTCCAGCTGTAGGGGGAAAGGCGATGGGATGCTGGACAGGCACATTTATGTCCACCTTTCTGGTTCACGCAGTGGTGGGAACATCCTCCATTCTTCCGACTGCACTCATTTATGTCTGGAGGACAGGGAGTTTTCCAAAACTCAGTCAGTATAAACATTTTATAGAAAATATTTACACATAAAATTATTTGATATCTGGCTAATTATTTAATTGTGTTCAATCATTACATTTCTATTGCCAAAATGTGTCATCAAGCAAACACACTTGTCCTACATATCAAACTTAACACTGTTACAGACGTGTGTGTGTGTGTGTGTCTCGATGACACCACTGACCCTTGCAGTGTCGCCCGTCTCTCTGCAGTGTGTATCCTTTGGGGCATATGCAGTGGTGCGAGCCTGGCAGGTTGACACACTGCCACTCACATTTTTCCTCCAGGCACTCATTTATATCTGTGTGGAAATCGAGCAGGAAGAAAGGAAATCTTTATCTTCCCTGAGGAGCAATTTATTGCACAGCAATGAAGGTTAGAACAGATTCAATAAAGCAAGAAGAAAATATTCTCCAAAAGGTGATGGCAACATTACAACTCCTGAGCTTCTTATAAAAGTATGTGCACTAATGAGCCTCCCTACCTACACACTCCTCCCTGAGAGCTGGTGCAGTTGAATTCTCAGATGGCATTGTTGGCTGCTTCCTGAACCCAGGTGGACACTCGGCGATGCAGCTGTGACCGTCTCCAGCTAAGATGTGTCCATACGAGCAGGAGCATCGGTAGGATCCTGGTGAGTTGTGGCACTGCTCCATGCATGGCCCGAGCCCCTGATTACCAGCACACTCATCTATATCTGGGTAAGGAAGGTAGAATAGAGACCTTAAGCCTACACCGTTGTAATTCTATTTACATATTGTCTTTTTTGTCTCATCATGACGTGACATACAAAGGTACTGGGACAAAGTTGCACTGAAAAACATATTTCCAGAGTTGGAAATGTTTGGTGCTTCTTTCTCAGTAACATTTATTTAAGTACTTAAATAGAAGATAGAATGAGATGGCTAATCACACGTAATAATTAACCTAACAAAATAAACTCGAATGGTATCATGTAGGAACTAACCAATCATATTTGTTGTATGGGTCATTCCAGCTCACCCAGAATAGAGAACATCTTAAAAAAACAATAATGTAAAAAAAATTATTTCAGTCATGGTAGCTTGCGAGATCCTATAGTGGTACTAAAAATGACTTTTAGAATTTGGGCCCTAAATTTTTAACCTGATTGAGTTAGGATTTAATATCAACCTTCTGGGAAATACTAAGGATAGATTACAACCCGTATTTGTGTAGATAGTTGCTGCAGAATACTCACAGTGATCAGATTAATGACCAAAAAAGGATTTTCACTTCACTGTGTAGTATTAACTGAATTAGAAAATTAGTTCAGAAAAATCAGAAACTGCGAAATAATAGATGTTTTTTGAGCTAAGGAACCAAGATTAAACATCATCAACTGTTTATTTAACAAAGCCATTACAAGCTGTAACTTTCAAATTACAAATGAACCCAATGAAAAACAAGCTCATATACATAAAGACCCAGAAGTCAATCGACGAACTTCACCATACCTAGAGCCACGCTGCTGTAGCATGGCCAAAAAGAGAACGTCATGGTTCACAGTATGTATCGCAAGCGTCTCCTAACCTTGGCAGTGGCTGTCTGCAGACAGAAGGCTGTAGCCAGCAGGACACTGGCAGTGGAAGCTCCCGGGAGTGTTAACACAACCGAACACGCAGCCTGTTACAGCTGCAGGCAGCAGGCACTCGTCCACATCTGGAAAGATGGTGAATGACGTAGACGAAAACACTTTGCTCATAGATGTTAAAGACATTCACAGACTGAGAGGTAATAACGCAACTCCACGCACACACATACACACCTGTGCAGGAGGTCTGATCGTGAGCTGGTTGATATCCGTCAACACAGCTGCACTGAAAGGAACCGAACGTGTTGATGCACCTCTGCTGACACTGATGCTGCCCCTCCACACACTCGTCTAGATCTACACACATGTAAACAACACCAGTTACATACAGAGATAAAACGCAGACACATGTCTTGCACTGGTTTGAGTGGACGCAGATGAAATAAAACACACTCTTCATGTCAGTCCGACAATAACACACAGTCTAGGCTGCAGGGAGATGAAAGAACAAGAGCAGCAGATGAAAGGTGGTCGTCTCCCCTGCCGCTCTGAATGAAGCTAGAATCTGAACCTCATTGATGTGTCTCCATGTTTTGCTGGCTGTTGTGGCCCGTAACGAGTAAACCATAATACAGATGTTTTTTCCTGCTTCCTGTTCTTCAGAGACAGGAAACAAGGATGTGCAGAGAGGACTCAGAAAAGTGTGTATATCAGGTCTGCCCTCGTTTCGCTGCCATCTAGGAAATCACCATCTCCCCAACCTGATGTCTCTCGATATATACCTGCCTCTTCTGTGTCGATGGTTCAACACGTCTCCATTTTCTGACACATCTCTGCATATAGAAAGACATGTGGACAAGTTCTGATCCAGAATAAAATGAAATTATTTGAAATAACTTTTCTTTACTGAGCAATCTGTCAGACAGGAATGTTTAAAAGCCTTGTTTCACTGCAGTGGAATTTTCAAAACTATAATCACTCAAACTACGATAGTCTGGACAGGACAGTCTGTCAAACCACACTGATAATAACACTGTTCAATAAATAATAGCAACAGCATCCACTGATGGCCCCCTCAAATGACAGGTTGTCTGTGAGCAGGCACGCGCAACTTGACACAATACACAAAGTAAAATGTCAGTCTTTCAAGCGATCGTGCTGCCATAAATTTCACAACCCACTTACGCTCGTCTGCGGGCCATGAAACATCAAACACATAAAACATGTGACGGAGATTCCCTGCTGTGCTGGAACATGCCTCGGTGCACACTGTGCTGTTATTAGGAAGAGCCCGGGAGGTCCGCACAGGATTCAGGAGAATGTTACATTCACAGTGAAAGCCCCGGGGGAACGAGAAAAAACACATTAATATGCTCACCGCGACACGTTCTTCCGTCATCCAGCAGAGTGAATCCAGGTCTGCAGCGGCACCCGGTCCTCGTCTGGTTCTGGTTGGAGCTCTGGTTGTAGTGCTGGGAGTGAGAGCACAGCTGGGAACAGCCTCCGTTGTTAACTGAACATGGTGTCAACTCTGAAAGGCAATTCAGGTTTATTTATAGAACAATTCACTTCATTCAGTTTACGCATGACAATTCATGGTGCACTTTGTAGTTTTGGAAAATAAATTAACACTCAGATTTTAATATCTACATAATAATGAGGCAATAATACAAACTGGAACAACACAACACTGGAAATATAAACATAGCAAAGCAGAGTGAAAATGTGTTTATTTAGTCATGAAAATGTTGAGTTCATTAAGTTAGTTTGTTCAGGCATTTAAAGAAAAATGAAAATCTTTCTCTACTGATCCAAATGTGTTCCCCAAAACTATATCGTGCACCTTTAAGAAAATGTTTAAAATGAATTTAAAAAGACAATAAAAGCAGAGGCAAGCAAAAAAAATAATGGTTACAGATCAAAAGTAAGTTATGACTCAAATGTATTGGAAAGCCACGTGAATGTTTTAAGCCCTGATTTGAGTAAGCTTTTCACAGTTTTAGCAGACCTCAGGCACTCAGGCAGCATGTTGCAAAGGTAGAGAGCATTAAAAACTAAAACCTGCTTCTCTTTGCCTGGCTTAGATCTGGGAGGATCTGAGGGGTTTAGATGCTCTGTAGCGTACAAGTAAATCAGAGATGTATTCAGGCCTGAGGCTTCGCGCTTTGGCGACGGGCAAAAAGATTGAACTATCTATCCTGGACGCACAGGTAGGCGGTGCAGTGATTTTAGGACCAGGCTACCGATCCACCTTCTTGCTGTTTATGCGGTTAGTGGCAGCAGCATTGTGGGAAAGCTGCAGTTCCCTGACTGATTTTTTACTCAGGCCTCTGAAGACACCATTACAACAGTACTGCTGAAAATTAATGCATGAGCAAGTTTTTCTGTAATTTGTTTAGACAGAAATTCTGTAATTCTTGCACAAGTTTTTAGGGTGATAGTAGGCTGATTTCACAAATTGTCCTCGTGTTGCTGTCAGACGCTGAATGTCCATTACAACACAAAGACTTCTGGCTTAAAAAGTAGGTGTAGAGGATGCTGGTAAACAGTCCCTTTATCCAGATTCACATCAAAAGTTAACGTTGTCTGTTCTGGACCAAGACCCGACTTCCACATCCAAGTTTTGTTGAAACACTTTTTATGTAACGCTGCTCACAAGCTACCAAACAAACAAATGAATAAACAAATGGACACGGGTGAAAACATGATCTCCTTGGCAGTGGAAAGAAAGACCAAATAGTTACGCTAGGTGATTTGGCAGCTCATGAATCCAGTGATAGTATCAAAAATGTTACTGAAGTAAAATTCCAGTTCAGGAACCTTTTTACAAACAACGAAACAATATATTTTTTAAAAACTAGTATTGTACACTGGCAAATAAATATCTTTAACCAATCTTTTTCTGCATCACCACATCTTCTCTTTTCCTTGCAGCACAACTGCATCGTTCTCAAATGAATCAAAGACTCTCTATGAAACAATGACATCACCTACCCCGACAAACAGGTGTGACTCCGCTCCAGGTCCCCCCCTGCTGGCAGTAGCTGTGCACGTCTCCGTGAGCCAGTGTATAGCCCGGGTAGCAGGCGTACTGTATGTAATGCCTGTACTCTCCGGGACCTGGATTCTCTACATTACGGAAGTAGAAGGTCCCGTGAGCAGGCACAGGTGGGTACGGGCACACTGGGCGTCTGCTGAGGCTCAGAGGCAGCAGAGAGGGTCTGGAGGTGGCGTTCATCGTGATGTTGTGATGTTCAGGCCAGTGAGATCTGGGCTCAGCTGTGGTGGAGGTGTTTGAAGGAAAGGTGACACGAGGCAGCTGGGGTTTCGTATTGGACTGGGCTGAGCTGGTACTTACGGAAGTCAGAGCAGAAAAGGAGGGAAGAGGAGTCGATAAGGAGAGTGCAGAGGAAGCAGGTGAGGGAGAACTGGTGGAAACGAAATAAGCAGGAGTAGATGAAGTGTGGGTTGAAGTCTCTGTGGGCTCCTCATCGTCTCCTGAACCAGCCTGAGAGAAGGAAGGATACAGGGAGCTAGTTTCAGCCGGTTGGTGTTCGCCTGCAGTTTGTGAGGAGCCTGGAACTACTTCAGAGGGAGTCGCATCATCCTGGGTTGAGACAGAGAGTGGAGACGTCGGTCCAAACACAAGTGGGACAGAATGTTTGCCAGCAGTACTCGTGACAGCGGTGACAGCAGGTGTATGGGCTGCTGAAAATGAAGGTGGTTGAGTCGTTGATCGATCGGCTCCTGGCGCCAATGATAAGGCAGATGAGATGGTGGGAGATGGATGTGATTTAGAGCCAAACATTTGTTTAACTTCGTCCACCCTTTCTGCTTCCTCACGTGAAGCTTCTCCCTCTGAGCCGTCTTTCCCTGCTCCCGCTTCTCCTCCTTGTGCTGCGTTTGCCTCCTGAGCCTCATTGTGAGTCGTCAGGGCCTCATCTTTGGTTTTAAGACCGGGAAATTGAATATGCTGCTGCAGGGGGATTTTGGGGTTAGTCACTTTAACTCTCTCACTGCGAGACATTTGAGATGGCATATGAGACATCGAGACAAATTTAAGGTTGGCTTCCTTGGAGGCAGTGTGCACGAGGGTGTCGTAGTGGGATTGTTGTTGGGTCTTCAGCGCTACGGCAGACTGGAGGGTCTGGAGTGTGTTCGAGCTCATCATGTCAGATTCTGACAAGGAGAAAAAAGGCAAAAAAAAAGGGTTTGTTTGCATATCAGTTTTAAAGGCATAATTCAGCATTTCTGCAATAATCCAAATCATATTGAAAAGTCCCACAGGCTTTTTTGTTGAGGGAACAAGAGCAATGCTAACTTCCAGACTGCACTTTGGTTTAGGGTAAATTGCATTACGTGCGGCAAGAGACAAGTGAACAATCTGTTCATATCCAGTCTTTCTGCTAAGCTAATTTAGTAGCCAACGACAGCTACAAATTCAGGACAGATACAAGAGAGAGATCAACCTGCTAATGTTACAGTGCAAAAAAAAAAAAACAACAACAACAAAACAAGACGAATATTTTCTAAAAAATAATATTTCTGCTCACCTTTGCATACAGGCTTTGTGCTGTTCCAGGTGTGGCCCTTACAGTATAACATTGAGGGCCCGTGTAGCCAAAAGCCAGTATTACAGCTAAACACCGACCAGGAGCCATCCTCATTCATGTTGATCGATCCGTGGGTGAGTGGACCTGGGTTGGAGCAGCCGGAGCCTGACGGAGGAGAGAATGTTGTGGAAAGTGATTCAAAGTTGGAATCTGACCGGTGAACTTCATTACCTTTGCTGCTGTTGTCTTATCAACTGTCTGCTGTGCACTGTAATACAAGCAAAATGTAGACATACCTGAACTAAAATAAAGACACACAATTTAACATTATCCTTTTCATGCATCTACTGACAAAAACTGAAACTAAAATATTAAGGTATACAGTGAAAAGGTCGTGATGAAGCATCTCACCAACACAGACCGGGGTGTCCCGGGACCAGCGTCCAGACACACAGCTGTTGGTTTTGTATCCATGGAGCTTGTAGCCGGGACGACAGCGGAAGATCACCAGCAGTCCTCCGTAACGGAAAAACGTCTGCCCGTTCTCCAGGTGTCTAAAACCACTGCATCCCTCAGCTCCATGCACTGAAGACAGTTTCACGATTCACATGAAATCCTGCTATAGTTTGAAAACAGTGAATCACCAAACAAGCTTGAAAATTATCTTGATGAAGTACCTGGAGTGTAGAAGAAGAGCAGAGCGACCAGTGCTGCCAGGAGCCCCATCTGAGCACCCACCCTCATGAGATTCGGAGTCGATGGGAGGTTAAAGAGAAGTACTCAGAGAAGTGAAAGTGGGAAGTTTATATGTGGTTGAAGATTGAGGGGAGGAGAGACGCGGTCTGGGATTACTACAGGATAGGCAGATGTTTGGAAGGCAGGGAGGAAGGAGGGGTGAGACGGTGCATACGCAAAACACTGACAGATGGATAGAAAGGTATCAGGGGAGACTGTCTTCTTTTTTTTTTTTACCTGCTTCATAGTAAACAGCAATTTTACTTGTTGTTTAAATATTTAGAGTGATATCATGCCTAGAGAAATAAGCTGTTGTTGACAAAAAAAGCGGTATTATCCAAGAAATCTGACACTAAAACAAGCAGTTTAAAAATGATTAGTCTCCACACCTCCCGGTTTGTCTCTCACCCTTCACTTCTGGAGCCTTTTTGCAGCTGTAGGGTGTGTGTGTGTGTGTGCGCTTCAGTAAAATCTGAACCCATCATTTACTCAGGCTGACAGGATGCCTGGGCCTGTTTAAGTGCTCTCACCTTCGGTAAATTACAGTACAAGAAGAAGAAGACACACACACACACACAACACACACACACACACACACACACACACACACACACACACACACACACACACACACACACACACACACACACACTGAATCACAATAAAATATAGACAAAATGCAACAATTAACTTCCAAAAAAGCTATTTTATTCCTTTTTGTTAAACCCCCCCACAAACCCTAACTTCAGCAGGAGGGTTTTTTTCCCTCTAATGATGAAACCTCATTCAGACCATTGCAGTGAAAACACCTTTCATCACATTCATTCTTAGTGTGGATGGTGGAGTTGCTGGGAGAAATACGCTAAAAGTTATAACAGAATCAGTATAGATTTTTTGTTTAAGCTGTTAACACAACATTTATAAAATTACATCATAAATAAAGCCTAATCCTGTAATACGTCTTTCATGTTCATTATAAGTACTGGTTTACGTTCTCTTTTGAGGGTCAAAATGGACGAATAAAGACGCATGCACACACAGTCACAGGTCCGCCAAATCGCTCTGAGTTTAATTCTGTTGCTTCGGGTCTCATACACCATTGTGCTGCTGGGAGACTCCATCAGCATGAGAGAAGTATTCTGCATTATTGTTGCAGAGAAAGCTTCTCTGGAATCTGTTGTTACTCCCAAACCAGCGCACAACTCTGACGAAATCACCACAATACCTGATTTGGTCTGATTTAAGCCTTAGCGATCAATCTGGACAGCGCTGCGTCACACTGGAACTCCTGCTGTAACTGCTGTACACTATGTTTCTCACAGGCGTGCCATCAGAGGGTGACATCTGTACTAAATCAAACTGCACCTAAAATACGTAGCTCGGAACCTGTTTCAGACTTCTTCTAGCAGTTTCTTTTTGACTTGGTCAAGGGTCCTGCAAGTTCATGGTTAACTTTTCTCTGCAGCTTTATGCCAAGAACTTCCATATTGCCGCCAACATGGGGTGGCAGTGGCTCAGAAAATGAAGTGGATTGTCCAGAAATCAAAGGGTTGGCAGTTCCTCCTGTCAACATGCAAAAGTGTCCTTGGGCCAAACACCGTAGAACCAAATTGCTCCCAATTGTCAGGTCAGCTCCTTGCATGATTGTTTGCTGCCACTGATGTGTGACTGTGAGCGTTGTTTAAATGCAGCCATTTCCCATTGAAAATAATCCCTCTGGATACTACTTTATGGCAATCCATCCAACTAAGTTGTGCCATTCCACACCTAAATGCTCATAAATGTCAGCCTGTGATTGCACTAAATGAAAACTCTGGAAGATGACCAAAGTCACAAGGATTCAACGTCAAGGAACAATTAAAGTTGGTACCCAAAGGTATGTCAGTGTATGTAGTTGACATGGATATATTTCACTGTGCCGAAAACTTTGTTATGTTGGTGGTTCTATGAAAGGTCAAGCAATCACCAAATCGATCGATCCTCGAGGGAAGGAGAAAATCTGTACAAAGTCTGAGTTTATGAGATGTTTTACCAAAGCGGTTGCTGCCTGGCTGCTAGTTTTGCTAAAAATAATCAACAAATATATTTTTTTACCAATAATTGTTTGGTACATCATTGAATCACTGCTATTTGTGTGTGTACGTGTGTTTACATGTGTAAAAGTAGATTAGTTTCTCTAATCTAGAATCTAGACATCAGTTTCTCTGCTGATCACCAACTTAGCATCCAGGTTCTTCCCTTCACGAATACTTCTCTCTATCCGTCTTTCCGTTTAGGTGCTGATCCTTGCTGTCCAGCTTGTGGACCACTCTGAAGGCCTCTAAGAACTCGGTGAAGTCTATACTACCATCCTTGTTGAAGTCGATGCTCCGGGCGAGGTCATCGATGGCTCTGTCGTCGATGTCAACCCCCAGGTGGGCGCTGAAGAGACGCCAGGTGTGACGAAACTCTTCGATGGAGATCAGACCTGACACATACAGCAAACACCTACATCACTGAACTATCAGAAAAATATTCTGAATTATAGACACAACTCCTTAAAAGAGATCGAGTAATTTATTTATTTATTTTTTTTACCTGAATGGTCTTTGTCTATAATGTTGAATATTATCTCGATGTCTGTCCTGTATCTGAACAGAGTTTCAGCCAAGTTTGGAGTGACCTGAAAGGAGGAAAAGACAGAAAATAACAGTACATTCCAAAACAATCCACTAACTGTGTTTAATAGCAGCAGGTCTAGAATAAATACTACAATCAAGACTAGGGAAAATTCTAGTTTAAGTAAAAATATCAGCAGAAATAAAAATCTGAAGTAAAAGATGTGAGATGTCACTGATGAAGCATCTCAGTGCTGTAAAGAGTCGGGATATCACTAAGTCAGCAGAATTGAATATGGTCCGTGCAGCATGTGAACAAATAAAGACACATTAGGGCATGAAGAACACAAAAAAGCTGGCAGCAACTCTGTGTCGTTTACATGTTTCAAGCTTGGCAGAGTGAATTAAGTTCCACTAAGTGCCTTTATCTATGCACATATTTCCTCATGTTACAATTTCCTGCATATTTCTTCCTCATGTCATTACTGATCTGTTCAGGAAGCCTTTCCCATATAATAATAAAAAAAAAATTGTTACTACTACAGAAAAGCCTCAGTGTGTTGCTGTCTCCGAAAGTCTCCCCTTTGGAAAGATTAATTCTGTGTGCATGATAACACGCTTGAGGAAATCATCCAATCCTTTTCCCTTTCAAAAAACCGCAGCCTCTTTGGGTGGGCTTCAGACCTGTGACAAAATCTGACAACCTTGGGAGAGGCTCAAAAATCAACTGTCTTTCTCTTAAAAACTACACCTTATACAAATACACTGTCATTAAGTTCCTGAAAAAAAAAAAGATTCTACAGGCATCAAATAAATGTTGTGGAGTAGCAGGTACAGCATGCCCCTTTGAAGTGTAAAAAAGGTAAGCTAAGGTAAAATACAAGTATCTCAAACAGTCCTTTAAATGACAGTACTTGAGTAAATGTACTTGGTTTTTTCTCTGACCTGAGTCAGAGGATTTCCTGGGACCATATCCTCGAAGCAGGAGTGATACTCCACACTGCCATCTGGTGCCAGACGGGCTAAGTGTGGACGCAGTGTCCTCCAGGGCAGGTCCAGCCTCAGTACGGTCTCCAACACCAGAGCCCATTCACTGACTGACACACTACCTGAAAAAAAAAGGAATGCTTAAATATAACAACTACACGTGAACCTGGGTGAATACATGTGTATCAGTGAGTTAAACGGAGGGAGAAGAGCCCACCGGTGTTGTTGTGGTCGTACTGCTCGAAGCCCGACATCAGCTCAGAGCGATGAGTGAACAGCTTCTCCTTCAGGGCCCTGAGAGCCGAGCCTTCAGCAGCTCGTACTCTGCAGACACACACACATGCAAACACGGGTCAGTAACTGAGATCAAGATTTTGTACATAACTTACAAACATCTAGTTCCATTATTGATTAATCTGTCAATTATTTATCAGAGTAATCCATTAATCTTTTAGTTTATAACTTTTCATAAAATAGTGATGATGCATTTTAGATTTGTACAGAGCCAGTGGCATCTTCAAATAGAATAGCTTGTTTGGACTACTACTACTGCCTGGGAGACGTAGTCTGTTGTATCATGTGAGCTGCTGTCTTCACAAGAAACAACCACCTTGTCATGTTGTAAAGATTTATTGCATTTATGTAACTCGACTTCCTTTATTCCTATCTGACTCTCTCCCAAAAGCCATGGCAGCATTCAACCAAATTCAAGTGAGACGCGCTATTACCTTGAAAAATGTTTGTATTTCTCTGTGTTTGGACTTTGTTGTTTGTCATTTTTTGACATTTTAATGCAGAAATGATACATGTTATTGCTTTAAGACCAAGATAATGCAGAACATCCTCAGATGGGAGATTCTGGTGGTTGATAAATAACCTGAATTGTTGATTAAATGTCAAAATTGTATTGAATCCTTTAAGTACTTCTACCGCCAACTGTGGCTAATCTGCCACATTTTGCACACACACACACACACACACACACACACACACACACACACACATACACGTGAACAGGGGCAACAGGGCACTCGTCGGACTCCAATATCTAAGAGGGGACTCCTGTTTCTGGTCATTTTGAAGAAACAAAAATATAATAGTATAGCTTCTTTTAAGGTCTTTTACCATAATAGTACTTCAAATGTGTTCTTTTAATTTTTTTAAAGAAAAAACCAAGAGGGGACTTGGATCCTTCAGCGATGTCTACCTATCAAAGAGGGGACTTCCATATCCTGCATTGGAGCTGTCTGCACCCATTCTTTCACCTAATGATAGTTTGTTTACGAAAGAGATTTTCATTGTTTCTTTCTGAAGTTGTTAATTAACTTTGATGTCATCAATATATAAACATTTCTATGGAAAATGGAAAATACGTTTTACCTGTAAATCAGAAGTGATTTGGCTGCATGCACAAATACTTAGTTACATTTTAGAGATCAATTACACCAGGACATTAATTTTAAGGGGAATGCATATTCATCTACTAAATAATACCATTTATATTCTTTAAACCTGATTTGTCATTCTGTGTTAATATCAAAATATTAAGGTTTAGTTCTAGTGGATGGCTTAGCCATTTACCAGATCTTCTCTGTATTAAATTGAGGAGCCAAGCAGAATTAAAGGAAGTAACAAGTACTTCCAATAAAGGATAAAAACAATCAGGATAAAGTCAAGAGGAAAAGGAATATAGTTTCCTTTCATTTTTAATTCATTGCTAACAATGGATCTATTATAAACATCCCCAGGAGTCCCCTGTTAGCTAGTGTATTACAGCAAAAGTTCCCTCTTGGATAGCATGGAGCGACACTCACACTCCAACATGGAGTGTCTCAAACTCAACTGAATTGTGTCTTCAAATATTGTTTTCTTTTATAACAATACATTAAGCTCAACTTTAGTAGATTTCCCAGGTTAAAGCTTCAGTCTCTATGAAAGTGAAGGAGTACAGGGAAGGCGAAAAAAAAAAAACCAATGTTAATTTAAAATTTTAAAAAAGGAACAACCTGGATTAAGCTAAAATGAAGATCACCAGCAGTGAGATCATTGTTTTCATGCTTAAGCACAAGCCTTTTTCACATTTGAATCCAAAAGAGCGCAGCAGAATTTCACCCCTCACCGCATCTGAGACTTTCACACATTGTAGGATGCAGAGAATTGGTGCAGGATTCCTGCACTCAAAGGGCCGTGAGGATGGGGCTACTGAAACATCCCCAGGAGTCCCCTGTTAGCTAGTGTATTACAGCAAAAGTTCCCTCTTGGATAGCATGGAGCGACACTCACACTCCAACATGGAGTGTCTCAAACTCAACTGAATTGTGTCTTCAAATATTGTTTTCTTTTATAACAATACATTAAGCTCAACTTTAGTAGATTTCCCAGGTTAAAGCTTCAGTCTCTATGAAAGTGAAGGAGTACAGGGAAGGCGAAAAAAAAAAAAACAATGTTAATTTAAAATTTTAAAAAAGGAACAACCTGGATTAAGCTAAAATGAAGATCACCAGCAGTGAGATCATTGTTTTCATGCTTAAGCACAAGCCTTTTTCACATTTGAATCCAAAAGAGCGCAGCAGAATTTCACCCCTCACCGCATCTGAGACTTTCACACATTGTAGGATGCAGAGAATTGGTGCAGGATTCCTGCACTCAAAGGGCCGTGAGGATGGGGCTACTGAAACATCCCCAGGAGTCCCCTGTTAGCTAGTGTATTACAGCAAAAGTTCCCTCTTGGATAGCATGGAGCGACACTCACACTCCAACATGGAGTGTCTCAAACTCAACTGAATTGTGTCTTCAAATATTGTTTTCTTTTATAACAATACATTAAGCTCAACTTTAGCAGATTTCCCAGGTTAAAGCTTCAGTCTCTATGAAAGTGAAGGAGTACAGGGAAGGCGAAAAAAAACCAATGTTAATTTAAGAATTTAAAAAAGGAACAACCTAGATGAAGTTAAAATAAAGATGATCAGTAGTGAGATTGTTGTTTTCATGTTCAAGCACTAGGCTTTTTCACACAGAGTCGCTGCATTATCACCGCAGTGGCGGTTTGCCGAATCTCTGCCATTGTTTGTTCACACAGAACCAAGCAGCTCCAGTGTAAAGAAGAACCAGTGTGTAATTCACACAGAAAGCCAGCGCTGCAGATCCAAAAGAGGCATGATGATACAGATCATGACATTGAGATCTATGTGTGTTTTTTCCCCCAGTGTCCTCCTGTTAATGTACCCTCTGACTGTTTTAATCATATCGATGCAGCTATAATGTGTAGTGATTAAGATGTTGACCCACCAAACATCCTGGAAAGTGACAAAGTTATGTTATTCGCTCTAAATTACATAATTACATAATTACATAATCAGCATCAGAAAACAGGACGCTGTCTGACTCTTTCACTTGCGGTGAGGGAGGCTGTTTTCTGGGGAAAGTTCACTGTAGTCTCGTCAGGAGGGCTGACTGTCGTGGTGATTTTTTTTTCAAGACAGTAACTACAACAACACAATAGTGGAAGGAGACAAACACTTGGGGAATTAACTCCTTTGGACCCTGTGTCCATTGGAATGGTCATGACATATTTCTGTCTTTAAACCAATAAATACTCTGTAATTGAATGATGTCAGCAATGCTCGTACTGATAGGATTCAGATTATCCAATCACAATCATGTCATGGCATTGAGCATGCTCAGAGAGAGTGACAGACATCAGACAAGACAAGCATGGCGAAACAACTGCAGAGAGGGAAGAGTAAGTGCCCATTTTCAATCCAAAATATACATTTTGGTTCATGCTGGCCAAAAAAATTGCTGTCAGTGTAATTTTAACTGTTACAAGTGATAATATTTGAAGTTATTTTAAACATCATCATTAATTTATAGGACTTTTTCAAAGTCTGACGTCCATTACAATGGACATCAGGAGTTGGGCAGGTTTAGCTAACACTCACATGTTTAGTGTCAGTATATAAATAAACAAAATACCTGTAAGCTTTTCATAGGTAAAGTATGGAGTCACAGTTTATTTTCTCATGATTATAACACTTTAAATATTTATTTTATTTTATAATTCTAGTCACTGTGTGTGTTTCCACCAGCTGCGGCTGCGCTGCGTTCTGGCCCTGTCACAGCTGCAGCTCTTCGAGCCTCTACAGCAGATACGCAGAGCTTTATTTTCAAAATATGTGTTTATGGAGGATCATATTTCCCTGCATTACACCTTGAAAACATCATAATGGGTAGAGGCAGGCCTGAAGTCAACAGGTCAGAGGTTTTCAGACATCATTTCACCCCGCTGACATCATGAACAAAAAATCACACCGTGTGACCTGTCGCATCCTTTTTATTTCCTACTACTCCTCTGGATGGAAATAGTTTTGTGGTTGTCTTTATAGACCTCCTGTTATATTGCGCGATTATGCGTGAATTCGAAAGATCTCCTGGGTCCTCGCCATTCCCTCTGTCCAGCAGAGCTGCACCACTGCACACCGCAAACGCAACCAGTGGGTGTTGATGGAAGGCGGAGCACGGAACGGACACGCAGAACAGTCGTTCCGCTACGCAAGCGCATCCAGTGGAATTCTGTCAGTATATGTATGATCTAAATGGAATGCCTAAGAGTTTAAGAGTAAGAATAAATAAGATGAGTTAAAATGTGATTGCTTTGTTATTATATTCAGGGAGGGAGAGTGGAGAGGTCATATACATGCCAGAAGAGCTTGATGTGGCAGATGAGCTTCAGATAGAAGAGACACACAGAGGAGGACAAAGGAGGGCAGGAGGAGATGACAGTAATGAAGTGTGTTGTCTGTGCGACTAAGAGAGGGCTACACCATCAGAGAAACCAGCCTAACAAAAGGTGGGAGTCAGCTTGAGGTGAAGCTAGTGCTTTTGTGGAAACACAACATGCATATATAGGCCTAGGACTTGGCAGTCGCCTGTTGGCCATTGGCTGGCACTAAGAGAACCACCTCTGTGGAGGTGACGATGGATGGAAGATATGACAGTGGATAGTGGGACAGTAGAGGAGATGGAAGATGAGGAAGAGGAGAAAAAAGATTCAGAAGTGCCAGGGATTTCACACCTCGGCTGGTAAGGTTGGGATGGGGAAGGCTCAGTCGCCTCCCCCTAACCCATGGATTTGTACAACCATTTTTAAACAGAAGGAATGCATATTTTCTTTGTGAAACCAACGTTATTGTTGTCATTGATAGCACGAACACAAGGTCTAAGATGTCTCGTGCCAATGGAGATGTGTTTGAACCAGGGGACATGTCAGGTGAGTCCAGCCGGAAATGGAGGGTAGTGTATAGTAGAATGTATATGAGGGAAGCAGGTGCCAGTTTCATACATGCTTCATAAAATCACATGAGACTGGCTTGTTTGCTGTTGGAAGGGAAGTTTTCTCACTTACAGTCTTGTCTCTCTGCAGGATGGTTGCCATGTGGAACATAAGAGGCATTGAGCTATTGTAGATTGTGGAATACGCGCAGCTGTTGGCTACATGTCACCATTTTGGTCCTTCAGGAGCATTTACAGAACAATCTGAACATTTGTCAAAGACCAGGATGTTAATTGTGAAGTATGTGGTTTTAAGTTTTCTTTTTAAATAGATGAGTTCCCCTTTGTTTAAAAGTGTGTCATATTCCTCATGTTTTCCCTTCCAATAAACCTCGTACTTTCCTACAGTCAAGAGGAAAAAAAAGCTTCAGGAGAGGGTACAGAGTCCCCTACCCTAACCCAAACCCAAGCTGCGCAGCACTCAGATGACAGCTCAGTCATAACACAACAGCAGAGTGACTGGAATGTCAGCCGTCTCTTACATGTACATCTGCAGCAGCTGAATTATTTATTATTAAAATTGTAACCTTAGCAAGGGGAAAGAACCCGTTGGAGAAGGCAGAAAAACAGAGGCAAAGCTAAGGATTGATAAACAGCTGGAAACATGGAAAACACGCACAGAAATGGGAAGTTTGGATGGCGAGTAGACGTCGGTACGTTACGGAGGGAAATGCCGACGGACCTACCAACCCTATTGAGATATTACGGCTGAGTACGACGGCGGAAGGAGCTTATTTCTTAAATTTCTGAAAACTACAGGATTCCTGAGAGTAAGTAATGTTTTGTAGTTTTTATACAAGTCAAGCCACAGTCAAGCTGAAATGTGTTCCTGCTATCTAGCCAGCTAGCAAGCTAGTTAAGCCAAGTCAGCATATGGTTTTGGTTTTCCTCTGAAGTGTCAATTAATGAATTCATCTGTTCTGACTTTTTTTTCTAAAGCACTTAAGGTGAGCCATGACACTGCAGAGATTCTCTCTCCCTTTTCCTGAAACCCACTTCATCAGAGCTGGTTGTTGATTAATTGATTAATCTATCATTTCAAAATCAGAGGAGGCAGCAGCTGCAGGCAAGACGGACATGGTTGTTCAGCCTCACAGCCTCATATTTGTACCTATGTCTTGTGTTTCGCTGTTGCGCTGTTAGTCTCTTCTTCAGTTCTTCTCTGTATTTAGTCTTTGTTCTCCCTGTACTCCTTGTCAGTTTTCCGGAAAGGAAATGTCAAACGAATCTGTGCAGATTCCTAATCTCTGTATATTTTATTTTCATTTAAGGTGAAGCCTGTCACTTTTTTTCATTCAAGGTGAAGTGCATCCTGGAAGAGTACAAGACATGGATGAAGAGGAGGGTGAAAATGAAGATTCAGCCTCCCTCCACACAAGCTCACTACTGAAAAACTGTAAATAAGTTTGTTTTATAATAAAGTGTCTACACCATGAGTACAAAAAAACGGCCCTATGACAGTCATTTTCCTGTTGTCACGGTCAGTGTTGCTGAAGCTTGATAGTAATTTGTCGCCAGCACAGAGTTTACAACAAACCTTCATATTCGTATCTTTAGCTGTCACAAGCTCAAAGTAATGACTGTACCTCCAGCTAGAAAACGTGCATCTATCTCCTCCCTCCTTTGTTGTTTGTGTTTGTGTCGCTGCGTGGTATGACACGTGAGTTGTCCTCATGCTGAAAATGTGACTTGTCGCCAGTGTTGGGAAGATTACTTTGGAAATGTAGTTGGTTACAATTACAAGTTACCCTGTTGAAAATGTAACAGTAGTGTAACTATTTCAATTACTTTCTCAAAGTAATGTAACTAATTACATTTGATTACATTTTGATTACTTTTCTTAATTTTGAATGAAATCTCTCAACTGCTAACCATTTTCACATTTTAAGACCTATAGTGTGATAAACCTTTCAGTTCAAAGGTTTAACCATATATTATGAGTCTGATCTTAGGCCTGTACTGCGATGGAGGCTCACTTCCTCACTAAATGGAGCGACAACGGGCTGATTTCAGCCAAGAGGAGCAGGTTGTTTTAATGGAGAGAGTATGAGCGATACAAAAAAGCCTGTAGCAACAGTGTTGCTGCAAATATGACAAGAGGAGGCTGATTTTAATTTCTGACAGCTCTACATTGAGCTGCTTTTAAATATGAAGCTTTAGAGCAACAACAACTGTTGTTTTAAACTGTGTTAAATATTATTTTCATATATTTCACTGATCGCAATTATAAAATGCCAGTGTGTGTTTTATTGAAAGCGAGGCTGGTGTGCGTATGAAAATAGATTACAGTGGGTTTTTTAGGTGCTGTAGCTACAAGCAAATCTCATGTTGTCTCTGTACAAAGACCTTTTTAAATGTGAGAAAACAGAGTAGACCTACTCAAGATTTGCGTTTTGGCAACACATAACAGGCGAAACAATTAATTTATTCATGGCCACATTAAGTTAAATTATCTGTCTTGCTGCGAGTGCACAACTTCTTTCAGTGGTGACTGACTGTATATAAAAGTAAATAGGCTATAGCCTAATAAATGACCTCCTGACGCGAGTCAGATCAACAGCTGAGCAGCGTATCCCCTCAGCTGAACATCTGTAGGCGGAGACGCTCAGAGAGAAAGTAAACAGCAGCGGATCAGCGCGATCTCTCCCTCCGTACAAATGCTCTGTTCTGATCCAGCTCCACTGGACTTTCAAAGTAAAGGTCACGCCAGCTGTAAATGAGTTAAATAGTGAAACAGCGGCGCTTTTATAGCCGATTTTATGATTAAACTCTGAACAGAACCTGGTCGGGACCAGGTTATGAGCTAAGCATAAGTTACCATGGTGATCTAGCCGGGTCAAAAGAGAGCCACCTTTGTAATACAGGGAAGCCTGGCTTCTGTCTGTATGAAGTGTTTTTTGTATTTCCAGCCCAGGAACATCTTGTACGCCGCCGACACTGTTGCTGCTGAGTCTGACTGCCGCCGTACGGTTTGTAGGTTGAGTCGAATGGCACATGACCAGAGAGAGCCAATCACAAGCGTCAGTTTTGGAAGGAGGATGTTGATATGAAAAAAACTAAAAACAAACATGAATCCAGGGGGCGAAAAACTATTTGATAAATCGGAGCTTTTGCGGCGATTTTTCAAATGTAACTTAAGTTGTAATCATTGAAATTTCCAAAAGCAACTGTAATTTAATTACATATTTTCTCCCAGTAATGTAACGGATTACAATTACGTACATTTTGTAATTAAATTACGTAACGTCGTTAGATGTAATTCGTTACTCCCCAACACTGCTTGTCGCGTACGTGACATCACTCCCCGAGATGCAAGAAGAAAGCAAAAATACCAAGGACAATGACAAAAATAATAGTAACGCTTAGTGATTTGAATACGTAACTTTAATATGATTACTGGTTTGGAAATATAAACACGTCTAATAATATAGATTACTTGTTACTGAAAAAAGTGGTCAGATTAGAGTAACGCGTTACGCGAGTACACAATATGCAGTACACACAACAACAAAAACACTTATCGTAATCATAGAGAGGCAAAAATTTCTCTGCCTCTGCCTCTTCCTCCTTGGGCTTTGGGTAGGGGGCATGGCCCTGGTGGGGGGGTCTGGCTGACACCTGAGGTTGCAGAGGTTGCTGGGGTGGCCTGATGCAACAAGCTGTAGTTCTGGAGACGCAGTGCATTCTACAAAATAAACTGTAACATTTAGTGTCGACTATCCTGCTGTTCAACCATCTTCTGATCTCCGTCGTGTAACACTGAAGTGGTGATGGAGGGGCGAGGATTACTCTTGGCTTGTTGTCCACTCAGAGCAGTGGGACATATAACACTGACGTCCAAAGAGTTGCTGACATGTTACTCTTTCGCTGATTTGTAGCTCTTCTTTATCATTAAACTTTTCTTTTTTCAATTCTGTGTCTCTAACTGTGCTTGTGATGTGTTTCGTTATGTTCCATGATCTGTAGCTGCTGCTGCCGGTGGACTCATCGGGCAGCTGCTGCTGCTGCGCTGATACCTTTTGCAGCAGCATGCCTTTCCTGCAAACTCCTTTTAGATTACGTTGGGTTACGCCTCTCCCGAAGGTGAAGGAAAGTGCATTCTCTCTCCATCCTGTCAGACAACCAGTAAACTATATAGTTTTGTTTAGTTGAGCCTGGTTGCGCAAATGATCTAAACTGGAGACGACATGGAGGAATAAGACACAATGGAGCGTCAGAGAAAACAAACAATGGCACAGTCTCTTTTTCACCCATGCTCACAAATACAAACACACACACGCACAAGTCACCAAAAACACTGAAAAGCCAAAAAAAACGGTCTGTCTGAATGTCACACCTACATTGTTTGGCAGTTAAAAGGCTACATTTACGTATCGTATTACGTATTTAAGTTTGCGTAGATTACGTAGTTCTGTTCCCAATAGGGTTGACTTTCTCTTTTTTCTCTCAAGAACTGACCTGCCTCACTCCTAAAGCATCAATATTACTATCTTAAAAACAGGAGCATTGATAGATCTTGTTTTTATTCATCTATCACTGTGTATTAGTGATGTTTCTGTCAGTCCTACCAGTACAAGTGGGGACCTCTTAATAAAATGCTACTTGTGTTTACGTGCTCTAGACTATACACTAAATGCGGACCGGGCCCTTCATCAAGCATATGTGCTTTTTGTTTTGAATAACTCAAATAATGACTATATTTCCAGCTAGAAAACACGCATCTCTCTCCCCCCTCCATTTTTGTGTTGCTGCGTGGTGTACACGTGATGGGGCGTTCAGACCGAACGCAACAGACGCGAATACAATCGCTTCAGACGCTTCATTCACGCTGCTTGATCATTTTGGACTATTCGCTTCATTCACGCCGCTTGATCATTTTGGACTATTCACTTAATTCACGTCATTCGCGCTTGCCTGCTCATTTTTTAACCGATATTTCTCAACCCGCTCTCTTTCCACATCTATCATGACTGATATCACCACCGTTGCTGCACTGTACCTGCTGTACAAGTCCCAGAAACGCCGGAAAACCACCCGCCGTCGTGTCTGGATTCATGAAGTCCTCCGGAGATGTACGGAGCTGGGGGAATTTCACTGTCTCCCCCAGGAGCTCCGTCTGGATGACGACCGGTTCCAGCGGTACCTCAGGCTGACTGGAGCCCAGTTCGAGGACCTGTTAGCTCGGGTCGCGTACGTGAAGTGACGTCGTCGGCTTGAACTCGTCGCTGATTGGATGTTGCAGCGCGATGCCGCCTTAAAAGTTGGATATTTTCAACTTTATTCGCGTCGCTCCAGACGCTTCATTCGCGCCGCGCCAGACGCTCCAGACGCCGGAATCGCATGTCATCGTGCATTGATTTTCAATGTAGAGTTGCCGCTCCATTCGCGTCTATCGCGTTCGGTCTGAACGCCCCTTGAGTTATCCTCATGGTTAAAACGTGACTTGAAACGTACGTGACATCACTCCCCAAGACGCAAGAAGAAAGCAGAAATACATATTTTTACTAAGGAAAATGACAAAAATAATTGTAGTGACTTGAATAAATAACTTTAATATGATTACTGATTTGGAAATATTAATTTAAAAAAAGATTAGAGTAGCGTAACGCGTTGCAGCTTTTAGTGCTTGAACTATACTGTAACAGTGCTGTCATGTGTTATCCTATCCATATCTGGGAATGCTGTGCAGGTTAATTAAACTGTGATTACTTGTAGAGAACATTTGCCAATAGTATATATTTGACTAAAAGCTTCTTCCGCGGGCTGGAAGAGGTGGGCAGCACCGTGGGCGGCGCATGCAGTAGCGCATTAGCATTTAAAGGGAAAGGCACTGAAACCGGCCAACTGGAGCAGTGCTGTGAAACTGGTGTTTCAAGAACTCTGCTGTGCTCAAGCCTTCAGCTTTTTTCGACCAAAGCATGTTACTAACATTCCATTTAGACATCAAGGAACCATGTCAAGATGCAGAAATGACCATAATATGGGGCCTTTAAAGTTGTAAGGACCTTTAAAAAGGTTTTTCTTTTGCTTTAACTTAATCATTGATTATTAATCCAACATTTGAAGTGTGCCTTCCACTTTATACAAAGTCTATGTTCCAGTCTTGTGATGCTGAATTATTAGACATAGGCCAGATATCACCAGTCTTGGTGTTTTTTTGATTGCAGGTTGTGTTGAATGTAACAATAAAAACTGCATGAGCTCTTATAAAGGAAAACACATTTTATTTTTCAAAATATCCAAAGTTGACAAGACATCATCATCAATGCCAATCCTCTTTCCCCAATTACATTTGTTCATTGTAAAATACACTTGGAAAAATGTAACGTGAAGCACAATGCCACAATGTCAGCTAGGCATAGGACACAACAGTGTTTCCTTTTATTTGGCATCTAAAATTGTGGTCAAAGCCCTTAATCCAGCATCAACTTTACAGGACGTGGTCTTGAAGGACCTTCACAATGTCACTTAAGAATAGATCATTTCCCTTCGGGGACAAATGAACATTGTCACGTAAATATAGCCCAAGCTTGTCAAACAGTATGTTTGGGTGATGAACTATACTCCCATTAACACACAGCATAAAGGTAGCCATCACGCTGTTCACAAACTTCCTTGCCTTTTCCATTTTCCCTGGGGGGGCATACCGCCAGTGGCGCCTCTGGTTGATGGAAGACAGAATAATCTTCATCTTGGGAAAATGTTTGTGGAGGTCATGCAGGTTAGCCTTCATTGCATCGAGAAGCAGCACACTTTTGACACGTCCAAGGTCATTGCCCCCACAGTGAATCACCAGCACATCTGGTGCAGTTCTTCTTTTAAGGCACTGGTGGAAGAAGGGAAGGAGGTCATGCCAACACATGCCTCCCTTGCCAAACCACTGGACATGGGCAGACACACCAAGATTGGTCCCCATGCTCTCCCGTGCTCGCTGTTCCCCACGTCGGACATAACTGTCACCCACAATCCATACTCTGCATCCTGCTGATAGAAGAGAAAAGTACCACATTAATAAGAAAATCAGATATTGCTATTTTTTTTTTACTGAAAACATCTGTTCTCTATTGCTCCTTCTCTCTTAACATGATCATCTATTATAATGACATAAGTTATTTGTTCAAAGCCCAAGTTCATTACACTTAATTACACTACTTTATACTGGATAGTAATTTACAGCAAATAATGTTTTCAAATTACCACAGTAACCATTTGTTTGTTCTATAGTACACTAGCTACAACCTTAACTAAAACTTAAAAACCTCTCTCGGGATTCTGGCATTCCACAACAAGACATACTCAAAAAAAAATAATGTGTGTTTACATACCTTTCTCTTGGAGTGGGAATTTACGGACTTCTTGTTGTTTTGGATGAACAAAGCGAACTACTGACTTGACTTTTCTGAAAGAAACAGAGAGTGGGTAGCATGTTAGCAAGGGAAAAACTATAATAGCAGCACTTGAAGAATAACTGGAGACCAAGAGTTCATGATATTTAAGACAACAGATATTTTGAATTGTATACATTAGAAAGTGTAACTTTGGACATTTAATTAGTATGGATATACTAAACATAAATATTTCTTATGAAGAGAAAAAGCATTGGTCATATGTAACTTACCTCATCTTGTTGGAAAGTTTTGCTGTCTCAAAAACTGCGATGTGAAACACTTCCAGTTGGCACCAAATACCACAACTACTGTGAAGAACACAGACTATTAAGAGAATCCAGAGCAGATACCTGGTCAGTGATTGGTTCCTTAGGTTAGGGGATGTTAATGTGTGCTGACACAGTCATGCAAATTATTCTGACCGGACATCTGGACAGGGATTGGTTCCCTTGGTTAGGGGATGTTAATGTGTGCTGACACAGTCATGCAAATTATTCTGACCGGACATCTGGACAGGGATCAGAATCAGAGTCAGAATCAGAAAAACTTTATTGTCCCCTGCTAAAAGCAGTGGAAATTTGTCTTTGACGTGTTCACAGATGTGCAGTTAACATAAAAACAGCAACACAATAAATAAAATAAAATAAATACAGTGCATACATACAATACAGAATGAGGACATTAATATGGTCACCTTTGTTATCAAAACAAGGTCATGTAAGTTCAAGTGGAGAAGAGAAGCATCTCTTCCTAGACCTTTAAGTGTTCACCTCATAGAAATGTAAATGTAGCACATTCCACAGACAACACCACTCGGCCTTCATTCAGATGCCAAATGAGAGCTATATGGCCCTTTATATGAGACAAAGAGACTGCAGGTCCATATCAACGGCAGACAGGTGTAGAGTACAAATAATCACCTGTACAGGAAGACAGTGGGAAGGACTGCTTTTCTAAAAAAATGGACCAGACGGCCATTCCTAGCTTCTAACACAGCTGAACACACTGAACAGATTTGTTCAACAACTTGTCTTGGTCTCCCCAAACATCCCACGTTGGGGCCAGTGTGTTCCTGCCTTAAAACAGAGAAGATGATCCCCAGTTGGATGGTACAGATTGATTCAAATCCCCTCTTTGCTTGGAAGAAGTGAGACTGGGCACTAAATGTCATGCAACAAAGGGCCAGAGGTCTGACTTCGACCTGGGCCGCTGCAGTGGGCCTCTGTCCTGGGGAGTCATCATCTTTTCTTCTTGCTTCAGCTGCTCTCTCACTCCAGAATTCCACTGGTTACATGAGCTAAATTATCCCCTGTTCTCTGATAATCTTATTAATCTTGATTTGACATTCCTTGCCAGTATTTCTACTTGTAGACAATGGAAGATCCTCAAAAGGTTCAGTGATCCCTCCCAATGTATTAACTGTCAGCCATTAAAACATGCGCCCTTTTCTGAACAAAAACAGGGAATTACCTCACAATCTACTTCATAATCATGTGTTATTTAATATGTTTTTTCCCTCTCATAGTAGGAGATACACTGTAAGGCAATTCACTTAATCTAAGAGAGTGACATGTGACTTCAAGTTGAGAGTTGGACAAAAGATGCTTGGGGTCCACTTGAACTACAAGACCTTGATTCGATAACAAAGGTGAATATTTGCATCGTAGTCCTAACCAAGGGAACCAATCCCTGTCCAGATGTCCGGTCAGAGTCATTTACATCCCCTAACCAAGGGAACCAATCCCTGTCCAGATATCTGCTCAGGATTCTGTATATATTCTGGGCTTTTTTTCACAGAAAGTTTTCCAGCCTTTGGTACTTTTTGTCAGTGTTTAACACTGTGGTATTTTTGGACGACGACTACAGACTTTGAGAAATTCTTCTTTCTCTTCGAACATTCTTCTATTTTTGCCTTCTACCAGCTTCACCGCTAAAGTGATAGGTAAGTTCAACATTTTTACATATACCCCTTGAATGGATGAATCTGTTGAGTCTGTTACTATCAATATGCTTTAGAGTAGATGCAGTAGAGTCAAAGGTTTTTTTTTCTCCACTAGTCAAAATACCTCCATTTTAGCATTTCTGTTAAATGTAATTGTATAAATTTCATTATGACTTCATTTCATGGATTTTCATGAAAATAATCATGTTGAAACATATGTAGAATTCATGAGACCTTGCAAAATCCTAGAGCTGTCTCAAAATGCTTTTTTGAATAATGAATTGTTTAGGCCCCAGACCAAAATTACGCATTTAGTGATTCTTTGTTTATATGATGAAATCCTTGTGGGTTCCTGGATTGGTTGCCTCAGTGAGTAGTAGGGGGGCTACTGGGGGTGGGGGAGCTGGAATCAAACCTGGTGAAAAACTGGTTGAACTTGTTTGCTTAATGTTCATTTGCCTCAGCCGCTCCTCCCCCTTTCCTGGATTGGATCGAAATTTGTCCTGATCAAGACACCCTGTGGAAACTTGGCCACATGTTTTCATTTCAATAGCTGTTGCTGAATGGTAACATTCATTTAAATTAACAAGCATCACAGCTTTATGGTTTTGCAAGGTCCCACTGATTGGTATATTGATCTTCTGATGGTGAGGTCCCTTTAGCTGTGCCTGGCTGTGTTTTGGAAACTGATTTAGTTTCTGTCAAGTGTTTTAGAGTTGGATGTACTGCCCTATTATAAACCTTTATTCTAGCCATAGTAAGTGTACTTAAAGTACTTAAAGACCAATGAAGTCCTGATTGTCATTGTCAATTGTTGCCTGACTTCAACTCCACTGAACATTATAATTTTGGCAATAGCAAAGCTACTACTGCTTTCATGAAGTCACTATGGCTTTCATGCTTGTCATCAAATTACATAAAGCAGCCAATTTAAATATACTTGTTATTGGTGAAGACAATGCATCATGTATAATATCATCTTAATTACTCCACAGAAAAATGACATCCAGAAGGGTCCAACCTGAAAAGGAAGCCTTGCACTTCATTGCTGCTGGCAAAGATGACTATGACTATGGAGACCCTAACTGTCCGTGGCATGTATGTATATATCTATTTCTATTTACACATTTTGCTTCTTTGACACACACAATTTCGTCATTTCACTAAGTTGTAAGGACTCTCATCCATAGCAATATTGTGGATATGATTTGATTAGAAACTGGTTTAAATTCTTGTTAGGCTCATTTTCGAAAACCCGAAACTTCGGCTTGCCAATTACATTGTGCAGTATAAAATATTCATTAAGTGTGAGAAAAATTGTAAGGTATCTTAATTGACTGTCCCTGACGTGAGCAATAACAAAGAAAGAAAATGGATTATAGACCTCACAGTAACCAATCTCTTCTTCTTCAATACTTCAACTATATTCACTGAAGATACTCTTTAGTCATTTTTCTAGATATATTGTGTATTGTTTCACCCTCATAATGCCATAATCTTATTGGGTTTTCTCTATTTTCAAGGAATCTCGATGGAGGACTTCATTGGAAAATCTTCACTCAATGTCTGACGTGATGAAAATTGATGATGTCGTTTTCAACACCAAAATGAAGATTGCAAATGGACGCAATGCTGCAGAAATATTCCCAGGACTCCTGCACAACCGCCCTGTGGCAGTGAAACGAGTTCCCAAACACATGTCCAAAAAAGAACTGGAGATGGCTCATTTTCTGTGTTCAAAAAATTTACAAGTGGAACATCTGTTGCAACCCATTTCTGTGTTGGAAGATGCTTACTTTGCCTATTTTGTCTCCCCTCTCTGTGAATACAACCTAGGTGAACTGATTGAAAAGAAGAATCTTCCCGAGAGACAAAACCTTACCAAGAAGCGAAGACAAGAAATCTGCCAGGAGTTATTGTTGGGGCTTGAGGAACTCCACTCCAACGGGATTTTGCACAGACACCTGAAGCCTGAAAATATTTTGTTTGGTAAAAGTTTATAGATGAAATTAACCTGTATTATGCATTTTGGTCATGTTTGGTTGTGATTTTGTAGATGACCTTTAATGGGCATATGAATAAGGAGTATTTTTGCTCTTCCACAGACGTCAACAACAAACTGTATCTCACAGACTGTGGAGCAAGCAGAATAAATGATCTTGCACAGGCCACTTGGTCCAGTTACGAGGATGTTGGAGGCCCACAATACACATACAAGAAGGAATCAGATATCCAAGTGAGTTGAGCTTGAAAATGTTCATTTAAATGTAATTAATGATGCTATTTTGATCCATGACCACTAAGATTGGATTTCTCAAATGTAATAATATAAATATACCATTTCAAGTTGTCCTGCTAAGTCATTCTCATTCTCTACAGTTTGACTAGGTAAATGCAAGTAGTTTAATGTGAAGAGCGATTTTGGTGACTCCTAGTTGACATTATTTCAATTTCTCCCATTACATTTTAGGTAGCAGGGTGCTTGGTGCATTACATCCTGACTGATGGGCAACATCCCTATCAAACCAGAAGACCCTACTCCAGTGATCCACTTGGGCTGGCTCAAAATGTCAAAACAGGCAACTTCACTCTTCATTTTGAAAAAAAATGGATGAGCCTGAAGGATATTATTAACAGAATGCTGAATCGCTCATTTGAAAAACGTCCAACCATTGCGGAATGCCTTCAGGTTTTCACATGTGAGTGCCAAGACTAACACTCTCTTCACCTTAAATATTCTATATTCTTTATTTGAGGTTCATTCCATGCCAGCTCACTGAGAATTCCGAACCCCTCCTTGTTCATGTCATGAAGGGGTGGGGGGTGTGACCGGTTTTGTGGTGGCTGCCAGCAGAGGGTTGAGGGTTAGTGACGAGGGATATGGTGTCTACTGCGGGGGTTGGTGTGGGACTGTGGGAGCTGTGTGGGTTTTGTCCTGGAGGTGTCGCTCAGAGTAGCAGCAGGGGGGCTGGGGGAGGTGCTCCTCCTCCTCTCCTCTGGAAGCCATTTATCTCTCTCATCCCACTCCACATGTCCCTGGTATTGTTGTTCTCCAGTTTGTATTCAAACTATGTAATAAATATAAATAAATATATATAGAATACACATACAACAATCACAAAAATGCGTGGGCCAAACCTAAAAAAATCATTACTTAAAAAGTATTTGGATTGCAGCTATAGTATTTAAAGAGGTCCACTGAATTTAAGATACATTTTTACATATGTTTTTCAAGAACTTTCATGACATGAACTGGGATGGCCAAGGTGAGCTGGTATGGCATGACCCGTGTGTGTATGATTCTGTTTATAAGAAAAACGATATCCTTAGAACACTCCACTGGAAACAATGAACCCTATTTTAATGTATTTACAGGTTTCACACAACAGTCCGGTTACAGGGGAACCACAACCAACACCGGCAGCGTGAATATAAATGAAGTGAGTACATACATGACCACTGAGAAGTTTACCCTGTCCCTGGAAATGTCAGATGAAGAGGAACAGGAACAACAAGCAGAAGCAGAAAAGTCTTCTGACACTGAAGAGGAATTATCTGTGCGTGAAATAGTAAGGAAGGAAGAGAATTGTGAAACAAATTCCTAAAAATTAGATATAATAAATGTATGAAAATGATGTGTGGCTATGAATTTCTTTCATTTCAGATCACAGAGCAACGGTTGGAAATGATGAATAAAGAGCAGGAACGACAAGCAGAAGCAGACACTTCTTCCACCCCAACAGATGAATTACTTGTGTGTGAAATGGTAATAAGGGCTTTTAATTACATAAACACAAATGGGTAAAATGTATAAGATAATTGTATGCAGAAACAAAGTGCTGTTATGAATTTCATATAATATTATATTTTGTATTATATGCAAATGAAAAAGTAACTCATGTTTCTTTACTTTAGGACACGGAGCAACAAGTTCCCCTTTCCCCAGAAATGTCAGATGACGATAAACAACAAGCTGAAGAGGAAACAGCAGAAAAGGAAGTAATTCGAGGACCACCTTCAAAAACCCCAACGCCGATGGATCAAAATACCCATGACCTTCAACAAAATAGTATCCATGTGAAAACTTCGTCAAACAGTCGACATCAGCGGATCTATGACAAGAAAAATGTCTGCCTGTACTGTCAGCGGCCATATGCAAAAATTACAAGACATCTAAAACAGAAGCATCCGGATAAACCTGAAGTGGCAAAGGCACTTGCACACAGGCAAGGTTCAGCCATGCGCAATCTTCTTTTGAGCAAAATGAGGAACCTTGGAAACTACAACCACAACTATTCAGTCATGGAATCTGGGAAAGGACAAATTGTACCTAAAAGGCAAGCAACCTGTAAATCAACAGCAACAGACTACCTGCCTTGCAAGTTTTGCTTTGCTATGTACCTCAAAACAGACCTCTGGAGACACCTAAAGCGGTGCAAACTACAAGTAAAAGAGGATGGTCCAGTGAATAGACGACTCCAGACATCCTGTTCCCTGATGTTGCCCATGGATGCTTCAGTTTCCAGTGGATTTAAAAAAGTCCTTGAGCAGATGGCATACGACACAGTAACCCAAGTGGTGAAATCTGACACTCTGATTCTTTCACTAGGAGAGAGAATGTTCGCCAAAAATGGAGAAAATGTGAGACAATGGTCAGACATCAGAAACAAGATGAGGGAACTTGCAAGACTTCTTGTGGCAGCAAGACAGATTGATGAAGACATTGTCTTTTTGAAGGACTTGATCAGCCCAGTAAAGTTTAACACAGTGCTTGAGGCTGTGAAGAAAATGACTGGGTTTGATGACTCAACACGCCGGTTTTCAGTTCCTTCAACTGCACTTAAATTGCGATATTCCCTTGTGACTGTGACATCGATTTTACAAGGACAGGCTCTGCGTCAACAGGATAATGACTTAAAGACAAGAGCAGAGGAATTCCAAAAACTGATTACGATGGAATGGTCGACACATGTGTCATTCAGTGCAATGAAAACCCTGGAGCAGAAAAAATGGAACCAACCCCAAACACTGCCTCAGGCAAAAGACATTACGATGCTCCAAGCTCACCTGAACAAGCAAGAAGAGCTCCACAAAAACGATCTGATTCACCATCAAACAAAAACTGCATGGGGTGAGCTAGCTCAGGTCACACTGACACAGCTGATTCTGTTTAATCGTCGTCGTGCAGGAGAAGTTTCGAGGATGGAGGTCAAAACATACATGCAGAGAAACAAAGGGAGTATGCAAGATGAAGTTCTGGCCAGCCTGTCAAAGGTAGAAAGATCCTTATGCAAGATACTCACCAGGGTAGAAATACGAGGGAAGAGGGGCCGCAAGGTACCTGTGCTCTTCCCAAACAATATTAAAATGTCAGTTGACCTCCTGATAAAAAACAGGGAAGCAGTTGGGATTTCCCCAAGCAATCCCTACATTTTTGCCCGCCTAAATTATGGATCTTGTGAAAACATTCGTGGAACTGACACACTGAGGCGATATGCAAAAGAATGTGGGGCCGGGCATCCAGAAAACCTATCCTCAACGAAATTAAGGAAGCATATTGCCACAGTTTCACAGATCCTTAATCTTCCACTTGACCAACAGGAACAGCTTGCAGGTTTCATGGGACACGATATCGAGGTCCATAAGAGTTTTTACAGACTCCCTGAAGAAACACTGCAAACAGCTAAAGTGAGCAAACTTCTTCTTGCTCTACAAAGTGGACTGGGAGAATTTAAAGGAAAGTCCCTGGAAGACATCATTCCAAACATCAGCTGTAAGTAAAGGATATTAAGAACATCTGTTTTTTATTGTTTTGTTAAAGAAATCAAAGACAGTATACTTAGAAAAAAAACAAACAACTTGTACTGTGTAATATAAGCTTTAAATATTTTGTTGCAGCTGAAGAGGAGGACAGCGACACGGATGCAGAAGATGTCCTGCCTGAGCAGACAGCAACCTCAAGTCAAAAAGGTAAGGTTATGCACAACATGTAGTACCCAGGTAAAGAAAAATGTGTTTACTAAACGCAGCGTGACTTTCAATTATTCATGGTTTCAGGAAACTCGGCGCATGGAGGCTCTGAAGAGGCTGCTACCTCTAGAAGGTCATCAGGGGAAGTTGAGAAATCACCAACAAGTCAAAGCGGTACGTTATTCCATTGGTTTGAAAGATTATCTTTATGAAACATGATGACTTTCGTTGATGATAATTGATGGTGGCATTTTCATTCATCCATTTATTCACATTATTTCTTCATTTATTTTCAGGGAAATCCAGAAGGCATTGGTCAACGATGGAAAGAAAACTTATTGAACGCTACTTCAAAGGCTACCTGATGGAAATGAAGACCCCAGGAAAAGAGGAATGTCAGCGATTCCTAAAAGAACACCAGACTCTAAGGGATAACGGGAGAGACTGGAAGGCAGTGAAATACTTTGTGCACAACAAAATAACAGCTATCAAGCGAAAGTTGAACCAACAGTATTAAGATCATTAACACTGAGCACCAGTATCTTGAGAGCTTGCATACTAGATTATCAGTGTTATGTGCCTGAATACTGGGAGCTCGCATTCTGGATTATCAGTGTTATGTGCTTGAATACTGGGAGCTCGCATTCCGAATAATCAGTTTTATGTGCCTGAATACTGGGAGCTCGCATTACGGAGCATCAGTGTAAGGGTCATAACATTGTTTTTTCACTTGAACGGAGCATCAGTGTAAGGGTCATAACATTGGTTTTTCATGTAAACGGAGCGTCAGTGTGAGGGTCAAAACATTGTTTTTCTAGTGAATGTGGCATCAGTGTGAGGATCAAAATATTGTTTTGTCATGTGAACAGAGCATCAGTGCATCATAACATTTAATAGCAATAACATCTGTAGTCATTTAAATAGCACTCTGTCATAACATTGAAACGATTGTTTTTTTATTATATCTAGACTTATTTATTAACTCCAGTTGTTTATATAAACATTGATATACTTGAACTTTGCTCCACACCAAAAAGAACTCATCACTGAGGGTGGAAAGACTGTACTACCGCGGGGGGAGCTCTTATAGTGAGTTTATGAGATTTTCCACATGATAATCTGTCTCTGTAGTTTATTGTGTGGAAAGCCATTTCCATCGTTAGGAGTACAGCAAAAGCAAGAGAGAAACTCTCAGTTTAGGAGTGTGTGTGGATTTAAAAGCACTTTAAATAAACTTTGGCTTAACACAGCTCTGTATTGTCTCTGTGTTTTTTGTTATCTGTAGTTAGAATTATCTGAACATTGTATAATATGAACATTGTTGGGCACTGAAAACACTGTAGAAATATACAGAAAAACAGACAGCCACAGGATAAGTGTCATTCAATACCATCCAACAGGGGACTTGTGCCATTATGTACAGGCAGAGAAAGGGACTAATGCAACTCTACACAGTGGACAAACTTAACTCTTTTACAGCTTTTCTGACAAAAAGCAACATATAAAGACCTATTAGACAGTATCAGTGAGAACCCTGATGTAGTATTGTTATGTGCATTCACATTTATCAATCCCATTATGATACTGCTCGGCTTGGCCACCCTCAAATATACATTCTACATTTGCCAAACAAAAATATATAACTTAATGTGACAGTATTTCGTATTCAAGTATTCAAATTAATCATTTTAAATTGATCCCAATTATTTTTCCTCTAAATTACTTAATACTCTCCTGCCTTTTTGGTGGCTATTTATTTCAGTAGTTTTTTGCTTAAAACTTAAGACATCCACGAAAGCTGAACCTCAATCTTTTTTGATAATAAGCTTACTAACAAACCTATTTAGCTTTATGAAAAAAACTTCTCATAATTGTTGTTGAAGTTACTATTTTCTTGTACCAAAAAAGAAAACAAAATGATCTTACTGCTAATTTATTTTTTGTGATTTTATTCTGGTTTTCCAGTTTCTTCCTTTTTTTTTTTATTGTTAAAAAATCAATATTATTGTTCTGCTCTGTGGGTACCTTTTAATTTTAATGCAGTGTAGTTGCTTACTCTATTTTGTTGTATCTTATAAGAGACTGGTTTCTCCAGTCCCCTCTGCAGTCTGAACGACCCGCTGACGATGCAGGCCATTCATATGCATGAGTGCTAAATACGACGTGTGTGAGTTAATCCTTACAATTCCTGCTCCAGTCTGCCAGGAGAGTGTTAAGTATGGATTTAAACACTCACACGACTCCAGGTCCCCTCTTGGTAAATATGAAAAAAATTTACCAGCAGGCTTTAGGCATGATTCTAGCATGATTGAAGGCATGTGCAAGAGGGGACCTGAAAAATGTCCCCTGTTAGCCGACAAGTCCCCTGTTCGTGTGTGTGTTACGATCCTGAGGTCCCCTGTTATAGAGTTACACAAGTGCACACACACACACACACACACACACACACACACACCAGACACCGGACACCAGCTGTACCTCTGTGTCAGGGTGAGTTTGCGTGTCGTGCGGCTGACTTGGTACTGGTAGAAGCGGGGCACCAGTTCTCTGCCCACTTTGATGTACGCTCCACGGTTGCTTCCCTCCTCATAATAGTTTGACGCTGAGAAAATGGTGATCACCTACGGAAACAACACGCACACATTCATCCCCTCCAGACATTTTCAGACTTTTGGACAGTCTAATTTACTGCATCCAGCGTACCTGTCCGCCGTGACAGAGCTCGTATCCCTCCTGTTTGCACTCATGGGATCTGATGAGCAGCTGGAGGCCGTGTTGGAGCAGCAGTCTCTGGGTGACATCGGGGCCGAAGTAGCAGCCTCCTCCTCTGAATGTGTTGGGACTGCAGCCTTCTTGGGTTTTAGGGTCACTCCACAATATATCCACAATCTGCAGGAGAGAGGAGAGGGGATTTAAGTGCTGATCACGCCACAATATAGAGCACAGCTCAACAATATTCATTTCTCCTCCAACCTGTTTCCACTCGCATTCATTTTGCTGAGGTTCAGGAAGGGGAACGGAGGACGCGGAGTCCAGGAAAGGCACTTGGAGGACGTTGATGGCGTAAGGCATGCTAGGAGATGCCGGGCACTGGCGAGGCGTGAGGCAGGATGGAGTTCGAGGAGAGCAGAGCGAAGAGGAAGAGGACGATGAGGACGAGGAAGAAGAGGTGGATGCAGCGCTGTCTTGGCGGCTGGGCCTGCATCGCCTTTTTCTACAGAAGAAAATGGGGAGAGGGTTTAATGCACACAGACCTTTTACACTGACCCTCATTACAACCACGCATCATCGTGGGGCTGTCGTCAGACCTCTGGTTCGGGGTCCTTTGGCCCTTGCTGTAACTGTGACTGCTGCTGGGACGAGAGCTGTCGGTCGATCTCAGTCTTTTCATCCGTCTGCAGGACTGACTGATGTCAAGCTGCTCCAAACTGTGTCTGGGAAACCTCAGGGCAGATTTCACCTGGAAGAGCAGAGATGAAATGTGTGCAAAGGAATTAGTTTACCAAATTGAGGTTCAAACTGAAGAACGGTATGTTGAGTGTTTAAAGATAGGGGATAATCACATTATGTTGTACGGATGGTAACACCTCTTGACTCAACTTTACAAATGACTGTAATTTTCCTGAATTACATTTTGCCAATTGTATGTGAACCTGTGCATTCAGCTATAAATCAATGAGACTGCTGAAGATGAAGATATTACTTTTTTGAATGTGTTGTATTCATGAAAGATCATTTCTGTTACCAGACCAGAAAGAATAGAAAAAATAATAGAATAAAAAAAATAACCTGCAAACAATAAAAATGAGCAACTGGGCATCTGTTAACCTTGTGTTCCTCCCAGTCTCTGTGCATTGTGTACAGGTTTTAAAAGAAGACATTTAATCAGAAGAGAAAGATCATACTATTTTACTTCGTTTAGATTTGGCGGACCCCTGACACCTATTTAGCTTCAAACTGTGCACTGGCGACCCTATTTGTTTAGTAAGTTAAAGAAAAGATAAATCTTTCTGAGGTTTGTATTATTACCTTATTAATATTGTAAATCTTAAAATTCTGGGTTTAAGTGTCTTCCCCAAAACTACATAGTGGCCCTTTAACGAGTAAATTTAGGTATGTACGTCTTCCTGACGTCTTGAAACTTCTTGACACAAAGCTGGCCCCACCAAGTGACTTTAGTTCATATCATGCTTTTATGGTGCATATATTAATTCAATTTTTTATTTTTTATTCTATATTTAATATTCAATTTAGCACAAACAACTTAACACACATTAAGGCTCGTACACCTGCAGTCCACTTATCCTGTTGGTAATCAAGTCTTGCAGCAGACTAGCAAAGTTACTAACGGACTGCTGAAGAAAGTCTAGCTTGTAAGAAGCTTACAGGCACAATATTTAGGTCAAAAGTTTGTGGAGACCACAACTGAACAGCGGGAAACAAGATGCAAGGTGGCTTTTGAATTTGTCACCATTTATAAAATAGTTTTTCTGACCTCTAGTGGCCGTATTTGATAATTGCAGTCAATAGGGTCTAGAATCTAGACAAGCAGCCAAACTTCATCCTACACCTGCGCTCCAACTAGAAGCTAAGGTTGGCTGCCTGTTTCCACTGACCTTGTGCCTCTCTATGGTGCTGAGGAAGTCCAGGTCTGTCTGGTCTGAAATCCCTCCGTGAACGATCAGGATCTTTCCGTCAATGACCGTCGCCACGGGCAGGAGGCTGAAAACGTCCTGAAACAGCTGGAGGATCTCACGGCCATGAGTCTGCAAACAACCACAGTCCCACAGTGATAACAGGTCACTCTGAGCTTCTGAACATAAGAAAAGCAGAATAAAGACATGTGCCTGTACCTTGTACTTCTGCATGACTTCTTTTGTGAACCCGTATCTGAAACAGCAACATAAAGACATCACGATGGGATGCTGTAGTTTCAACACGCTCATGTTTGCATGATGATTTAATATTTCTGTCACTTCTCTTCTCTCACCCACCTGAGGTTCATTATGTGGTCTTCATGGTTCCCTCGGTTCAGGTGCATGTAGTCGGGGTAAAGTAGAAGGTAGGCGAACAGGAGCACGACCACTTCAATCGACTTTTTCCCACGGTCCACAAAGTCCCCGTTAAACACATATGACGTCTCCGCAGAGGGAAGGCCATTCTGAAGGGCGACATAAAAGACGTAAAAACACTGAAATCCGACGTCAGATTAGCGTTGAGTGCATGTTTCAGGCATGTTTGATGTGGCTGACTGATTGAGTTGTTGTTTGGTCAACAAAACTTCAGAAAATGGTGGATAATGACAATTTGTGTTTCCAAAAGCGCAAGGTGGCGTTTGCCAACGTCTTGATTCGTCCAAAACCAGAAGACATTCAGTTTACTGTCTTAGAGGAGGACACCAGAAAATATTCCCTTTTAAGAAGATGTGAAGTGTAAACTGTACGCATGTATGAATGAATGCATGCGGCCTATGCATCAACATGGATTTTTGCTGGTTATACTGAAATATAAATGCACTGCAAAAAACAAACAAAAAAAAAAAACGAAGAGAATTTGGCCTTTTCTTTAACTTTATATATTCGTATCCTTGCGCTGCTACTTTTCCCCCTTGTATTGCTGGCTCAAATTGGATTTGCCCTACAGGGGATCAATAAAATATATCTTATCTGATAGAACATTGCTTTCTATAGAAAAATACGTAGCTTTACCTTATAAAAAATGAGAAGTAAGTCATCAAGTCGGCCGTGCAGATCACCTGTATCAAAAGTAAAAACACAGCGAAGGAGAAATTGGAATAATATTTCTGGCTCAACTGGATGTCTAATATTCCTAAATGGCATTAAAACATGACAGCTAATCGCTCCACCTCAACCACCAAACAAACAGTGTGTGTTTTTTGTTTGAGTCACAAGTATTCTCGAGTTTAATGAGATGCGACTCTGCAGGAGGAGGCAGTCGGGTATGAGGAGTCAAGTGCCTAATCAGTGTGCAAATAAACAAGACCTCCTTTCTTGGAACGCTGCCATTAAGGTACAGACGACTGTATTTAAAAACACATTTACAAACATCAGCGATCATTTATCCGGTAAGCAGGTCTTTTTTTTTTTTTTTTGACTGTGCTGTGAAATGAAGCAGCAGCAGCAGCAAGGCAGCAAATTGTTGAATGAACGAACTGAGGTCTCGGTCACCCACCACATATAGTGATCTCTTTGGCGTAGGATGTCGACAAGTGGATGACATTGGGCATCTGTTTGAGGAGCTTTTTGGTCTCGTACAGCAGCTGTAGAACGTATCTGGCATGCAGAGTCTGCATTGAAGAAAAGAAAAAAGTCCCTAAAAGCACCCAGAAGATGTGCTAAACCAGACAATCAAAAGAGTAAGTAAGAAAGAAAAGACCCAGATACTGTACCTGCTGTTCCTTGAACGCATTGAGGAGAGCATTCGTATCGGACACAGAGAGAGGAAACGATAGTCGGGGGCCGGCGTACGACTCAGGAATCTGGATCAAGTTGTAGCAGGTCTCTCTGTCTAACCAGGGGTCGACCACTGGGTCCAGCAGCTGGGAGATCAAGTCTGGAAAACCCCGAGTGAACATACATACATACAAACAATCTAATCCTGCTGGTGTACAGCATCTTTTCATGAAACATAAAACCACTGTAAAACACTGAACTGTTAATAATAGGCAATATTTATGAAGTAGGTGTAATCTGTCTTATATTGTGCTATACTAGTGTAGCCTTGCAAATGAAAGTATTCAGGTAATCAAATACTGCTGTTAGGGCTATTATTATCTCTTTTATAGGAATACCAGAAAATGTATTTTCTCTTTTACTCAAGAGCAGAGGGAGGAGAGACACAGCGACTGACCAAACACTATATAACAGTGAGTATTGTTAGAATGTAGAGCAATTTAACACCCAATGTAAGAAAAAACTACACATGTACACATATGACAACTCAAGCCTGATCAACCCATATATATATATATATATATATATATATATATATATATATATATATATATATATATATATATATATATATATATATATATATATATATATATATATATATATATATATATATATATATATATATATATATATATATATATAATGAACTAAAGCATGTTCTATAAACAGATTTTAATTTGTAGATCCTTTTTAATGAACAGCTTGACACAGCGCCACATCCAGCTCTGTGCAGCCTCACTGTTGTATTAAAAGACCACTCCGATATGCTAATGAAAAAAATGACGGCCTCTAATTTATGCCAACAAACAAGGCATGAACAGACATTCAGCTACAGGCGTATTCCTCTGTTCTATTTCCCCTGTAGTAACCATCACGTGTCCTCTTCTCTGCCATGCGCTTACAAACACAGATGCTGTGCGGAATAAACACACACAACAGAGTCTGGCCTCTTCTGGTGACTTATGTTGAGTCAATGTAAAACCTGCGAGGAGGACAGTGGATGTTCACCAACAAGGGCTGACCTAAGGATGAGCTTGTCAGTGGAGCATTATGCTTTTTTCTGCTGGATGAGTGGGTCAGAACATACTTAAGCCACAGCTGTGTCGGTGCAACACACCGACACATTGGCCTCCACATTCACGGGAGTTGCTAAGCAACAGGGTGTACGCAATGGGTTTTCTAATCCAGACCAAAATACAGAGACATGACGAACAAAACCGGTGTGAATCTAATGGAGGTGAAAAATGCATCTATATATAATCCTTTTGTGTTAGAACACGTTCAAAACAACAACCACTTAACACTGACTAATAAACTTGTTGAAATAATGTATTAATACAATTTCAGCTCTCAGTTTACTATTTTTTTTTTTTTTTTTGACTATCAAGAATCACACAATAGCATACCAGCATAAACAAACCAAAAAATTACATCTAAAGCTGAATGAAATATATGAATAGAAGGTGAAAGCTTCACACACACAAAATAACAATGTAGAAAACATCTGTAGTCGCTGAATTCACTTAAATGTGTTACATCACATCCATATGGCAGCACTGTTAAAATTATAAATGAACATTTTCAAAATAGCACGATGAAATCAGATCTATCTATTCAATACATTATTTAGATGGCCTGTTTTACGCTCCTTACCTGGCCCACTTCCATTCAGCTGAGTGAAGTTGTCGAGCATAAAACTGAAGAAACTCGAGAGCTGAAGAAATAAAGACAAAATATGTTCAAGCTTGATACGGCTTTTGAAAATTAGCACACCCATCTACTTCAGTTTTTATCAACCCAGTCACCAGAACAAATGTTGGCAAGATACGTTACTGCAAACCACACACACGTTACAAATGAAATCTTCTTTATGCTACAATTGAAAATGTCTTTAAAAGGGGTTCTGGTTAACTTAACCATTCCTAAACATTCGTTAGCCACTGCTGCTATTTGTTAGCAAATTGGAGAGAGGCACTCAGACATTAACAAACATCTAGAGTCCAGCAGCATTAAACTATTTAAATAAATCGTCCACAGGCTTGTACCGGACAACAGACCAGAGGCAACCGAGAGAGAGAGAGACAGGGAAGGTCTCATTTTTCTCATCAAGTCACAATCCGCTCCGCTGTGGCCAACGGAAAAATGAAAAACACATTCAACAAACTGTCACACAGAGAGCCTTTAAGTTTTGTTTAGTGTTGTGACAATGTGTGTTACTAAACGTAGTCTACGTTTTTTGATTAAATCACCCGCTTTTGTCGCCACAGACATGTCTATAGAATGTCCCGGCATCGTGTCAAAAATATCTGGGTTTGTTGCACAAACACGGTTGAAAAATATCCATTCTTCTTCAGTGGTCTCTGGCTTGGCAACCGTCCCACCATTGTAACATTATCATCATCCCCTCCACTGCTGACATAAGAGTCAGCTCATATACATGAAATGTGAGGCCAAGGTCATGGTTACATTTACCTGGCAACACGTTATTCTGGCTTTTTATTGAGATGGAAATGCCTGTGCTGAGAGTCACCTGTAGCTGGTCCTGTTCGCCGGCATATTCGATCGACTGAAAGATGTTCCAGGTGTACCTGCGCCTCATCTCCAGGCGGGCCATGTAGCGCCGGTACCATCGCTGAATCAAAACGGCTGACTTTAAAGCTACGACAAAACACCAGCTATTTAGATGGAGGACATGTTTAAATACGTGGAGTCACATACCGTACATACAGTTCATGAATTAACATGGGAGACACTTCAGCTCTGGACAGAAATATTTCTTTACTGTGTTTCTAGATCAAGAACTGACACTGATCCAGTGCATCTGTTGATGATAAGCAATGTGAAAAGCAAGAGGTGAATATGAATAACGTGCACAGATACACACAGATACACACACACACACACACACGGATGCATGCACACGTAACATGTGACAGATTGATCTATAAAGATGAGAGGATTCTTACTCAGAGCCGGGTTGGAAGTCTTCACTGTGTCATCTGTGAGAAGAAAATCTACAATTCAGCATTAGAAGCTGGTAATTAATGAAAACATGTGCGAGGCAACACACACACACACAAGCACCCACACACATGCACAAACATATAGGGAGAGAGATAACAAGACACAGGGGAGGTCATGAGTGACAGTGGGACTGGAAAAGCTAAGCAAATTAAGAGAGCTTTCAGGAGAAACGGCACTCATTAAAGAGAGGAGAGAAGACAGACGTTGAAGAAGAGCAAAGCACCGTCTGTCAAACATCTGGGGTGTGTGTGTGCAACAAGTCAGGGGAAGAGTTACAACTGCAAAAATGAATTACCATCAGATTCATACAACACAGTGTGACAGTGAGATGAGTAAAATACTTCTGTCTCGACTACTGGGAAAATTAACAATTTAGGGAGCACTCCCCAAATAATGTTACCAAATGCTTCACAGAGGAGAACGATTAAAACTGAGCAAAACAAGTACTTAAAGGGAAGATCCACCAATTTACACCTTAAAGTGTGTTAAAAGGTCTTGGAGAATACTACTGCATATGTGAAGAAGGTAGTATAAAGCCTTTTGAGGCACCAGAGCAAGCTGCACCTAATCTGAAAATTTGCCTCTAGTGATGTCACTCACTAAATTGCACTGTGGGTAATGTAGGAACCAGGTTTTGAAAAGCAGTCCACTAGTCTACACTACACACTACATATACTGATAAAAATCAATACAGCAGAACCAGGGATATTACCTTTTTTATTCTACCCGTTCTTTTTCCTTTTCAAAACCAGGCGCCTTCATTATCCACAATGCAACATAGCCACTGAGTGACACCAATGGAGGTAATTTATCAGATTATATCCAGCCTTCTCTGAAGCCACAAAATACTTTTAACTTTTTTTTTTCCCCACATATGCAGTAATACTCCTTCAGACCTGTAAACATACTATAAAGTGGAAAACTGGTGGAGTTACCCTTTAAACAATAAATACTATCTATGAATAAAAGTGGAAAACCACACATAAGCAGTTATTTTTAAAAACAACAACTTTACTTTAACCTGGAAATGATCTCATCTCAAAACAAAGTCTAGACTTGACTTAAACAATGTGCAGCAGCAACCACACTCGTCAACCTGCTATTTAGTCCCCTGAATAATACGTGTTGTCTGGTTTCAGTCTCTTCTACGATCGCTGTGATCTCATCTTCCAAAAAGTTTGAATTGCTCTTTTGGTCCATGGTTATTTCTGACTAAACCTTCGTTTGTGCTGGCAGACACCATCAATTTCAGTTGATTTGAGATTTATAGATCACAGGTGTGTAAAGTTACAAATGTGATTCGTATAAAAATGCTTTTAATGTTCAACTGAAAAACACCATCAATGTTTAAATATCAATCTATATATATCAAAAGAACATATCTTATAAAAGAGGCACCTGGACTAAGCAGAGAGCAATAGATGTTTAAGGGTCTATGCTGTCAAGGTGTACGGTATACTGAGGGCTTTAACTGTGATTTGAGAAATCTTTGAAAAAAAAACTGTGTATGGACATGAAAATATGTTTGCTTATATTATTCATAATAAAAGCCTAATTTACTGTAAGTTTTTAGTTAGCTTGCTCATCATTAGTGTGCAACATGTATGACCTGTTTGTGCTCGTCTATCCACAGACCAAGTGTGCCATCCTGTCTGCTCTAATTTGATGCCAGGGTGTTTCTTCACGCCTTTCCTCGGGGGCAACACGTCTACATGTCAACCACATTTTCCTGTTGACAGGACAATATGTGACTCTTGTTTTCTTTGTTGAAGGAAAAGTATATTTACCTGTGTCTACTATTTTCCCTTGTGTTTCCGTAGCAACGGAGGTGCCACATCCCATTATGACCAACGAGGGGGTCCCGAGGTCATATCAGTCAGTCTTTACCCACGCTTTGCAGCAGTGGGTCACATCTGGCTGGTGGCATGTGACAGCTGTGACGAGACCTGAGAAGTAAGGTTGGTTTGTTAGATGTCAGAGTAGAAACACTCGTCACAGCAGCAGCATTTATTTACCTTTAAATTAACTTTTGTACCTTTGTATCATGTATTCATTTATTTCTGATTTGGGAAGGATCAGTCCATTTTGCAGTGACCTTGGTTTAATCCAGTAGACTTGAGTAAGTACACTTCGAGTACAATTTGTCATTTGTAATTTGAGTACTTTCATTTTCTGCTTCTACTCCACTACAGCTCAAATCTTGTATTGTTGCTCCACAACACTTATTTCATAACTTGTGTTACTTTTTGGACTGTGATTAAAAATGCTTAATACAATCAACAAATACATTATAATAATTAAGGTTTGAGATAAGATTTGTTATTGATTCCTGGGGGTAATTTCACTAGATACCCAACAGTACATAAAGTCCGAGCCTGATGTATTGGATTTTTGGGGTGAATGCTGATACCGATATTCTCAAATACACAGAAAGACACACTTTTTGAAGATCCCTCAGATGCGGAACAATTGTGACAAAATTCCATGAGGGAGGTTGAATACAGGTCAGCAATAAACCTTATTGTCCAAAATGACATCAGTGCACTGAATAAATAAACTGTATTGAAAATGTAATCCATTTACCCCAAGCATCTTTTTCTGTATTATGTTCTGTAAAGAAAAAAGGTTTCATATCGGCAAACATGCTGATATCAACATATATGTGACAGACAGATATCAGCCAGAAAACTGTCCGACCTCAAATCATTAAAGTGATGCACAGAGTGACCTCAACAGTTGTAATTATAGTCTAATTTTATAACATACATTATTCTGTCATTTTTAAATTCAAGATTTTGAAATATTACATTTTGATACCAATAATTTTACTTAAAGGTGCACTATGTAGTTTTGGTGGAAGACATTTTAATCAGACGTGAAAATCCTCATTGTTTGATTTTTGTGCCTAGACAAACTAAATACACAAACTGACCATAAAAGGACAACACAATTTCATACCGTTTTACTTTGTTTATATTTGGCGGACTCTGCCGCCTGTCTAGCTTCGAACAGTGTTCTGTGGACCTATTCCCCTCTTCTCTCCTTGTTTATTAAGTTACTGGAAAAAAATGAATATTTCTGAGTCACTAATATTAAGACTGAATGTCGTTTTCAATGCTACACACAGCTCCTTTGAGTTACATTATGAATCCCATACTTTACTACTTCGGTGAAAGATTTCCCTTCTTCTTTATTCCAACAAATGTGCATTAAAAAATGGGTATTCAGTTGGAACACACACACACACACACACACACACACACACACACACCATAACAACGGAGCAGGAGGAATCAAATGAAGCTTTCAAATGGCTGCTGCTTCAACACTCTTAAACAGCACCATGCTTTGAACACATCAGAGAAAAAAAAATCAAACTGTAGGAAAAATACTAATTATTGATTGATTACTAATCATTACGCATCATTTTGCTCAACTGACCCACAGAATCACACTCAGGAAACATCATCTGACGCATTCGGTGCTAGAACATCAGCACAGTGGGGTTTTTTTGTTTGTTTGTTTTTTATGGTTCCTACCTGCTGCTTGTTGTCCGCACGATCCACCGGAAATCATGAATGGGACACGCAATCCATGTGATGCGCGCACACACACAAACACACACCAAGATAAACTTCCTGCTGCGTGTCCTCTAAATGACTGTTATGAAGAGGTTAAAGTATAACAGGTAAAGTAACGGCAGCAGAGGAGCTGTGGACGGTGCAGGAGCTGCTGCTGCTGCTGCTGCTGGAGAAGCCGAGGGCTCAGGAAGGAGGCGGAGACTACAGGTGGAGGAAACCACAGAAACCACCGTACACAGCGGGGCGGACCCGCTGCTCCACCTAAAGACACCTCTGAGGTGTTCAACAGGTTACTGCCCCCACCACTCTGTTCACTCTGCAGCTGAGCTTCCCAGGGACGAGTTGGATCATTATACTTTAGTTTTTGACGACAATATTAAAGTTCCTGTGGATTGTAACAGTCGTCACGTCCAGTCCGGTTTCCCTCACGGGACCTTATTTCAGAGGAACATTGTAGTGAACGAGAGAGATAAATACATTTTGATCCCGCTTGAGTTGTGCCATGATATTTTTTCAAGTCAAATACGTCACAGTTTGGCGCAATTAAAGTCAGAAGTACCGCTTCTCCACCGAAATTGTTTAACTCGTACAACCCGCTTAAAATCGCCTATCGACCTCATTCCCACTTCTTTTCATCTGAAGCGTCACGTTGTACGTCACTGACGTCACGTTTTATGTCATGAATGCGCCTGAAACAGTTGTAACAGAAAACAGCAAAACACCTATTGGTAAAAAAGTGACTATAACAGGGATAAATTATTTTGAATGTCACATCCCGCATAGTGTTGCCAGATATCGCGAGAGAAACAAGCAAGCGGGCCTATGAAAATAAGCCCAAAACAAGAGACTTCTCCGTTGGTGGTTAAAAAAAAGAAAAAAGAAAAAAAAAGAAAAAGATTATTACACTTTGCACACACACATAAATATCACCGCGAATCCAGAAATGTATTGCATTGTATCATTGTATTTATTATTGTTTTTATATGTTATGATCCTTTTTTGTTTTAGTTCCAGGACTTCAAAACAATATGACATGAGATACAATAGGAAGAGGAACACTTTAACAACAAGCCCAAAAACCCGCAGCCCGCGGCTACCAATATTTATAAGTGACTTTACAGAAAAACAAGCCCAAAGTCGCTTATAATAAGCGGACTTGGCAACTGTGCCCCCACAGAATGACTCATTTCACTATCATGCATTGAGCCATATGGTCCAACAGCATTTGGAAAGTCTGGAAGGGCCACAACAATAAATCATTTTATCCTCATTCAAGTTAGTCAAACGCTAAACTGAAAGTTATCCGACTCGGTCAGCAATCCAGGTATCTTCATAGCCAGGAAGCCGAACTTTTTGGCTTCAAAACACCACTGAGCAGCTTTCATGGGAATGAACGGGGCTCCGCCTCCTACACCGTGTCCAATGATAAAACATCCTTGAATAGACAACATCCCTTATTCCATCTTTATTTTATGCGCCACCACTGGATGTTTTATTCATTTGGATCAAAGCTGAGCCGAGGGCAAAAAAACCCAGGCAAAGATGAAGTACTATCAAAAGGTGAAAATCACGATAAAACTGGCCATATTGACAACTACAGTTTTGTGAGAGGTATTTCACGAGCAAGCTAATATACCAGACCAGCGCTACAATGGTTAAGATACAGGTTTAGTTGACCGTTCACTGAGACAACTTCACTAAGGCGACTATTGGCTGTCTAATCTTTATGTTTTCATTATGTAAATGTAATTAGTTTCAGACTTTTGACTTAATAAAATCATCTTTGAGATTGACAAACATTGCATGTGTGACACAATTAAAAGCGGATCAAAAGAACGTCCCTCTCTCCATTCGCCACCATACAAAGTGTCTCTGAAATGATTGGAAGGGGCGTCACTTAAAAAGTAGCAGGTCAGTGTTCAATCTAAAATTAGTTTTCTGGTGAGTGAAGGGTTAGACTTTGAACAGCTTCTACAGTTTTTCAAAACTTTACAAGCCTGTTTAATACACAGATACACACCCACACCCAGAGTCAACATCCATGTGTTGGCAAAGCACACTAAAGCACAAGTTCACCCAATGATAGAAAAAAAAAAAACTGTCATTAACTATTCAGCCTCAAGCTAATGAAAAGTTGGGTGAAGTCCTCAAAACATTTCTGCAGCAAAACAGCATTGCAGCATTCTCTTATGCTGAAGTAGATGGGGGATTTACTTCAGAATGTAGAAAAAAAACACATTAAAAAAACAGACCCTTACCCAGCAGAATGTAAAGAAATGGAGGCAGTTTTTACATTATGGCCATTGTGTTGCAGGGATATCTACTGAGGTTTGCATGCTAACTAGCTAGCCCCTTCCCATCCTGATCCAAACTTCCTGTGCTAATAGGTGCAACCACCAACACACAGCAATACGACAAGGTGTGTGTAGCATTTTATCTGGTATACACAACCAGACAAAGCAAAATGACTCGAGTATGTACCACATCAGGAGTTCCCGTGAAGAACTTGACAAAACCTGCCCTTACATCTATTGTGTTAAATGACTTTGCATCATCATGTGAAACGCAATATAACAAATGTATACAGACTCTTTAATAATAAAAGTTAATAAAAAGTTAATAAAAATGACATTCTTGCAGAGCTCAGACTCAGATCCTCATGCAGCAGCTCTGGTACGTATGCGCTTTCGTACAAGTGTGACAGCGGCATTAATCTCCTGCACAGTGATAGCTTTTAGTCTGTTGGTCCTCGACAGCCGAGAAGCCTCTGAGCTCACCAGTCTGAGCAGCACTGGTCTGGGGAAACTGAGCTGACTGTTCAGAAAGTCTGGACTCCTCATCCCGGCCGGACCGACCTGCTGGAGAGATGAAAAGTAGCTCTTTAGGATCAGAGGCATTGATCCAAAGCATTGTGACCAGTGATGAAAATCAACAATATTTGGTCACGTTTTAAACACCACTCATCTACAGAAGTCATTTTGCTGTCTTTCTTGCCTCTTTGTGAGCTCTGTAGATGAGAGTGGAGTGAGCTCGGATCCTCCTTTTTGTTTGTGAAGGAATCCTGCGTGCTGCTCTGACAGGAGCCTTCATTTCCGCCGGATCAGTCGAGTCAAAAACACACAGTGACTGAAAGAAATCAACTGACAAAATCAAATGATATGACTGATCAGATTCACAGCAGCCTCTTCAGAAGGAGAGCAGGAGTCAGAGCTGGGTGGAGAAGAGTGTGTGAGGAGTGAAAGGGATGTTTTGATGAACACAAATTGAAAACATCTTTGCTTTAATTAGGCCTAATTACTTTCACCCACAAGGCTTTGAGACCGTCAGTGTGAGTTCAGACGTCTTCAGCCTGAGTATCTTACAGCGCAGAGAAAAGTCAAATGTGCACAGGAACACGACGGGTGATGGAACACAATTTAATCAACATTTTACATAATCTACAATATTTCAGAACTCATGAAACAAGTTAAATTAATAAACACAAAACACCTGTAAATGTACAGAAATTCCTTTATGTTTATACAAGACTTTCGTCTCCTCCTACATGACTGAAAAAAAGAAATATTATTGAGATATTATTTATTTATCTGTTTTTTAACTCTTTAGATATATCAAAGGTTAATTGTTATCCCTTTTTTGGCAAGTAGATTTTTGCCATCTGTTCCTGTTTTCACTGTGAGATTAAAGATTAAAGGAGGATTTTATTTGTCACTTTTGCCTGATCTGATTCTTGAGATAATAGAAATCTGATCATGATCGCGTCTTGGCAGGAAATGTAGTTACTATAAGTGAAAAACTTCACTTAGAGTTTTTTCTCTCATTTTACAATAGACCGTAGTGACGTCAAACATTTCAGCTTGTCAAAGCAGGAAAAAGCAGCGGTGGAACGAAGTCTTCATTAAGTTTCCCGGGAAGCCAGGTCAGTCAGTCAGCGTTCGTGATAGCAAAGCCCTGAAACAAGTTTAACTAAGTGGAGTGAAGCCGTCACAGATGTCAGAAATCACACCTGTGCTTTTCCTGTTTTGACAAATAAAATGTCTGCTGTGAAAAGGGTTTATATATTTAGAGAAGCCTAACTGCCAGAATAAATGACAGCTGTATATGTTTTGTGCAAATCGAGGATATGTTGAATCTTTACATGTCTTTAAATAGAATACATATTAATATTAATATTGAAGTTATATAAAAAGATCTAACAATATCAACTGATATTCTTTTTTTTAACAGAAACAAACATTTGATTCGAATCACCTGAATTTAACATATACTGTACCCCTGGGTGTCTGTGAAAAACTGATAACTGTCTTTTTATCTCCTTTACTTTTTTTAATCATTATTATTTCCACTTGTGTTTTTCCCGCCTGTTGTCACACTGTGGTAAAATTGCTGTATCTGTGGGAACCCTGTGGAAAGGAAAGGTTGGCTACAATCCTGAGGTGTTTGGCTGTCTTCTTTTTATTTTCCCTTATTGGATTTTCTTTCTTTCTGTCTTGGTACATTATACGCAACATGTTGATACAAATGTTAAATGCACCAAATACACAAGGAGAGCTATAAATTCACCCAAAACTAGACCTTCTGGTCAATTATCTGGATCACGAGGCCCAGCGGAGGCCATCACCACCCTCCAGCTCCTTCCCGCTCACTCTCTTGCGCACACATTCACACTTGGATGGTTGCACACACAACCCAAATCTGTCACATAACCGACAAAACCAAAGCTTTTGTGTTTTTTTTCCTGCAGGATTTTGGACTTGACCCCTGTGATTTCCAGAATGAGCAGTGGTGCTGGGGGTCGTTGATGGTGGTGCGTGAACAGCTGTAGGAGGGGCTTTGTCAGATAAGGACGGCATTAGGTAAGGCCATTAGCGTCCTGTGGATTATTGTAATCCAGCCTCTCTACCACTGCTGGCTTGGTTGTTCAGTCCACAGTCGGTCTCGTCTGGTTTGAAGCGGGTTGGAAGATGGCTCTCAATGTGCAGCGTTTCCTGGTGGCCCTGCTTCTTCTGGGAACTAACGGTGAGATTTCAGCCCTGACACTCTGGTTGTTGTGAGCTCAAAATCTGAGTGATTTAGGATTGTAAATATTTAAAGGCCTAACTCAAACTGGATAAATCTCTGAAACTCAGAGAACAAACTGATTCCTAACTGAGAACTGACAAATACAGCAGATTTCCTCAGTAATCCTTTCCCTATGGTGAGCTCACACTTGATTCTCTGTGTCTGTGTTGTGGCTATTTACCTTTTCTTAATATGTTGAAAATGACAGACTGATGCACAGATTTTGTTTGCTACAATCAGTGTCTACTGTGTCCTAACAGTTTGTTTTTTCCTCCTCCTCTGTGCTTCCTCGGCTGGCTGGCGTTTGTTTTGTCCTTGTGTCCATCTGCCTGAGCAGTGTTTATCAGCATTCAGGCTCAAGAGGTACGAAGAAACCTCAGCAACAGTTAAAGATTTCAGAGACGATAGAACTCTTAGAACGTTCAAATCAGCAGTGTTGGCGTACAGACATTTGACATTGAAACATGAACATTAAAACATCTGAGTTAGTTCTCCTGACATTGGTCAATGTCAAATAATTTCCATTGAAGAAATCTGCTGTTGACTTAAGAAGCTTCTTAACATTTTTTTTTCTTCTGCAAACCAGCTGTGTTTTAGAATAATGACACTTACATGATGCTGCTTTAGATTTACTCCATTAACGTTGTTTGTGTGTGTTTCAATGAGGCGGGAGTGTCGGAGGCGTGGACCAGCAGGTCTTGTAAATGTGACTGTGAAGGAGGAGAAGCCCCGACTGAGTTTTCCACCATTGGGACTGGCTCAATGGTGCGTGGAGTGGACTGCATGCCAGGTACCTTAACAACCATCAAATACAGTTTTCTCTCTTTCTTAAAGATATGTGACAGCGCACCTGAATCTCAAACATATTTTTTGTCACACTATTTGCACAGATTTCTGATTTTATCTCTAATAAGGCCACTCTCTGACCCACTTATGTGTTTGTTGATGAGATGATGAAATGAATTCACCAAACTAGTAATAGTATTTTTAAAGTAACGTACATTTTGAAAGCGGTGATGAATGATGAGCCTAGGAGAGACATTTAGTCATCGTCAGATCTTAAATGCAACCGGTGCATCGTATGTAGGGCTTGTAGCCGCAGGTAATTTGCAGTCTCTCTTTTTTTGACCTACTAATTAACTGGCTTTTTTATGATTAGTTTATATATTGATTCATTCCTAATATCATGATTATTAAAGAAATGGTAATATTGGATTCAGATGATGGCGCTGACAGAGAGAATAAGGAATGCAGTAGGTCTGCAGCTAAAGGTTATTTTTTTCTCATTGGGAATGAATCTGCAGAATTTCTTCTTAGTGGAATCATAATTTTCAACATGTGAATCTTTTATCCATCAGTTTATTTGACAGAGATGACACGTGTAGGCATTGTTATATCTTATCAGAAGTTTTCTTCTGGTGCATGAATCTGTGAATTTTCGGTCCTTGTCACTGGTTAGACTTTTGTTAATGGTATGCCCCCTGAAAAATAAATTTACTTTAACATGAGACAAAGTAAAGCTACAAATCTTCACATTTGAGATGCTGAAACCACGAAATTTGGGAGAATTTTGTCAAAAAATTATTTATGAGAAATAATGTAATGACTATTAAACTAGTTGCTGGGTGAATTCCTGTGGATTGCCAAACAGATCTTTTAATATCGACAAAGCACATGCATGACGAGATAAACTGCGTGTGTGTGATAACGATGGAGAATCTCTATATATACTGCACATGTACATGCATGAATGCATTAGCCTCCAGATTTGACACCACAGGGTGGACATGCTCCACTGGACATCCTCAGAGAAGATGATGCAGATGGAGCCTTGATAAGAAACAGAAATGTGCATCCTTTAAATTTACCTTCATTCAATGATAAAATGTGGTCTGCATCTGGATCTTAATCTGCATTAAAACACCACATAATATAGACAGATACATGGACAATAATATGGATATATGTGGCAGATTTTTTGTTTCAAGGTGCTCTGTCTTACAGCGTTAACCATAAGTGTTCACGTGTTTGAAAATAAAGGTTCATTTTTAAACCGTAAAAACAGCAGTTGACCATATAATCCCACCATGACATCCATTAGCAGCTCATATCACATCAGATTCATCAGCAGATGGAAATCTCATCTCATCACATCTCATCATCACGTTAAGGACTTGGCCCAGGGTTTAACTTTCCACCAAATCTCTGTGTGTGTGCAGTGAAATCTGTTTTTAGAGCTCAAACACAAACAAAAAGCCTCGCCGGGCTCGGATATAAAGATCAGACTTGAATCGTGTCGTGCTTGAAGAGACGACGAAGGCAGAGCTGATGTACAGTGAAAGGGTTTCCCTCGCTCATTCAATACATGTCAACTGAGCCACAAATCACATGGCAACGGGTGACAGAGGGGAGAAAGAAGTTCAGCAGATCATCATTATCGCAGAACATGACACTCAGATGTCAGGGCTCTTAATAGACTGTGCCAATCGCACAATCACAGAAACCAGTAATTACCCTGACATGGACCTTGTGATGATAAATGACGAGTGGGGCAAACTTCCAGTTCCTCGTGTCTCACCTCTTGGTTTTCTCCCCATTAAGTCGTCCTGAATATGTTTTATTTTAGTCGTGAAATACATTAAGGAGGACTCCAGCATCGCTCACGGTGTTGTTATGCAAACACTTATCTCCTGACTCACACAGGCGCTACTGCTGCTGCTGCTGTATGCGTTGTAATACTGGGATTAGACAGGATGTGACCCTGTGCCAGATAGGCTTAAGCCAGTAGTAAACAAAAGCGCAGCAGGTTTCAACAGCGGATTTTATTTTATTTTTTCCCCGTGAAACTTTAGGGAGACAAACTCACTCAAGTGCAGCCCTGCCATTCATGTTTTCATAATGCGTACTCAACGTCAACAAAGGGCTTTCTCTCGTGCGATTCCAGTGTAAAGTGAGAGGGCAGATTGATCCAAACACGGGAGCAACACGGAGCTAAAGCTGTGGAGAGTAGAACATGACCATCTGTCTTCCTGCCGCCCTAATGGACATCGCTGATCTCTCACTGTGGAGAATTAAACTGTAGGCTTTTAGGATGGGATACAGGTCACACTGGGCCTGCTGACTGCGGGGGGCTTCATGAGCAGGAGGGTGTGAGGATGAAGAGATTAAAATTTAAGCACCTAAGGCAAGGAAGGATTAGTGATGATCACTTGCTGGTCACATTTCAGTGCGAAATCCACGCAGCCAGTCTTTCAACTGAAAATTAAATGCTATTAAAAGGTTGAATTTATTACAAACACAGCCGCTACATATTGCACTAGAGAAAATATTCACAGATCAAACTGTCAAACACAAATTTAAGACTACAAAGCCCTTTTCTTGAAAGATTTCTCTTCTCTTCACTTCCTAAAAAGTTTTTTAGCTGGATAGTGTGCTTTTTCAGTAACACATTTTCTGAGAAATACTATCTGTACTTCATCAGATTTTTCCTGGACGTTTATCCTGGCCAAAATAATTCATGATAACAATATTATATATTGAAATTTTGAAAAGAAAGATTTTGTTTTTTGAGTGTGTTTTGTCTGTTTTTTTTTTGTCAAATGAATTGGAATTTGTCATACAAGTTTAAAGAGGTGGAGAGAGGGTCTATGTCACCATAAATGTCTTTTGTTTTCCACATGATTTTGCACAACAGTTGTTAATCAATAAGTAGCAGACACACAGCAGATCCATGCCAAACACACTAGCTAGCTAACAGTTTACTGCTGCTTATTTTTCCATTGTGTGATGGTTGGCAACCAGCGTTAAGGTGCATTTCCGCCACCCACTTTAACGAAGCGTGAACAGAGAGACACAGAAACGATTTATTGTCACATGTCTATTTTGAACAAAATGTAAATATTACATTTTTTAAATATCATGGATATTGTCAATACCAGTTATTCATGGCACCTCAAATTCAAAATATCATGTGTGAGAGATTCTCAGAGACAAACAAAAAAAGAGATTCAATTTAAGAATCTACGTTTTGGTATTGTCATATCTTAGAGACTTCGGAAAGAATCCAGGAAAAAAAACACTCCATAACAGTGATTGATGTTGGAATACAGAGCTTTTTGACATGTATTTGAATAAAAAAACATGAGAAAGCAACTTTAATTATGATGCTTTTGGACACACCAACATGGTGATATCAGATAAACCTAATAACTTTGTCTCTTATCCTCTTGCAGAGTGTCCTTACCACAAGCCTCTGGGATTCGAGGCCGGATCAGTGAATCCAGACCAGATCACCTGCTCCAACCAGGAACAGTACACCGGCTGGTTCTCCTCATGGCTCCCAAGCAGGGCCCGGCTCAACAGTCAGGGCTTCGGGTAGGTACAGACCAACATGTCAACGTATTATTTCCAGTAAAAAAAACATTTGCTGCTTGTTTTTTTTTCCCGAGCTCTTGCAATAAATCCTGAGATTTGTCTTAATTTAACTCGCAAAATGTGGCTTCTGCCAAGCGTGGTTGACTGTTCTGTCTCAGTGAAAAAGACCCTAATAAACAAATGGCTGGGCTGCTGCCATCTGTGAGGAACAATTTTAGAAAAAAGCGCACTCTGAGAAAACGTAACTCAGCTCTCATTATGTAAGGTGCATTTAGAGAGGTTGACATGCAATATGTTCTTGCTTTAAAACACTAAAATATACATAAGACAGGCAATGCAAGGAAACATGCTAAATGGAACATCTGACTCTGATTCTCACATAAACCACACAAACAACTGATACAGTGGACTTTTGATATGCATCAGTCTGGGAACTTAACCTTTATCCTATATAATATGTGGTCACTTCACACCCCCTGAAAATATTGTGTTAGCAAACCTCCAGTAGGCAGCTTCCTGCTACCCATCAAGTCACTGTTTGGTGTGGTTACAGGTGCAATAGTATTAAAACGTTCAATGCATAAAGAGAACCTTAAACCCTGTATATTTCTGTAAAAAAAAGAAGAAGACATACTAGAATGTACACAGAGTGCATATCTCCGCCAAGGCACAAAAGTCCCCTTTAACTCACTCAGGCTTAATCCACCATAAAACAAAAAACACTTAAATCCAAAAGATCTGGATTTCTATTTGGATCCGCACCAAAAGTTAATGTGGTCCATTCTGGCCCAAGACCCTTCCTATATCCAAGTTTCATGGACATCTGTCAAGTACTTTTTGTGTAATCCTGCTGACAAACAACCAACCAACATGGGTGAAACCACAACTGCCTTGGTGGAGGTAACAGGAGATATAAGAAGAGAGTAGTAAAAGTAACAATAAAGCCCCACAAAACATAGATGTAAAACAGAATATAAGAAATAATTGATAAAACAACATCAACCCTCATGTAGAGAGCTAGGTGAGAAAGAAACACCGCAAAAAAAAGCAAAATGGTCGACATACTAAAAACACACTTTTTGAGTACGGAATAAAATGTGTCCTCCAGAATAAAAGACTCTCAAATATCACAAATTGATATAACAGTGATATGAAACAAAGATCAGCAGGCTGCTCTGTGGACGTTACAGTTATGTGTTGTAGGCCTTAAAAGTCTCATATTTTAGAAAGAAAGTCTTTTTTTATAATAAAGCAAGTCCAGGTGTTACGTACTGTAAATACTGTGAAAAGCCCTTGTTTAGCAGATCTATAAGGTTATGATGTCACAACTTACAGACACCACTCTCTGCCATGCCCCCAGCAATGCCATGGTTGAAAAAACAGCAGTAGTTTTGATGTGAACTGATGTGGAGACATGGTGGGCGGTGCCTGCTCAGGCCTGTGTGAGCTGACCAATTAGAACAGACTGGCCTTAAAGAGACAGAAACTAAAACGGAGCATTCAGACAAAGGGTGAATAGAGGTGCTGCATTGACGGTGTGAGAAAAATATTTTTTTTTTCAACATCAGAGCATATAAACCTTTTTCTCTATCAGACAACCAAAAAAAATTATGAACCTGAAAATGAGCACAATATGGTACCTGTAACACGGCGCCCTTAGATTCCTAATCTAGTTCAGTTATTCATTCTGATCAGTTTTTTTTATATGATTATCAAAACTAGAGATCAAAAGTTACAAAAACACAGGTGTAAACAATTAAACTATGATGACTGAACTACATTTCATTGCTTGGAGTCTAGTACTGTCATACCTTCATGACTTACTGGGACAGCTAACCACTCAAAATGTCAACCTGTTTCTTATCTCCTTTAATCCATAAACCTCTGATATCTTCTCTAAGAAAACACTCAACCACTGTCCACATGAGCATACATGTTGTAAAGCTGCAGTATGTCCCATGTTTGTGTCTCTCCTCCAGGTGTGCCTGGCTGTCTAAGTTCCAGGACAACAGTCAGTGGCTGCAGATCGACCTGACGGAAGTGATGGTGGTGTCAGGGATCCTGACTCAGGGCCGCTGTGATGCCGACGAGTGGATCACCAAGTACAGCGTTCAGTACCGCTCAGACGAAAAACTCAACTGGATCTATTACAAAGACCAGACTGGAAACAACAGGGTGAGTCCAACCCAGTCAGGAATGAAAGTAGAATACATGTGCCCCAAACAAAACGTGAAGCTAGAGGTAGCATCCCATCTCATTTTGATATTAACAAAAGGACATCTTGACAAACAGTTATGCCATTTAAAAAATTACACTGTTCGACCTGATGGTGATATGATTACTAATCAAATTTCATGAAATGTGATCTGTTACTGTCTTTACTTATTGAGTATGTGAGTTTTATTTTGGATGTTTCACCTACGATGCTCCATTAATTAAATAGTTGATTTATAAAAAATAAGTCGCCAACAATGGTCCTTCATCATGTAATTGTTTGTATCATTTTATCCAGCTTCCCAAAAGTGGAAATAAACTGCTTTTATTTACTTAATACCTTCATAAATTACATCCATTTTTGGTTATTCTGCAAAAGAAAAAAAAACTGGAGCTGCAAATGTAACCTTTTTTTTCTTTTGTTTTCTGCTTTTGTAGACTAAAGAGCTCATTGAGTATTTGAAAAATGAAAAATAATTGTTTGGTGCAGCCCTATAATAATAGTTTATCATTATTATTATTATTATTATTATTATAATTAGTGGAAACAGCAGTAGCTTGGATGTAGAAAGCAGTACACACAGTCTGAACTAATCCCTCTCCTTTCTCCTCAGGTGTTCTATGGGAACTCTGACCGCTCCTCGTCTGTGCAGAACCTCCTGCGGCCGCCCATTGTGGCGCGTTACATCCGCATCCTCCCGCTCGGATGGCACACACGCATCGCTTTGCGTCTGGAGCTGCTACGCTGCATGAGCAAATGCATCTGAACCTCTCCCGCCGCCTTCCCTGAGGCCTTGTCCCAGAACTTCATCTATGCCTAAACCCCTATCGTCAAAGTCTGTCTCTTATTATATCCACAGATTTGGCCCCCCCCAAAAAAAACGACAACCTGAGACAAAATTATTGTAATTGTGACCTTTTTAAAATACAAACAAACAGTTTGAGTTATGTTATTTCATTAGAATATTTGTTTGATATGCTTGATGAGCTTTCATTAACTCCGCTCTTCATTGTTGTTAAACCAGTCTCACACTGGGGGCTTTAATTTGCTGAGTTCACAATAGATTGTTCCATTTGCAACGAAATGGCATAAATTCAAAGCAATAATTAGGCACTGAGAGAGAGATGCAGCGTTGCTATGGAGGCTGTATTCACCGGTCTGAGACGAGCTCTCATCCCTCTGTGACAGGTCTATCAATTTATGTTTTCTTCTCCTGATATTTAATGGTAAACAGGAAATGTACAGTTCTGCAGCACTCTGTCTCTCCTCCCCTTCCTCAGAGGATAAAGCTGGTGTTATTCTAAATTTTATGTCTTACTGTCGACAAATCCCATGAAAAGACTGAATCCATCAGTGAATTGATCGTACCAACAGGTATTGTTGTTTGGCAAAAGAATGATAGATCTTATTTTCTATATTTCTAATGTCTTTTTAATATCAACAAAAGCTGTTAAGACATCAGTGAGCCCGACTGTTGCACTTGGAGACATGTTAGTTCATTAGCATGACCATGGGCACTGTAGTTTATGTTTAGTTCATAAAATTTACACTGTTGTGTGGCTGAATCTGTATTAAATGTGTGTTCATCCACAACTGGAAATAATCCCATACAAATACCCTGTTTACTCCTGTTTGAGTGCCCAGCTGTTTTAGGACATGATTTGGCATTTTTCAAAAAATAATATGAAACTATGCTATTGTGACCCTCCCTTACTGTTCATTTTTAAGCACCAAGCCAGAAAGAATTGGGGAAAAAGGACATGTTTTGACTGTAAGACAAATTAAGAATAATGCCAGACTTTGTCTTTAAATACGTGTGTGATTCCTTTTCCACTCTCATGTTTCACAACCTTTATCTCAGCCACTTTTTTTTTTTAAAGTATCACTCCTCAGTGCACTACAAAGATGGAGTGGTGGCAAATTCACTTATATTCAGATGTGGTTTTGTGTTGTGGTGAACTTTTCTTTTGTAACAATTCAGCTCAATTTCCCATGGTGCTTTGGGAGCACAATGCAGAGGTCTGATTGCTCTGACTTTGTGCTCTTTATTGTACCTTTAAACTATTTCCTTGATTAAATGAATCTGTGAATGAATCTGTTCTCGTGTTGTGTCCGCCTCTGCTACAAAACAAACACATGAGCCGTTCAAAAATGTACAGTTGGCTTTTATTATGAGACCCTATCATTTTTAAAGTAGAATGGTCAGTATAGATACACTCTATTATTTCTATTTACACCCTGTAAGAAGTGGGAAACAGCTGAATGAAAAAAAGAACCGATGTTTTAGGAAACACATTCATATCTGTGAACAAAAAATTCTCCGTCTCGTCTCAGTTTTCAGTGAATGTGACTTACTTGGGGGGTTGAAGCCTCCATTTCCATCTGAAGTGTTGAGTCAGTAAGCTAATATAAGGCTTCGGGTCACTGGCAAGGCAAGCGTTGTCATCACTCTTTCCCATTAATGATACGGACAAACCCACGTTAGCAGTCGTTTACAATCACTAGCAATCAGGATTTTCCACCATACACAACATGGGGCAGTTTTTATCCGTCCTGGGTCATATTCGAGGACAAATCCAAAATATAAAAAATGTATTGCAGAGCGATGTCTTGATATTATATGTGGACAGTTGCTTTAATCACAGTCTCCAACTGGAAATCCCCCTCTGTGCTATATCCGGCTCCAATTCACCTAGCCACTTATTTAGCCGATGCAATCTGCATCAGTCGGAGTCTCTCTCTGAAAGTTATTGCTTTCAATCAGCCATGTAGTCAGTTGGTTAAATTGTGTTTTCTTCCTTTCCTGCATGTGTGATTTCATCCTTTCCACAGACGAGAAACAAAACAAGAAATCCTCCAAAACTAAACCCTCTCCCGAGTCCACAGATGGCTTGACATTTGCACAAATGCATCCAACCTGCTTTCCTTCCTTCCCTCCTTCTGTGATTTATAAGCCTCTCTTTTTCACTTCAAGCTTTGAAACCACAGAAGAGGAGGGAACAACAGATTGAAGGAAATCTGGAAGGAAAAGTATCTGTATATTTCCCCTAGGCCACAAATAGTGTATTGTTCTATACAACACTGTTTCTTTTATCATCCACAGGTCAGTAGACAACAAGTAAATGCTTTTATGACTAACCTAGTTAGGTAAAATCATCCCTGATCATGACTGTTGTTGATATTAAAAGTAAACGTAATGCGAAAAAATTAGGACAACCAAATTCAGACTTTTTACAAAAGGCATTTACAAAAAGTTGAGAACACAAGCTTTTAAAATGCACACAGAAAAATGTAAACACACTGGTTAAAGGATAAGTCTGGCGTTATTATCTTTATATCTTAGGACTGTAAACAAATCCCATGAACAAGACCAAAACCAACAATGGGTGAGCGGACACATAAACAGCCCTGCTTCGTGGATGGAGTAGGACACTAATGCGTTTAAAGGTTTATTAGATGCTAAAACACGTATAATACTCCTTGACTATTTTACTCTTAGACTAAATTTACAACACACTGGAATATCTATTGTCATGCCAAGTGTGAGACAAACAGGAGTAACAGTCTTCAAATCACAGGCAAAAAGTAATCTACCACTACTGTGCGCTAGTGTGTATTTGAGTGATGTTACAACAATAATGGGTTTACATAGCACGACAGGCCTCATTTAAAGCAACATTATGTAGAATTGTGCAAAGTTTCTCAGTACGACACTATTGTCATTAATACAAATCGCAGGTCTGTAACCATTTGTCAGACGTAATGTAGGTGCTGTCTATAAACAAAACTACACCTCATAACAATGTTTTGTGTTGAAAATGTGTCTCTTGATGTAAAGACGTATGCGACGCCGTGATCCGACCCTCTCACTGAAGTTACATAGTGCTGAAACAAGATGAAAGAGACACTGTACCATACATAATGTTGCTTTCATGCAGGGTTCACTCAGACTGAACGCAGCATTTATCCATCCCTCAATACATACCTAACCCTTAAATGTAAATCCTTAAAAATTGGTCAAAAATATAAAGATTTATTTTAGTCAGTTTAGTTTTATATATATATTTTTTAAAATCATGTCTTAAAACAACTGGGCAGTGTAGCTACTCAAACAGAACTAGATAATATATTTGTTGAGGACTATTTTGAGCCGAGGATTAATACATACAGGTATTTGGCTCTCCGGTGAGTATTTACAGCTGCAGGATGGTGTGCGTACATGAGAAATTACGTACATGTCACCTAGTTTCACAGCACGGCTCACAAATGTGTTTCTAATAGTTCTTGGACAACAATTACAGCACAGAGCTCTAAGCTACATCAGGTTTTAGATACACAGATACCACTTGTTAGTATATTCAATTCATTGCTGGTTTTGGTCTCATCACGAGATTCGCTGACATTGACAAACATATAAAATACCACCAGATTTAGCCTTTAAGATCTTAAAGGTTGTAGGTGAGGTATGCCTTTTTTTTTTTTTTGCAGATCTTCAACACTTAGACGTTGTATTTGAGTCAACTGAACCTCATTTCAAGAGGTTAACTTTTCTCTACATAAGGGCACTGGCGTCTCGATGCCCGATACTTGCTGTTAAGGCTGTGGACAAAACCAACATGGCAGCATGGAGCTGGAAAGCTGTTTGTTGCTGATAAATGAACTGAGAGACTGAAAATGAGGCTTCACGTTTCATGAGAGTGGGACATAAGGTGAACTGACAAACTGTATGTAACAGTCTCACTCTGGCTCTTCTGCTACCAAACCCTGTTGACAAATAGCCCGACTTTGTCAAAAAACTTCAAAACTAATGTCATGAGGGTGAAGGGCAGATTTGTACTAGATGTGATATAGATGTTGTTTTTTCTCCCCACTTTAGGTACAAAGTAAGCAATATTTCTTTACAGTCGGATGAAACAAACAGAAAAAAGGGTAAAAATAACATGATATAAAGTGAAAATCTGTTAATAACATATCAAATTGAACAAAAAAAGGACATTCACCATTATTAAATATTCTTTGTGACATATTGTATTATCAACACATAAATATCTATGCATTTCTTTGTGTCGAAACTAAAGCTCTTGCAATTACACATTTAATTCTATATTACCTTATAATATTCCCATATAGCCTACATACTGTGTCATTTATAGCTTATATCCTTGAATTTAAAACAAATAAATATTTAATAAATAATGTTGATATAAATCTTCTTCTTCTTTTTTTTGTTCTTATCAAATATCAGAGCTTGAAAAACATTTGAGTTTATTGGCCGCCGCTGTGATGGCGGCTGTCTGATGTGTTGCTGTAGAGTCCTGTGAGCAGAAGATGGCAGCAAAGAGGCCACATGGGCAGTGTCTCTGTGTCAGGAAAGATCAGCTTATTCTGATGTTCTAACCTTGTTAAGTAGAGAGAGAATAACATACAACTGATACAGTACTGGCATCCCGAGTGGGAGCGGACTCTTTCCTGTCTTTGAATCCCCAAACAACACAGTTACTTCTGTTTGTGTTTGGCCTGTCGATGTCTAGTCTTTGCAGATTTCAGAGACATGAGCATCAAATGAAACTGTGTTTCTGAAGAGGACTTGATCCAGTGAGATAGGCTTTCATGTAAACTTTCACGACAGTACCATGATGTCTGGCAGATGCTTCCAGGGTGGAGACGTGTTGGAGGTGGTGTGGTTCGGGGTGGGGTTACAACGCAGTCTCCTTCAGGTCGTTGAGGTTTGGCATCCTGGTGCGGGACGCTCTTGTAAAGGTGGGTCCATTCTGCCCCGGCTTGATGCCCAGCTGTTCGGGGGTGAACTGAGCGCCCTCGGCCCGCTGTAAAGCAGAAACGTGCCAGCTGGACTCGATCTGTCCAGGGAGGGGATAGCTGGGCTTGCGGCTCTTAGCCTGGGCGGAGCTGCTCACCCCGGAGTGGCCCCTGCTCTCGCCATGTCCTCGACCCTCGGAGTAGCCCGCTTTAGAGGAGGGCTGAGGTGGGTTGGGAAGGGGGGGTTGGAAGCGCAGGTCTTGAGCAGGAGGAGGAGGAGGCTGTCCTTGATTTGAGGAAGAGGGGGAGAGGTGAAGGAGCCTGCGGAGTGATTTGAGTGGTTGACTCTGTTCAGAGAGAAAAAAATACTGATGAATAATATCAAAAGGTAAGACTTGCCAGCAGAATATCAAATACAACTGTTCATTAGTTCGTCTCTGAAAACTCTGGCTTTCCTACACTGTCTGTGTTCCCACATAAGCTGCGACACTGCAGGTAAATACAGTTAAAACACTAACTAAAAGATATTGTAAAAAAATCTGTTTAAATATGCACAAATTTGCATACATTTCAAGAACAGAATTTTGAAATTTGACTAAAGCCAGGTTTGAATTTTTGTTTCATTTTGTTGACATATTGTAGATTCAAAGGTGATTCATGCCATTCATCATAAAAAAAAATGTTTTTGGGGGGGCATGGATGATATATGACCAAACCATGCCAGACATTTTTTAGACCATTGTGACCATAACCACCATGAGATGTACCCAGTACAAATAAAGCATATTCTTATCTTATCTTATTAAATATATGCAAATTTGAAAACACTTCCAGAACAGAACTGAAGTTAAATAGACATACAACATAAGACCGACGTAAGATTGTATGAACGGTTTGTTAGACTTCTGAGACTGTTTCTAATATTCTCTCTTTAAAACTCAAGGAGCCGCTTCTTTATTATTTATTTTACTCTATTTCATTTAACTCTATTGAATCTGTGTTTCTGTGAGAAGTTTTTATTGGATTCTGCACCTTAAAATTTCAAGATATTGTGTATTCAAAAACATATTAAATACTTGTTTCCATTTATGAACAAAAGCCCTCCTGTTTTTTTTTTTGTAAATCCCGTGTCAGTTCTGGGAATGGGTTTAGTGATTAGTTGAAATTGTGTAACTGCAGATTAAAAATTATGACCTTGTTCTTATTGGTGGACTATAATAGAAAATTATTCAAATATAAAATAATCAAGATTTATAATTGAGACTATAATCTATCGGTCTATTTTCTTTCTTTGGTGTCGCTGATATTATTATATATCATATTCTATAGATGATGCAGGACAGCCTTATCCATTTGCGCAGGGTATAAAAAAATCTGTTACCATGTAATATGTTTAAACCACCACTTTGCAAGAAATATATTTGACATCCCCCAACATTTTTGTTCACAGTCTTTCATGTTTTCAAAGGACATTATACGTGCGGAATCAGAGTGTTAAAGTGCTTTGGATGAATTCACCTACAAATGGCTATTATGCGAGTGAATAAACATGACTTTCAAATGATTTGCGCACTTATGACTGACACTGAGGGGGTGTCACGGTTAGAAAGAAACATTGTATTTTGACAGACAGTGCTCTGGGCCATGATCTTCAACCAAAAACAAACCAAGTCTTCAGCATGTTGGTACCTGAGAGTGGGAGTCCACTGGTTTGTCTGGTGGCCAGTCGTTCACTCTCTCTCTCTCCCTCCCTCTTTCCCTCTCTCTCTCCCTTTCCCTCTCTCTTTCTCTCTCCCTCTCTCTCTCTCGCTCTCTGTCGCGGTCTCGGTCCCGGCTCTGTTCCCGCTCCCGGTCTCTGTCTCGGGAACGCTCGCGGTTTTTCCGCCGGCTGCCGTGGTGAGAGGACGACTTGGAGCTCCTCTGCAGGGACAAGTGCTCTTGTCCGTTACCAGGAACCTGACAAAATACAGAGGCGCTGTTATTAATTACCCCAAAATATCTGTCGCATGTTAAAGCTCCTGGTGAGGTTCTTCATGCACCTCTGGCAGACAAAAGACAAGGAGACGGTAATGGTGATGAATTTACACAGAAAAAAATGCGGAGTTTTATTTTCACAGCCGGTCTACAACAAACCATTACTTGACCGTCAATCAGATTTATTTTTAATCAATCGATTAATCGTCTCTAAACCAGCAATTCCCACAGTGTGGGCTGTGGTCCCCTGGTGGGCCCTGAAGGTACTGCAGATGGGCTGCTGAAGGTAATTTACAAGAAAGACAAGTTTCTGATATTCAATTCTGTGGTTAAGTCTGAAATTACAATAAAATATTCATGATTAAATATGTACATTTGAAAAGTAATCAGAACTGGTAAAAACAGGAGTTAAATTATCTGTTACTTTTCCTTCATGTGACCTGTTTTTTTTATCATCTGGTGTTGTGTTGAAGTCGATTTTTCCTGCCGAACTTTAATTGCACCCAGTGGTGTAGGTCAAGGTCAGGGGTTAGCATTGCATCGCCACTTATCCTATATCGCAACAATGATGTAATCAGAGTTGTGATTAAAAGATTGCCAGAGCCCTAGAAGATTTTTTTCTAATTTCCGATTTGGGCCACGTCATCCTTGAGTTTGGGGATGGCTGCTCTGGACCATCAGGACAAGTAAAAAATGCCTGTTGCGATTTTACCGATGTTTATGTCTTCCTTTCTTGTCTTGTCAACAGTCTGAAGACAAAGAGATCAAATTTAAACTGTTATAAAACAAAGAACATCACATGTTCTCTTTGAAAGGCCAAAAGGGGCGAACACTCATCTTCATAACTGACTAAAGCAATTAATCAATCATCGATTTTTTAATTTCAATTCTGGTCCTGGTGGCATTTTGCCCTGCTCCAACACACCTGATTCAAATGATCAGCTCGTCACCAAGCTCTGCTGAAGCCTGAGGACGACCCGCTCTCTTGAATCGGCTGTGCTTCAAATGTAGTGTACACAGCACTGTAAAAAGGTATGAGTCTGGATGAATATGTGGGTTCAGGTGCCTATAAATGAGTTGATGACCCTCGTATGACAACATGGCGTTCTGTTTGAAGAGAATGAGTCTCGGCGTGCAGAAGTGTCGGCCTCACATACAGCACACACTGCAGCATGAAATCAATGTTTAACGATGCAATGTAAATGCAAGGTGACCGCATTTGACATACTGGATGGCGAGACAAAACCAATGCACAAACACCGTGCAGCATTAGATTCAAAACGCATTTGAAATCCTTTCAATTCTGATTATTTCTCAGTCAATCAGTCGCCAGGCGCTTGAGAGGATTTCAAACCAGCTCATTGTGGTTAGTGCCGTGTCAGTCAGCATGCAGTTGTAGTGTTGAGGTTAGATTACTGGTGAGGCAGGGTAGGGCGCGGGAGGCTGGTGTTGTACCATGGGCGAGGCGACTACAGGTAGGACTTTGACTGCTGAGTTGTGCTTTAAGCTATTCTTAGAGCTAAAGAGGGGAAAAAGGCTTTTCCTGATGCTGGGGTTTCTCCCGTCCTCCATGTCTGTCTGTGGAGCAGAAGATGCACAGCCACAACTCTCAACACAAATCTCTGACAGCAAAGAGAAAGAGTACAGCAGCACCTGATGCATGATCATCTAAAAACAATACCACTGGACAACAAGTACAGAGAGAAAAATCAATAACAGCATGAACATTTGATTGTTAAGGTAGAAAGAGAAGAAAACAGAGTGGGTGTAGACTTCAGAGCAGCACCAAAGGATAATTCTGTGTACTACAAATTGTGCATTATAATTCTAGCTGTAATTGACATGGCAACCTCAAAACGATGAAGGCCAACAAGGCAAAAAATCTAAATGGTAAAGAGGGTGTATCGACTGGTTAGATGTAAAACTTTTTCGGATAGCAAAATGTTTGGACCAATGAGGAAACTTTAACCTTCTTCGAATTAATGGATGAAAACATTCCATATAACATATTTCAATCTCAATGTTTAAGTGGAATTATTCTAAAGGTCCAATATTGTCATGGTTTGAGTTTGTGGATTAGGTTTTTCCTGTCTTATTTTGAAGATCTGTCCTCATGTGCCACATTTTGGTTTTAATTTCCTCCCTTTGTCTGTTTTCCCACCCTTTTCACTCCTCAGCTGTGTTCTATCTGTTGATCAACCCTTGTGTATCTAAAGTAAGTCCTTGTCTTCCCCTCATTATTAATCAGTCTGTCCATCTGTTCGCCATGCGTCTCTTGTTCCTGTTCTGTTCTGCCCTTGTGTTCCTCCGTCTCCATGTTCCAGCTTGCTGTCATGTCCTTCGAGCTTTTGGTTCCTTATTCCCAGGATTGTCTCTGGTTTGTACTTTGCTGTTTTTGGTTTGTACTTTGATTGCTTTTGTTTTCTTGATTTTCTCCTTTTTTGTTTTCTGCCTTTTGTTGCCACAAATTTGGACTTCAGCTTTATGTTAATAGAGCTAACCTTTTGTTAAGTTGCCTGCCTGCCTGCCTGCCTGCTTGCGTCTCTGCATTTGGGTCTCCTTTGTTTAAAGGTGACACATGTAGAGTGTTGCAGTAATGAGTCTACAGGTTTTTTAAAATTTACATTTTCCGTTAAATGGCTGAAATAAGGTCTGTGGTTACCACAAGCTTCAGATATTTTCATGTTTGATTTTATGGCATAAAATACGTCAGTAATTTACCCACAATTGAATTTCAAGGCATTTGCATGTCTTAAAAACGGTGGATGCTAACAAGTGGCAGAATGAAACTAGGGAAGTTGGCAGGGACATTACACATCACACCACCCATGGACTATTTACTCACTCGCCTTTACAGGATTAATCATCGAACAGTCATGTGTCTACACTGTAAGACACTCAGTGGTGGTGACCTGCTGTTAGTTTGTAGCCTAATGTTAGCTTTTAACTTCTGGCTGTTTTATTTATGCTTCAAAAACCATAAAAGGTGTTCATCTGTTAAGATTATCTTGATGAACAATACATGTAAATATCGTAACCTTGTGTTTGTCACAGAGCTATCCCATAAACTTTAAATTGAAGGAAACAAGGAGATGCTAACCTACAGAAACATCTCTCCTACACTTCTATTATGCTAATTTTCAGGTTAAAATTGTACTTTGGGTGTCTAAAGTATGTGTGCTCTAATGTTCATAAAACACATTAGTTTTCACAGTAATAACCTCTAATTATCCTCTGTCTAAATGCTCCATTTCCTGCGCTTCTGTCTTTTTAAGGACCTGCTCTGATTGGTTAGCTCTCACACTCATTATCTTTCTGCATCAGTCCAACCAGTGTTTTTGCAGTGCTTGGTGCGTGGCTAAGGGCGCTGACTGCATAATTGTAGACAGAAGTGCTGACAGCTTGTTTAAAAGGCACAGTTTCTTAATGCAGGCTGTGCATATTTCTGTTTCTGTTTTCTGTTGAGTGTATTGATACTTTCACACTTATATAGCACCTAGACATGAAATCTTACTTTCTACAAATTTGGGACCTTTAATCAGGTCATATAACAGTAGTGGCTGAAAGTGTGTATTCATTCACTTTTTTTTCAACTTTTTAAAAAAAATTTGGTTGAAGTTTGAGTTACATTTAGATAAAAACTTGACCTTAACAATAGTTTTATGCTGAGTTAGAAGCTTGTCTATAAACTGTTTACAACAAACAGCTGAGAGGATCATTTTAATGTTCCCATTTGTTGTCTCTTCCAGGTATAGAGTAGAGTGAAGCTTTAATGTCCCCGCGGGGCAATCTGCCTTACAGACATAGTGAAAAAACAATAACAAATGCATAATACATCAACCACATGCACAAGGCAAGATCCACATCACTTACACTATCAGCACAGCTCATGGAGGTTATAGTTTGTTTGAAAAGTTAACAGCCGATGGAATTAAAGGCAATCTGTGTCTGCTCGTGCTGCCCTTAGGAGACTAAACATCGCCCTGATGGGAGCATCTGGAACTCAACATATAAAGAATGCAGAGGGTCTCACAACAATAGTCACTGCCTTCTAGAAAGCCTTTATGTTTGAGTAAGCAGGGCCTTTTCTTTTTTACAATCTATCTGATCGTCTCACTGCTCGTGCTTCTTGTCTCGTCATTCCCCATTGTCGTGAAGTCGCCATGTTTCCCTGATTTTAGGAGTTAGCTCGGTGAGTCCAGTGTCACTATTATAGTTATGAATGATGGCGAGATTAATGAAATAAGACCCACATTGCAATAAATTTGTATTACAATGTGCTATTAACACTCTTAGTTGTCATCAGTGTTCATTCACACAGTAAGTTTATGTCATTTTGACGCAGTTTAGAACATTTTAAACATGGATGACAAAAGATATTGATGCTACAGAAATTATTTTTCAAATCCACCTAACTACATACTCAAATAGACAAGGGAAACATCATCATACCAAAGGGAATATGTGCAGGTGTTCTGGATGAAATAACAAGTGACAGATTAAATGATCTTACTATTTGTGTCTTCTTCTTTTTCTTCTTAATGGCTCTGAAGAAGCCTTGTTTTTCCTTCTCTTTGGTCGGCTCGGGAGGATTCATGACCATTGCTTCTGCGGCGCTCCTATGAGGCAAATTTGGGTCATTGTTCATATGACTTGTGTGCGTAACTACAAGCTCAAGATTAAACTGTTACCTCTTCTCAGGTGAGTTTCAAATGCAGCCGCAGAAGATTAAGTGATGACTATAACATATTTACAGTATGAAAAGATAGGTAAAGGAAAATAAAAAGGCTTTAAACAAATAACTAAATAGTAAAGATAATTAGAATAATAATAATAAGGAAAATAACTATCTACAATTTTTTCTTCTGCTTCATTTGTTGTTTTGTGTTTATTTGTGTAACCATAAAAATATCTACAGCAAAAGCAAAAACATTTTTAAAAAAGAAATTACTGGAAGTTGTTTATGATTATAGGTCTACGCATAGTATACATTAATCACAGTACATAAATGTAAATACATGCATATTACTCTTGTCATTTCGAGATACTCAAGTACATTTAATATCAGATACTTTTGGACTTTTACTCAAGTATTATTTGTCTGGGTGACTTTCATGTTTACCAGAGTGACATTTTAACATGATATCTTTACTCTTACTCAGCAATGACTTTTGAGCACCTTTTACAACACTGTCTATTGTTTTGTAAGTTAATTGGAGGAAAAAGAAAACAGTCAAATTCCTCATATCTTTTTACTTGCTCTGCAAAAACAGGGTGATTCTGATAGAACGTGAAAAAGCTGGAACGAAGATGCTCCACGCATTTTCAAACCAGCAGCAAAGAAGATCTCTATAGTCACCACAGTTTCAAGGTGGGCACCCAAGGTTGGTGTCACCACCGATTGAGTATCAACAACAATGACAACAAGGGTCACAATCTCCACTTGTGGCGTGATTTGTGCAGAAATTCCATCAATGCATTCCTAAGATATCGCTTTCACATGAATAGGACGGTCAAACTAACCCATGTTTGAACGGATGGACGACCCTAAAACATAATGCTTTCAGTCACAGCTGATGAGGGCATGAAGAAATAAACAGCTGAAGTTTAAACTATTCCTCATCATTCAATATCTTCTCTTAACCGCATCATGTAGAAGCTCAGCTGAAGTGTAGAGATGCATTTGCGCTGAGAAGACCTGTTAACTTTAAATGTGCTCACTTCAGCTTATATCAAGCAAGTTGCCTTGACACAACCTTGAATGTGCATCCATTGTAGCACTGCCTGCCATAACAATCGAGGAAAAATTCCAGTTAAAAAAATTCATGATGAACAGTTTCTCACCAGTCAAAAGCCGTCTGGCGTTTGGAGTGGTTGGCCATGGCGACAGGATCCACGGGTACAACAGGGACGACTGGCCCTCGACCCTGCCCGACACCATCGTGGAAAGAGGAGGAGTTATCTGGTCTAGGAGAGGGGACTGAAGACAAACAAAGAGAAGAGAAATTGTGCATCTGTAGATTTTACTGAGCAGCATTTGTTGGTTAATTTTAACAGGGCAATCTGCCTCAGATATTATTAATCTGTGACATTTAATGTATTCTGGGAGTTTTTTTTTATTATTTTATGTTGCGCTCACATTACCCAAAATCCACCATGTCTGCCTTGTCTATTTAATTCCACTTTGCCTTTTTCATTATGGATTTCTCCCTGTATAATTGTTGAACACACTACAAAATGACAAATGTAGATAGAAACCTTTGTTCCTTGATTCTAAGACCTGACATTTACTATTTATCTGTCATAAACCCCCAAGTTTTTTGTGTCAAACTAATTTATCCAGAGCAGCTCTCTGGTAATGTCTTCACATACTGCATGTGGGTTTTTCTTTTAAATCTCTCTTTTGGGTCCTTTTTGGGTTGTATTTTATTTTTTGTTTTTTTGTTTGTCTATACTTTCCCCCTGGTGTTTAAAGCACCGAATGGTTAAAATGTGTTACTTTCCTCAGTAAAGTGAGGCCTTAAATTTTTTTCTTTTAATGCATGAATTTAGAGAAAAACAATGTGCTTACCCTAACCCTCCACCAACAACTCATGTTAGAGTCAAGACAGTTTTAGCTAAGCGGCTAAAGTGAAGATTTATGCTAAAAATAGGGTGTAAATAGTCTTTTCCAGTCAATTTTTCCAGTTGTATTGCACCATTTTATGTTTTTTAGGTTGTTCTATTACATTTTAAAACAGGTCCCGATCTACTGAACTGAACTGAACTGAACTTCAGTTGTTTAGAGGAATGCTGACACTGTTTTACTGTGACGCTCCAGAAATGTTTTGTAGATTACAAAAAATTCCATCTTTCCATCAGCATGAGGGCAAGTAGATACTGACTAAATTTTCATTTCTGGGGCCAACTTATCCTTTAAAGGGTTAACCTTCCTGACACAACACACACTCTGTCCTGTTCTTTACCTCGGTAGAAGCTGCCTACTCTCCGAGGCATGGACTCAGTGAAGATCATCCGGTTCTCCTTGGAGGAACCTCCGTCCTCGCCATGAGGGTCATGATACATACCCACCTTAAATACACACACATCATGCAGACAAACAGGTACGCACATGGACACAGGACCACACAGAGATCTCAGTATCTTCAGCTTTGTCATCGATCATCTCCATTTGATCTCACGTCATTGCTTATCATTAGCTAAGGCTGCTGGCTCACATCACGTGACATCTGGGACAATCTTAAAGCATTTCAGTGAAGCTACATTTATACCAGCGACAACGTGCAGTGAAGCTGTTGACCTGAGTAGAAACAGAAAAAGCTATGGAAACTAGCGGTCAGAAGGGCTACTGGCCGTGTTCAGGTAGGGAGGAGTCAGGGGGTCGGACCTCGTTTTTAGAGCGCTGTGTATGAAAAGCAGCTGTGTTGTCCCTCGTAGAGTCTTTGATGGGGGCACAAGGGTGGCTCATGTCTTTAGGGGAAGGCTCACTCTGTTGAGAAGACGGACAGGCGCAGGTCAAAGCAGACTGGAGAAGCGGCATGAAGCAGAGGCAATGATAATGTGAGACAGTGACAGTCCCTGCACACACGCGTCAAACGTGTATTGAAAATACATTTTCAATACATGTTTCAAAAGGAAAGTTTCACCCATAGACATGCCTACAGTGTAATATTGTTAATGTGTGTGTGTGGCCTTAAATGCAAGTCAAGAAATTAGGTATGTGTGTGTGAACCTGTTTTTTGTGATCAACCGGCCTCATCATTTCCTGTTTCAGTCATTTTCAACATTTCTCTGATTCACTTTCATTGTCAAAAAAACAGAATTAACTCGTGACATTTAGATGTGAGTTTTGATTGGAGGTGGAGAACTTAATTCAACTCACAAGTTAAAGTTGAGGTTTTTTGATCTTTTACCTGTTATTAACTAATTATGTGCATCAAAGGAGACCTATTATGCTTTTTCCATTGTTTCCTTTCTCGTTCAGTACATTATATATGTTCCTAGTTCATGTAAAAGGTCTTGAAAGTTTAATAGATCTAAGTGTGCACCAACTGAGGCTCCTCTCTCCAGCAGAAAACACTGCTCCTGAAACGCCTCGTCAGTAGTCCCGTCTTCAAGTCCATGACTCTGTGAAATCACACTGTGACATTGATGCTGAGCGTCTAGTTTGGCACATAAGTATTATTTTAACACAGCTGTTCTGTTGGTGTTAGCGGTGCTTGCTCAGGCATGTGTGAGTTGACCAATCAGAGCAGACTGTGTGTTCAGGAGGGGGAGGGCCTTAAAGAGACAGGAGCTAAAGAGACAGACAGAGGGGGAATACAGAGCTACAACACTGGATAAAACTGGTGTGTTTTTGGAGCATTAAAGCATGTAAACTTATTCTAGTAGAAACCCAAAATTAAATGATGAACCTGTAAATTAGCATGATATGTCTCCTTTAATACTGTCTCAATGTTTAATGTTGTTGCTCTGCTGGCTCCAGGAATATATATGGTAGATTATGTGTTTGTGTGAATATTGTAGTTTCTGTTTCATATGTCATCTGTTTTGAGTTTAACATTTGTTTCTGTGTTTTCTTTATCATGTGCATAGGCAACTATGACCAATTTCCCCTCTTGAGATGATATATTATTTTAAAGTAGTAGTTACTCTCTAATAGAACTTCGAGAGTTAGAAACTTAGTGAGAACTTGTAAAACACTTTTTAGGTAAACTTAGCATTAACAAAGAGGTTGAAAACCAACTACGTGTGTTTTGAAGACACTGTCTGTTAAAACCAAATTCTCTGTAAAGCTACAGTTAGAGATACTGAAAAATCAACCTACGACAGATGTTGCTGTTGCCATGGGGACGGTAACAACTCCTACGGGGGCAGCTTCCAGAAAGGAAAGAACTAACATGGTATTCCTCCACTAGCAGTCAGCTCCATCGTCATTTCTTTGTCATATCAGGGCCGTAGCCACAATTTTAGAAACACTGAGGCCATGAGTCCAGAGTCCCACCAGCAAAAGAAGTGGTGAATGTGCCTTTTCTGCCATCTGAGTTGTTACCACTATTTCTTTACTTGCATTCAGTGTATTAATAATATTTTATATGTTCATCTAAGTGTCCATTCAATAATTTTCTGTACATTTAATCTCCCATATTTAGGTCTTTATGTTGTTTGAAACTCTCTCAACAGTGACAGATATGTTGTTCTGGTGGAGAACTCCCATCCATTTCATTTTATTTCAATGTATTTATATTCTATTATTTATATTCTATTTATATTATATTCTATTTACATTCTGCCTCAGACAGTTATTTCTTTTTTAAAGATACTTAGTCGAAAACATACCATCATTCTTAAAAAAGAAACGATTCCTAAAGACTTCAGAGTTTTCAGAGTCAGACCTCCTGTGCTTCAGAGGATGAGCTGCTTTGCATTTTAGTCAACGATCTAACTCATTTAATACTCACACAGCAAAGAGGAAAAGGATCCTCCAGGTGTGTGTGCAATGTGTTATTTTAAGAGCATCAATGTTCAGCTCAACATACAGTATATCCTCTTCATTTTACACCAGGGAATAGTATTATTATTTGGTTAAGGGACCTTTTATCAGCACAAGTGTCAGTATTTTGGGGTGAATCTTTCCTTTAAATCCCCACACTCACAAGACTGTCCGCCACTAACCCTCGTCATGTCATCAGTGCAGTCCTCTCTCGAGGAGCTCACTGAGTGTCCAGTGAGGGTGGTCCGGTGCTGCAGTTGGGGGGAGAGGAGCTGCAGGCTGCTGGCACGTGTCGGTATGGCCTGCCCCGGCGCAGGCAAGCCCGCCATCCCACCCTCGACCCCGTGTGGTCGATGACGCTCCCTCCTCACGTACATGGAGTGGCGTTGAGGCCGCTGCTGAGAGGAGAAGGGGGAGGTGTAGCCCAGGCCGTAGTGATAAGACTCATGTGGAGAAGGCAGAGTGTGAGTGGAGGGCATCCCTGTTCCTCCGGGGTCTAAGAGCTCCGGAGCACCAGCCTCTTCTGGACAAAAGAAAAGAACTTCATGTGAAGGTTATTTTTATTATTGATTATTTCACTATTGACATGTTAATAATTTAGTTTGTTTTGCTGGACGAGGGAGGTTGCAGAGATCTAGTGTTTCATGGACTGGATATAAATACTTTTAAAAAATCTGGTTGAAGCCTGAAGCCAAGTTCAGTGCTCCATTCTTAATTCAGTGGAAAATGAAGTTGACTCATGAATACAAATCCAACTCTTCAACCTACCAGGTGCCATAGATTTATGTCTGGATTTGTGTCTGGATGATGAGTCCAGAGTGCTGCTCTCCATGCGGACGTTGCCGCTGCTACGAGAGGCAGGGCTGTGCCCGGATCGATCGCTATGTCGAGTAGAAGGGCTGCCAGGCGGCCCCGGAGGACCTGAAGGGGCATTGAGGTCTAAACAACTGGCGGGGAAGAAGCGGGCACTGGGTCCCACCCCCGCTGTCGTGTTGGAGTTTGGGTCGTCTGGGTGGAGTCGACCGTCGCTGAGGTTCCCTACAGATTTGGCATCACTCAGCGCACTGTGGCTCTTGGACAGGCTGAGATAAGAGGCTGAACTCTTAGAAGAGGATGACATGGATCCATGGGCAGAGTCGGCCATGCTGTGGGCGTGTCGGCCGTGTTGTTTCTCTCCTCCAGACTGCAGTGTGTTGGTCTTGCCTTCCAGGAAGGTGTGGCGGCCAGCCTGCTGTTGCTGCTGCTGAGAGCGGGAGGAGCTGGGTTTGCTGTGGCCATACTTCGCCCCGTGTCCTGGATCTGACAGCTTTGGGGAGGGTCCCAAGCTGAAGTCAAACTCTGTCTTGCCTTTAACTTCTTTGGGACTGAGGAGGTGGGGCAAGTTGTTGTTAGCCAGGTCTTTGTTGGATGAGGCAGAACGATTAAGGGTCTGGGACATGTACTGGCCCTTGGGATGGAGCGTAGGACTCAAACTGGATGGGGGTGGTTTGTTTCCATTGAGGAAACTCTTGTTGCTGAGGTGGTGGAGGTCGCCATGTCGAGGGAGGCTGGAACATTCTTTGCTGTTGGAGCGACGGCTCGTGCTCTTAGTGTGACTCCTGGAGGGGCAGATGGATAGGGGATTGTTTATCATTTGAGCTGATCAATTATATTAAGCTTCACAGTCCACTTCATTCTTAATGGAGACTCTCTCTGTTATTGTGAATGTTGTCCCAGTGATACAATACTTACAAAAGAAGCAATGATCTCTTCAATTTATTCATAAAAAAAAAAAAAATTACATAAATAAATGTAAAATAAATTCATTTAGGGAAAAAATGGGAACTGCTTTATTAAATCACATACTGCCATAAAACTCACATCGTTCTGTATCTTATTCATCTGTGTCAATACAATACAGATCACGAGGCAAACCACGTACCCCTCCTCCATGTCCAAAAAAATGTTCTGTTTCACAAGATCAGGGGCATTAAGTGATAATGATAATGATGCCGCTGTACCTGAAGAAGAGCCAATTTAACCTTGAAACGTATTTCTTAATCGAATAAGATAAATGTCTCGTTTAAAAGGGAGCATTCTACAGTGTGTGAAAGAAAGATGTTCCCTGCACACATGGATGGTGTACACCATATAATAATTGTATGCAAAGTCTGTTTTCAACAAGCCCTGGAGGACACATTTTTTCACTCACTTCACCTCCTTTCCTTCAAGAGCTACAACATTAGCATTCACTCTCTGGCTGCCACGTTGGAATTAGGACGGCCGATAAAGATTTGCCTAGCAGTAAAGACATTCCTGTACCGTGACACTGAGGTTGGTCTCCGAGTAAGGTAAAAACCAATAACAGTCCCAAAGTAAAAATAAAGAAGTGCAGTTTCACCTTGTGGGAACTGTGTTCTCTCCGTGATGGTGCGTTTTCCTCTTGGACGAGCGCGGCGGGTTGGGAGATGCAGGAGGAGGGCGCTCCCTCTCCGCCTGCCTCAGAGGCTGGAAGGCCGGATGGTTCAGACTCTGCTCCGTCAGGTAACGCTCGGTTGGGTTCAGCAGCAACAGGTTCTAAAGGAAGAAATCACAGGGAGGTGACATATTTAAGGGGCTTGCATCTAAAATGTTGCAGATACTACATCTTTGACAGATAACACATCATGTTTATGGCAATGTTTTGAGTATTTCATGACATTTTACCTTCATCAGATCCAACATCAAACCAGTCAAGATGCCTTGGTACCTTCTCTCCAAAGTCTGAGGATGAGTAACAGAGGGAAACTGGCACGCACACACACACACACACACACACACACACAATGGATCAAATTTGCAATCAAACAGAAATTTTTGGGCTGGCAATAATTACTATTGCTGTTTCCAAGATACAGTAGACAGTAAAAAAGAAGAAGCAGCAGCTCTCTGTTCAAATCATACAATAATCAATCACTGGATCACACTAAACAAACTACCAAAAACACACAAACAGACACACACATGCACACAAACACACAAAGTCTTGTTCGGCCTTCTGGGACATTTTCTCTTGTTGCTAAACTGAACACCAACCACCTATCTCATGAGTCATAGCAATCCACTCAGTCATGGTGCTGGGAACGATGCCACGAGAGAGCGCGAGAGAGAGAGAGAGAGAGAGAGAGAGAGAGAGAGAGAGACGGAGCTGGAGACAGAAGGAAAGGAGGTAAAAGTGGAGGAGGAGGAGGAGACAGAAGAAGAGCATTAGATACTGTAGAGAGGATACAAGGCGAACGTTTCCTACCCTGATCCCATGAAAGCGAGGGTTGTTGTAGAAGAGTTTCATCTGTTCTGCAGGAAGCGGCCCCAAAACCTTCTGAATGGTGAAGAGCTGAAAATGAAGCAGCATCATAGTTAATAGCGGAAATTCTCCACATGCATTCGTTCACCGACAATACTTTTGCCGAATGAACACATGCATGATGAGCATTTTTAAAAAGGGTTTCAAATAATGAGGTTGTTTTGTCAGCTGCTGTTTTACGAGAACAACAATTCATTTTCAGTCGCAACGTTCAAGCCAATGCTGACAGGAAGTCCTTAAAGTGCTCAACTGAGGCACTACATTTCCATGACAACAGGGCAAACTCTTCTACTGAGATCCTGTGACATAATCAAAGAGCCACGGAAGAGACCTTGAGGTTGAGGTCAACACGTTCATGAGGGTACATTCTCCTCTGACCTATTTCAGTATTGACTGAAAGACTTTTGAACCTGCATTGATTGATTTTAATATGTCCACTAGGTGGCAGCACAACAGGCTGTCAATAAAACACTGAACAGATACTGATCTACATTAGCATGTTTTAGGAGTATTTTTGTGTTTCCACTGAATAAGACAGGATGAGCAGCTCAGGCATCAGCAGCGGGTGAAAACAGCGTTTTATTTTTACAACTTGCTCAGTGGATTGTGGATATATTTCAGCAGACCCAGAGGGTTTTTTTTTCATGTAATGTGTTTTACGACAAGTTAACGAGGCAGTTAAGCTTGAGAAACTTGAATTCAGAAGGTGCTGGGTTGTAATTTTCGAGTTTGGTGAGGAAAGTAGGTGTAAGAGTATTTACTTTGTTGACATTTTGTTATTTTATGTTGCCCATTTAGTGTATAATCTAAGAGAGCTTGCACGTAGTGAACGTAGCAAACACCCTCTAGCTGAAACTATTGGGGCTGTCATTTTGTTATGCGACAAAGTGGATAGGATATGCCCGGTTAGCTGGTTAGCATGCTAACTACTGATAATGTTGGTTCATGTCTATTTACATTTTAAACTAAAATTTTGACCATACAAGAAATGCTCTGTTTTCCTCTTCACCAATTGCTAAATGCTCAACTATGTTCATGAGCTAGTCCCTAACTATCTTGTCTGTTCTGGTGGCATACTCTCACTTTTAAGAGTTTTTTTGTTGCTGGAAACAACTGCAGGTGAAAGTGAAGGTAAATAGTAGAGTTAAATAATCAATCAATGACTGAAAAATGCAAAAACACTCAGGAGAGCTTAGGGCAAGCTGAGTCTCATCATTATGAGCAGAAATATAAATATATTGTTGAGTATATCTAAAAAAAAATGGATGTATTTCCTGCCCTGCCACTGGTGTGTTTTAAGTTTCTTTATATGATTTTTGTATGTCTTCTTTGTCGCTCTTAATGGATGACGTCAACCTGCCAGATGAAAATGAAAAAATCTTTTGGCATCGGCTGACATCACATGAGAGTAATATTAATAGATGTGTGCTGCCCCATCTACTCTATGCTATATTATTTGCATTATTGTAAGGATACATTACATTGTTTACGAGGCAGCGTGGCCATGATGACCAAAACCACAAGTTCAGATGTCCCAATGCATTGACCTACTCTGTTTATTTTACAATTCACAGTTCTTGGGATGAAAATCCACAAAGTCTCTCTTATGGTGGCATGGGGGCTAGGCCTGAAATGATTTGTGTTCTGGGCAATACATAAATTCATTTGACTAGATCTAATTAGTTAAAATGTCAATCGCCAAAATCCCACCACACTATGCTTATTTTTTTCCGACCTAAACAAAAGACAACCACATCTGTCCTGTCCAGGTGTCAAATCCAAAAAAACTCTGATTTTCGTCTCACACTGACACACAAAACTGTTAAAATGTCAATTTTTCTCAGGTTCTTTTCTTCAGTTACAGAGGAACCTTTTGACGTTATAAAGACATGAGATAGACAAAAGCTTCAAATCCTCACAACTACAGATGACAAATACAATTACTGTACTATTACAACACATTGTGTTTTCGTAATTTTGTGTCAAACATATTACATCATACTTGGGGCTCACAAACCTGATCTATCTCACTTTCTCCTGGAAACAAGGGCTGTCCGTCACTCAGCTCCCCGAGGATACACCCCACTGACCACATGTCCACTGCCTTTCCGTAGGGAGCCCTGAGAGAGAGACAAAATATAATTTATGTGGAGAATAGCTTGTGACTACCCAACTGGAAAAATGGGAATGATAATGACAGGGTTGAAAATGACGGGGATATGATTGTGAGGGTGACGTCGCCGGGGGTTAGGTTATCAGAAGTGGTTATTAGAATGCAGCAAAGGAAAGCAATGGATGCTTTGTTTCTGATGGAGGTGCTCATAAAGAAGATGGTCATTTCTGAAGACACGGCGCTGAGGAGTCTGGTGAGAAATGGCGAGAGATCTGGCAGCAGAGATGCAGAGGAGCGGTGGTGTTGGAGGGAGAGAGTATTTGAGTGGGCGGCATTCAAACACTGTCTCAATAAATGTTCCAGGGCATTTACTAAATCAGGCTACAGCAGCGAGGCTAGATGACGTTCAGCTGTCTCCGAGCTCGAATGGACATTCAATGCAGCGAAGGCATCAAAAACAACCTCAGCGAGAAAAAACAACTGCGAAACAGAGATTCGATCAGAGCATACGTTCTGCACATGATGGTTCATGTCATCATGTGGCAGCAGGTGAATCATCGGCTGTTTTGGGGGAAAATACAATGAGCTAGATTAAAACAATGAGGATAGAGACATGGAAATGACACAAAATGGTTTGAAGCAAAGATAATTAAACTCTTAATAAATACAATGAAAATAATGGAGGTAATAAGGCCTACCAGATGAGTGACATTTACCACACCTTCCCCTCACCTCAGTGTGCAATTGTTTTCTCGAGTATTGCTATGTTGAAATGTATTAATGCATCATTCTGCATTTCAACTTCATCGCAAATGAGGGAGACCTTAAATGATTTGGTTTGAGTTGAGTTGAACATTGTTTGGTGACTGTTTAGGGACGTTCCCTACCTCTCAGACCAATTGAACAGAGGCAAAAATCCACTGGGATTATCTTAAAAATGCAGTGACAATGACAATATGTTGGATGAGTGGACATAACTGTAGAGCTGTGCTGACAGTAATGCGATGTATTAGGAATGACAACCAAGAGCAGAGTAGTCATTTTCTTGTTGGAGGAACCACTGCTGCTCATTTCTCTGGGGACTTCCTGTAATTCCCTCATGGACCTGGAAACCACCAGATATCTGTGGCCTATTTCAGTGTGTCAAACAACTGTCACAATCTCATACTATTGGTGCGCTAATCCGCTGTGCTGGTTCAGTATTAGTACCGTAATGAAACGGATCAGGTATCGGCCAGGACTCTTTTCCATTTGGCCAGCCGATCACTTTCACTCATGGTTATGGACCATAAGACTAATCCTACTCTGCCTGTGATTGAGTAGTACTCTTTGGCTCAATTCTATTTCCAATATTTACTCCTACCTCTTGTTTCCAACAATATATATTAACACCACTTTCACACCTAAAATATAATTAACCTAAGCAATTATTCACAGGGATGCTATGTAGAGGAAACTAGTCTTCAGATTTGAACAAACAATTGTTCAATAAGACAGAAATGTTCAACCTGTCTGCTGCATGAGTTTAGACACAGTTTCCAGAAACTGTAGACACATTTTGGATCCATGTAAACTTTGGTCTTGTGATGACTGGTACATGGATCATTAAAAATCTCTCACTTTCACTGAGTCATGGCCATCTCAAGAGTGTGTTTGACTGATTTTGAATTTAACAATAACAAGGGTACTGGCAACGGACAAAAATGCAACCGATCTAGCGCTCTGATTGGTGACAACCAAATTATTGATAAGGTCCCGGACAAACTGAGCCACTGCCTGTTTTTATCCGATCTTAATTCATTCGAAAATACTGTAGCTGGCATTTACAAATTCATAACTGTCCTCAAACGACAATCAAACTGTTTCAAAAAGACAATACACTGACTAGGGATAAGCACCTCATCAAAGAGCTGAACTATCCCTTTAAGTGTGCTTTCTCCATGCGTTCAATAAAAGCTGGCACAACAGACAGGCACCTAGATTCGGTGACGTAATGACCCCTCTTTCATTTTTAGGTTCCTTGATTCGAACTAAAAACGCTGTCTCAACCTTGTCACTCAAAGAAACACTGATCGTTAAAAAACAGTCTGTGGTTATTAACTCAGGATGTATAAACAGTAAGAATTATTTGCAGCAGCAAATAGAATGAAGTCTCTCTCTCTCTTTCTCTCACTCCTTGTTTCTCACAGTCTGCTATACATACACACACACACACACACACACACACACACACACACAGATCACATGCAGACAGACTCACCCCAGCAGCAGCTCGGGCGAGCGGTACCACCTTGTAGCCACATACTCGGTGTAGTTGGCATCTGTTCCTTCAGACAGGTTACGAGCAAAACCTGAGCGAGAGTGACGTGGAGATGAGTAAAGCACACAAGCCCGATGCTGTATTTTAGGCATGAAGATATACAGATACTTCACATGAAGCTATAAATAGATTGCTAGTAAGACTATATTGCATCCAACCCTCAAATCACTTTGGACAGCTACAGTGGCAACATGGTCATCATCTCATGTCACCAGACTCTAATTAGTTGTGTCACTGCAGGCAGCCCGAGACCATGCTTCAGATAACTGGTGTACAGAGAGCCGATTTTAAGCATGAAACATCACAATAAACAGCATGCCAGCTCCAACAGTGAATAACAAACAAATCTCACCCCAGCTGACTCAGTAGGGTTGCATTAGCCAATTATGCAAAGCTAATTGACCGTGTGATTTTTGCAAAGACTCATTCAAATGTAAAATACACACCTGGGAAACTGTAAAATAACCAAACTGTGCCGTGTCATGATAAGTATTTAAAGGTAACATTAACCTGACCTTGAAATATGCCTTTGGCAGATTCATTGTGATTAAAACCACCAGAGGACATTTTATAGTGCTTGTTGGCTGCTTCTCGGTGGCAGAATTGATCCATCTGATGCACGATTTACAAGGTGACAAATTAATGGTGGGATTTTTCACAGTGAACTGAGTCCAACAAACCGAACTTCCCAAAATGGAATCACAGTTATAACTGCAAAAATCGTAGATACTGTGACAGAATTACAGTACAGCAAGTCTACATCTACAGCAGAATGTCTGATAAATCACCAGTGAAAGCTGATTCAGTCTGTTTAACAAATACCTTGCTTTTACAAGCTGTTGCCTTTATTTGACAGATTAAATGCACAGATACTGTACGGGATTTACTGCTCCGCACATGTAAATCTTTCGTGACATTATGGCTCCTGTAAAGAACAGAATGGGGAAGACCAAAGACTCACCAAAGTCACAGAGTTTGAGGACATCCTCAGAGCTGATGAGGAGGTTCTCCGGCTTGATATCTGGAAGAGGGACAAAGGCAAAAGGCCTGATGACAACATGATTTAGTCGCATTGTTGTTGCTTAAAATATCTTATCTCTTCTCTGAAAAACACAATGACAGTGAGATACTGGAGCAGATCAGTGGTATTGGTTGTTAAAAGTGCTGAAAGGCTCCAAGATTTGTTGTATGGGTGCACTAAGAGAAACGATTAAATACAACAATACCAAAATAATAACAGGTTTTTTAATGTAAATGTATTTGACTTTCCACATTTTATTATTCATTCTCTTGAATGTTATTTTCCTACATGAAATAAATGATGTTTCAAAGCCAAACTGTCCAAAATAATGTTGTTGAAGGAAAATATGAAATGCTTACATTTTGTTGGCTTACAGGTAGCAAAATTTAATTCTATTTTATGTCAACAAATATTGTAATCAACCTCTAAATTATCCAAATGATCAAAATGACCAACCTGTCGTTAGCTGATTCTTAGGGCGGTCCAGAATGGTATGTCCTTCCCGCCACCTTCATTTTTTATTTTATTTCATGATTTTATTTATCTAATCTTTATTTTACCTGGGATATTCCCATTGAGAGTCAAAATCTCTTTTACAAGGGAGTCCTGGTCAAGTAAACTGCATAAAGAATCTCATATAGTGAGAAGTAAAACATTTTCACAAACAACATAACATTTTGCATAAAAGGAACATGCAACAGACATAAAACTAGCAAAAACAGTGCTCAGAAACAGAACAGGTGCATTCAGTGCTCAAATTGTTCTTAAATCCTAATTTTATAATCTTCCATGTTTAATACATAATCAAGTTTCAGGTATCCCTGCAGAAAAATTGGGCTGGAGAAACTTCAAAAGCACAAACATAATTTGTCCACGTGACTGAAGGCTGCAGCTGCTGATAATTTTAGAAATCAGTAAAGAACGCAAATACTGAGGCAACATTAAACAGGCTGATTGAAGCTGTTAACATTCTGATCAAAGGACTATGTGAATGTCAGCAGCTGTAACAGATCCTAGCTGTAAAGGACGATGATGTCATGATAGCCAACCCTGCCTGTTAGGCCCTGATTGGTCACTTTTTTTTTTATTTAAAGGAACAGTTCACCAAAAAAATTCAAAATTCAGTCATTATCTACTCACCCCCATGCCAGTGGTAAGTCAGATGAAGTTTTATAGTTCATAAAACATTTCTGGAGCTTCAAAGCAAAAGATCATTATGAATGCAGCATTCTCCTGAGCAAGTAAATGGGGACTTGATTTGAAACGTAAACAAAAAACAAAACAAACCAAAACCCTTCATACAGCAATCCAAGTCTCCGTAAGATCCAAAATTAATGTGAAAATATTTCATTACATCCACGACCCATAGTCAAGCTTTTGCACCTACTTCAAAGGAGGGGTACATGCTTAAGATGTAGATGTATTAGTAGTTGTCCCCACCTCTTCAGTTGTTTAGGAGAGTGCTGGAACACTGTTTTGCTGTGAAGCCCCAGAAATGTTATGTGGACCACAAGAATTCACCTGGCTTTCTATCGGCACGGAAGATGGACAAAGACTGAATTTTCATTTTTGGATGAACTATTCCTTTAAACAGGTACACTGGAGATAAAAACAACACCAGCCCAAGTGATCTGGAACCAGCCTAAATTCAAATATTGAGAGTTTTAAATGTGACTCCTTGCAGGTGGCTCAAAAAAGTTGCAGAGCCTGTGTGGGTCACATACCTGCATTTACATTAAATTCAACTTCAAGTAGCAACATCTGAAATAAGGAAGATCATTCATCATCATAAGTGTCACAAAGTTGATTTTTGTTTCCCTTGTCTTACTTCAGCAGAGGGGTAAACATAGACTCCTCACCTCTGTGTACGATCTCATTCTTGTGACACCAGTTGATAGCCTTGATGAGCTGGTAGATGTAGCTGCGGACTTTATCAGGCGGCGCACCGTTGGGCAGTTCCTCCAGGAGCTCCAGCATGTTCTGCGAGGCACACAACACATTTGTCTTGAGACAGAGCTGTAAATGTAAATGTAAAAACATTTTCTAAAGTACTTCAAAGATCATTCTTACAGGGGGTCCTGTTTAATAATTTTAGACCTTGACTGGGGAGCGAGAGGGGACGCCATGCTCAGATGACGAGAATACAGTATGAAAATAAAACCTATCATGAAATAAACACTTGGCTGGATACCCTGGCAACACAGTGGGGAATACCATTATTCACCAACAGCATAGTTCATATGTTGCCATGGTGATGCTTTTTCATGTCTAACTGAGTAGTCTCAACGTGCTGAAACTGAGTCCAGATAGAGCAGAAGAGAGATCTGTAATGTTAGAATTCGGTGGAATTAATAATAATGTTGTGTTCACGCTGACCCTCTCCACATATTCAAAGACAAGGTAGAGTTTCCCCCTCCTGCGAAAAGCCTCCTTCAGCTCGACGATGTTGTCCTGCTTCAGTGTCCGGAGCATCTTCAGCTCCCGAAGCGTCGTCTCCTTGACCTCCTCATTTTCTGCGAAACGAAAATAAATAAGACAGAAACATTACAGCTGTCCGGCTCTTCCTCCTCCCTTCTCTCCTTTTTGCTCTCTTCCTCACTCACCTTCACTGTCTTTGAACTTCTTGATGGCCACCAGCTCATTGGTGTCCTGTGAAGAAATGAGAGGGCGCATTGTGATGAGACCAAAGAGAACAAGTGAACAGTGACTTTCGAAGATAGGCGGAACATTCAGATCGGAAGTATTTGCAGAACAAAAGTTGAAGAGGAGAAATCATGAAAAGGGTGAGGACATCTAAATTCATTTCTTGCCCACTCTTAACCTGAACAAAAAGTGTACCCATGTTGCTGCCATTGCCAACAAAAGAGCCACGCTGGTGCTCTCATTTCAATTATTGCACCACAGGGCACACACACACAGACAAATCCTTGGTGTAGTTAATATGCATATTAGCTCTCCTTCGGCTCCTTTCCGGTTGTTTCATTGACGGTGCTGAATTTAACACGCTGGTTCGGTTGCAGATAGAATGCTACAGGTTAGATTACAAATACATATTGTACAGTTCTACTAAAATAAGATAATAGTGAAGATTTAGTTTTTGATCATTCCCTGAAATCATGAGAAACTTGTGCCTTCGACACTAGTCGATATGATGTGATGAAAAGGACACTCATGTCCTGACAATTACACATGTCCTCATATACTCTTAATTAGGTTTTGCTGGATTTATCTCTCCTAGCTACATCTCTCATGAAATCAGGAAATTGGGCAAATAGAGTGATTACAATCAGATAATGAGAATGGCACAAGGCCAAGTAAGGCCCAACAGTCCTCTTTAATTCAATCGAGCCAAATCCAATATCAAACTCGGTAGCCAGTATTACTCTAAACCACTCATAACTTCTTAACCATGCTGTAAGCTCAACTGATCGGTAAAAGCCAACCACGAGGACAACAAAAATGCAGATGGAATCATAATCTTATCAAATAAAGGAATAATAATAGGTTGATAAAAAGAGAAAACGCCGATAAAGTCGAGCTGAGATGAAAATGTCTTTTTGACCATTTTAGATGACATCCATGCTTACATTGTGTCACCCATTTAACATTTTCAAGAAAAAAAGACAAAAAAGCAGTTGGGTTTCTATATCAACCTCCAGTCATGTTTTTCTCCTGTAAGACAAAATGTCCTGTGTGCTTACATTACCTTGAACCAATCAATTTCAACTAATAACATCACACCATCCAATGAACCTTAGAAAAAAAATCTACAATATGTAACATCTGCTGCCTGGGGGCTCTCTACTAAAACAAAACAACATATCTTAAGTTTCTGCTGGCTAAACTGTCCATAATAAGTAATAGATAACTCATAGAAAGGTGATTAAAACCCTGTTTGATTCAAAAAAGGCTGCAGCCGGCCAGTCATTTGTTCGTGAACATCGTTACTGATTTGGGTACAGTGACGTGGCTGGTTTGCTAGATTTCTTTGTTGTTTAAAATGCTGTGAAAGGATATTTACTGTCGTCCATACACAATGTTTTTACCTTGATTCTTGCTAGCGTAACGTTAGCTCTCTGGCTAACAGCTGAGCCGAAGGATTCAATAAGCTAAGTTGCTAAGTTGCTAATTTGTGGGCCTTTCCAACGTCCATTCTAGTTAGTGTCGCAGTGAACAACGGATCATGATCATCATCATCCCTTTGGGCCTCCATGGATCATTGCCCTCTTCTGTTTGACTATCCCCTTATTTCTGTACTTCTGTTAAAATTTTAATCCTTTTACATTCTGATGAGTTTTGTTTGCTAATCAGTGGCCTGTCCTCTTCCAGGTCACCACGGTGGAGTGGAGGCAGTGTGACATGGACACCACTTGGTTGAGGCTTTGGCCTGCTGAGTCGTCCTTCTGTGTCCACACTTATATATTTTATATAATTTTTCAGATATTCTATCAATAAAATGTGTAAACTGTAATTGTGTTGTTCTTTTCTGTATCTGCGACATCGACAGTATTGCAACTCCGTCTTGGGAGAGGGATCCCTCCTCTGTGGCTATTCTTGAGGTTTTTCCCGTTAAAAGGTTTTTCCTCAGTCGTAATAATAGTCTAAGGACAGAGGATGTCATTCACAGCCCAGACTGTAAAGCCCACTGAGGCAATGTGGTTGTGATTTGGGGCTATATAGACAAAACTGATCTGATTTGATTATCCCTTATTTACCTGGTTGTTTGGAATAAACAGTGTATGTGGAGGGACACTGGGAGCTCTGGATGGCAAACGCATAATGTTATTATGATTTTTTAAGAGAAACATAAAGTCACATACAGTATATAATATTTATGGAGGTTTGCAGGCGTGTAACATCATGAGCTTGTGTTTGGCATGTGTTGCTACGTTCGTGCTTCTAATGCTGAGTGGAGCCTCTGTGCTTTTAATAACTGCTTTGATAACTTGTTGTAACATCCCACCCTGCTGCCTCTGTCGTATTTTTCATTCTTTCATTTATTAATTAAATCATTCATTCATCATTTCCTGTTTTACTTTGACATACTCTCCTCCCTTCTCAATTTCTGATACCACACTTTCTGTGTAATTACATAATTTACAAATATACTTCGAAAAGACAAAGTTAGATTCTCCACCGAGCGGCTCTCATGACATTGCATGCCTTGATTATATTGGAAACCCTTTTATTCAAGCTCAGTGTTGGACCCCGAGACTGTGCTGGTTAAAGAGAGCAGTCTAGAGGGAATGACAACATACAGGCCAGTCTCCTTCTGTCCTCTATACTCTCATGTTCCTCTATTGTCCTTTGTTTAGGGTGGGTCAGACAACAGAGTCAGCCTCAGTGTGGAGAAGGGGGCCACACAGTGAGGAGCTGCACATCACGTCAGTGCTTGTGCTCCAACAAGCCAATTGTTTGAGTGAACATGCTTTATAAGTACAGAGCTGTCTGGTTGGAGATTTTCACTTCAGTGACAAATGGAATTGAACATGATGGATTTTCAGCTCTAACAACACTTAATCCTGAGAGTAAAGCCACAGCTTCCACAGTCACAAACTGCAAGATTTAGTGTTTGTGAGGCAAATTAAAACACACATCCAGCATATGCGACATTTCAAGCTCTGTGGCAGTACGTCGCAATGTGCTGATGATGCCTCTGCTCATGTGTGGTGTGTGTGACCTCCACTCATTTACCTTTGGAGCCACTGTTAAGTCAGCACACCTAAAAATAGACACAGGCTTACTAATTTTTTTGCTGATGACCCAAGAAGCCCCTGATTGTCACATCAATTGTCGCACAAGCTCAAGCGTTTCATTCTCTTTCTCACAGGAACATCAGCTGTGAATATTTTAGCATAGCATGGCATAATAAATGTACTGTGACATAGTGATGTTTAGTCATCAACTTATCTTTTAATATCAACACAGGTCTGTTAAACAGAGGATATCGGTATTATGCTAAATGGGAAAAGTGAGACTAATTAATTAAGTGATCCGATTAGATAGAGCCAATAGGACCAACTCCCTTTTCTCCATTTTTCTTCCACACAATGTTTTTTATGTGAGACTGCATGTAGTATTCCTGCCTTCTTTACCCATGGTTCCTCTTACACAACAAGGACTCAACTTAAAGTACAAACATGAAACATTTTGCACTTTCTGTTGCAGACAGTGCAGTGCATGAGGTTTCACTTGAACAGCCTACCCAGTACAAACCTTGGCAGCTATCAAGTCAGGAGCCCAACCTACACAAAGTAACTTTTGAGTCAAGAAAACACAAAGAAATCACAATATTGGCATCACTATCTGTATGTACTAACTGGATTTGATGATGTTATTGCATCCATGCATCGAAGTCTCTTGATTTTTTGATGATGATATATGGATTAGAAAAACACACATTTTCATCTGGCTATTTTATCCGTTATCAGTCTCTCAATTTGGCAAAACAATTGTAACTCCAGGTCCTCTTACTTCTCTACAATATTCCTTTAAATAATGTGATGGAAAATTAATCTTTAAATTTCCCTATGTTGCAACTTAAAGTTTCTTTATTCAATTCAATTCAAACAACTTTATTTATCCCCACAGGGCAATTCAGTTTGCAGCCTCAGTCACATAGAAACAAGAAACAACAACAAAAACAAAGACACATACAGCATCCACTCTGTCAGTACTGCAGGTTGGCAGAGGCAATGGGAGCTAGCAGCATGTAACAATAGGAAATAAATAATGAATAAATATACACATTAAGGCTCTCAGGTATACAATGCCTGGCCTGTGTTCATTAGCTGTCAGCAGCATTTAAAAGCCTGATGGCTGAAGGAATAAATGAATTTGCAAATCTGTTTGTCTTCCTCGGGGGGCAAGGTAACGCCGCCCTGAGGGCATCAAACAGAATTCCTGACCGAGGATGTGGTCAGGATGACTAATGACCTTTCTGGCTTTCTGGATAACTTGTTTTTTCCAGATCGAGCTTAAGTCTGTTAGCTGAATTCCAATGATCTTGGAACAGACTTTGATAATGCTGCTGAGACAGTTCTTCTCCCTCACAGATAAACCATATCTGTGAGGGATAAAAAATGTTTAGGTCACATTTTTTTAATTTATCTTGTGACAATGTTGCACTTATCATCTGGTTAGGTTTAGTGCAAACCACTTAGGGTCAGGAAAAGATTGCGTGTTAGCTAAAGGGTCATTTATGCTCCTGTTACGTACTTAAATAGACTCTTCCTTTTCAAACAATACAACTGTTACTGCCAAAATACTTCCATGTGTCCTTCATGTTAGCATGGATGTTAAACAGTACAACTACTAGATGGCGGCGCTCAGAGTCAAATCAGTTTCGCTTGGACCTCCACTTTTCCTTCGCCATCGTCCAACTCACATCTAATTCCCATCCAATCTCCTCCCCAGCTGTTCTGTAGTTACTGTTTGTCTCAGTGCCCAGGCTAAGTAACATCCAACAGATGCTTCAAACCTCTCACCAACTTGAGACATATAATGTGATTGTGTCCATTTGAACTTTTGTCTACACTGCCCCCCACAACTGAGGTACTGATTCATAGGTCCGTATTTGCAATCTCTATGAAAACGTGCAGAAATACGGACGTAATGAACGAGGAGTACAGACAGAAGGCTCACTCTGTATGCGTATCTACTGTGCCTCTAATCTCTAATGCCTCTTTTATTGCCACAAACACAGCTGGAAATTGTCCCAAGCAAGCGCTCCTTGAAAATACCCAGTGGTGTGAGATTTACATATGATGAAACACAGTCTTTGACTGTGGTCACTGGCTTGACAGCCTTCTTGTCTGTAACTCCAGCACCGTCCTCGTCACCTTCCGATATGAAAATCAGGTCATGAACTAATGTGAACATGATATGACATGTTTTTTCCTCTGTTGTAGAAATGTCAATATGGTGATTTGATACATACGAATTTGAACGCACAGTATCTCTGCTTTGCAACAACATTACCTGCCACATTTTATCCTGGTGACCAGCCTGGACAAAACCTCATTCAAGTCAAAAGCAACTATTAATTACGACTGAACTAAGAACAGATTTTGACAATCATCCAGTAAGTACATAATAAAAAATAAAATAAATTAAGCAGCCCAAGGTTATGCCTCATCAAGTACTCCACTTACGTAGATGTTAAACAAAGAAAATCAAGCAAAGCCACACGTGAGACTTCGTTAGCAGCAGATATTTAGGGTTTTTAACTTGATAAATTGTTCGGTCAATTAATCAATTAATAGATCACAGAGTCACCGATACATTCCTTGTTAGTCAACTACTAATTATTAACGTATCCCTTCATCAGTACGGCATAGAGAACACTGTATAGGCACCAGGAAACACTGGCTAGTGTGTAGGTTGTGCTGTTGTCACAAATTCAAGATAACACATAAGCCTCCATGCACACACCCACATACGCTAATACAACACTTCCATAAAGTGGCAGAACATTGCACAAACAAAAGCACACATTCACTCGGCTAATTAAATGTTCCATCGAACACATACTGTACTGTAAAGAATAAATAATTTATACAGGAGCATACATTTAAAAATGCATTTCTTGTCTCCGTACTGCAGTTAGAGTCTCTTCAGAGTCACCTGGTTGGGCTTTAGCCCCGGTGCTCACAGTGTCTGTAATTCTTTCAAATCAGGTCTGCTGTAGACTCCTAACAGGGTGACCCATTTACCACAAGCATAGTCTCCATATTCAATACCTCCCTCTGCAAGTCCTCCTTTCCATCACACACACATACGCACATGCACGCACGCACGCACGCACGCACGCACGCACGCACGCACGCACGCACGCACACACACACACACACACACACACACACACACACACACACACTCTCACGTTGCTTCTCTCTCTCGCTCCCTCTGCCACCCTTTTCTCTTTTGACCCGTTTCCAGCTGAGAAAAGTAAAAATAACTGCTCTCTTGCAGGAAAGCTTTTTATTGTCATGGTCTGAGTCTCTGGCTCTACATGTGAACATGAATCCCCTACGTATACAGTGTAAAGGTTATAAAACTCGTCACATCATACTTCTTAGTGACTAAGTTGGATACTTGGTTTAGCATGCGAGACAATTTCATTTCTGGTATCTAAATTTGAAGGGTGGTTCAGTGAAATTCCTGGTCTAGTTAAATCAAAAGGAGATTAAGACAAATTCATCAACTTAAAGAAACAGTGCTGATTGAATTACTATCATGTAATCTAATTTAATCACTGCCTTATTGTGCTTTAGCCACAGTATATTTAAAGAGCAGTCTGTCATGTTTTAAAAGTGAAAAACTTTTCTTTCAATTTCTTTGCTTTCATTTTTCACAAGATGACACATCTCGTGCTGCTTTCAAAGTCATAATCCGTAACTTCAGGCTTCCGTCTCTTTGGTCTAGTTGCTCTCTTTGTTGGCTAATGCATATACATAACAATCAGGAAGCTCAGTATTTGATATGTATATGCAGTATTTTTGTTACATATAAACTAGTGATGGTACGGAAGCATTTCTGTCAAGTGCAGCATTTAACATTAACTGACAAAGTCCTTCTTTGGAGCACAAACAATTGTTATGTTGGATCAAAAAAGGGCCCGAACGAAAAACACTGACGCAGGTAGGTTAAAAAACAAAAGGCAAGCTGTGATAACATAGTCGATGTCCAAAAAACCAAGTCCAAAATGAAAGGCAGGCGACAAAACGGCTGGCAAGAAAAAGTCAGGCGACTCCAACAAAAACTAAACTAAGTACTGTAATACGGAAAAACTGAGAACAAACCAGAAAGCCACTGGGAGCACAAACAGGAACACAGACAACACCCCAGAACCAGGAAACAGACACACAAATGCAGACGAAGCAACAAAGAATAACAGGAAAACACAGACTCAAATGCACAGGGCTTGATTAGCTAACAAATCACAGGTGAGCAGGGAAAAGGGCGGGAAAACAACAGAAAGGAAGTGGGAAGTAAGACGTGACACGTGAGAATAAAATCAACAAAATAATCAAACAGGAAACAACTAAACTAAATCCCAAAACCATGACAAAATACTTACTGAATATACAAAATATTTCATCACTGGAAAGACAGCCCTTGCGTTAAAACTGGGCTGTCTATGCAGTAGAAACAATTATATTAGGACTATAGCATTCCCTTTTGAAAACCTACATCCAATCCAGAATGCACTCCAACTGATGGTTGATGACGTGCTGTGAGTTATGACCAGTGTTGTGCACAAGGGGGGGGCAGGGCCGTTGCCCCCCCCCCCCCTCGTGGCCCAATTGTTGAAAAACGCGCGCTAAAGTGCCCTGCTGAGAGCCAAAACGTGCGCTAAAGTTCCCTCCTGAGAGCCAAAACTCCTGAGAGCCAAAAAAGCATGCCAAAGTGCCCTCTTGGTTGGCAAAACACACTAAACTGCCCCCTTGGCTGGTTAAAACATGATAAACTGCCCTCTTGGGAGCCAAAACACGCGCTAAAGTGCCCTCTTGGGAGCCAAAACGCGCACTAAAGCGTACTCTTGGGAGCCAAAACGCGTGCTAAAGTGCCCTTCTTTTCGCCCCTGCCCTTCAAAAAGTCTGCGCATGCCACTGGTTACGACGTACAATTTGTAGTTAATAGAACAGCTCTTAATCTGCCAGAGGACACGTTACGCGTCACCTGACAGTTATTTGCTCTGGGTGCAGTGGCAGGGGGCCATGGCCACCCTGATACAATTGCTGCCCCCCCCATCACAAGTAACCCCACTCCCCTCATGAGTTGTATGTTCATATTATGCTTCTATCTGATATTTGACATTAGATAATATTCATTTTGCAGTAAATTATGATAAATAAGATGATGATGTTACTTTTCACTGGCCGTCACTTCCTCTCCGATCTTCATTTTCTGCTTTCCATGTCATTTTGTTCATGGCTGCAGAACGCAAGCGTGTGTGTATTTAGAATTTCACTCAATGTACTGTATATAATTCATGGCTCATGTAAAATTTTCATGAAGCCTAGCGCTGAGAGAACTTCTTGGTCAATGGATAAATGTAGGGCATTGAAAGAAAGAAAAATGCACAAGCGGCACATATAGAAAAGGGACCACATGGCACACAGCAAGCACTCACAGCACTCCATAATGAATCAACCTGGTTTAATCTCAGTGCAGTTATCCAACTCATCTGCCATACAATATAGGTAGTAACAGCCTTGATACAATTGCACAAAATATTTAGTGTAGGAAACAATGATCACAAAATGTTAAGATGTTTATCTTCTTAATATAAATCTCCTCTGAGGAACACTTTAAGGTGGAGGCAGCTCTAAACATGTAAAAAACGTCTTTCCATCTCATAGTCTCTCCTCTCTTGTTGTCTCTGCTACGACGGTCACTCCTCCCACAGTCGTAGAGGTGTTCTTAACAAACTTATTATGTTCATTAACGTACTGACAGAATGAATTATATGAAATCAGACTAAAAAGACGTAACTTTTTACAACCCTGATGCCAAAAGCTTTCGGGATGCTGAGTAAAATGTCACCAAGAAAATAATTTGCATTAGTGTCAGAGCCCATAACCTTTATACAAATACGTCTTTCACAAAGTGGTGAACATCACTCCATCTATGCTTGTGAGCCTTTCCAGGATGCCCCCTCTTATATCCAGTCATGACACCGTCAGCTGTTACCATTTAACCTGTTTCCCTGTGAATTGTTCCAAACAGGTGTTTATTATCATTCCACAACTTTCCCAATCTTTTGTTTCCCCTGTCACAACTCGAAACATGAAACATAAAAAAAAACATGTTGCTGGCATCACATTCAGCATAAGTGCATATTTACAAAAAACAATGAAGTTGAGGAGGGAAAACAATATATGATATATTTATATTTTGTACTTTTTCCATGGAGTATATGTCAAAAAGCATGAGCAAATTATTACATTCTGTTTGTTTGATGTTTTGCATGCTTGGACAGTACATGTGACCCCATCACAATGAGATCTGTAGTTTTTAATATTAAGTTAATATTGTTCAAAGAAGAGGCTAGAATCAAACAAGATACTTCTATTTGCAGTTAAGACGTAAATACAACAGGGAGCAAAATATTGTTTGAAGTAGCGTTATAATACTATACAGGGGATTTTTGCCCCATTACTTTAAAAATGGGATGCTTTAACAATTCATATTCAATGCAACATTATTTACTTAGCATCGGTTTGATTGACACAATTTGTATTTGATTGAAAAGCAATTCACAAATGCTACTATTAAGCGTCAAAACATGCAATTTTTCACCTAATACCTCCTCGATATTTATATTGTGACAATATTGCAGGGATGATTATTGGTACTTTCACAGAACATCAGCACAATGAGTTCCATGATAAATAATCATCAGCAATGTGGCTATAATGGCTAAGTGGGTAAAATAAATTACTAGAACAAGTAGAAGAGTCCGGTGAGTTCAGAAAATGACACCACTTTACTGTATTGCAAACCTTAAAACCAGGAAAAGACAACACTTCACGTCATATCCTGCTAGAATGGTATCCAAAATCTCAGACGTTATATAGTCTCATAACACGATAACGATATCTATCATATATATTGCCCAGCCCTATCTGATGTAAGAAAACAGTGCCACAGGCTTAATGAAGTGATGTCTGATATAAGATTACACTGCTTGGCATATTATTATATTTTCAGCAGCTCTAAAAGTGGAAGTGGCTATTTTTGCAGCTTGTGTGACTCCTGCATCTACAGCTCCCTCCCAGTAAAGGATACCTAAAATTATCTTTAATTGTGATTTCCATCTCTGCTTTAATACACACTGTTGAAAAAAGTCTCCGCTCTTCACTGTCTGTCTTGGATTCAGACAGAGCCGCAACGTACTGTCTTGAAATGGTATATTTCTGGCATGGTTTGTGAATTTCTATTTCCAGTTATGCATCATGCTGTGATTATTTCAAAAGTGTACTTATTTGGGAGTTTGAGCAAGAAGACCCCTGATTTCTGGACCCTTTTTTGATTTATCACTCCAACTGATATATCTGTGGTGCTCCATTACCATGTTGTTTTTGGCAGTGTGCTTACCATCATTGGTAGTTAAATTAATCAAGTGATAGACATGGGTTGTATTATAGATGACAGTACAGACAGTTCCTAAACTGATTATGTTTCACCTTTAAAAATCTGTTCCAATTACTCACTGAATTTTATCAAAAAAACTTTGGAAAAATTAATTTCACAAGTAAAATGTGTCAGTCATTCAATAGATTATAAAAAGGAAAAGTGATTGCTAATGGATCACCTTTTGTTCCGATTAAACTCTTAGTCATCACTGCATTATTAGGGCGTTGGATAAAGGAGCTAATAATAGTTTCAGTAATCTGCCATTAACCTCATTCCTGTCTGATGAGTTTGGTGTTTCATTCATAACAGCGTTGATCGATTTAAAGATGTTTTTATCCTCCAAACTCGTTCTGAGAGTAATCCCTTATATATGAATGTTGTAGCTAAAAAATGATATTTTTCCTGCTCTCTAAAACATGCATGCCGAACATTATGTCAAAAGCAAGTCTGGAAAATTACTTTGTGAGTCAATTTCATTGTATTCACAAAGCTGCTCTACTTAGTTCCAGGTCTTATTTTGCGATGTGGTTCGGTCAACTGCTGCCAGTAATGCAGAGTTTGTGCATCTGAGAAAACTTTGCATAGTTGTTGGTAAAACTTGGGGCCGGATTAGAAAAAGTTCTAGATAAAATTAATCAGACATTTTCCTAAAAAAAAGGCTCCAAAACAATCATCAATCAATCTCTTATTTAAATTCATTCATTTCTTATAGGCCTATAATTACATACCAATATAAAGAAGCAGCATTCTTCTGCATTTTAAAATTGATATATAAGTAGTCAGTAATTAGTAATTCAGTTACTTTTTCAGAGCACATCTATAAGTCTGAGTGTAATATTACAATATTTACAATTAAATAATTAATTACAATAATTCATTAGACAAAAGTAACCTCATTAAGACTATGTAACTTTTAAAGGAAGAAATAATAAGGATAGATAGATAGATAGATAGCTTTATTTCAGACTCAGGGTCCATGCAAAAAGTAAAAGCAAGACACACAGTACAAAAGGATTACGAATCACACAATAAAATAATAATATAAAAAAAATAAATTAAAAAAACAAACAAAAAAAAAACCATAATAATCTAATGACTCATTTTTAAAAGACACTTATACCAGTGCCCCCAAAACTGAGATAGCCTGGTTAAATTCATTACCAATAAAATTGGAAATTCAGACTATCCCTCTAACATAAGGAATCATCTAATATTTAATCTATAATCACTTAAAACCACACAAACTTTTGATATTCAATACCATTTATGCCACCAGAGGGAACATTTGATACAATATCTATAAAATATATGTAGTATATGTCTCAGAATAATATATCAAGGCTATGACATGACAATGAATTACGACTTTAGATATCACATTCTTTTAAGAAGAGACTCTCTGGTCCCGCTGGGTAAATTCTGCAGACTGTAGGCTTTAAGACTGTTTCAAATATTCAGAGTTAGTATGGATTGATATATCAGTATAATGCTTGACGTGCCTTATTCTCCAGTTGATGGACTGTCAATCTCACCTGCATGCAGATAAGCTACTATTGTTCTCTTCGCTGATGGAAAACTGAGAAAAGTCAAGAGCTGTGTTTTAACAAATACTCTGAAGAAACGCGTGACAGCCTTTTGGATTTGATACCAGCGATGGAAAGATCACTGATAAAGGTAATCCAGACTGGTGACTTCTTAACATACAGTTACTTTACAGCAATGCTAGCTTTCCACTCAAGTGAAGCAGTACAGGTATCAGAAAACAGACTAAATGGCCGGGTTTTAAATTTGAAAGAACAACATGTTTGTTTGCTTTCACAAAAACTAGTTTGATATGGTCAGTGGGACATTTTTTGTGGCTAAAGTTAGCTGACATTATCACTTCAGAGGGACCATTCAATCTCACAAGTTGCATATTCTAGCTGACTGTTTTTCCATTCTAAATGAAAGTGAAACCAATAAACAAGTGAAATGGTACAGTAAAGATATTTGGTCTCTTTTTTAGCTTCTTTCAGAAAATCACTGAGCAATTTAGGATCAGAACACCACATGTTGCTTTGATCTTCATACTGCAGAGAAATTGCAAGTATAGGAAGACGCCAGAGCAATACATGAGCTGGGAGCCATGCAGTCACGTATGGATGGCACTGCTGGATGAGTCACACCAGCAGGCCTAGCTTTCATGCATACCAAGCACATTAATGGCATAAATTTAGTTTGTGAAGAGCCCCACCTTATACACCAGTCTTTTTCAGAGGATATTCAGATTCACACACACAATGTGACATCAATAAACCATGTGAAAGAGTAGGTCAGGAACACGTGACTCCAGTTTGTGAGGGTGCGCGCAACAAGTGACATCAGGGTATTATGCAACTGAATTAAATGATTGATTATTCTGTCATTTATCTTAGTGATTGGCTGTTTGTTGATTGGCGAGATACAGTCTAAACCAAATAGAGACATACAATTCTCATGTATAAAAGGCTTGAACTTGAAAATTCTGGGTATTTCTGGATGAGTCGATTTTCTTTTAATTGCTAATTGTTTAATCAATCATAATCAGTCTCAGCTCGAGTCACTTGCACAGTAGTCTGATGTATATCTGCTTTACGAGCTGAAAGTCCTTGTCTATAGTTATCTCAGCTATCTTAACTTTTCATATGCAACTTTAAAATCCTTCACTATTCACGGTTTGCTTTGTATTGTTAATAGTAATAGTTTAACTTTTTTTTTGCATAGAGTGCTTTTACCATTTTTGATGTTGTTTCGTGCTTCATGTAGGTGTTTTTAACACACGTGTTAGCCTGTCAGCTCGCCTAGGTGGCAGCTAAAATCAAGAAAAGTCTTTGTAATTCTAAGATAGAGCTGGACATGTCATTTAAATCCCTGATCCAGCAATAGAGTGGTGTAATCTGTGGTCTGTAACCTGAAGTAAAGCTTGTTGTTAGCACAGGCTTAAGATATTTACACAATTTGTTCTACAACATAAAATACATCATTAAATGTCCCACAATTTAATTATAAAGCGCTTACGTGTCTCAAAAATGAACAAATGGCTTAATGCGACTGCAGAAGTTGTTAAGAACAGCATACACAGAGACAAACGATTAACTGTGGACAATATACACAAAGCGAACTGTGAAATGTGAATTATGTTAAGTTTGAAGTATAAATTACAGATGAAACGGACACCGATTTCATTCAAACGAAAAATGCTGACTTACCTTATGCCTGCACTTCAGCACCACTCCATATGCTCCTGGACAGAGAAACAGAGAGAAAGACACAAAAGATCAATAAAATGTAGTCTGTGCTGAAGTTTCAACGTCTTAATTACATTTTGGCCTCTAAAACCTTGAACAAACATGTTCACATAAAACGAGAGCAGTGGGTGAGAACCACAAGAGAAAAAACAGTTAATAGGTGAGGCGGAGGCATACGTACCCTCCCACACACTCACCACACATGTATTCCTTTACCTTTGACAACAATCACCCCACACACACACACACACACACACCTGTCTTTGTTAAGCACATCATGTTCTCTGTTGATCATCCATATTTCAGACACCTCGTCCATTGCTGAAAAACATTTATTGAAGCAGGTTGGTCAGGCTCGCAATGGTTAATTACTTTCCATATCTTTTCAAACTGCTTCAGAAGCCATCATTGATTTATGTTCATAAAATTAACATGGTCTTCATGATCTCATTAAGATACCCTTTAATCTACGGACATGAACGGAAATAAGGTGTCGCGAAAAGGCAATTTGCGTGTTCTGATTACATGCAGATCACAAATGGTTGCAGTATGACTTCACACGTGATTTCACTTGCAAATTGCGGATACATCTGTGAGTTCTTCTGTGGAGCTAGCTCACATGCTCTTCCATGTGTTGCACGTTGAGTAGTTTTTGTGTAATCCTGCTCACAAACTAACAACCAACCAGCAAACAAACTGGCAGAGGTGAAAAGATACCCTCCTAAGTGAAGATAAAAATGAGAATAATATGAAAGGAGAAAAAGTGCAACCAGCTGTGCCTCCCCAGTTATGGACTGTCAATCTGACCTGCACGCCCTATTGCCCAGTAGGCTCATATTGCTCTTTAGGGATTTTAATGATTAATCATAAATGCATTGTAGCCACTTAGCAGCCTCATTTTTTTGTTTTTGTTGAACAGCGACAGACGGGAGCACCGCTATAAAAATTAAGTCATAATTTTGTGTTATTTTGTTTCTGTAGCTTGGTGTTTAATTTATCTGTTTGTTTAATTCCTATTATAGCCTACCAACCGTTTTCTAATTGCAAAACTTCCAACATATTTCTATATTATAATTTGCAACCCTAATTGATCTCTTTGCTAATGGACAACTGAAAAAGTAGCAGGCTCTGTTTTAACAAATATTCATGATGCCAAACCATCTAAGGAGACATGTGTGGGACCCATTTGGGTCTGATGCCATCAAAGGAAAGATCTCTGATTTTGTAAATTACAGTTGCCTTACAGTAACGTTACCTTGGCACTAAGGTGAAGCAGTATAGGTAGCAGAAAAGACGCACTGCTGCTTTTAAATTCAAAAGAAATGCCTGTTCACACTCTTTCATTCAAACTTGTTATTTGAAAACACGACAGCCCCGGCCAATAAAGCTCACTGTGGCCAACGTTAGCTAACATTGTCACTATAGTGGCCATTAATTAGCGCAACTTGCATACAGATCAAATAGTACATAATCCTGCTGAAAACCAACAAACAGAATGGACACAGGTGAAAAAAATGTGAGAAGAAATGTTGCAAATTGCAGGTTGCATGTTGGTGAAACATGCTCAAGAATTCCAGAAGTTTTACAGCATTTTCTCCGTAAATTTCGGGTGAATGGTGGCTGGAGCAATCTCAAGGCTCGAATGGATATCTCTTGGTTGGATTGGTAAAAAGATGAGCAACTGCATTAGAAAATATATTTCTCTGATAATGACTTGGAGTTGCAAGAAGTGTGTATAAAAATTGAGGAGAGTAGCAGCTCCCAAGGAGTTAAAAGAAAAAAGAGCTGATCAAGATTTTAACATTCTCTTGTGTACAGCTAACTGTGAGCTGAAGCTACAGGTTACACATTGTAGAAACTGGAAATTCAGTCAGTGGTTTAGATGAGGCCACTATTTCGATTCTGGGTCAAATTTGAAACAATTCTGCTGATGCAGTATTCTCTTCCTAATTAATTACAGCATCAGTGTTCTGAATTAGCTACCGCTCTGATTCATGATTTTCTGGCCTCTTGTTCTTTGGCAGCCGAGGCTCCCAGGTACGGAGCTACTTTAGATATTTGAAGCAGAAAATGCACGATTTATAGGAACAATATTTATATAGATATGTAATTATAACAAACAGCAATGGCATACATTTAAAACGTGGTTGAATTACCATGGAGACTAACAATATCATTAAAATTTGATTTGGTGAAGAATCACTGTCTTTAATGTTAGCTGTCAGAATTATTTGAAAAATGATATGAGCACAAACAAATTCAACACATAGTAGCTCTAGGACAAGCAAAAAATCAAGACAAATGTTATTGCTGTGGCTTTAAACTTGTGTATCTAACTTTTTGATTGATGTATGCTGACAACCACTGATGTAGATCGCAGTCAGTGAGAATTATCAACAGTACAATAAACACTTGGTTACTCTGTCTGATCAAATTAGAGTGAAGCCAGGGATGCATGTCAGTGCAACTCGCCGGATTCAGCTTCAAACGACACGGCTGACTGAAAGAAACTTCTTTCTGCATGCTTTAAGTGGGGACGACCTGTGTGTGTTTAATACTTGCGAGTCATTTGCAGCTAGACTTAAAATGTTATCCTCGTTTACTTCATGTTCTAACCACCCATCAATGCAGTCACTGGAGCAAGAGTTGACCAGTGTTTTTGTGTTCCAGCAAAACACACACACAGGAGCTCACATAGAAGCGCACAACCCCCCACACACAATCGTGGCTTAGTATTTTAGATATTCTCAAGAAAGGAAGGCTAAAAGTTTCACTGTGAGTTCAGGACAAATTTCATGCCTTTAGATTTTCAACTTTTCCTTCACTTGAGAGTAGTCTAATAGAGTTTAAAAAGATATTGGTATTGACTTGATAAAAATATATATATACATATATATATATATATATATATATATATATATATATATACATATATATAAAATGTTTATTTTCATATTTTCTGATCTGAAATCTCCAAACAATCAATAGGCCATATTCACATAGCAGTCATTTTCCTCTGACGTCGCACTCTAGATGGGAAGCTCAGATGCTGGGATTATGTTATGATGCTGTCTTCCAGGTTGCTAGTTGTATGAATATAATGAATCTGACAAACTGTCATAATTTCATAATTCCACCAAGGCGATAGATGGTGAACATCTGGACAGACATCAAGTTATATTTCAAGCTAGAAAAAATTTGATAACCCATTAGCTGACGTTGAGATTCAACTAAATTACCGCTTGATTATCCTACATCCATTAAATGAACCAAGTGTCCAAGATCAGCAACGGTGATATTTTACAAATCATTTACACCTTTCCTGTTATCATGTAACACAATCAAACAGCGATGTTAGTTAGAAAGCAGTGAGATGCTAACATAAGTTGTTGGTTTTTGTGCTTCTGTCATCGGTAGGTAGCTTAGGCTACGTACTTAAATCATTTTGTTGTTTTGACTGTTTTTAGTGTGTTTATTGTTAACATTTCCAACCTCGGGGTGCTGTGTAGATCCCGAGTCTGTACGGGGTGTTTCATTTCGAAAATTGACCAGATGCTCTTAACCAGGGGTGCCCAAGTTTTTCCTTTGAAGCGCTGAAAGTGACACTTAAATTGTATCCTTGTGTTGTATTGTATTGTTTTAAGATGCAGATAAGTATGAGGATCCCACGTTCCATTCATTGACAGACTTCCTGTGAAAGGGTGTCACTCAGCATGCCCCTGCTCAGATTATGATAATAACAGTGAGCCACTTCTGGGACGCAGCTGGTGGAGCCACGGGCATAGTTTAGCTTGGTCTTGTCGGGGTGGAATCCGGGGTTAGTGTTATTAAAAAACATATGATTTATATCAAGTTTCATTTCTGTGAGGACATATTTTGTGAAATAGGAATGAAGTCCTTTCTTTTAAGGGTCATTGTAACTGATAATAATAATAATAACAATAACAATAACAATAATAATAATAATAATAATAATAATAATAATAATAATAATAATAATAATAATGTAATACCATTGAGCCTACTGTGATGCTGTGAAACTGTGATATTTCTGAGGTGGTTACTGTACTATGAAAATCTCATACTGTTGGCTGCTGGTTTAAAGCCTACCCCTAACAGGACGAATCGTGCTGCTGGAGCACTTAATATGTGCCACATCAACCCAGGAAGTGTTGCATTTCATTGATGGTGACTTAACAATGCTTAAAAAAATCTGAAAAATGGGAAGCAACTGGAAATAATAAGGGAATAAGAAAAGTGTATCCGTTCGAGAAGAGAGACTCGCAGCAGCAGAGTCGTGAGTTCGACGTGATAAAAATAGTGTGGTGGCAACTTACACTATCAAGACAAACAGGTGAACACAGAGGATGTCTTGAGGTGGCATCAACAGCATATTAAAACTGGAGCAGATCATGAAACAGGGACAATTCTTACGAAAAATCTGATCAGATATACAACTGGCGACTAAAGACCTGTCCTCTCACGTGAAGGCTTGGTTCTCTCTGCAGTTGAGGTAAACAGAGGCCCTGGAAACTACTTGAGAATGCATGGTAAAAAAAAAAATGACTAATGCTGTTGTTTTCTTTGTGAGCACAGACTGAGGACAGGATTATGTGCTACTTTATCAGGAACTTCTACAACCTCTCGGGCTCTTAAAGCCAGTTAACAACCCTCCTCACTGTGTCAAAAATGCTAAGCTCCTCTAAAGGGGACATATTGGAGATACAAGATTCTACAACACTGATATGTAGGTTTCAACTGTATGATGCAAAATACACCTTAGGTTGATAAAACAATCCCAAGGATGTGACCTCGGTGTCCCTGATCACCAGGAGCACAGTCGCAAGTGTACAACACATACGTGCAATCCTCACAAAAATGCAATAAAATCTGCTGTGTAACTTCACCCACCTTCTCCCACAATGCCAAGTACTTCAAACTTATTCATCACATCACCGAGGGCGGGGGCTCCTCCAGCAGGTGAAATGAGCTGCTCTGGTTTTAGCGAGGGGACTCCTGCTTCGACCGGCGGTTGACGGGGTGAACTGTAGAGTCCAGACGAAAGGTGGCGAGCGTCGAACCACACCCCATCTTCACTCCTCTTCTACTTCAGCTCCTTTTTTTTTTAAATGTCAGTATCTTTTATTTATGGATCTGACTCAAAGTGGTTTCAGTTGTCTCCGAATTCCCTTTATTCCATGTCTTGAGGTTTACCGTCGAGTGCTTCTATCCAAACCCCCACACGGTCGTACCTGGAGGAGCAGAGACAAGACAGAGAAGCAAGGTGTTATTCGTGCTGCTGAAAGGTCATTCCAAGGTCCAACTTCCCATCATTCCTTGCACAGGCAGTAGCATGCTGGTGGTATTCCTGGCACAGATGGCAGCTAACTAGGACATACACATTGAACAGGAAGGCATTTCCTTCAGGACATATTTAAATCATGAATGACTTAAGCATGACTTCCACACACTCTTCCTGTCCCATCTATTCCCAACAGCGACGCATTCGGTCTCGAGGATGCTGCAAGGTTGACTCTTGAGTCTTCTGGGACTGTGTAATGGCTGGCAGCACTTTAAGCCCTGTCTGCTTTATGCAAGTCTAAACTTGTAGTTCCCCAGCTATCAGTGAGTCCACCGCTTTGGACCAGACTGAAATATCTGAACAATTGGATGCACTGTTATAAAAATTTGTACAGACGCTGATTACCCCCCAGAGGATGAATCCTCCTTCTGTGGCACCAAAATCATTTTTGTTTTTCAGTTAAATGTCTCAACCACTATTTGATGGATTGTATGAAATGTGCACAGATATGGATGATTTCAAAAGGATGAATCCTAAGGACCTTACACTTATCCACTGAAGTATCTCCAGTCTACTAAATGGTTTGGCACAGTTTTTGGTATAAACATTCATGGTTTTTAGAAAATGCATCCTACTGATTTGGTCATCCTCTTACAGGATCATCAGGTTGCCTTTCATGGATTTAGCTAAATGTCCCAACAACTATTGGATGTATTGTGTGACTATAGCTTTTGTGTTACCAGTCAGTCAAAATATTCACTTAATCACTAAATTGTCTCAACATCTAGTAGATGGGTTTACACAATCTTTGTCTTAGATGATGTATTCTACTGATTTGGCTATGCTCTCTTACACCATCGGCAGGTTGACTTGGGGGTTTTCATTGAAATATCTCAACAATTACTAGATGGATTGATGTGACTTTTAGTACAAACATTTATGTTTCCCTCATGAGGAATTAATGTTTCAGTTTATGACCAAATACCTGCAAAACTGTGGACAATTTCATTAGCCTCAGGCATACTTGTTAATTAGCTAGCATAAACATCCTCAGGATAAATTGGATTATCTATGGAAATCCCCTGATTTTCAACCTAGTACCATCATCAAGTTGAAGTTGTGTCCAACACTGTGGTGAGCTCCATGCTTTGAAACCAACTGTTGTAGTGGCCAAACAGTGTAATTATAACGTCAAGTGATGCATTTGGGCCAAAAAACTTTTTTCCATATGCTTACATTCTGAAAGAAGCGGCTGTAGAACAGTGGAAAGTTATGTTTTGAGCATCACGAGCCCCATAAAATGACTTGTTTCACTGGCATAAATTAAGCCATTTGGTCCAAAGTCTACAAGAGCTGCAAGATTAACTCATTTTAGCTCTATTCAAGTTAGTTGGGCGCTATACCGGGAGTTAGTCGCTAGTCGCTAGTCCGCCCAGAAGGCCGGAGATAAGGGTAATTTTATAGACAGGAAGCCATCTTGGCTTCATGCACCACTCAGCAGCTTTCATAGGAATGAATGTGGCTCTGCCTACAACGCTGTGTCGAGATAGTAATGTAGCATCCTTCCTTCGCCCTGTTGCCATCTGGGAAAAGATACCTTAGTATCCGCTGCTGTACCACCAGACTACAGAGCGCCTTCTTTCCTCAGACAAACCAGTGTTACAGAATGACAAATAAATGATCCCTGAAGCTAAGCGAATCTTAGCATCCTCAGGATGAATTGGATTTACTTTGGTTTATCTAGCACCATCATCACATCACAGCTATTTCCAACACTTATTTTTGAGCAAATACCTGCAAAACCATGAGGACATTTTGATCAGCCTCAGCTGCACTTTGTGCTGTACCCGATGTATAATTACCTACAGCTCTATTGTACTGCCACATTCAAGATGTTGAACTGAACATGTTGAAATGGGTCATGATTTAATATTCTTATAACTTAAACTGTGTGCTAATATTAAGCCCTCACATTGCTTTCAAAGAGCCCGTGTCCTAAATGTAGACACACCAAAAGATAAATCATTTTGTTCGAGGAAGAGAGAAAGGCCAAGAACACAGAGAACAATTATATTCAAAAGCTCACATCTCCTTCTGTCACACATCCAAAAACTGACCATGGTTATTAAATGCCTCTTTTGTAATGCGAACGCTGTTGGACTGGAACCATCAAAGCTTCTCACAGTATCAGTCCAACTTCATTTGTATAACACTTGATTTATTCAGCAGTGCAAAAAACACTTTAATGTTGATTTGGCTCATGTGCCCGTGTGGGCGTTTTCCTATGCAGTGTATGCTCCACACAGCTAAGTCTTTCCAGGGGATGTGATGAGGTGGATGTTGAGGCCATCCATGGCTAGTCATTCAAGGATATAGTGGGGAGTGCTTAGATCCATAATGCATCCGGTCTGAATAGAGAAATCTACCTCGAAAGCCTGCAGCTGGAGCTACCGAGGATACGTTATCGCATGTACTCTAGGAAAAAAAACCAAAACGTTCCTTAAAGAAAACGGGTACAGCACACAGGGTCGGTTTATTAAGCTGCTCCTTGTCCTTGCAGTCATCAGGCAGACAGCTGGTAATAGGCAATACGGTGGCAACATCACCGTGAAAGTCCAGAAAATACTGACAGAGCGGACGGAGACATTCATCCTGAACCAAGCGCCTGTTGGCGTCTTCTCAAGCAAAGACAACCACGGGGATGAGTGAGTTTGCGAGAGTGAATTTAAAAGGCAGGTCCGTGCATCCGCGTGTACGAGATAGATAGTGTGTGTGTGTGTGTGTGTGTGTGTGTGTGTGTGAGAGAGAGAGAGAGAGAGAGAGAGAGGATAGTAATGCTGCTCTCTGCATCGAAACTGCGTCTCTCTCCTCGCTGCGTTGCGGAGCGCACCACCATTCCATCGCTGTCCACGCGTTTTTCAGCCTACACAGTAACCCGTGCATACATTATAACGTCGTTCACAGACCAGTGTTCACGACAGTGTTGCACAACAACATCGACAAATAGCGTGCGCCCATAACAACTTCATTAGACACGATTTCACGCACGCAAAGCACATGAAAGATAAAGAGAAATGAGCCAGCGCAGCCCGTCCGTCTGTAAAAAAAACAAACAAACAAAAAACCCGACTAGCCTCTTTTACCTGCAGATGTTATGTTTCGCCTGCGTGAGGTGAGAGAAGCTCAGTCAGTGAAGCACACAGCATCATGCCCGTGAAAATGATGATGTGGGAAGACGAAGACACATCATGTGGAGCGACAGGAGGGGGGGAAGCCCGGGCCTGTGCGTCGTGACACGATCAAATATCCTACTCACTCAATCTCTGGATGGAGACGAGACCGAATCCGCAGGCATAGCGCCGAGGACGGGGTATCCATGTACCGTCAACAGCTCTTCAGAGGCTCCGTGTTCATAGCTTCAGCATCAGCTGGTTATAGCAGCAAAATCGTCATTCCTCTCTGAGCGACGCTGCGCACAGCCAATAGAAACACAGACGTCTGCGCGTTCCAGCAGTGGTTTTCACATCCAGACCGAGCTGCGATGAGATACAACTTTGGGATGGAAATGCGATCCAGCTCATAATGTGTCCAATCTTTATTATGGCTGATGTTAATCAGCCACAGGTTTCACACAGTGTGTGATGATGCTTCCCTCTTTGGTCAGTCCGTGTGTTGGCAGTGATTAAAAACCATGCAGCTCGTCTCCACTCTCTCCCACCTACACCTCCCCTTCATGACTGCGTTAATTGGCGAAATCGGTGTGAATTCCCTGGATTCACACACACTCTGTCTGTTGCGTAATGAGCAGGTGTTATCCAATATTTTGTACATTAAACGCTGCAACTACAGGCTGTTTGCAAGTCACCACCTTCTTCCACAGGCCACGTGTTGTGTTTGTGTGTGTGTGTGCGTGTGTTTGTGTGTGTGCCCTCCACTCACACTATCCTCAGAGCTCACTGTCATCACTGAAGCAACTTTTTTGCACATTTGTAACAACTGTCATAATGATTCGTTTTTACATGCTGTACTCAGAAGATAAAAATCTTTGGCTTTGTTTCCCTGTCAAACTTCCCCTACCACGGAGTCAACTCTTTTACAAGTATAAGCAGATTCAATTTGGTCCAAGTCTCAAGCAAGCACAAAGTCATTTTCTGCAAGTTAAGTCCCAAGTGGAGTCACCTTTTCCTCCCTGGAGACAGCAGTCTTACCTTAAGTCTTCGAGCTTTATAAGGAGAAAAGAAAAGCTGCTGTCGAATAGTGATATTATTTATCTGATCTGTTCAAAAAGTGCACCGAAGGATTGAATTTGTTATAGAATTATAGATCAGAATGAGAAATACTCGACTGACCCTCGAAGGGGAAACTGGAACGTTACAGTTGCTCCTTTTAGAATAGAAATATCAGGGTCATTCTACAGAAACGTCTACTTCTGGAAAGGCTAAATGTGAACATTGACTTCCTTTTCTAACATTTAAATGTATAACCACATTATTCCATTTACTTTTACTCTGTTTCCATTTCCATTTACTCTGTGAGTACACATAAATGGAAGCTTGATTACTTTTAAGTTAAAACTGGTGTTACCCATAAGGAACATAACACCGGCAAAGGTGACAAATGAAAAACGCATTTTACAAAATAGCTGCTACGGGGCATCAAACCACATGTTGTCAATCATGTAAAACTGACTAAATCATGTAATTTAATCCATTTGTATCCTACTTTTGTACAGTTTGCTACTTATAAAGTAGGTCACACCACTTAGGGGTTGGCTGTGGCTCAGGGGCAGAGCCAGCATCTTGTTATTAGAAGGTTGCTGGTTCAATTCACCTGGTCTGCACATCAAAGTGTCCTTGGGCAAGATACTGAACTCCAAAGCTGCTCCTGATGTGCTGGTCAGCAGCTTGCATGGCAGCCACCGCCAGCAGTGTATGAACGTCTGTATGAATCATTGTATGTCGCTTTGGACAAAGAGCATCTGCTAAATGCCCTAAATGTAAATGACGTCATCTACAAGCTTCCTAAGAACGCTTGAGATGAATGAGAACATTGAAACGAGACAGTGGAGTTAGTCACAGACCTTCAGGAGCATAGGTCAAAGGAGGTACAGTGATGTCATCAGAGTGATTTTATTTGTAACACCAGTGACACAACTCCTTGGGACGATTACTTTCAGTATTTTATCATATTTATTTGAAATTACATTTTTTTTATGAATGTCATCTCATTTTCATGTCATTTCTATCGTATATTGGAAGTTATGTATAGATAATTGCATGTTAAATGGAAGAAAAGCGTGGTTTTGAACTCAAAATGAAGCATGTTCCTCCTTGACTCTGGGTACTCTCACTCTGAGTGTTAAATAACTGATTAAAGAACAAATATTGATGGCTCAAAAGGCAGTTATTGTTCTATTAGCCTGTTGGTTGTCTGAGGTGTTTTTCATGTGTCATTTTTCTCTTAAGGCTAGGGACAGAAACATTGACGTTTCCATAGAATGACCCGTCACACTATATAGAGATTTAAAATGTAAAATTTAACTTAACTTATCATTTCTTCTCAATCAGAAAAATATGACCTTCTACTTTTAAACAGTGAAATACTGACAGCTTTACACAAAATAAATTTTTAAAAAAATGAACATGAGACAAGTTATTTGACTCGACTTTCCTCAAGTCATTTATTTTCTGTCAAGTCAAGTTGCAAGTCATCAGAACAGTCACTCAACTCGATTCCAGGGGAAGACAGATTATTGGCCCTGGGTTATTATCGGGGCCAATATTCAGCATTTTCTGATTATTTGTGTTTTTTTTGTCAGATTGCTGATAAAAGAAATTAATTTCAAAATGTGCTGTCTTGGCTCTGATGCAACATTCTCTCACACAATCTAACACGCCACAGATAACAGCCTACAAACACTGAATAATCTGTGTCTGCGAAGTAACTAGTAACTAAATGAATTAAATGAATGTAGTGGACAGGAAGTATAAAATAGCAGAAAATGGAAATACTCAAGTAAAGTACCTCAAAACTGCATGTAACAACATTACTTGAGTGAACTGTACTTTTTTACTGTAAGTTGATTTCATCAGTGGTTGTTTGAAATTTCGACAGAAAAGGATTTATTATTACTGCAAATGAATATCGGTTTCAAATATCGGTTTTCAGTCGCCTTCATTTCTAATAATCAGTATCAGCCCTGAAAAAGTCATACTGGTCGACCTCTAATCCTGATCTGTGTAAGCAGGCTCAAGGTCCTCTATCCAAACCACACTTGAGTAATTCACAGAATGTCCCTTTTCATAATATCATTAAATATATTCTGGATTGTATTACTGATGCTTTTAACGCTGCAGCTGTCTGATATTGATCTTAAATAAGCACTTCATGTTCTGTTGAATGGATTGAGTGTGAACGGTGCATAACTCAGAGGATGGTCATTTATTGTGTTTTCAAATCTTTTAGGCCGTCAGTGAGGGGCCGTCAGATAACAGTGTTGTCTGGAAGGCAGTGGAGGAAAAGTGTAAAAGCGCAAGTTTACAAGTGCATAGATTTGTACCTCTATTCTTGGTTTTCACACGAGGCCTATATGCTGGGACCGTGTGTGACCAGCGTGACTCATTCTTACCGTTGAATATTATCATCAGATATGAGGTGACATTTTATATTTAACTCGGTGCAGAGTCACACTCATAAAATGTGGAACATTTGGTCTGACTCTTCGCCAAAGAAAAAGTTTCTCACCTACATTTGATGCCACATTTGCTATTTGAGAGAAAAGGGTTGAGTATTTGGAGATCTAGACTTGAAAGCAATGATTTCACATTTTGTCAGTGACAGTCTCACTGCTGGAAAACACTGAGGTCCTTCATCTGAGGACATAGCTACAGTATATACAGTATATATATATGTGTGTGTATATATATATATATATATATATATATATATATATATATATATATATATGCATTTACTCTGTAACTGAGACAACATTGAGGTACTTGTACTTTCCTTGAGTATTCCTTCTATGCTACTTTCTCTCCACAGCTCAAAGGTAAATATTGCATTTTTTATTCTTTTGTTTACAGATGATGCTACAAACACAACAGTTTAACATAAAAGAAGCTCAACTTCACTCCAGTGAAATTAGATTTATTATTGTTATTTTATTGGTTTTAGACAGTGCTCGAGAAAAAACTGAAGGTGAAAATGAACTATAGAGTTAGCATAGATGATTTTTTTTTTAAAATCTGATGTTAAAGTTCTTTTTACTTAAGTAAACTTAAGTGTATTACTTGTGTATTACTTGATACTCGTCAAGGCCAGTAATCAATCAACTCACAGTATACAGTTTATATAATTGATTACACAAATCAATCGGCAAACAGATTTTTAGAAAGAAGAGAATTATCAGAAAAATGTGTAATATTGAATTCGATAATCGTTCAGGCTCATAATTAATCGTTCCAAAATCTACAGTATATATACATATAAATACATTTATAATTTACTTATACTTTTGATACTTAAGTAAAACATTTTGCCAGACAATTACTTTTGATACTTGTGCATTTAATATCAGATATTTTAAGACTTTTACTCAACTACTATGTGACTTAGTAACACTTGGTATTCAAGTAGGCCTAACAATTGGACTTTTGAGCATTAGTATTTTTAAAAGCAGTCTTCCTCCATCATTAATAATAAATCAGTACAGTAATAATGTCCTCATGTGGTCCTCCTCAGTTTGTCTGCTTCTCTGTGGCCTGTTATCACATCTACAGTAACAACAGACAACGTGTGTTGTCCTCGCTGTGTCTCCCTCCCATCGGTCTGACCTTCCTGCTCCTCCATCTCATCCCTCGATCTCCTCCGTCACCACAAACAGGAAACACACTTTTCGATTTTCGTTCCCACGCGACGTGCACTTTATTACCAAACCCCGACACTAGCCAACATCCATCCGAATCAACGGACTAATTAATCATTTCCTCTCCTCTTGTCTGTCTCTGTGGGCTTTTTCCCCCTCCTTTCTGTCTTTCTTTCTTTTCTTTTTTTTTTTTTTTTTTTAACCTCCAGTGGAAAAAAATATGAATTAGAGCACTGCGTGGTGGACATGCGCGGTGCTGCAGCGAATATGGCGGCTTGCATCTGATAGAAAGTGAGGAATCTCCCATCAAAATACCCTGCTCAGACGGTGGGTACGGCTCATGTCTCATTATTACTCGGGTTTGTCTCTCGTGTGTTCTTTTGATGGATGGGGGGTGTTGGTGGACGGATGAGAAGGCGCTCAGCTCCCCTCTCGTCCGTCCGTCCCCGCAGGGTGGTTAGACGGCGGAGCGTGTTGGCGGTGTGTGCGTGTGTGTGTGTGTGTGCAGCTCGGTGCGGACCGTACAGCAGCAGCAGCGACATTGAACTCTTCAGATTTCCCCTTTGCTTTCTGTTTGCTGGATACCCGCGGAGGATTTATTCGTTCGATCCCGCCAGCTTGTCTTCATAGTATCACACCCTGCCGCCGCCGCCGCCGCTGGAACGCGCCGTTAGCAGCGGTGTTATTCTTTAGCCCCGTCCCGCCCACAAAATGTGACCAAAAACCAAATGAAAATGCGTCACAGACTTTTTCTTCAAATTAAATGACATATTCTGCTGATTCAGCCTTTCGCCCCCCTCCGAACATAAATCATGCAAATGAGAGACAGAAATGATCTTCTTCTTCTTCTTCTTCTTCTTCTTTTTTATTTTTTACATCAACCACACATGCAGCTTGAACCCAGAGAGGTGTGATGAGCAACCTCAGTGTGGGTGTTAAGAAAAAAAAACCCAACACACTTTAGGCGACAGGCGCTCTGTGATCAAAGTTTGCTAGGTGTGAGATGATCGTGGAGGTGACGCCCTGCAGCCTCTCAGCAGTAATGCGATCCTCTCCATCTCCTGCCTCCCAAACTGTCCTGCCTCTCACTAAAAAAACACCAGGGCACGGCTTCTCGGTGTAGATGTGTAGCTTGATCTAAAAAAAAAAACAAAAAAAAAAGAAAAAGAAAAAGAAAAGAAAGAAGGTTTATTTCCCCTCCAGTCCTGCAGAAGGTTGTGCTTAAGGGAAAATAAGCACACGTTGTCAGATGCAGATGTGAGGCAGCATCACATGGAGCTGGAACTGTCATCCACCGCCACTTTTAATCAACCTTCAAGTCGTTTGTCAAGCAAAAATGCCAACCTTGTGCTGCTTTCCTCTGTTTTAAATGCAATCAGTGACTCATGGGCTGCAACTAACAGTCTTCCCAGTTATTGACTATTCTGTCTTTATATGTCTTTACAAAATCCCAGAGCCAAGGGTGACAAATGCAGAACAGTTAAAATAAACTTAAGATGCCAAGTCTAAAGGTTCATTATGTAGTTTTTGGGAAAGATCTTCACAAACTGATTTTTTATTATTTTTTTTATGTTATGCCTAAACAAACAGAATAAACAATCTGTCTCTGTTTTCAGGATTGGATAAACTGAATCAACCAACTGACCTTAAATGACAACACAGTTTCATCATGTTTTACTTTGTTTAAATGTGGCGGACCCTGCCACCTCTCTAGCTTCAAAGAGTGTTCTGGGGACCTTATTTATTTTCCTCTAAGAACAGCTTGTTTATTCAGTTATGGAAAAAAATAAATATTTCTGAGTTTGTATTGTTACCTCATTAATATTGTAAATAATAATGGTCTGAGTTTGAATTTCTTCTCCAAAACTACATTATGCCGCTTTAAAGTCCTATAACAAATCCTCACACTGGAGAGAGTACAACATATGTTGATATTAAATCTATAAAGAATCTACTGATCGATAGATCAAAACAGGTGTCAGTATATTTTCAGTTGATCGACTGATGGGATGATCGGTTGATTTGCTGCTTGTCGTTGTCTAAAGTGATTTTTAACTGAATATCTTTAGGTTTCGGACAAAAAGGGCAATTTGGAGATATCCACACAAAATAAAGTTTCTGTTGTGTTGATATTTTAATAATTGTTTTGATTCCTTAACTGTAAATTTAGGTCAAAATGATGACTTCTGAGGATTTACTTTTTTTCTGCCAAAAAAACAACAACTTGATTTTATTACAAATGAAAATGTTTTTTTTTTCACTTTTTATGTTTTAAAGATGCCAAACGTTTTCAGTGCTGAAACAATTAGTTGATTTATGGATTATTAATCAACAACGATCTGGTATTATTTACGTCATTAATGGGGCAAAAATGCTACATTACTGGTTCCAAGTGGTTCCAACATCTGAATTTGCTGCTTTACTCAATTTTCTTTCACTGTAAATGTAAAGATTTTGAGAAGCAGTTTGAAGCCACCTTGATCTTGTATTTCTCTAAGAAATTCCCTTTTTGTAAGAATGAATTAGTTAATTAACTGCACAAGTAATCTGCTGTTTGTTGTGGAAGATAATTTTATTATTCACAGAAATGTTCCTACTGCGACATTTTGTGTGTCGCATAACCTGAAGTAGGATACAACTTTCAGTTCAGTTTATTTCAGTCATAATTGACAATTTTCCATCATGTACACATGTAGAAACAAATAACAAACATCAACAGCAACAAAAAATATACTGACTGAAAAGGTGTAGGCAGTTTTATATTTGCTTACCCACCTTATCATTTCAGAATCAGAATCAGAAATTCTTTAATGTCCCGCAAATGGGGGAAATTTGTTTGTCCCAGCAGCCAAACGACAAAATATTACAAAGGACAAAACCAATAGCAAAAATAGACAATATACTTAAAAAGGTAAATAGAATAGATGTATATAAATATAAACATGATTTAGTACATGATATAGTAAACTTGTTTTTTAAAATGTTGTCCTTATCCGCTGAAGACAGATGGGAAGAACGTTATTTTGTGCTTTACACAGCACTTGTGTAGTTTTATGATCAACGAGAACACAAAACTAGCCTACACGTGAACTGAACTGTAAAGTAACACAATGAATTTACAATATTTGTGTGAGCATCAAATACAAAAGTGTAAATTGCTTCACAATGCAGGCTAAATATATAAGATTTTTTAAAATTTACTTTTTTAAAGTTTTCCTGCCTTGAGTAAAGTATTAAGTTTTCACATGAGAAAAAAATTGCTATCACTAACACTGTGACAGCTCCTCCCGTCAGAGAAAACTTACAACCTCCCTTGAAATGAGGTCTCGGGTCATTTTTCAGATCTTCTCACTGTTCAGGTTGCAGAACATTACACTAATCCCAGATAAGTGGCTGCCTTAGTGGAAATGGAGGGTTGTAAAAAATTAAGTGCTTCCTGGTCTGCGGGGCGTTTTTTTTGTCTGACCCTCTTGAGCGAGGCAGACAGACCAGCACAAACACTGAACCAAGTCTGGAGCTGGAATCCTTTTCAAGTCGGCTAGCAGACGTCCCACATCCACACGTCTTAATGGCTTTTTATGGCAGCTTGGAATCTTTATGGCTCCTTCTGACTCAATGGGATTCGCTGCAGAGATAGAGGGGTCTTCAGAGGGAGGGACCGCCACAATACATTGCAGATGCTCGAACACAAGGAAAGGAGACACTATCCGGCTATTTTTGAAATTTAAAGCTTTTGAATTCCTGGATTTGATTTCGAATGTATCACTTTTTTGATGCTCGGCTGCCTTGGATTATTTTCTGCTTCGTTTTGATCACCATGTGCAGACTTCACAGGGAGAGTGGCTGTGCTTAGGGCTTCTGTGAACCTAGATGTATTCAGCATAAATTGAGTGGTAATTTTTTTTTTTTTTGATTATTCGTTTTCCAGGTGTCTCAGAAGTACATTTTTTAAGCTGCTAACTCAAACCTTTATAGATAAAAGGTTTGAGTTAAATAACAACACATCATTTGTTGGGCACTTGTTTATATAAATCCGCAGGAGCGACATGTTCATGTGTTGGTGGTGTATAATGCAAAATTAACAAGATTTTGTGTTTTAACTGGAATATTATGCATCTTTAATGATGGCTGGATTTTTTAATGTGCAGAGTTTCAGTAAAGCATAAAATTGTGAGTAACAGATTTGGTGTGGCAGGATTATGGTGATGCAAAGAGAAACTACAGACAGCAACAGAATATAACCTGAAGCAAGTTACACTAAAACAGAATCTTAAAGTGAATTTTGAGATTATTGTGTTGTTCTTACTGAAAACTAATGTTTGACGGGCTCCCAGTGCTCTCACACCTTCCTTTCTTCTTACAGCATTCGTGCCCGAAACTCATTTCTTTCTACAAGAAATTTAAATTTAAAAGTAATTCATTTTGTTTTATGTTTTGGAGTAAATAGTGCATTTGTTGGGGACTATGTTCCGCCGTGGATGAGTACGCATTAATATGTTAATATTAATACACATTGATTTGATGCTCTAGTGAATATTTACTGCAGACAGATGGTTCCATGTGCGATTGACTCAAAATAAACTACACTGTGTGTATTCATTGTAACGAACATGTCACTCATTTAAACAGTGTTGCTCACTGTTATTGGCTGTGGCTCGGCACTTGTACTCTGTGAGTTACGAGTTCATTCAATTCATTTTCGGCTTTAGTTTTTTCATTGGCTTTGTTGACACCAAGAAAAATATCACAAAACAAAAATAAACCCTATTGAACTTTACAAAAGAGGCAAGGCAGGTTTGTTATATAAAGCGCCTTTCAACAACAAGGCAATTCAAAGGGTTTGACTTGAGATGTCAACAGCATTAAAGGACGCATTCACCTAAAATGAAATAAGTCTTTAACTACTCACCTCATGCTGGTAGAAAGTCCACAAAACATTTCTGGAGCTTCACAATAAAACAGCATCGTAGGGTTCTCCTAAACAAGTGAAGTAGATGGGGACGTGTTTTAATAAGTAAAAAAAACAACTAAAAACAAAACCAAAATGGCTCCATACACCTCGTCCGGCGCAATCCAAGTCTCTGGAGGTCAAGTGATCCAAAATTGATTTGAAAAGACGTTATTTTCACCCTTTTTTGAGCCAACATTTTCTCTGGAAGCTGCTAAGCTAAAAGCAGTAGGGCGAGTGCATGAGCCGTTATGTAAATGTTGTCTTTTTTCAGAACAATGTGGGATCTCTGGGCTTCTGAAGACTTTGATTATGCCAGACGAGCTATATTGAGCCATCATTTATATTATATTGTTTGGTTTTTTTTCAAATGTTTTTATTTTATGTTTTAAAAGGAGTCAACATCTACTTCAGTTGTTTAGGAAAATGCTGAAACTCTGTTTCGCTGTCAAGCTCCAGAAATGTTTTTTGGAATTAGAGACGCCATCTGACTTTCGATCAGCCTGAGGGCGAGTAGCTACAGGGCAGCGCAGCATAAGAATAAATAATCCCAAATGCACTTGAATAGCATGTAGTGGAAAACAGAGGAAGCTTGACTTTAGAAAAATGATCATACCTCAAGTTTACTGTGACTTTGTTCCAGATATGTGGTGCATCAGAACTGAATGCTGCTTCTCTTGACTCTGGGGACAGTAAGCATGCTTGTGATGAACCATTCAGCACTGACCCACAGCAGTGTTTTAAAAATCAATCTCTGACACACAGGAAGCCAGTTCAGTGATTGGCAATGAGTGATGTGGTCCACTTTCTTGGTCAAAATGGACAAAAGTGGAATTCATTTTGCATGTAGGTTTAACATGTCTTAATTTTAATGGAGCCAGTGCAGTGCGTAGTTTTACATTGGGTTGGTGTATTCTGGATGAATGTTTCTGACTGTGTCTGTCTCCTCTCCAGTGTCTGTGTAGGTCAAAGCCTGTCCGACTTCACCTCTCTGCAGCGGCACGTTGAACTCTGCTCATCATGGGCCGAACACCACACAGAGGTAGGCCTTCATGTGACCCTTCGTCTGCTCGCCCTGTTGCTCTTAGACTGATTCTCAAACGTCTCAATTTTGATCACAAAGATCAAAATGCTCCCTGATGTTTTCTGCCACGTAATTATTATTTTTTTTGGTGTTTGCTACCTTGAGGTTTGTTCATTTTTCCCTTGTTGCTGTCGCAGGTTCATTTTTTTGCCTTCATTTGCACAGTAATTATAATTATTCTCTGTGTATCAGTCGCTCCCAAATCCTGATGAGCAGTTCAATCATCTTCTGATTTCAGATCAAAAGGAGGAGAAGGAGAGACGAAGCAGCATCACAGCAGGCTCTGCCCTCGACAAATCTAACGGTTGGAAACTCTGATCTCGGCCTTGTTCCTCTTCATTGTTGATCCTTTCATTAACGATCTAACCTAAAACATTTTGAGTTAATAGCTTTTTCGTTTCAGTCATCAGTCGTCTGTGACATTAATGCTGATCTGTAACCTATTCCGTCTTTATTTCTGAAAATGTTGGGCTTGCTAAGGAAAGCACTCATACGTTTACATGTTAAACTGTCTCGTTGGAAAGTCTTAGCAAATAATATTACCCTCTTCTCTTGTGAACATTTATTAGTGTCTTGTTTCTGAACCTCCTAAACTTGGCAGACTGAGCAACTGTGGGATCCATTGTAAGCCACTGTGCACGCAAGCAATTTATTAATGTGTGCAAATTTACTAATGTATCATTTATTTAATTATGTCTATCTGTAATGAAATGCAGAGATTTTGGTAACAGTGCCAGAGACTGACCACATGAGTTTTGTAGGCTCCAAAAACAGAGCCAAAAGAGAGAAAACTGAGAATACTGGACCTATGTTTGCCAGGAGGCCACAAACTGCAATTCTTGATAATCATCAAACTATGCTTGAAACTCCAAATGGCACCAAAACATACTTAAATCACGTGTTGAATACATTTCCACACATCTAAATATTTTTTTATTTTTGGCAATATTGTGAAAATCTAGAAATCTTCTAGGACTGTACGTTAGCAGGCTGGAATTCTTCTGCTACTATACAATTTTCCAGTAATTCATATGAGGATATCAAGGATTATCCCGATATATTTCCCACGATCAATTTATACTGAGTGTCTATAGCGGTCTGTAATGATATCTTTTACCGTCCCATCCCTGTTCTTGACGTTCTTGCCATCACTTGGTAAGGTTTTGTGAGCACTGAAAGAGTCTTAGTTGTACAGCGGGCTAAAAAGGCTGCTGGAAAAAGACTTCCAGAAGTCTTTTGATGAATATTTATGATCTAATCTGTAGTCCTTCAACGGCGGTGTAATGAGTGGCTGAATGACTTTATAACAGTTGAATTAATCTTTTCTTTAATGAAGATTTCTTTGTTTTCCGGCACAAAAGGGGTAATAGGTATCAACAAACAAAATAATTATGGATAATTATAGGACTGGGTATTGAACTGAATTGCCTCGATACTATTGAGTACCAGGAATTTCATAAAATTGAATGTATCAAGTAATTTTTCTCATTTGATACTACATTTGAATCACCAGGGAGTTAATCTCAGTGTCAGTGAGCCACTAAGCATGCAGCGTGTTTGCCTTGTATAGATATGATAGTGCTGGTGATTGGCTGTTTAATGCAGGAAAAACACCGGGTCACGCCCAGAGACGGTGTTCACCACACGTATGTGTGATGTAATCTTAGTGATATCCAGCCCTGAAAAAAATAAAAAATATACATCAACAACAAACATCGGTTTTGGCATCAGCTATCGAATGAATTGTGATTTTAAACATGGTTATTCGGTGGATGCCCCAAATTTTTAGTTGTTAAAGATTTAAGACAAAGAATAGCTCTTCAGAAGGTTTACTCCTCCTTTTATGTTTCATGAACTCAGCCCCTGTTTTTCTTGAGTCAGTTTATTGTGGTATATTTTAGTTCTTTTCTCTCAAACTCCCAACGAACAGTGTTTCATTAACTAATAGTTTGTTTCTGTTTTTTTCGCCAGAACCGTTCAGTTGGGAAGACTATCTGAGAGAAACGTCCTCCATTGCAGCGTCGCCTAATTGCTTTAAACAAGTAGGTGTTCTTTATGATGCATTTTAAGGTCACATATTATTCATTTCCCTTTTATCGTGTCCTTGTATTTCTAATGTTGTTGAATACAGTTTGCCGTGGCCGAAGATAAGCATGGTCTTTCTGAAGTGTTTCATAGTTAGACGTCTTGTATAAAGTGTCAGTCTGGTGACACTTCTTTTTACTCTACCCTGGAGTACAATTTGGTCATCCAATCACAAGTGTCTTTATAATACACGACGGTGACTGAAGGTGTCTGTGTGTCCCCCTGCAGTCCAGAGTGCCCCCCTCCAATGACTTCAAAGCAGGTATGAAACTGGAGGCTCGGGACCCTCGCAACTCTAACTCTGTGTGCATCGCGACGGTGATGGGCATGATGGGAACTCGTCTCCGCCTGCGTCTGGACGGTAGTGACAACACCAACGACTTCTGGAGACTGGTCGACTCGTTAGAGATCCAGCCAATAGGAACGTGTGAGAGGACCGGCGACATGCTGCAGCCGCCGCTGGGTGAGTGTCTTTAAGCTGTTGCTATCCAGTTTAACACCACTTCAGTGTGTTTGTGAAGTGTTTAAATTCATGGAAAAGACAGGTGTAAGACAAAGCATTCTCAGGAACCTTCTTGCACAACATAAAACACATTTTCTCCCATAAAAATGCATTAACACTAAACATTTGGAAATGAAACTAAAGGACTCTACAAATTATAAACCCTGATTCTAATCAGTACTACAGAATACACTCTACTGCAGAGTCTATACACTTAAAGGACTATTGTGTAGGAATCACGGGTCAGAAATGGAATATGATATTCAGAATTATGTTTTCATTAGTGTATAATCATCTGAAAGGAGAAGATTGTTTTCGTTACCTTAGAATGAGCCTTTTTATTTCTACAGAGACAGTGGGTCCGCCATGTTTCTACAGAAGCCCGGAATGAACAAACCAAACACTGAACCAGGAGGATAGAACAAAGGGTATTTCGTTTATGGCAGCCTCACAGATAGATGCCACAATCCTACACACTGGACCTTTAATTGAAAATATTTGAATCTTAAAAACTTTGCAATTTCATCAACTATTGCAACAGGTCTGGTGTTGTGGACATTGATGGCTTCTTTCCCCAGTTTGGAGACAAGGTTGACTATTCAGCTCTGTGAGAAGAATACTAGAATCCTACAAATGCCAAACAAATCAAAGTATTTACTTGAAAATCATGTATAAATCCAATACTGACATGACGTAGTCCTGGCCATTGATTTGCAACACTGTCCACAGTGGGCTTATATCATCTGCATGATTTATGTATCATATCATTTATACATAATATATCATCTGTATACTCTGTGATCTGTTTGTCTGTTCTGTACATGCGATCTTTCGCATGTCTGTCCGTCCTGTGAGAGGGATCCCTCCTGTGGCTCCTCTGAAGTTACTTTCATTTTTCCTCTGCTAAAAGGATTTTTTGGGGGGGTTTCCTCACTCAAATCGAGGGTCAAAGGACAGATTGTAAAACCACCTGAGGCCATGTGATTTGTGATCTTTAGCTATATAAATTTAACTGACTTGAACTTGAATTGACTCTAATCTTGCATTCAGGTTTCAGGATGAATGCGTCATCATGGCCCATGTTCCTCCTGCGGACGCTGAGTGGGGCAGAGATGGCTCCTGCTGCTGCTTTCAAAAAGGTAGTGCTGAAAACTGGAAGAAGCCTACTGGAGGCCAGTTGTTATCTGATGACACTTTAAGATTATTAACTGAGCTTACTGATGTGATGTCACAAAAAATAAAGTAATAGTTTGGGCCGTTCTGTGGGCACTGTAAAGTATCAGGAATTTTCATAATATAGCGTGCACATTAACAAATTTTTTTTAAATTTATGTAGGCCTTCTTTTAGGTGGCTAAAATGTGTTTGTTCCCAAGCTGCAGTGATCACTTTTCTCTGGTTTCATCCAAAAAGTGAAACAATAATGGAGACTCAGTTTGTGGTTAAAGCCATGAAAACAAGGTGTCCAAATCCTTTCACAGTCAGTGTTAAGGAAACTTTCTTTTCTTTAAATGAATAAGACATGAACAAACATTGAAATCAACTCAGATTTGTTGCCTATATAAACCTTCATTTGAAAGAATTGTTATTCACTGCAGTCATCTGTGCAATAATCATCAGAAACACAAGGGGGAGCCACTAATTTTTCGTATACACTGGATAGACACAGCAGCATGCAAGTTTTACAGTATTTATTACAGAAAAAAGTTGGCGAAAAAGCTATTTGTTGACTTAAAAATTGATCATGTGAATGTACAACATTAATTTGCTTGTTTGTGTTTGTGTGTGTGTGTGTGTGTGTGTTTAGGAACCTGCCAGCCCTGTTAAAAACTACTTCCAACCTGGTATGAAGCTGGAGGCGGTGGACAGAAAGAACCCCTACCTGATTTGCCCTGCCACAGTAGGAGAGGTCAGAGGTCAGGAGATTTTCGTCATGTTTGACGGCTGGCGAGGCGCCTTTGACTACTGGTGCCCCTTCGACTCCAGAGACATCTTCCCTGTCGGCTGGTGCGCCCTGACAAAACACAGCTTACAGCCACCAGGAAACTTCTGTAAGTGATGCTTCGATTACTATATTATTTCTTCCAGCGGAGTGATCTGGGCACTGTAAATTCAAGTTGTTGTAAACTTTTAATCCATGTTTATAGGTTTTCTTGTCTTAATGGTGGCAATGCACATTTCTCCAAACCATTGATATATGTAGAAACATTAGAAATGATTATGTTGCATTTTTATTGTTGTCCATGCTGTGCGTATACTCTGGTTAAGTTTAGGAACAGGAATTATTGGTTAGGGTTAGGAAATTATGATGTTTTCTTAGATTACTGTTTTTTGTTGCCACCAAGACTGCAGACTGCAGATGATCCAGCTTCCTGTCAGAAATATCGTTTTTCTTTTGGCACAAACGAGGTGCCTGTCAAAGGAAATCTGTTTTCTTTTGCTAAAAAACACTGTTAGAAAATGTCCTGACATCTCCTTAAAAATATCCAGTACAATCACACATAAATGTTAAAAGTCTCAAACAGCTGTCGCTGGCTTAAACATGTAACATGAATGTGATGTGAAGACAGGTTTTGAAGAAAAGTCAATATGGTACATATTACCAGTGGTTTACAGAAATGTAAACTGCCAACTTTGTATCCTGGCTTTAATATCATGATGAGTAGAAAGGGACATTATTGCTCAAGTGCCCATTGGTGGAGACAGAGGTTCATATAGGATTCAGGTTGTTTGATCCCACTGATAACTTTAACAGTTGGAAGATTCCCGTGATGTTCATCTCATAGATATTGTTTTAATTTAATAGTGGACAGGTGTTGCATCTCAGATCTTTGAATTGCAATATCCAACACTCACCACTAGAGAGCAGCAGGGCGCATATTGTGATGCATCTGCTTCATTGTTGCAGGCTGCCAACTGAGTTGTGGCAACTGTCACAAACATCTCGGCACAGTTGTAAAGTTGTCCTAAAAGCGAAACAATTTATAAAAAGCAGATGAAAACCTTAACTGCTCTGCACATTATCATCCCTGATAGGCTGCTGGGTGTCATATGTCTGCCAACCGTAGCCCGGAGCCATGATCAGCACAGAGAGGCCTTGTTGTTCAGAGCTTCTTCAATCTGTCTAGATCCCTCTGAGATCACAATGTGTCTCAGACAGTTGATAGGAATTTGCTTCGTTGCTACCATGGCGCTGATCTGCGGCTGTGAGCAGTGGTGGAAGAAGTAATGAAGTAAAAGTAGTTATTTTACTGTTAACAACAAATTAAGTAAATAAACCATTGATAAACCATTTATTTTGCTATTGTAAAGGTCAGATGCATCCGTTGCAGCTTTACCATTAACGATTGCTTAACAAATGGTGGATAAAGCCTTTTATTGTTCAAGTGAAATAACTATTTACATAAGATATTAGAACAAGAGTGTAACAATACTGAAATAAGATTAGTAAAAGTTCTGCATTCAAAATTTCACTGAAGTAAAAAAACACAAGTTCTGGCACACAAATACCAAATGTAGAATTACTCATTATGGCCCCTGTAAGAAGTACATATCACATATGTTGTTTGCTCACAATCAACATCAACATTAATGTTAATGTACCCAGGTTAGCACAACAGCTAATTAGCAACTAATTTTAAACAATTTATATATTGCTGGATCTAGAAGAATACATCAGAGTTTATGAACAAAATGATTGACCTTATTTTGGTATTAACTAATAAAGTCATTATTAGTTTGTATAAATAAAAATGAAAAACTGTAGCTTTTTAATAAATGCAGTAGACTAAAACTATTTTCCCCTCTAACTTGTAGTGAAGTAGAAGTATAAAGTATTATAACATGTACTTTTATTTCACTGTTTGTTTGTTTTACCATTTCTTAATGATGGTTATTATAGAGTGTTGCAAATAACTGTTCGGGGCACCTATTGGGTAAAGTAATTGCTTATTAATTATGAAGTAGTTGTTAAGGTAATTATGTAGTATTGTGGCATAATGTGTTAATGTGTGGTGTGAGTTGGCCAGTGAGGTGTTGGTTCCATTATTCTAATAATAAGAAAACATTCTTGAACACAGTAGTCTGCCACTTTGTGGCATAATTATGTTGTGATTGTTTCACTGAGTGCAAACATGCAACAGAGTGCAACAGAGACATTGCAGAAGATGCAGAGGTATAGTCTTTACCTTAGACTTTATTCATTGCTGGTTTTCACACAAGTTTCTTAAAACTAGAAGTGATTTGGAGGAAGCAGCTCGGTCCATGGCTCCTCTGTTCGTGGTTTTACCCTTCGCTCTGTGTTTAGTTCACTTCTTTGTTGGTGGGTTGTGACCTGTAGCACTGACCTCCTCATTGACTCTGCAGTGTTCCCTGAAGATTCAGCTTGAATAGATTCCAGTTTCTGATTTTTTTTCTCATATATTAATCCACAATTTTACATGACCACAGGCAGTTTTTTTAATGTGTGATTGTTTGGCTGTTTTTGGCTCCATTGTGTCTTTTTTAAAGAGGTGACAAAGCAGCTTCACAGCTGAAGCAAGAACAATCACTGGTTTTCCGAAGAGATACAGATTTACAGTCACGTATGCTCAGAAATATGAAGTTTGAGGTTATTCTCCTCTGTTGTGTTTGCACATAACCCCTGCTTTAAACTGTCTCAGTCTTTTCTGGTATATCCTGGATTTGTCCTGTTTCGCATCCAAAAGAAGTTTTTTTGTAAAGAAGTTAAATATGAAAGATTCGATCTGCTCGAGTAAAATTTGGATTTAATTGTTTATTCGGAGGAAAATAAGCGTAGTTTAATGTGGATAGGAAAGCAGTCCATCTGGATAAGGACACACAGAGGAAAAGTGTCACCAAAAGTGCCAAAATGAATATAATAGGCTTAACCTTTCATTACAGCATTTTCAGTTCCGTTAACTTTAAGATTTGTAGCGAATGTTGTTATTTATCAAGAAACGCCTAAATAAGTAAAAATAATGGCGTCTAATTCATTTCTTCCATCTTTTTTTTCCCCTGTTAAAAAAAGGACAGAGGATCGTTCACTGAACAGACTGTAAAGCCCAGTGAGGCAATGTGATTGTGATTTTAGGCCATATAAATGAAACTGATTTGATCTGATTAATAGACTTAATTTTTATTACAACTGAAACTATTTTAAACCTGCTGTGTCCTTAAACAATTTGACATGAATTTGAGAATAATTCAAAAGCAGATTTAAGTCGTTCAGACAAATTAACCATCTGTGATGCTTGCTTTATTTATTTGTTTTTTATATTAAGATGACCAATTTGACATGCTGAAATCAAAATAGATCAGATATATATTTATTTACACTACCATACCATACCACACACTATTCATTATTGTCTTTATAGAGGAGCCTGTGTATCACATTCATACTCTACTTTTTCAAAGTAGGGCTGGCAACATGATTCTCATGGCCTAAACAATTCACAGTAACGATTTTATCACACTAATATGTGTACATAATAATAATGATAATAATAACAACAAAAATAACAATAATAATGATACCAATAATATTAAGAAGAAGAAGAAGAAGAAGAAGAAAAAGAAGAATAATGCTATCAGTCAAATTCATCTTTTGTGTCTCTATTTCTGCAAATGAGTGAGACTCAAAATATGAATGTGTAGCTAGATGGAGATAGAGTCTGTGACCACAACTACAGCATACAAAAAGAACAGTTAGACTATGAGAAATATGGATAGAAATGTAAATGATTTCAGGAGTGATTTATTATTAACACAATATTAATATTTTATTTTTTAAATATCATGATCATCTTCCTTATTCCTGTATCGTGACACCCCTATGTCTGAGAAACATTCCAAATAAAAACAGCAACAACATAAAACAATGTAACTATCACATGTAATCATTTGTAAGTATTTCCTTTCTTGACCAAATTTGGAAACATGAATATTATATTTATTTCACTGATCTTTAAGCTGCATTGACGTTGGAAACTTCTTTTACAGGGTTGACAAAACAAGATTGTTTAGAGAATTCAAAGTGAAATATCCAGCAGAACCTCAGTTTAAAAACACTCATAAACTCATGTCATAAAGGACATTACTGTTCAGTGTACCTGTTTCCATGCAGCATTTCAGTTCGTGTCCAATGTATTTGTTTTTATTTTTCCATTTATAAATATGATGCAGGAGTTTCTATTGCTTTTTTCTGTCAGAAAGACGCTGATTAAATCCTTGTGAGATGACTCATTTAAAGATATTTCTCAGTTCTTTTCTAACCTTTTAAAAATGTGTTAATAGTGTAAATCTGTCCGTGGCCTCTGCAGATAACACAAACATTACACCACTTCCTCCTGTGTGTTTTTACACACTCCCTATTTTCCCATGCTGGACTCCTGAACCTCACTTGAACAAAAATTCCCACATATGTATCCCTGTAAATCAGAGCTCTGGTTTATTTTATTAAAGTGAGAAGGCGTTATCGAACTATTAATTATCAATCAGGATGTAATTATAGTGTAATTACGCTGAGCAGTTACAGGATGTGATTTGCACTTACGGCAGAGCTTTATGTTTAGGGTTTAGCTGTTTTAGTTTCTATATTTAGACATTTGTCATCCATCAAAATCCCTTTGACAAATGTTTCTGCAGAGAGTCTGTTGATTCTGAAGTTGGGGTTTCAGCAGGTGTAATAGATATCAATCATCATCATTTCCTCCCTTCACCCTGTTGTTGGTACCCACCGGTCAGGAAACATGTGGCTTTGAATAACCCAGACCTACAACCTCCTTGATTAATGGGTGTGTGTGTGTGTGTGTGTGTATATATATATATGTGTGTATGTGTGTGTGCGTGCGCGCATTATTTTGGGTTCCCTCCACTTCATTGATGGATGACAGCACTTACATGAATGTTGGAGCATGTTCCCCATCCTCAGGCAGTGAGGCAGTCCGGTCTGCAGCCTCCACCCAGTGCTTATGTGTGTATACAGTAGAGAGGCGGTAATACCTGCTTCAGACTCTGTTGCTGTCACGGTATCAGACTTTGCACTACGCCTTTATCATGGCATCATCATTTGTGGTGCAAGCAATCAAATCTTTAACTATGTGAACTTTGTTTTTTGGGTCTTTTTTGACAAAAAGACCCTCAAAGCAAGCAAACAAAGAAAACACACAATGAGAACAATTTCTCTTGAGATATTAAGATACCGCAATATCGTGACACCACTTCTTCTAAAACCTGTCGGTAGGTACTTTTAGGTAGGTACAAATTAAGATGTTTTTATTTATTTATTTATTTTTACAGACAAAGCATATGAAAGCCTTCTCAAATAAAATCTTTTGTTTAAAGTCAAATTACCCAACAAGTTCAGCTGAAACAATCAGTCCACTAATCACTTTAATTAAATACATGCTACAACATTTCATGGCTCAAGCTTCACATATGTGAAGATCTGCTGCATTTCCCTTTTAATTATTTCAACACTTTAAATGTATTTTTTAATAGATTAACAATCGCAGTGTTTGCCAACAATAACCTTCGTGTCGAAAGCCCCTGCATCCCGCATAAGCATACAGTTCATTGTCTTTTTTCATGATGTTTTTTAAAGTGTATGAATCTCATTAATCTAAAATTAACGTTTGATGTTTTAGTGTCTCATTAATAACGGGACTTTAGAGATAGGTTGGAGACGGTTGTGCCACAAACTTAAGAAACTGGGAGCTTGAGTTTACCCCAAACTACTAAGGTCGGACCAGCGTGTATGTTACAATTACGGCTGAAAATGACAATGGAAGTAAACATATAGCGCAATATTGGCTATAACCGTCATGCATTGTTCTTTCATTACATTAACATTACTTTACTTAAGTTACCCTTTTTTAATGTAGGACAAGGCAGGAGGGTATTTTTAAAGTTTGGTACTTGAACCACTTCCTCCATCACTGGTGGTGGAGGCCCATCTTTGCTCCTAGACTAGTCTCATGTCATTAGTTCCACTTACAGTAGTCCAGAACCAAAAAGCTTTATTTGACAGATGAATCTATATGTGAAGCCTGACTATTAGTAAGACCCAGGCCAGAAACAATAAGGATAATGCAAATCACCAGACAGCAAATGTTTGTATGTGGGTAAGTGAATAAGAAGGGCTTGGTTGAGGTGTTAATGAGCTGATAATTAGCCGTACATGTGAGATTAGGAGTGAGAGACTCTGTAATTATTAAACTACATTTGCAATTTCTAATTAGCTTTCATCAAAGTTGTCCTGTTGTGACCCTGCAACACTTTTTTTTTGTAAAAAGCTACAGAGGACGCCAAGATTCGGTGTCTAATTGTTTTCCTCTTTTACAAAACAAGCTTTCATCATTGTGCAATTTTTAATTTTTTTTTTCATCTTTTGTGATAAGTCTTTTGTCTTTGCTGTTTGGTATTGAATTGGGTCAGAGTGCAGAGAAGTGCTTTCTGAATAATGCATGAAGAAAACATGTCTGTACTTTTGCAGATACGAAGGCGTTTTTATTGCTATAAATGCCAAAATAACATTACTTTTTGTTATCTTGTGTTCTGTAGGCCTATTATTTAATTTCTACTTTTCTAAATACGCAATGAAGCTGCCATGCATTTTGACTCAGTTTTACAAAGATATTAGTATGTAATAATACTAAAAATAACTTAATGTTTGCTTTCTTTAAAAGAAAAAAAAAAATCAGCGGTATACATTTATCACTGCATTTTATTTTGAAATCATCAACCATCATTGTGAGTAGGCGCCCATAAACTAAATAAATCAACTTCCCAGTGGGCGCCCTGACAAGAATAGACCTGAAGATACATTATAAATGCAAGACTAGTTTCAAGTAATTATACGTGTATCTATAAGCCAGGGCTGTTCAATTATAAATTTAACTGGGCCAGATTTTTTGTATTTCAGCATAAACAGATGCAAATGAATGGTGTAAAAAATAGCAATCAGAATCATACTTGACTGATCCCTGAGGGGAAATACGTTACAGTAGCTCCTTTTAGAGTAAAAATATCATGCCATAGAGACATTTGAATAAAAAATGAACAGAGAAGAAAAAAAGAAATAAAAGTAAAAGTAAATGTGTTAAATAACAGTTAAAAAAAATGTTTGCATTAAACGATGTGACAACATGATAAGTATTATATTATAAATAGAGTTGCTACTAGAAATAGAGATGTAAAATATGCGCCAGGTAGCACACTGTAACCACAGTGTAGATGATATTGGCTGATTTTACAGAATATAATAGTTGACAGTAGTTAACAGCATAGAGTTAATAATTGCTACAGATCGGAGGAATAGAGGATGATTCAACATGATTTTACAGAGAAAAATTGAACAACACACAGACAGTTGTTAGACAATTACTAATTACCTGTTTTTAATTAATTAATTAATTAATTTACTCAGTAACATGATAAGTATCGCAATATTAAAGTAATTTTACCTGATTACTTTCCAATACCTTGACAGCAAACATATGCACATAAATATGAGAGAAAAGAAATATATCAATAAGATGACCTTTATTAACTCTTAATAACGGTAAAGGTTAAAATTGTAATCCTGTTAGTAATCCCGTTTTTTACTGAATGTACCTGTAATCTAATTACATCTCTTTGTCTGCGACTCAAATGGAATACAGTTACCTTTTTTTTCTTGTGTCCTAATTATGTAACATGTATTCCGTTACTCCCCAGGCCTGGTTGTTGTTAGTATATGATGACTTTTATGTACTTCACATCTATAAGCGTATGTGTGTGAGACATATAAGTTACATATTCACTATGTTTTGCTTAAATATTTTGTCACATATCAGATTTATGTTTGCTGAGCCTCTTGGAGGTTGCTTCTGGCCCAGACGTGTCCCACAGGCCGCCGATAGGCCTGCTGTAAGCCATATCTCAACCATTCGAACAGTTAATTCTGTCTTGATTCTGCCACATCGGTGCTCCAGTTTGTCCTTCGGCAGATTAAGATGTCTCCAGCTGAAGGGGGACTTTTCCCGTGCTGGCTTCCTCTGACTTCTCTGCACCGCATTGTTCCGGAGCTGGGGTGATATCCGACTGTGTGACTGTTTCCTGATGCTGGACCTGGCCATCTTTCACCAGGGAATGTCTGAATAGTCTAGGGTTACACTGGTGGTGGGGGGGGGGGGGGGGGACGCCTCCTTCTGAGCTTTGAGAGCCTTTGTGCGTGAGTGTGTGTCGAAGGAAAACTTGCTTATGTGTGCACCAACTCCAGGAGTTCGCCCCTTGTCGCCCGTTTCAATCAGGACTCTTCTGATCCAGTTTAACCTTTTAGCCCCATCTCCCCATCCCCCATCCACTCTTGGAGCCCCGACGTTAACCCCTCTCCCCGTCAGCTCCCCCTCCCCCAGAGGCACGCTGAGAAGCAGGTGACTGATGTAGACTGTCGATATGGCCTACAGATAACATGAATAAAGGGCTCAACTCTCCCCTCCCACCCACTCTGCCTTCCCTCACTCTACCCCTCCCCTGTCCCTATGCAAATCTAAACACCCTCCTCCTCCTTCTCCTCCTCCTCCTCCTCTGCCCACCAAACCCCCCTTTCCTCCCCCTGCTCATTCATTGGGAGGGAAGCTTTACAGCTTTAACCAGCAGCAGCAGCAGCAGCAGCGTGGGCTTTGTTGTGGACTACAGCCGGGGAGAAAAGAGACGTGAGAGACACACAGAGACAACCAAGGAAGCAGCTGATAGAGGGACAGAAAACAGAAAGAAAAGATGAGGAGAGGATTTTAAAGGAAGTCAGGAAGAGGAAAACAATAGACAGAGAAGTAAACAAATTAAAGAGTTTCAGAGAGAGAACCAGGAAGGGACTGTACCGGGTGACCGACATCAGTACTACTACTATCTCCACCACTGCGATTACCAAGACTGCTACTACTACAAAAGCCACAACCGTAAAAGTGAGGTTCTGCTTTTTTCCTTCGGTGGGGATTTCCTGGTGAGTTTGGCGTGTTGATCAAGTCTCGTTGCTTTTTGTTCTTTTTTTCCAAAAAAAAGAAAGAGAAAACTTCTCAGCTCGTGTTGCCAGTATTTATTTGTCAGAAGATTGTGCTTTGGGTAAAGTTTTATGATTATATATTACCTAGCAGATGCAATACATGTAAGTGAACAGCAGGCACAACGGCATGTTCCATTTATGTGAAAGTATGCATGTGTCTTTTTTTATAATAGGAAAGATACTTTTCCACTGAAACTTCCGTAAAACGTAAGAAATCCAGATCAATGAAAACTGCACACATTCAAGTTATTTCAGTCAATGAACCAGGAAGTAGTTGTCAATGTCTGGGAAGTTATTGTTTGTTTAGACTTGATTATATGTCCCTGCTAAGATTGTTCACTAAAAAGCTCATGTTGCCTTCATTTATTGTTTTTAGTAAAAAAAGGGAAGCGAAGGCTGAATCTGCCGCTCACATGAAAGTCAGCACAGCCTCCCACTCGGGTGTAAATGATTAAAGCTGCCGTTTCACACTCTTTTCTTTGTTTAACTTTAACACTTTTGAAAAGACCTGCACTGATTCAAATTCAGTGTAAATTGAGAGTAGAGGCCGTTGCTGTAGTCAGAAAGCCTTAAAGCTTGCAGATTTAACAGTATTGCTGGCTGCAATTAAGTTTGGAGCTCCATGTGTTTTTGATCATGTGTATTTTTTTTTTGTGTGTGTGTGTGTGTGTGTGTAGAGCATCAGGAATTAGTTTGCAGGGGGCTCGGGAAAGGATTAGTGGGTATCAGATATTTTCAGTCAACTGATGTTACGCACCCGTCTTTGTTATTGGGCGAACATCCACACAAGTCACAGTAGAACAATAGTGATATTGCAGAAGACTTGTTGTGTTTGTGCCGCAGGGCTATTAAAGTTACTTCCCCTTGCTGCTATCTGCACACACACCTGAATCTGCAATTCGCCAGCTTCCTTCTTCGGATTCGCTCCAAAGAACAGCCCATGTGTGTGTGAGTGAATGGACTGTTTTTGCTGTGAGGGTGCTCTGGATGTGTGTGTGGGTTAGTGTGTGTGTGTGTGTAATTAGATGAGAGGCAAGTCTGTGGAGCCCCTCCCCCCACCCCCCTAGACAGCAGACACACTTCTCAGCAACCCCGTTCACATGCGTGCACGTACACTCGCACACGCACACGTTTCCTCGGGCTGTGGCTCACACAGGTCAGCGAGTCGAGTTGGAATTATATAGTCATGATCAGGAACATATGCCTCCGCTTTGCAAGTCAGAAATGCTTTGCTCACATTTAAAAAACAATGTTGCTTCTGAGGGGTCAATTTTGGTTCTGAATTTTTGTTGATAAAAATTATTTAGATCTAGAGTTACAGAACAATATTATACACTCACTTACCTAAATGGTTTTAGCATGTTTTAGCCAATACATCAAATTTTTTTGTATCTAACCATTATGCAAACCATACTGCTTTAGACATTTTAATGCATCCTTTCATCCTAGGCAGCCATTGATTACTATTGATTTTTGTACATTACAGAGAGAAATCATCGGCTGCAAAAATCTAAAACTCTATAGCATGTACAGTAGAGCTGATGATATAGATGCTTTATGGATAAATCAGAAACTACATTTGTTACCTCAAGTGATTGTTTACGTCTCATTTTGAGCAAAAATACTAGACATTTCGCCAGGAGCTCTGGAATTACTAGCTTTCACTGTTCTGCCATTGCCGGTTTAGGTACCAGAACAGGATGGATCCTGGTCTCTGTGTGTCTTATAGAGTTGTCCTGGTTGAATAAAGTGGGCAGGGATACCAGAAAATGTCCCCTTTCTTTTCCTGCATGAGCAGAAGGAGGAGAGACATGGGTTACTGACCAAGCACTCTATTGTTGCAATGTAGAGCATTTTTAACACTAACTTTGATAAATAACTGCTTGCAGGAAATGAATGGACAACATTTAGAGTTAATGAAATTGTTTACGTCTTTTTTTTCTCGCAAAAATATCAGACGTTTGCTTGTCCCAGCTTCCTTAATGTGAACATGTTTTTCATTGTTTTCTATATTTTTAATTGAACAGTTTTTTTTTTTTTTTTTTTATCGTAGCTCGAAAAAAATAAACATAATTTCCACGTTTTATTGGCCGAACAAATGACTGACAAAATAATAGGCATGTATTAATAACATCACTGAAATTATACATTTGGCCAGCTTAAATGTAAAATGTCCGACTATACTACTTTTCACCTTCTTAAAAAGGAGGGTTAGGGTGAGTTTCTGACATTGTTCCAACTGACGGGACTTTAATTTTGAAGTGAAGAAGTTTCCATTGATACCAAATGTGGCATGCTATATTTTGTTGAAATAGTGAAGTGTAGTAATGATTCTAAGGCATTATCAAATAAATCCATTTAATGGAATAGTGCAGCCATATTAAAAGCATGCATTCTTGGGTTTGAATATTTCAACGAGAGCTGATGCAGAATATGTATGATCCTGTCAGACGATGTGGAATGAAATGCATTTATAAGCAGATTTTCTTTGGAAGTTGTAGTTAAAATGCGGAGGTGATTAGTCTCTTTTTTTTTCTTTCAAAATAAATGTGATGATAAACTAATATACGGTAGAATGTGACATTAATCACCAGTGTGGAAACGGTGTGTGTTGCTTCGGTGGCTGTCACATAAAGTGAATGGATTAGATTTTCGGGGAAGGATCAGAGAAGGCGCCCCAACTCACATTTCCTACGGTGAATTAAAACCCGCTGATACTGATTGGTACCCTGCAAACAAATTTTGATCTGCCTTTGTAGGGCTTATGGCTCAGAGCTCAGAGTGAATGAGTGTGCCACTGTGCAGGCAGGTTGGTATCGCTGCTCCTCTGAGAGCACGCTTTGTGTGACCACTCCTGGTGAGCGAGAGAGCCCTCGCCCTCTGAAACAAGACACGACTCTATTCTACGCCCACTTTCACTCATTTCCCAATTAAGCAGTTTTCAGGGTGCCCCTGCTGGCCCCTCAGAGAAAACTGTAAACCTTCGATAGTCTTTCCATATCGCTGCAGTCAAGGAGGCTCTAATGAACGCCCCGGCCTCTTGAGAGCTTCCACATGCACTCTGAGGCCCCCGCTCTCACCAGGCAGTGCGTTTGTATTGAAATAGGAGATGGTTATCTGTCTTTCCCTCTGCTTTTTGCTCTCTGTCTTCCACACACCCACCATGATGATTGTGTGATCATATCACAGAGTCACGCTCGCAGCTATTCAAGACAGGAAGGGGTGATGGTGCCACTGTTTAAACAATCATTATTGCATTTTTCTTAATTTCATTGTCGCTTAAAAATTGAGTGATAATGACAATCGACAATTTTAACACCTAAGCTGAGTAGCATTTCGGAATAATGATTCTTTCCCGAGCAAATGCTTTTAGTTGGAGGGCATCTGTGATCCATAGAGTGCCTTCATGCAGGGGCAAGATGTTTTTTCAGGGGGTAGCATTTCTTTTATTTGAAATGGGGACAGTGCTGGGCAATAAGGAGAGAGGAGCGGTGGCATTGAATCTGAACCAGTAAGATTACACGATCATGCTCCTAAAACCCCTAAACCACCTGGATTTAACAGGGTTGTACTGTATAGAGTCTGACTGATATCAACCAGGTTGGTAATATCTAAAGATTATCCGTCGTTTCACTCAGATCAGGGCTCTAAACTGCGATCATTTAGTTGCATTTTGTGACTGTTTCTGCAGACACTGACGGCTAATTGAACACAGTTCAAACTTTTTGTTATTAACTAATGGTTTTTAAAATATCTGGTTTAGGGGGTGCTACAGCCTCCATTTAAAAAGTAGTGAATATTACTTTGTCTTAAAGCTCTAATTAACTTGCTGACTTTCCTTTCCTTTCCTTTATTTTCCTTTCCTTTCCTTTTCCTTTCCTTTCCTTTCCTTTCCTTTCCTTGGAAATCAACATAAAGATCCCTTAAATGGATTTTGTCAACCATAGCATCCGTTTAAAAGACACAAAAGACAAAAGAGACTTTTTGGGTTTTTTTTCCTTTGCTTTTACAGAACTGGACAGTCTGAGAAAACTGATGTGTTTTTTGTAAAAAAAAAACAAAAAAAAAAACAACCTAGCTGGTATATATTTATTAGATTTTTGTAGACTCCCTATTGACATCAGCCTCTAGAATCCAATATCTACTTCTGAATGTGGAAAAGACTCTAAATCCTATCACCATAATCAAAATGTAGTCGTATTGCTGGAAGCAGAAGGTTTGAGGGATCGTCTAGCAGGCATGTCTCTGGGGGATCGTGACTTTTGACTCTGATTTCAGGTCAGGGAGGGGCTTAATACAAAGGACCTGCCACTCTCAGGAGACTCTGGAAAATCAAAACAAACCTCCTCTGAAGGACCACACAGTTATTCACTTTCCTCCGTTTTTTGTCTGCCTCGCCAGATTTACTCTTCATTTTTCAGACAACTGTGTGTTTGAAACCCTGCCTCATCTCTCTGCACATGTCTTTGTTTGAGACCTGTGTGGACAGAGGGCCAATCTAATTATGACCCTTAATATGTATGCCTGCTTGCGGGTTTACAATTATTTACCTTAAAGCAACCTACTTCTAATGTCTGAATGAATGTTGTATTATTGTACAACATGGATTACAAGAGGAATAACAATATATTTTTTCTCTTTCCCTTATCAAATTTTTTGCAGTTACCCTTCCCGGTGCCCTCCTTGCTCCTGTTTCTTCCACTTCAGCCTCCCTCACCACACGTCGCTCCTCTTCCAACTCCTCCTCCTCCATGCAGACCTCATACCGACTGCCCAACCCCTTGCCACCCCTCCCCGTGCGCAAGGGCGTCCGAGGTCGACGTCCCAAATCCCAGACGATCGCCTTATTGAAGGCAGCGGCCGAAGCTGCGGCAGCAGCGGCGGTAAATGGAGCGTCACAGAGCCCTGCCAGAACTGTCTCTGAGGCTCAACTGGCCCCCAGACCACACAAGAAGAGAGGGCCCAAGCCTAAGAACAAGGTGAGATGTCACAAGAGTTGCAATCTGTCATGCGGCGGTCCACTGCCTCTTTCTGTTTTAGGTGTTATGGCAGAAATGATTTTGATAAAGAGGAGCAGGGTCAGAGGTGGGGAGGGAGAACAGGCTTGGTTTTGAAAGCTGCTGTATGTGCTGCGGAGCACTTCATGTGTAGCAGTGAAAGAGTTAAAGCAGGCTTTTAACAAATCATAACTAGCATCCTTTTGTAAGTTACAGACAGTTAATAAGAGACAGTTTGTTTGTTTTTTACTCTAGAAGAAGCCTCGGGTGGTGCAGTCCCTCGGAGCGACATCGGTTACAGCTCCGCCTCCAGAGGCCCGACTGAGCTCGAGCCACGTCTCAGCAGACAACAACCATAGCAACGGCTCGAATGTTGTTTGCACAGGTAAACTGGATAACAGCTACGACTGACGCCTGATTGTGTACAGTTGGTTTTCGTGGTCTTTAATCGGTTCTTTATGTCATTCCAGTGTGCGTCTATGTGAACAAGCACGGGGACTATGGCCCGCATCTTGACCGAAAACTGGTGCAGCAGCTCCCGGACCACTTTGGTCCCGCACCAGTAAACGCAGTGCTTCAGCAGGCGGTTCAGGCCTGCGTGGACTGTACATACCAGCCCTCTGTGCTGCTGTCCTTCCTACAGAGCCAGTCCCACACAGGAGGAGAGGTCATCAGAGGTAAAGGCTATGCACACCACAGTATATTCCTCAAGTTGATGCCTTAAAATTGCTTCTTTTGTCTGACTGACCGTGCAAAATCTGCTTATAGTTAATATTAAACCAAAACAAAACAGATAAGGGAAGTACATCCTAATTTTTCAGTAGCTGGAATCAGCAAGTGTTGCTTAAAAACTGTTGACAAATTATTTGTCCCTCAACATTTGGGCGGATTTTATTACCTTTGGACTGAGCCAAGCTTCCCTGTTTTTAATCTTGGGGTTCTTACTGGTGCTGGAAATCTTTTAAAACCCTCTAATGTGGTGTTTTCAAGTTTTGAAAAGTGTTTTGATTTTGGATAAAGTGCAGGAACAAATCTCTTGTTTTATTATCAAGTGTTTTATTCTGCCATATATCGCCTAAGCCAGAGTGAAATGTCCATACATTTCTCACCCTTCTTGGAATGCCATCATGAAACATAAATTGGGTGGTATATCTCATGATAACATCTGATTTAATGTAGTGAAGAGAAATAATCATTCAGAGTATATATGTCCTTTATCTTAATATGGAATTTACAACAACTGTGAGGTACTTGAAACACTTTAAAATGCTTGAAAAATGTGTAGGAACCCTGCAGTCTTTACACTAAGCCAAGCTAACCAACTGACATGACAGTCACTCTTCTCTTTGAACTAGAATAAGTCATTTCCCAAAATGTTGAACTATTCCTTTAAAAGTCACTTCTTGAAAAGCAGTGCTGGGTAAACTCCTTAATGTAGTCCAAGTGCCGTAAAGCCTGGAGAGGAAATCAGCCAGGTGAATTGGTTTAAGCATACACTCATGGGCCATGGATGGTGTGTGTGTGTGAGTGTGTGAGAGAATAAAAGACAGTGCCCGTGGCAGCAGCTGATGAGAGCACTGTGTCGGTAATCAGAAATGACATGTGCGTCTAACCTGGTTTGGGATGCTGGGATTGGGTCTCCCTTGGGGGGCTGGGTTGGGAAGGCTATGGGTGAGGCTAGGCAGGGAGTGGGGGGGTGTTAATTTGCGGCTTTGTGGGGGCTTGGCTTGGGTGGGTGGGAGGGTGAGGTGCAGTGTGCGATGGGGAGAAAAATGCGGGTTTGTTCATATAAAGGGAGGGTTCTAACCCTGAACCATCTGCTGCTTTTCTTTAGCTGTGATGCATACAGTTTGGGTGTGTTTGTGTGTGTGGGTGTTTGCGTGTGTGTGTGTGTGTGTGTTTGTGCATGTGTGTGTGTGTGTGTGTGTATGTGTGTACTTAATGCACACAGACTCATGGCTGTTTGTGTTTTTCCCACCAGTGCGGTCAGAACATGGTATCCGCTACGTGAAGCTGCCCTCCGCCTCCAGTACGTCTTCTGTGCTGCGGTTCCTGGAGAACATGTGCCAACATCTGGAGAGTGACAGTCTGTTCAGCTCGCAGCCGTTCAGCCCCTTCAACAACAACACACGCTTCTACAACAGGACCAAGTCAGGTGGGCAGAGTGTGGATGGAGTATTTAACAGGCTGACTAGGTTAGCTGTGGGTGCACACCATTAGCAGTAACATTATTTAACACATAAAATGACCCTTCAACAAATCACTTTTTATCAGTGATGGAATTTAATTATATATATTTACTCAAGTTCTTTACTTAGGCACCTGTACCGGTATCTGTACTGTATCTGTACTTGGGTATTTCCCTTTTCTCATTCTCTCAATCGTCTTTTTCTACTCCCCTACATTTATTTGACAACTTCAGCAACCAGTGACTTTGTAGACAGCATGCTGCATCAGAGCCGAGATAGCATGTTATTGAATGTATTTATTTAATCGACAAGCAAATGGAAAAAAAAAAATCAGATTCAGATAATCACAAAAATGATAACGATAAGTCGACCCTTCCAGTATCCTCTGTGGAGCCTTATTTTGAAAAGAAAAAATTTATTGATCCTGTTTGAGCTGTGCAATCACTTACACATCTGATGTTTTGTCAATTTAAAAGGTTCATTTTGCTGTTGGGTCTGTAGTCTGTCATATTTTCACAGTCATATATTTTATTAGATTTATGACAAACTTTCATTCAAAACTTTATTGAGTTGGGTTCAAACTATTTTTGTCTCTCTCTATTCACTGTCATACATATTCTTTCTAAAATAAGGGCCCATGGTGGTCACCAAGAGGGGTGTGACTGCGTCTCTCTATATGAGTCAACTTATTGGTGCATTATTACGTGTATGATGCATGTAGACATAAACAATGTACTTTTACTTGTACATTAACAGGTACCTTTATTGCCAGAGAATTACCATTGAGTACTATTCATGTAGGTGACTTTCAGGTTTACCAAAGTAAAATTTTAACACAATGTATTTGCTTTTACTCTTACTTTTATTTATATATATATACATATATTTGTATAAAACACTTACTCATCATTGTTCACTTGTTCAACTGACAGCAGACTTCCTCTTTCGTTCTTGAGTCATATTATGTACACGTGTAGTGCACATGACCCAAAATGTTTATAAAATTGTGTAACAATTCTTTGCAAAGTAATCTCCACAGAAACAACAGAATCCTGTTTCAACCTCCATCATTCATGAACTCAGACATATCCTTCTGAGTAAATCTCCTCCTCAGTCTTCCCTCATCATTCCGTCACATCATAACTGCACGTTTGCACGTTTTCAATTTGTGCTCATAGCGGTACCTTTCACACCCTTACCTTTCTCTTGAAGCAGAACCACTGTCTCACACTGAGAACGGTCTTTCCAAAGACGATTCCACGAAGGAACCCGCTTCGGGAACCCGCACCCTTCACAATGCATCGGACTACAGAGCAGCAAAGAAGGAACGGACATATTACCCAGGACAGACACACACACCACCACCCCTGAGACGTGTCAGCTCCAATCCGACTGAGCTCGGCCCAATGGCTGCACACAGACGAGTGGAGGGTAAGGTTAATTACACAGACATGGTAACAGGGCAAAAATGACTTATTATGAGGGACAGCTCCTGTATGGGCAAATTGTATTCAACTATACAATTTTATACTTTTAGCATTTTGAATGATGTCCCACTTTGTTCCTCTTTTTTAAACTCTCGATGTTCAAGAGGAGGATGGTGATTTTTCCAACAAACAGTTCATCACCCGTCCACTGACTGATGGCAAAGCCTGGCCTCCTGTAGTTTACTGCTGCTTTGCCAGATTTCAGTTATCACACAGCACATACAGAGTTTACAGCGATAGCTGGAGGTGGAAATCATTATTCACTTTGCTGATTCAAACCACCTACTAATTCTTGTCACTGAAGATATCGTTTGTTCAGTTTTTACCGAAGCTATGTGGTCGCATCACTTTTCAAATGCACCCCTGATTTATACATCAGCAAGCCAAAGTTTAGCTCTGCTCAGTCAGACTGTCTTCAGTTCAGTAAGTCATTCGGATTGTGCTGTCTGCTGTGGCTTTCTAGCAAATTATGACTGCTCATAGCTTCACAGGATTGGACAATTCCTGTTTGGGGGAGGGGCTGTGCTGGTGGCCAATTAGCTTTTCCTACTTAACCCCCATTTATATGTATTTTTGCAGAAGTTGTATAACATTTCAATTTTTAATTTTTTGACCCAACACCTTGTTAAAGAATAGGTTCACTCAAAAATTTAAATGGGGTTAATGTCTACTCAGCATAATGCCAAAGCAAAATCGAGTGAAGTTACAGAAAAACAGCGTCGCAGCATCCTGAAGTAGATGGGGACTCTTTTTTTTTATGTTGAAAAAACAACTGAAGAAAATGGCTCCATACAGCTCGTTTGACGTAATCCAAAACATGTATATAACGTCCTTTCGATTCAGTTTGAGATCTTGGAGCTTCCAGAGACTTGAATTACACTGGACAAGCTGTATGGGGCCATTTAATGTTGTTTTACAATAGTTTTTATGTTTTAAACTTAGTCAGTTGTTTAGGATAATGCAGCTTTGCTGTAAGGCTCCAGAAGTTTCTGGTGTGAGGGTGAGTAAGTTACGACGGAATTAAAAATTTTTGTTGAATTTAAACATGTTACAATAATACTGGTAGTGTTGGGAATAACGGCGTTAGAATAAACGGCGTTACTTTTTTTCAGTAACGGGTAATCTAACTAATTACTGTTTCCATCGTTACAACGCTGTTACCGTTACCAACTATTAAATGTGGCGCATTACAAACTGAAGCTGATCATTGAAGCTGCTGTCATCCGACTCGGCTCTCAGCCACCGGAGCTGCAGAGCTGTTTTTTTTTCCTCCGGTGAGGGAGGAGGGAGGGGCGAGACAACCGCATAAGTGATGATGATTGGCTCTCTAACGTTGAGTGAGAGCAGCCTCACACACACAAACTAGCAGAGGTGAACTGCAGCAATGGCGAGTCCGGAGGGAAAGTTAACGTTTTCAAAGTGGAAGTACAGACACTACTTTAATCTCCTTTGTCCACGTCCGTTGTAAGCAACTCTGAGCTAATGAAGCATCTCTCAGTGGCACATGCTTCTACAAAACTAACACTGGCCAAAAACTCCGTTGCTGATGCTGTTGATGATGGTAGCAGGCCAGATGTGGCTAACGTGAGTTCCGCTAACAGCTTCACAAAAACTTGCGACACAGACTGAACTGAATGCAATGATAGGCAGGTATGTTGTTGAGAACTTGCTCCCGTTATCAACAGGTGACTCTGACTCCTTCAGAGCACTCACTGGTAAAATATCGGGGAGAGCAGGTGCCGGTCCGCCATGCAGAAAGACATTTTATAAATACATTATGTAGATGCCGAGTACGCTAAAATGACTGCCGAGCTCAAAAGGGGGAAGAAAAAAAAGCAATAGTTACTTTTCCTGGTAACGAATTACTTTTATAGTGGAGTAATTCCGTTACTAACTCAGTTACTTTTTGGGAGAAGTAACTAGTAACTATAACTAATTACTTTTTAAAAGTAACGTGCGCAACACTGAATACTGGTAAATAAAACCATGAGCAGATGGTACAGTATCTGATGATGGTGGATTTGGTTTTCCTGCACTTTCACACTTTACAGCAGCTAGCTCAACAACAGGCCCAGACCATATGAAACAGGACAAGGAGGGTTCAGTGAACGACGCCTCATCCTGGTCAGTCGATGATGTCATACGGTTTGTCCAAGAAGCCGATCCCCAAACCCTCGGCCCACATGTCGAACTCTTCAGGAAACATGTGAGTACTTCATTTACACGAACCGTCCTCTTTGTCCTATTTAAAGGTCAACAGACTAAAAGACAACGCTGGTTTTCACTCATTCAGCTGCAACATTCATTCAATTGGATAAACTCTCACTTACCTTTAAGTGTCCATTTCAAGTGTTTGTAACATGCCCATCTGCTGACAGCATGCTCCTCTGTCTTCAGGAGATCGATGGCAAAGCTCTGATGCTGCTGCGCAGTGATATCATTATGAAGTACATGGGACTGAAGCTGGGCCCGGCACTCAAACTCTGTCATCACATCGAGAAGCTGAAACAGACCAAACAATAGAGGACGACGGCACTCTCTTCTCTCACTGGCAACCAAACAAACAAACAAGGATTATTCTACAGGGACGTATCGCAGTGTAAATCCACCTGAACCAGGGTTGTAGCTACCATTAAGGCCGCTGAGGTCAAGTCAAGTTTTTTTTGTGATTTAGCAACATGCAGGGAGTTTACGAGCTGATGAGCTGATTCCAGTATTTTTAAATGCAGCTGATCAGATTTGACTACTTTTTGGCCTATAAATAACATAATCAATAGATTTTTATTTCAGGCAGTGCAGAGAAGGTTTCGAAACTGCATTTAGACGGCCATGCTGAGAGTATGAAACTACTCTAGTTGGCGTTTCTAAAATCCTTGATGTTGGCGAGATCTGAGCACATAATTTTTTTCATTTACAGACCATAGTTTACTTCCGCATGACAATAGATACACATTACATGAATTCATCATTTGTGCAATTGGTATCAGATATCTGAGCAGAGGCATGATTTTTGTTCATGTTGGTGTTTTTTTGCCTTTTGATTTGCAACTGGAGGCCATAATTTAACACATTTTTATTTTACCTCTACATTTATACTTGTAGACACACACCTACTGAGACATACGCTGTAGGATCTGCAGCTTTATCTTATTGGGCATCTGTTGCTGTTGAAGTTTTTTTTTTCCCTTATCAGAATTTCAGGATGGACGCTCTGCACTCAAGTTTGGGAGAGTTAGTGCAGGTACTGGCAGTGAACGTCTCGCTGCATCATTTCTAACAATGCAATAAGGTTTCTGGATGATCGCGTCTGTTACAGGCCGTCAAATTTAGTTTATGCAAGCCAGTGAATGTATGAAGTCATGAGCATTATAAGTAGCAGGTGCTAAAGATCAGGAGTGCCCCAATTATGTGAAGTGTTAACGTCGTCTTGCTCCCTGAAGTCAGTCATTGCATAAGTGATTCCTGTCCTCAAACACTGAAGTATTTTTTGACAAAGATGATAAATTAACTAAGGCAGAGTGGGCGTCGCTTTTATTTACAAGGTGGATATTTAGATTTTGAAGAAAACCTTTAAAGTGAGGCTGTAGATGTCGAGAATCAGTTACTGCAGTTATTTCTCTTTTTGCCTGTTTCATGTGCTGGAAGACATTCAAGCTGAGCAGTATCAGTTTGAGCTCTGACGTAGCTACATGATTGTAATATCCTTATACAGTCACATTATCAAACAAGACATACAGATATAGTTGACTGGAATACTGTAAGTGTTGACATGAAAGTAAAGACAAAGCCATGAACTGTCTGGTCTGAGTGCTGTACAGAACGATGAAGTGCTCCTGAGAGGGAACATGCTGGAGAAACTGTTTTGTATAAAGACAAGCCAAAAGGTTGTTTTTTTGATATCATTTTGTACTATAACAAAGTGTGTCAACCTGTATCAAGCATTAGTGTAATCAAAATTTTTTTTCTGCCTGAATAGTTTTTTGTGCACCATCAAATAACTACCTACAGGACAATGTTGTGTCTGAGTAATTATTCATATGTCTCAAAGTATTTATCTGCCTTCGGTGGAAGAAATACTAATTTTCTGAACATTTCAGAACCATTTGCAAACCAAATCATATGTGTTGTAGCTGCATTTCACACTGTTGCTCTCCTGTAGTGGTTACAAGTTGATACTTGAATCCGTCTTGCTTTAATGTGAACCTCAGGTTTTAGTAGGGGGTTGTTTCTTAGAAGATGTTTTACTTCATAAGCATTTTGTGTTCATTACTACAACATAGAGGGACTGCACAATAACCAACTATGTATATTTTTATTATGCCTTGTCATCTATCGCTCTGCAGCATTTCATGTGTATATATATGACTTTTTATTGTATGTTCAACAAAAGACGTTTGTTAAATATGTTTGATATGCATTCACACAATTAAACATTTGTTTACATCATCTAAGTGTTTGAGACCCCGGCACGAGGCCACCGTGGTAGACACTAGCATCATGGTTCACCCAATTGCCAGATAAATGTCTGCAATGTACGTTTCAGCGAACCACAGATACAGTGAAGCTTTATGGTACAATTTGTGCTTATGCACTGGTTCAGTTAAGGCACACAATCACTTGGTTAGTGTTAGGACAAGATCATATTTTCATTTGGTTTTGTTGCCCCTGAACATGTCCCGATGTCTCATTTAAAAGTAGTTTCACATTTACAACAATGCTACTGCCCCGCCATCCCCTCCATCCATGAAAGTAAGCTAATATAGTACACATAATCTGAATGTAATGTACAAAGTAGTACAGCAAGTAATAACAAAGTTTATTGATAATTAAGTGCAAAGTGTCCTTTTTTAGTAATAAACCAGAAGTATAACTGAGCATGCTATTACTACAGTAAGAATGTATCAATGGTATATTGTTTGTATTTTTGCCAGACACTCACAATACATTTTTAATGTACTTCAAACACAAATAAGGTAGACTTTAAGTAACTAATCAAGCATGTATATTAGTACATACATATTAATATAAGTATAAGTAAGTATACTTGAGGTTGTTCCACTTTAGTACATATGAAATCATTAAATACAATTGTGCTTTTGTACAATTTAATTACAACTAAAATATACTTAGTACAAAATTAGTTATTCCAAAAGAGCAAACTGATTAACACATTACATTATTATATTACATTAGATTAAGATTAACATAAAGTGTACTGATATATGTACTGGCTACAATCATACTCAATTATGATAACATTTTATATACTTATGACGCATGTTGTAGAAATGTCAGTATGTTATAAATGACTGGTGACAGGGACTGATTTTTTTTTTTCTTTTTAAATAGCCTCGTCCAGTGGTTCTGAACCTTTTTAACCCTTTAACAGAGCAACTTGTAATCTATCTTCATCAGTTGTATATTTGTGAGTTATGACCAATTCAAATAAAGAGGTTTTAATTCTTGTTTTATATTTAGGGACCTGCCGGGAAACTGGTCCAGTAACTCATGAGAAAAAAAAATAATTTCAGAAAGAAAGTCTGAATAAATAATAGAAATTTGTGCAGCATAAAAACATTTTCCAGCTTCCCATCTTGTTAATCATCTCATTAGCCTACAGTTGTTTTTTTTTGTGACCCTGGTAAGGGTCGCGGCCTCAAGATTGTGAACCACTGGGCTACCCAGCTGAATTGAGTCTAACAGTGAAAAACATTGTGTGTGTGTGTGTGTGTGTGAGTGTGTGTGTGTGTATATCTAGAGGGTATGGGGGTTGGGGGTCAAGGGATCATGAATGTCTTATTTAAGGAAAGTGACAGTCCAATAGGCATCATTGTTCAAGAGATCAGCCAGTTCAAATAGCTCACCAGCAGCACTCATCATGAACAGGCTAATTATCTAAACTGGGATCTATGTATGGTATAGAGGCTAAGCTTTGTCTATCTGCTGTTTGATGCTGAGCAGGTATCTAGTATTTTAAGCCCTTTGTCTCTGAGCTTTGGCCGAAGATTGTGCTAGTTTAGCAATGACAGTGAACCAAAACACTCAAACTGTTAATTGGGTATAGCAAAAATGCCTCCATAAAACACACATCAAATCAGCCTTATCCTGAAGTGGCTCTTTTTGTATTGGCCTTGTACCTTGTGTATTTCTAACCTTTTGCATCTTGCTTGTGGCGCCGATCAGCAGTATGCTCCAGTTGGAAGGGTTTGTGCAATCAGGGACAATAAAAGATTGAATCACACAGATTTAAAAATGTTCACAAATTCTACCGACACTAACACTAAATATGCCACTACAGTAATTGCTACTGATGCTGCCAGTCAGGTAAATATATGAATTGACTCCCACTGAGCAAAAACAAATCCAAAAGTAGTCAATTCACCATATTTGCCAGAATTAAAGGTTTTTTTGACGTCTTTTCTAGACTTCTTTTCAATGTCAGTCACAGATGGTGGGTTTTAGCATCATAAAACTAGGGTAATCAAAAGTTTTATGATTAGACACTTTCCATTCATAACAAGTAGGGCTTACACGTGTTTCTGTCTCATTTTGAACATTTGGCATGGTTCATTTACAGTAAATAAACAATGAAGATTAGATGAAAATAAGAAAATGCATAGCAAGCCAGCCAGCTTTGACTGTCCATCAGTTAACATTCCAATTCTTAAGTTTCAAGGTTGACCATGTGAGGATGATCTGGCATATTCAATAAATCTGTCAGTTCACCTACGTTGCAAAACTCACTTCTTTTATTGTCAGAGGAAGGTGACTCCATTTCTGAGATGAAAACCGGGGACATTTCCAGTTTTATGGTCAATATATCTTTAAAATATCGACCGTTATTAATTTTTCATGTGTACCTGTTTTATTGTAATAAATTTGGTGCAGGCTGACAGATAAAATTGTGTAGCAACTGTAGATGTTTAAAGCTGAACTAATTTTAACTACAGTACTTTATATACTGTTCGGCAGTTCAATCTACAGCACTTCATCATATTATAGAAGATCATCATACCGTGCGGCTCTCCTGTGAGATCCAGGATTATTTTAATAAGTCAACTTTTCATGGTGTCAGAAAAACAGCCCGTTCTCAGATTTGTGACGATGCATTTTCCAGGTAATCAAAGAGGGTTTATAAACAGTTTTAGCTTAAGAAAGGGAATATTTCATCTTTAATTATATCAACATTCAACATCAACATATCTGGTTTTCACTTGACAGGGAGGATATGAAAAATTTAAAAAAGTAGCTAAACCTGTCAGATAATTGTCTTGTAGTAAAACGTACCATATTGTACAATATTATACAATGAAAATGCTCAAGCAAAGCAGAAGTACCTCTAATGAGTACTTAAGTTAATCAATTTAGTAAATGTAAGTAAATGTTTTTGATGCACAGTTAAAAAGGGGACATTTCAAGGGACAGTTATAGAGGGGGGCAGATCCCCAAAAATGGGGACATCTAGCTACCCTAGAGACAAAACAGTTTCAGGGGTTAAGTTTTAATTCCTACTTTATAAAGTCTAACTTCTTCTTAACTTTAGAATTTCTGCCTAATAACTAGGTATCACATGATTGGAGTTGAGTAAAAAGTAGAAGATTCACCTCTGAAAAGTAGTTGAGTAAATGTAGTCAGTTACTTTCCCCTTACTGGTATTGTATACGTTTGATGTCATTCCCTGATAAAACAGGAACAGAAACACCTCCCTTTAGTAGATTTACCATTTGAAGAGACACCTGCAGGTTCAGCTAGCTAACTCGAGAAGCTAACGTCTTACGTCGTATTCAACTGTCAGATTCCTACCACAGTGAAATTAAGTCTCACACACTCCAGTACACGCTACACATTACACAGGAACACTGCTCATTAAGCTAATTAGACACCTAGTTAACCATTAAGGACTTCTTTTTGCTGCTGACTTCATGCTCAAGGACGTTATGGTGCATTCCATTGTAGGCTACTTAGACAACCTCAGATACAGAACAGCCATCCAAGTCAAAAACTGGGGCAAGATCGGTGTAGGCCTAGTTCGCCAACATACGACAACATCAGCTTTTTATTCTTACCTCCTCATCATTTTTTACATATAGCGCTTGTTTGTGAAACATGTACTAAATACAAGTTGTAGTTGTCATTTTCACTTGCATTCAGTTGATCTGTGCTCAATAGAAGTCTTTAAGAATATGTGTTAGGAGCCTACTGATCCTGTCATTTTTTAAGAGCCCTTAACTGTTAAATCAGCTGCTGTTGTTGCTTGTGAAGTGTGCACAGTTGCCATTCAAACACCTGTTAGCAGTGGGCATCCATGTTTTTTCAAGCAAATGCACTGGAAACGCTTAAAGATTGGAACACAGAAAATTTTCACTTCCTACTTGCACTTGGAACACACCACTCGTGGCGCTGTAGGAGACAGCTTCTGTCACTAATGGTTGCCACTGTAATGGCTGACAGTAATGACAGTAATGGAGAACAACTACTCAGTACAATTTGACTTAGAAGCAAGCAGAGCTCTTTTCAAATCATTGTTGGCCTTGGTTTCTGAAATTTGACCAAAAAAAAAAACTTAAACAATAATCTTAACTCCAGGTGTATTTTATTTATAGCTTTCTCTGTAGCTTTCAACTGCATTTGCACAAAGGTTTTTGCATCAAAGATGGAATCTTGAGTGGCTAAAGAAAAGTCCTGGGAAAAGCTACTATTGGATCGCGAGGTAAGACATTTGATTTTCAGATAACTTTCTTTAAGTCCTTTGCAAGTCAAGTCTCTAGTCTTGTAAAAGCAAGTCTCAAGTCAGAGACTTTCAGGGACAAGTCACCAGAGGTATCCATAAAATATGCAGTTTTTAAAATCCTACTTGTATTTGGTTGCAGTTGTGGATCTTATTTATAGCATTTTATCACAAATATAATTGTGATCTTTTAGATTTTTTTATATTGATACAATTATTTGTCAGTCATGCTCTGATTAGTGAAGCAGGCTAAAGTCTAAAGCACAATCATTCAAGCCTGAGCATGAGGCATCTGTCTGTTTTATGTACACATATACGAACAAACTGAAGGCAGTGAGTAAAGGCCTGCACATTTACACTTGTTAGATTTTGGTGCCCCCTGGTGGCAGCATCAAAAAGACACTGCTGATGCTCTGACTGTACCTTATTAGGGATGCATGTCAATCAAAAATAAATAAATAGAGAGCATCAGTTAAATACAGTAGTAAAAAATAACTACAAAAAAGATTATATATACCAGATGGCCGGAGACAAACTAAGTCCTATGAGTGCCCCATGCACTCTAAAGGACCACCTAAGTCTCCTCAGCAGTCTGATCTTTGTTTAAACTTGAGCTTTTTTGTAATTCATTCAAAACACCCCTGCAGCGGAGTCCTTCTACAGTTTGAAGAAACTGCCTTGTCCCTGTCCTGAAGCGAACCGGCAACCTCCAACCCAAAAAAATTTCCCAAAAAAGATATTCGCCCCTCTGAACCTTTTACACCTAAAACGGTGACATCAGGTGTTGTAGAGCAAGACTTGTGCACCTTTTCATTTCAAGTAACTAGTGGTTTAGCATTATTTCAAAGTGAGGTTGTGGGAGAAAGCAAAAAAAAGTCAAACAAAATAAAAATGAGACAGTCTTAAATGTTGACATGGATACTTACCATTTTGTCAAAGTCTTCAAAAATGAGTTTTCTGTCAAATACTACAGGAAGTCTTCATCATATTGAAAATAACATGTTAAAATATTCCAATTTCAAATGAAACATGGCAACATGGCATCACAAGTACAATACAAAGGCCACTATGTATGTTCAAAAAATTTGATGTATTAAAATTTGAATTTTCATTTCAGATTTCATTAAAACCACCCGTTACCTGTATGTTTTTTTTCACACTAATATTCACAATAATATATCATAAACACACACACAAAAATTCTGTTGGAACATTATCATCAGCAATCAAAAGGGGAGAAGCCCCACCTCCCACAGACTCACGTTTCATACCCGGCTGTCACCCTGAGACGGCACAGTGCAGGTGATGTAAGGGATAATGCCCTTCGCGGAAGCAACCATCCTCCACTTCGCGTCGGACGGTTCACGCCTCCGCGTCGTCCGATTCATTTCTGTTAATGAACACCTCGAAGGGCATTATCCCGCTTATACCATGGTCACTTGCCAAAGAAAAGAAATTCGGACCATTAATTTACATTTTCATGCGTTTTACAATCAAAATATAAAGTTTTTCACAAGCCATAACTTAGTTTCCCTGGTAACGCCTAAGGGTTTGACTAATACCTGGAACAATCATTACTCTCCCGTAAGATTCTTATGCAACGGAAATGTTGTTCACTCCTCCAGTAAATAGGACGGACCATAGATACGACTTGGCAACGGGAGATATTCTAGTCCGCTCAGCGATGAGCCAGAAAGCTAACGCTATGCTAGCAAGATACAAAATCAATAACATTGCATACGGTTGACAAACAGTAAATATAATTTGACAGTATGCTAGCTAACATGATTAGCTAGCTAACCAGTTTCACGAACAAATGACCGGCCGTGTGTAACGTTACTGTGGCCGCAGCCTGAAGCAGAGAGCTGAACAGCGAACGGTATGTGAGATTATTTGTAAATTTAAAGGGGAAGTGAACTTTCTGCAGCTTGTGTGTTACAGTCGCCACCCTGTCGTGTTCAGAGGATAAGACACTGAAGGACTGACGGACTGCACTCAGTGCTGGAAATAAAATATTCAGATTTGATAAGCCAGCTAGCGCATTGATTTACAGCGGTGAACAGTCAATTTGACTGGAACTACTTAGTAGGTGTCCATATATCACTTTTTATACCATGGTCTGGGGGAATACTCGATTCTGATTGGCTGCAGGGTGTCCATTAACCCCTGATATACAGTTTCAAAACAAGGTGCGCAATGAAAAGAAAACTGCGCTGCTTAATGGCACATAGCAGCCCTGTAGCCTCGACGCGCACCTCCGCTCCAAGGCCTTGTGTGTTTTCCACCTCGGTCAATTATGTGGATATGTCATGAAAACTCTTCCAGGGTTTTCCCTGCCATTATACGGCTTAGGCGCGGCGCCCAAGCAGTTTTGCCTCCCGCCGAAGCAGGTTTTCCCCCAGACGGTGGAACAGCGGTGCTGCGCTGCTATACCGCTAGGTAGGTCAGGGCCGCTATACTCTGCGTGTGACGGTGACGAGCGTCCATCCGTCCGTCCCCCGGTTGACAGCTAGGAGCTCCCGGCTGACGGTGATGAGCGTCCGTCCGTCCCCCGGCTGACGGAGTTGATGACCGTCTGTCCGTCCGTCCGTGTCTCTCAATTTCTGCACACTACCATGCCTGCCAGACAGTGATGCGCCATCATAAACCTGACTCAGGATTAGGGCTGCACGATTCTGGAAAAAATGTGAATCACGATTTTTTTGCTTAGAATTGAGATCACGATTCTCTGGCACGATTTTTTTCACAAAATGTTTATTGCACTGATGAACTTGAACAAAACAAAAACATGATAGTATGGCAGATACTACTATGCCTCTGCCAAAGCAATGTTTTTTTGTTCATTTCAAGTTCTATCATTGGATGAGAAATTATTTTTACACAAAAAAATAAATAAATAAATTAGTCTCCCAAGATGAGAGGGCATCCTTTTATACCTCATGTTGTACAGTGTTTATTGGGGCCGTATCTTTAGCTAGGTGATATGTGATAGCTGCTGTGATCGGCTTTCTAAAACGGAGGCATAATTTTCTTCCTTTTCCAAATGCCGCCTCAGAGGTAGAGGTAAACATGTGACGTGACGTGAAGCCCGACGTTGGGCTGTGAGCAGTTGACAACAAATTTGTCTTAAAAATAAGAGCTTTACATTACACCCCATTGGAGTTTAGAGCTGGGTTCTTAGCGGGGGGCTTTTAATTTGAAAGTAGCGACCGTTCCTAGATTGTGGCTACAACAACAAGCTAACACAACCATACAGCTAGAGATCCAGGAGACGCTAGCATCTCCTGATATCAGCGGCTGTCCAGTTGCTCATCTAGCAGGCGAGGCGGAAATAAGTGTACCCTCCGAGGCGGGAAATCGGCGGACCAAAACAGACCCCCAATTTGCCGCCCTCTGTCTAAAACCGCGGACCTAGCCGCCAAAAGGACGGGCAGATTGGCGGCTTGCTGCCCCGTCTAAAAACGGCTTCTCACTCACTCCTTCCATACACTTAACTGCAGGCGGGCGTTCACCACTGAATCACGTGTTGTAAAGACGCTTTACCACAGGTTGAAGGCGGAGGCAGCGGCAGTGCTGCATTTGGGGGCGCTTCAAAAAATCCGGGAGGAAAATAGGAGCATTTGTTTGTGATTCAGCTTGAGATATAAAATGCTTCAGAATCGCTGTGTGTAGATATGAGATCACGTGTATGTGTGAATCGAGATCGCGATTTTTTAACGATTTTTTGTGCAGCCCTACTCAGGATTTTGTCCGTGCTGAGTCCGGCGCTGGTGAGCTCATCAATGATGACACCTGTCAGAGCCTCTGCATCACCTTTCTCAGATGTGGCCATTACCAAGAGGCGCTCACACACACCATAGTTTTCTTCAACAAAACACACAACTACAGATATATTTTCTTGGCCTAAAGGATCCCGTGGGCCATCCACTTTAATTGAATACCAGCTATCGCTGATTTGTCTCACTATCTCCTCTGTCACAATTTTGCTCATTATTTCGATAATCTTGTTTTGTATCTGTGGACTGGTATAGCGTGCATTCTGTGGGGTTGTTTTTGTAATCCTTGTCAGTTCTGGATTTTTGCGCATGGTGTACTCGAAGAGAGACAAAAACAGCCCCATGGAGCTATTATCATCCAGCACACTGGCAAAACCAGCATTATCTCCACGTAATGGCAATTGATTCACCACTAAAAATTCCAGCATATCAATTACGGCTGACATGTAGTACCTGTTGCGGGCCAGTTGCTCTGAATTTAAGAGAGTGGAAATCTCTTTCCCTGTCTCTCTACGTTTTTCTGAATCTCTCCACATTGCTTCACAGGCTAAATGTTCTTTTGAAGTTGCATGCTTATTTAAGCCCTTGTCTGATTCAATTGCATGTTTATAATCATTAAATCCCTTAATAGAGAAGGTCCCATCTGATGATACAGATTTGAATTTCCTGTAGGCATAACAAAATGCGGCGTCCTTTTCCACCGAGTACTCAACCCAGTCCCTGTTCAAATACCAGCTAGAGGAAAATGATCGTTTTTTTTTAACCAAACATTTTTACTGGATATTTCTTCAACCTAACCTGTTTGGGTTTGTCCGTGCCGAGGTCACTCACACCCACTGATCCATCGGGCAGTTGTGGCCCGAATACTGCCCCAGTCGTCGTTGCACTTGACCTGCTAGTCTCCACTCTGTGGCCGCTGCAGGTCCTGCCAGGCCCAGGGTCAGGCTCCACAGAGCTACTAGTAACGGGCTCAGACTGTCGTCCAGGGTCTCCTTCTCCAACGACAACATCAGGAGGCATAGGTGTCCTATCTGATTTGGCAGAGGAGGCTGTTGGTGGGCTTTTCAACCACTTACGAATATTCATGATGAACCAGAAATAAAAGAGTAAGCCGCCGAAAACTTAACAAACTTCACTTTGAAAAATGGAGTTATCATAACTAAGGTTCAGGAACAGGACCACGCCAGTCCACTCGCTGACCTGCCACCCAGGTCCAGCCACCTCGTCAACCTAACCACCTGCGCCTCATCAATCTAATCACCTGCGCCCAATCAACCCAACTACCTCCACGCTCGATCCCATCACCATTCCAGCCGCTAATGCCACCACGCCACCGCAGGGGCTGCAGTCACCCACGTCGCCGCCCAGGTAACAGCCGGTCTCCCAGGCAGCGCACCTCCGACCGTCCATCCTCACGGCGATCGACCCACGGCCACAGAGCCGCCAGCCCGAGGTGTCCGGCCCCACCAACCAACTCCGCCACTTCCATCAGCGACTGGACAGTCGCCCGCCTCCAGCATGCCCTCAGGGAGAGACGAATCCCATTCCACCGCTCCGACAACAAAGCCCGGCTATTCCTGCTGCTGACCACCGCCACTTCCGCTCCTGCCGTCGTACACTCACGGCGCACACGTGACGTCACCACCCAGCCCGCCGTCGCTCACTTGCGGCGCACCCGTGACGTCATCACGCAGCCCGCCGCAACAGACCAGCCACCTCATCCAGCCCCAGCAGAGGGCCAGGTCGTATCGCCCACTGCACCTGTTCCCTCCACAGCTCAACTAACCCAACTCTTTTCCGCTTTCTTGTCCTCCATGCACCCTCAGTTCGCACAATTGTCCCTTGCACAAGCATCCCTTCATCCCAACATCCCTTCTTCTTCTATTCCTTCTTCCTTCAACTTCACCAATCCCGCTCCAGCAGCCTCCACTACAAACGCTGCGACTGCTCGTCGAGGCGCAGGCCCATCCGAACATCCTCCTTTTCTATCCCTTTACCCCCCCCCACCACGTTCCCGCGAACTCACCCCAGTCGAGTTTGCTTTCGCCTTCTCCCTCTACCGTGACACACTTTGTTCAGCCTTCCCCGACCGCAGGGCCGAGATGGACGACTACCTATCCACCATCCTGGACCTGGCCCTGCGGTTCGGCGGCACCGGTTTCTACACCTACCATGTCCTTTTCACCTCCCAAGCCGCCGGCCACCTCCACCAGTTCAAGCAAGGCGCATACTGGGGAGCCCTGGACTCCGAGCTCTATTGCAGAGTTTTTGCTGCAAGCCCATCCCTTCCTTGCCACCTCTGCGGGGCTCCTGCACACCCTGCCACAGCATGCGTCGTTTCCGCCCCACTCCCACGTCCCTCACCCCGAGCACACGCCCCCCCCCCCCCCTTGCTAAGCCGACCCCCACACACCGCACTGCCCCCTCTCATCACCCCCAAGCCCGCTCTCACACCACCTGCCAACCCATCATCATCAACCTATGGCTCCTACCCGCGTGGCGTCGACAAAAAAGGGAGGCCAGTTCTCTTCCAGGGCGGCAGGATGGTCTGCAATAACTTTAACGATTTAGGCTGCAACCTCTCAAGCTGCCGGTTCCTCCACACCTGTTCCTTCTGCGGCGGCGCCCACACCAGATCAACCTGCCCCCACAACCCCACCAAACACGCACCTTGACTAGGCCACCATCTAAAAACACCGATCAACATCTCCGCCCTGAAAACCGCATTGACTCACCACCCCGACCGCTCCTTCGTCCACTACCTCATCCACGGCTTCACCTTCAGCTTTCATCCAGGATTCATCACCACCCCCGACTCCCCATTCACCTGCCACAACCTACAATCCGCACTCACCGAACCTGACACAGTGGACACACTTCTTCAGAAAGAGCTCAAGGACGGCTTCATGATCGGACCATTTTCCAGCCCCCCCTTCCCCATCTATCGCATCAGCCCCATCGACATCGCCACGAGAAAATATTCCGGCAAGAAGAGGCTAATCATCGACCTCTCCTCACCCAACGGCACCAGCACCCCAAGCATCAACAGCCTCATCCCCAGCCCAGATTTCTCCATGAATTACACCACCATCACCCACGCCATAAACCTCATCCGTCTTGCCGGCCAAGGCGCCTGGCTGGCAAAGGCAGACATAACCAGCGCCTTCAAAGTCCTGCCAATCCATCCAGAGTTCTGGAAATTCTTCTGGAAATTCTTCGGCGTGTCCTGGAAAGGCCAGTTTTACTTTTCAGTCCGCCTAACCTTCGGATGCAGGAGCAGCCCCAAAATTTTCGACTCACTCTCCGAAGCCCTTTGCTGGATATTGCTCAACAACCACCACCTGCCTTACATCGTCCACCTCCTGGACGATTTCTTGACAGTCACCCCGCCATCCTCCCCCCCAGCACAGGGACTCTCCACCCTCAAGTCAACCTTCCCCCTTTCCCCCCGAGAAGACCTCAGGACCCAGCACATCCCTGGAATTTCTTGGCATTACACTCGACACAATCACCTTCCAAGCCTCCCTGCCAACCGACAAGCTGCTTCGCACATCCTTGTTAATTTCCAATTTTCTCCCCGCCCACCGCTGCACCAAGCGACAGCTTCTTTCCCTGCTCGGACACCTCAATTTTGCCATCCGCATCATCCCCGAGGGCCGCTCCTTCATCTCCCACCTGCTATCCCTGTCCGCCGCCATTCCAGCCCTCCACGACCACATCACTCTGGATAACCCATGTAAAATGGAGTTGAGGATGTGGAGAGATTTTCTTTCATCCTGGAACGGCATTTCATTCTTCTATGACGACCACATCACCCAACCGGAAGACATCCAGCTTTACACCGACGCAGCACCATCAGTTGGCTTCGGAGGCTATTACGGTGGCAGATGGTTCGCCTCCGCTTGGCCCCCAGAACTCTCTTCACTCTCCCCCTCCTCCGCCCTCTTCGAACTCTACCCGGTCATAATCGCAGCACTCCTTTGGGGGCATGAATGGTCAAGAAAAGTCATCCTCATCCACTCAGACAACCTTACAGCCGTCGACATCATCAACAAAGGTCGCTCACAATCACTAGACATCATGCAATTCATCCGACGCCTCACCCTAATCTCGGCCCATCATCACTTCATCATTCACGCAGCTCACAATCCCCGGCCATTTGAACTGCATTGCTGATTCCTTATCCCGGTTCTCTTTTCAGAAGTTCAAGTCCTTGGCGCCAGGCTCGGTACCCCACCCGACACCAGTCCCACCATTTTCAGCAACCATCTGTCATCGTATCACAGCGGTTGGTGCCGCTTCAAGTCATTCCACGCCCTCCACCACCTTCCCTTTCCTTCCTTCGACCTCGTCACGATAACCAGCTTCATCACCTACGCCCACACGGTTCTCAAAATCAGAACATCCACCATCCACGTATACCTCAGCGACATCAATCTCTTTGCCAAACTGCTCTCCGGGGCGCCGTCCCCCTCCATTTCTCTCATCCCCAGGTCACCATGCTGATCAAAGGCCTACGCAAAGCAGAACCCCAGCTCGCACCTAAACGCTGACCCCTAACCGTAGACCTCCTCGCCCGTTGCATCCTCATCCTCCGCTCAGGATATTCATCGCCATTCATCGACTCAACCCTCGAGTCCATGTTCCTCCTGGCATTCTTGGGCTTCCTGAGATGCTCAGAATTCACCTCCGCCACTGCTACCCACGACCCCTCTCGACACGCAACCCTCTCCGACATCTCCTTCCATTCCCACGACACCCTCCGGTTCAACCTCAAACGAAGCAAGACCGACCAGCTCGGCATCTCTCATCCCATCTTTCTCTTCCGACTAAACTCTTACCTAAGCCCTTATGAACCCATCCTGGCATACCTACACCAGAGACGAGCGCGCCACTCTTCTCCGCACGATCCACTCTTCATCACCGAAGATGGCAGAGTCGCCACGCGCTTCTGGTTTCATCATCATCTCCGCCAGATACTCGCCAAAACAGGAATCTCCCCTGAACTCTACTCTGGCCACTCTTTTCGCATAGGAGCCGCCACCACCGCCTCGAGACAAGGAATCACCGAACACACCATCAAAATCCTTGGTCATTGGTCCTCCCAAGCTTACAACAACTACATCCACAGCCACCTCAGCGACATTCGTTAAGCCCATGCTAGCATCTCAGTAGCACCCTTTGGGGGAAGATGAAGCCACGCCCGTAAGGACGCGCGCTCATCGAGACGTACCCCCACTCTGAGTCTCGATCGTCTCCCCCCCCCTCGGTCACATGATGGCTTGGCAACCCGCAGCCCCCCCCCCTTTTCATCCACTGACCCCGACCCCCTTTTCCTCATCCAACCCCCCGACCCCTCTTCCTCATCCAACCCCCTCGACCCCCCCCCCCCCCTCAACCGTTAAACTTGGCGTGGTCTTGTTAGTGAAATGCGCGGTAACTGTTGAGCGGCTACATTGACGTAGGCGTCACTTACGTAGCCTAACTGTCTTTTCAGTGAGGCCGTGATAGGCTGTTGCAGTGTAGATTCCCATCAATCAAACAAAATCACACCATTGTTTCTTTATTTTTTAATGTTTCAATGATAAAGAAGCAACATCAGTATTTCTCAACACAAAATTAGCTACTATGATAATATAAAATAAAAATTAAATTAATCTTTTTTTTAAGAGATCTGTGCCTCAAGTGGGGGGGCACAAGCATTTTGGGGGGCGGGCCAGGCCCCCTATGGCCCGCCCATAGCGACGGGTGTGAGCACGAACATGTTGCTCTCAGGTCCAGCCCCTCTCCACTCTGATGCGTCCTGGCCTCTCTCTCTGCTGCTGTCAAAAGGCAAAATCCATAAATATCAAATCAGATTTAACTGTTAGGTAAGAATGTCAGAGAAAAAGCAGTACACCAGGGAGACACCTCACGGGACTGTGATGAGACTGGCTTTGGGGATGAGACTGGCTTTGGGGATAAGCCAAAGTCCAGGTGAAGGTGATGGGCCCAAAGAGGAAAAGGCATGTCTACCGCCAACAGACCACCACCAGGGAGCACATTATTGTGCACATGGCTGTGAGTGCAGCTGGTGCACATGTCCCTCCTTTCCTCATCTATCCACGCTGCCTTCTAAGCATTTCCTATTCCTTGGATGGACCAAAGAATACCTTGAGAAGGGCTATATGACCACTGAGCTGTTCAGGAAGTGGCTGGATCATTTTGTTAAACACGCCCCCCAAGACAGCCTCAGTCCTAATTAAGGACCTGCATGAAACACACTGTGGCTACCATATCATAGACATGTGCAGAACCAATGAAATTGAAATTGTTCTGCTCCCCCCACACACTACTCCCATGCTCCAGCCGCTGGACATCAGTGTGTTCAACCCCTGGCCAGTCGCATGGGCCTAGTGAGAGGAGACATGGTGATTGGCAAAAAGCAGTTCTCCTCAGTACTGAAGCATACCCATGAGAAGGCCGCCACAACGGAGAACATCATGGCCGGCTTCCAAAAGGCAGACATCCATCCTCTGTCGAAAGAGGCAGTGGACATGACACAGATTAGTTTCTTTATTTCCTATAATTATTCATATTAATTTTATTATGCACCTTAAATCTTACTTAGTGTGAAGAATACTAGTTTTTAACCTGAGAAATCTGTATCTAGATTGTAAAGCACATGCCCACCCCCTCCTTCGCTGCTCCAGAGGCCATTCTGTCCTCCGCTGTGTCAACCTCCTCCACTCCACCAGCTGCTGCATCAACCTCATCCACTCCACTAGCTGCTGCATCAACCTCTTCCACCCCACCAGCTGTGTCCCCTGCCAGTGATACATGCCCAACATGCAATCAGCACACAAAATATCACTTAACAGGTAGGAGGTCCACCATTACTCTCCTGATTGTTAGGTCGCACTTGGGGATCGACACTTTTTGTCTGCCTTGACAGCGGTGCGCCGGAGATCCAGCTCCAACAGTGAGTAGTTCAAAAACCTTCTTTTTTCAAAACGAAACTACGGTAAATCTTAAAAGTGCCTCTTTCGTAGTAATTATGCATTTATACGAAATTCTGACTCATATTCAATCACAAATAAAGCCTCGGTTGCTTTTTGGTGAGAGTTTCACTTTAACCAAGACATTTAAGATGGACCTCTTAGGTTTAACTGTAATTGCAGTTTTTTCCTGTTTTTCCAGCTGGTAGCATATGTGCTGATTAGCATTAACGTTAGCTATTTGGCTACATTATTAATATTTTATATCATGTTATTTTGCCCCATATTTGTTGATTATCGTTTTTACATTTGTTATTGTTGTATTGATTAGTAGCCTACGAGCAAGTTGAATATTATATATGAAATTGCAAATCTGTTGTTATGTTATATTGCATATAATATTGTATACTGTCATTGTAAAAAGGGAATGCTACATAGTCTGAGACAGAATGTAATTGAATGAAATGCCTGCAGCGTTTAAGAATAACTTTTCTAATACAACATTTATTGTAGACTGCAGTGAGGTTCTTTTACAAAAGCCCAAAAATTGAAGCCCTAAAACCTTGATTCAAGAGGGGAATCATACAGCCATTATTATTCACACAACACGGTGAAATACCTTTTAGCTGTTGCCCCATGTGGACTAATCATATTTGTTTCTGCAGCATATGGGCGATGCAGTGACAAGTTCATTACCATGGACTCAGGAATATTGGACTACTTAATGCCTGGAGATGAGGTCATGGCAGATAGAGGCTCTACCAAAAATGATTTGCTGTTTGAGAGAAAGCTTAAATTGGTAATGCCTTCTTTTACAAGAAAACGTGGACAGCTAACGGAGTAACAGGTGACATGCACTAGACGGATTGCACATGTAAGAATTCATGTTGAAAGAGCAATCAGACGTTTGAAAATTTAAATACTATCATTGGTTGTTCCAATTACCATGGCTCCTAAAATAGACAAGATTCTTAGAATATGTGCTGCTCTTGTCAATTTAAGGGCAGATCTCATTCATGATTCAAACTAAGTTAGCATGTGATCAACATGAGTAGACTGATACATTAGATATTGACAGGGCTATCAAGAACATTATACAGCACCATCTAATGAAATAGTACAGTTATGATATTAAAATCTAAAATGGTTGAAAAATTGATGGATACAGAACATTTAGAGAGTTATGGGTTTTAAGTAGGGCTGTAACAATACACGTATCGAAACTGAAATCGCAATGCTCCGATCCACAAACCTGTCTCGGAGTGTGAGAAGGCAGAATCGCGACACAACTTCCAGTCCAGATCCAGCCCTATGAGCTATAAGTAGCCCCTTTCACACAGAGACACCACATTAAGACCACAGCGGTGGTTCGCCAATTCTCCGCCGTTGGTCGTTCACACATCATGAAGCACCACTAGAGTAAATATGAACCTCTGTGTAATTCACACAGAAAGCCGGCGCTGTGGCTCCTAAAGAGACATGACGGTACACGTCATGATGATGATGTGTGTCCACCTGTCAATCTAAACCCGTGGATAGTTTATAATCATATGGATGTTGTTATAATGTGTCTTGATTGAGATCCTGACCCACCAAACAGCCTGGAAAGTGACGGAAAGTTGAGTTTCTTGCTCTAAATTACATAATTACATAATCGCCATCAGGTCGCTGTCTGACTCTGTCACTCGCAAGGACGAAGGCTGTTTTCTGGGTGAAAGTTCACAGTAGTCTCGGCCCGGAGGGCTGACCGTCGCAGTGATTTTTCTTCATCATAAACACTCTTTGAGTAAAAGTTGTTTTTCCAGCAGAAATGTGACAAGGAGTCGGTAGGACATACAGGAGGACAGACGCTTCTCCGGGTACAGCTGTGGTATTTTTTTACGTGTTGCCAAAGACAGTTACAGTTACTACGTTACCTTTGTTTGCTTTCTAATTTTCTTAATGTATGTTACACATTTATGTTCATGCCACATGTGCAGATGTGCACTAATCCTTGCCTATTATCTCAGTGTATCTTTCATTTAGCTTAAAGGGATAGTTGGTCTTTTTTGAAGTGGGGTCATATAAAGTACATATCTATAGTCAATCTGTTCTCTACCGTAATCACCGATCAGCGCAGCCTTAGTTTGGAGAAGTAGAGAGCTGCTCCAGCCAAGACGCTCAGCTTTGTACTGCAGTGAATGGGGTCCAGAGAAAAAGTTAAATTTAACCACCTAAAATAAGGCCCACCTAAAATAATCCATAACAGTTCAAGTTAACATTGTATAGAGAAAATTCACACCGCTTTACATCGCCGTCAGACTGGCCTTTCTTTTGGCACTACATTTTCTCAACCGTAGAACCTCCGTATCATGCATAGGGATACGGCGGTTCTATCCCTTTAAACCATCCTGCAGCATATTCATCTACAAGCTGAGCAGCATACGTGAGAAGTAAAAACCTCTCAAGCGTTTTACTAGCCCCCTCACAAATGCCTCGTCATACTGCACTGTAAAGGAAACCTGCACACTGGGTGTCCAGATCTGAAGTGTAGCAGACTTTAGACCTATGCAAAACACTGTAAGCTGTACTTGCGTATAATATCACCTGCTGCCAGTTTTCTGCAGCTGCAGCTCTCCATCTCCTACTTTGATATCACTGCATTTCTGAGTTAGCTGGTCAGTGAGAGAGAGCTGGGTTGGCACCGGACATTTTATTTCAAGAAGCACCCACAAGTTGATGACCCCATCGTGACTGGCAGAGAGCCATGGTTCTTGGACACTTACAACAGTGCCCTTGTGAGTAATTTGCATGCCCTGTTCTTTCAGTTGAAGGCAGGCCCTAACCTCATTTTCTTTACAATAGTTGGTCATATAGTTGCCACGAAAGGAGGGGTGTATGTGCTCACATAGAAATTTGTCACTTTTTGTTGCTGCATGTACGGGAACCTTTTTTGCAGAGCTGGCAGTTAGTCTGATTTTCTTACAATTGTGCCACAAATCAGACGCACTCTGCTCTCTAATTCTAATTGAGCTGCTTGTGCATCACCAACTTCAACGTATGTCTGGTAGAATGTCTTGCATGAGTCACAGCTGAGATCATCACTGTGTGTCTGGTGTGGCTGAAAAATCTTGTCATCAATGGCACTGGTTCTCCTGCTAGGTTGTTTTGCTGATAGTGAGGCATTATAACACTTTTATAGTAAGCTGTTCTTGAGGACAAAAAAGTGGTTGAATGGGGGCTTTGTCCACACCGTCTCTGAAGTCTTTGTGTGACAGATGATGTGGTGCATTTGGCAGTTATTCAGTCACTAGCCTACAGTTCACGTTGTATTGCTGTTCTGCCTTGTGGTGCCTGAAGTTAATCTGAATCAGACGTTTAGGCTCAAGGTTCTTTGATATCCCTGAATTCCACCTGTGCTGTTCATCTGTACATGCAAGCCCTGTCCACTGACCACGGCATTCTGCACCTGCAATAATGACATCAATTAGTATCTTCTTCATTTCTCCACTTATTATTGACATTACTATAAAGCATAGACATAAGCATATATACTTTTCGGCAATACAAGAACAATTACTTAATGTCTTTAAATATATATAATTGTTCCAATGTTAAAACAGCAGAACAGAGATATTTGGGTTTATGAATACCTTCCACAGAGTAGCTGCTCCAAGACGACATGACTTCACTTACCCAGCAATGCGCGAGCAGCCGCCTGTCTCCAGACTCCACTTTCCTTCAGCATTATCCACACTGTATGTCTGGCTTGATTGATGCTTTGGCTGGGCTCTACTGCTGCCTTCAGAAATATAAACTTGTTGTGTTTTTTTCAACAGTACTTTCCCTATTTTGTTACTGTGCAGGTAGTTGTATGCTTCAGTGCTTTTGTAATTCCGTAATTCTTCGCCATGAACACCTTCAGAAAATACAAAATAATTAACTATGTCGATGTAGCTAACGTTGGGCCATTGCTTTATGTCATCTACCCACTCAGTGAGAACTGACGGGTGAGGCACTATTACAGAACTGTCCTCACGACTTTTTAAAACATCCACACTATGTTTCCACCTCTGATTTATGTCATTTTGTCGCTTTCTTTATATTAAAAGCTGCCTTTTAGAGCGAGCATGGCAGCTACCGTAGCGTAAATACAGAGTTCATATAGTTCAAGCAGAAGAGCAAAACCAACTACCGCTATGTACCATGAGTAAACCCGTTAAGTCAGGAATAAGGTGAATAGTAGCTAGGCTGGTAGTTGATTTTGAACGAAGCTACAACACAATCTTGAGGTGTAACCAAGCTGTCTTATTTTGTATAGGGACAGATAACAATGAAGAGGAAGAGAGATTTTTAATTTTTTTTTAAAGAAGCACAAATCAGGCCTAGATCAGTCCCAGACAGACCCAATGTCAGCAGCCCTGGCAACCATGAACTTGCAGCTACCAGTCAGCGTGGTCAAACACAAGGACCCAATCTACCACAACCAGGTCAGAGTTTACAAAGACAGTGGATTGATTCCCAATTCAGACATTGAAAAGTAGCCTCCTGCTGTAACAAAACGTGATTTTGGACATAGCCTAATTTTGAATGCTGACTCAGCTTGTAACAATAGATGTTTTTGTGTGTGATGTTATTTTATTGCTGTTTTATTCATTTTGACTGTATCTGTATTTATTACAATGCAGTTTCATCAACTGTTGAGAGTGACACACATACGTCTGCCTCCAAGGGGGGAGACAGTGTGCCAGAGCTGCTAGATGGATTTCCCAACGAACCCCCAACATCCACACTGAGCACCACATATTGTGCACCTAAAGGACCAAGTGGTAGGCCCATACTTACCTATCTCTGAACCTTTTTAACAGCAGCTGTTCTGACATGATATATTATTGCAAACACAGGTGTTACTAATGGCAATAGTCCAGATTCAGCTTCACTTAAATTGAACAGATGCTTTTCATGTCAAAATGACTGTTGTGCAGATGGTCTACACATAAACCTAGTTAGCCACTGTTAGCCACAGTACTTAATCTTGTATTGGAGTATTGAAGTATTTAATCCCTTGAGATGTGTGTCCATAAGTCCTTGATATGTATTCTAGATATCTCAATATCCAGAGAAGAGGGTCCTGTTTAGCCATGTCTAAAAATAAACTCAACATGGAACAAGGAAGAGGGCATTCAACAGTTCTTAGTATAGGGACAATCCATGGCTGGAGTACTCTCTAAGTCAAGATGCCTGTTACTGTTTCGCCTGCAGACATTTTTCCCTCACTAGTACGCTGGAATTGACCTTCACATCCGAGTCAGGGATTTCCAACTGGAAAAAAGGCTTGTTTAAAGATGCCGGGTTTAATCTTCCTCAAAAGTCAGAAGTCAGTGTGCCTGGAGGTAATACAAAAGGGGCACTGAGAGTAACAAATCAATATTGGACGCCTTAAATGAAGGTAGAAAAAAGAAAGTTTAGGAAGATCAAAGTTGCATAAAAAAAAATTTAGGTGCTACTATTAACTACAACTTCTGCACAGAGGGGTCCTCTAGAATCTGATGACTGGGACTAAAAGGGCAATTTTCTGGCCATTTTGGATCAAAATGCAAAGCATGACCCCTTTATTGAGAGAAGACTAGATGCATGTGACAATGCCAAGTATACCAACAACCAAACTGTCGGTTGAAAGTGCTGAGTGTGTTGGCTGATGTAATTAAAGGCAGATATCCTTAGTTGTGTGTTACTATTACAGCAGTGCCATCCATGAAAGCTTCCTGTACCTCCAGTCAGCGGAAAGCCTGGATGCAGAGGGTCTGACTAAAATGATAGTGAAGTGTCTAGAGAAGCATGGTCTGGACTACAAAAATAATCTTGGAAGGCAGGGCTTTGATGGTGCATCCGTAATGAGTGGGAAGCATTCTGGTGCTTTCGCACGCATTAAGAGCAATGCAAGATTTGCATTTTATGTGCACTATAATGCACACTGCTTGAACTTTGTTCTCGTTGATGTGGTGAAGTCAGTCTCTGAAGCTAGTGACTGTTTTGCACCTCTACAGAACATTTTATAGATTTGTATCTGGCTCTGCTGTTCATATCAAGTGGCTTGCTGTTCAGAAAGAGCTGTATCCACAGGAGAAGCCTAGGGAACTACAGAGTTACAGATATTGGGTGGGTATGCAGAGACATGGCATGTTGTAGTCTGAGGGAGAGGGGGTAAAATAAACCCTCTATAGTATTTCACTGACTAATCTCCCATATGCAAGAGCTTGACTTGCTGAAAATATTTCCATTTGGTGACCCACTCTTAGGCTCCAGAGGGTTTTATAGGTTTTTGTTTGCCTGTTGATATGAATAAAGAAAGAATAGCTCCACAGTTATAAGTTCAACATGCATGGTCTTGGTCTCTATGGCTAGGTAAGACTTCGGAGAATATATTCATAGTGTAAGTAACATTGTCAATGTCACTTTGCCTGAGTAAACTGTGCTAAACAAAGGGGGGAATTTATATTTTTATCCCAGACTAAAATGTATATTAAATTAGACAGTGGATAACACCACGATAGCAATGATTTCGTGCGCTGATACTATTGAATTAATTCAGCAACTCCTTGACTCTTACTGTAGCGAAGTATAATGGGAATTAATTTTAATTTTAATTAATAAAAAAAAAGTACATTGATTCTACAAGGATTTAGTTTACCAGGAAGATTCTTCTTTTGGCCCAGTTCCGAATTGTTTTTACCTCTTGAAACGGAATCTGGCTACTGATTATTTATTTCATTTGTATTATTATTATTTTATTACGCATGTTTATCATCAGATTCCACCATTGTGAACAGTTTAAAATCAATAAAAACAACTAAATTGTATAATTTTGGCCTCAAATGGAGTGCTAAGCCAAGTATAATGGGCCATGAGCATCCAAAGGTCATCTTGGGAAGGCTGTAAGACTGCAGTAGCACACCAGTAGATAGCAGCAGAGCTACCCAGGGTACTGTCTCTGTTTACATTGTCAACATGGTGTCGATGTATACAAAGGGAGCTCATAGCAAGGCATGCAGTGGCTGTTAGTTGTGTTTTTGTTTGGGGGCTAACGTTAGCTGGTTAACTCAGGCTAAGCTATGCTTGGTATCAATGGAGAGGGTAGAGTCTCTAGTTTCAGAGGAGACCAAACATGAGATTTTAGAGACCGGGTGGCGTGTTTGATCCTGTTACATGCCAACTGTCGCGTTATGTTATATATATATATATATATATATATATATATATATATATATATATATATATATATATATATATATATATACATATGTGTATATATATATATATATATCTATATATATATATATATAACATAACGCGACAGTTGGCATGTAACATATATATATGACTCGATACACAAATGCATTTTCAATGCACACACAAATATGCTTCAATCCATATATAACTAAAAAAAAGAATCACATATAAAAAATAAGATTTGTAAACACATAAGTCACAAATGTACAAATCGTCAGTTATTTGCAATTTTCATCAAATACATATTTGGAAGTTGTTACATTGATATATGAATTGTCAAACGCGCATTTGTCTCAATGCTTTTAATTTGTAAACCTCCCTGCATTTGTGTTCGGATTTTTGAGACTCATCTAGCGCAACTCCAATTCACAAATGCGTTTTTTCTACAAGTGGGTTGTCTGCAGCCAATCAGATGTCTCACTCCTTTACAGCCAATCACATGAGTGCCTCCCCATGAGGGGTTTTTAACTGACGTCATTACAGCACGCAATGGATCTAGAGTCCAGCCTATGGGAGCTGCCATGACAGATAACTACTTCCGCTGGCGGTTTTCTGCTTCCAGGTGCCTTGCAACTGCATGACGGACTGCTGCCACTAAGCTAGCCCTAAACAACTAGTGTTATGTCATAAATGCTAAATTGTTTTTAAAATGAGCTCAGGCACAACATGTGCCGTTGTTGGTTGCCACAACAATTCATAAAAATTAAAGGTTATTTCAGAAACGTCTTGTGTAGAACATTAACAACTTCGACAAACATGTCCATGCCCTGCGCCCTAAATGCCATGCTGAGGAAGGAGGAACAGAGACTGGCTTTGACACTAAAATAAATATTTGGGTTTATGAATATCTTCCACGTAATAGCGGCTGCATGACTGCATGACTTCCCTAACCCGGCAATGCACGAGCAGCCGCCTGTCTCCACGACTCCACTTTCCTTCAGCATTATCCACGCTGTATGTTTAGCTTGATTGATGCTGTGGCTGGGCTCTACTGCTGCCTTCAGAAATATAAACTTGCTGTGTTTCTTCAACAGTATTTTCCCTATTTTGTTACTGTGCAGGTAGTTGTATGCGTCTGTGCTTTTGTAACTGCGTAATTCTCCGCCGTCAACACCTTCAGAAAATATAAAATAATTAACTATGTCGATGTAGCTAACGTCGGGCTAATGCTTCATGTCATCTGCCCACCGTGAAAACTGACGGGTGAGGCACTGTCCTCACGACTTTTTAAAACATCTGTACTGTGTATCCACCTCCGATTTTTGTCCATTTTGTCACTTTCTTTGTGTTAAAAGCCGTTTTTTAGAGCGAGCATGACAGCTACACTAGCGTAAACACCAAGTTCAACAAGTTCAAGCGGAAGAGCAAAGCCGAATACCACTATGAACCATGGGTAAACTCGTCAGTTAAAAACCCCTCTTGGGGAGGCACTCATGTGATTGGCTGTAAAGGAGTGAGACATCTGATTCGCTGCAGACGACCCCCTTGTAGAAAAAACGCATTTGTGAATCGGACTTGCGCTAGATGAGTCTCAAAAATCCGCACACAAATGCAGGGAGGTTTACAAATTAAAAGCACTGAGACAAATGCGCGTTTGACAATTCATATATCAATGTAACAAACAACAACATTTTGTCTTCTCCTGGTCACGTGCTTGCAAGTGAATTCTCTCTGTTGCCCTCAGGTCGTCGCTATGTCTCACCAGTCGGTAAGACTAACTGCTTTTTAAAATCTTTTATCCCCTCTGCTATTCGTCTCTTAAATTCTTCCTAATGATTTTATCTTATTCCTTTACCATGTACATCGTATAGGTCAACATGTGTAACCTATCTATTTATCTACTTATTTATTCACTTTATTCAACTGTTGATTCTTGATGACATTTTACTCCCTGGCATTTTTATTTTATTTTATTAATTCATTTACTGTACCTTATTCCCTATTTATTATTGTGTGTACTGTGTTGTTTTTACTATGCCATTATGCAAGCTGCTCAAACCAATTGCCCCTGGTGGGATTAATAAAGTTGTCTGAGTCTGAGTCTGAGTAACAACTTCCAAATATGTATTTAATGAAAATTGCAAATAACTGACGATTTGTACATTTGTGACTTTTTATTGCACAAATTTAAAACAAGAAATATTTGTGTGCGCATCACAAATATGTTTACAAATCTTATTTTTATATGTGAATTTTTGTTTTACTTATATATGGATTGAAGCATATTTGGGTGTGCACTGAAAATGCATTTGTGTATCGAGTCATATATATATGTAACTCCCCGAATACATTTGTGAGTCCTTTTTTTCGTGCATTTATTCCTTTCTGTGTGCATTTATCCATTATGAGACTGTTCTGGCTCCATAAATAAGTACTGGTATATGGACCCCCTGATAAAGCCTTGCCCACCCTCTGGCCACCACTTGTATAAGTCTAGTTCCATCACAATGCTTGCAAAGCAAAGCAGAAGTTCTTTGCAAAGTATTTAAAAGACTCATATGATTACCAAAATGTGTTAATAGCTGCAACTGTTTCACAACAGCTCAGACTGTGACCAAGTCAATTTAATGCATAACCCCAGCAATTAACTTGTTAAACCTGGATGTTTATTTCTCTCAGATCATTTAAAGTTTGTAAAAAAAATCAGATAAGTTAAGTCCAATCTGAGTTCCGCATTTAGTTTTATTTGACCAGGGTTGCAGCAATTAACCAGTTTCAAGGCATACCATGTTATGGAAACCTATGGTCAATGTACATGGTTTGGTGATTTCAGGTATTGAATTATATAATAAGTGTTCTTAAAAATATAATAATTTCAAAGTATGTTCATGAAAAAAATAAACTTGTTTAATTGTTTTAATAATGAGAATTAATACAGTATACTGTCATAACTGTGATACTTTCTGAAATGGTTTTCATACTGTGAAAATCTCATACAAACCCTCAACTTGAGTCAAGTCTACTTCCTTGTCAGAATTATGAGACAGCCCCATTTCAGTGAATAACACCAATATTATTTTGATTGTGTTAAATGATGGGCTCCTTGGAGACTGAATCTGATCATTAACTTCAGTTTTGAGAGAAATACTGTGGTAGACTGAAACTAGACAACAGTGAAGCACTACCATCTAGTGGAGAGGTTGTCTCACTGCACTTGGTCCTGATAGGGAGGAAATGAAGTGTCACACAGAAGGCCTTCCGTTTCAACGCAATCACATTTATTGGCTTTTTTTCTATGCACAGTTACTAAGCAGCCTGATGAGCTGTTAAAATGAATTAGATATAGAATGATGGAATTTTCACAATGTTGTAACCCCCCCTCCAAAAAAAATAAATAAATACAAGACTGAAGGTGTTGCACAGCTCCAAAATATACAAAGGCTTGGAAATAATCATGTAAACTTTGAAAAAAAAAAAAAACTTTTTTGTTTTTATGCTTTTATTGGTTTATTTTACAAAAGAAAGAATTTGAAACATTTTTTCTTTAAAAACTTATTTACAGGTTTATACAAAAATACAAAAGTGATTCAAATCTGTTAAGTCCTAGCTAGTTTTAAACATGGAGCCTCTTTTTAAATAGATAGTTACACTGTTTCTTCAGTGTCTGTTTTTCTGTTCTCTGTCTCATATTCTGTTTAGTGTTACTCCATACTGTACACATTTGAGCAAAATTATCCAGTGGTTATTGTCACACTTCCCTTTTGGGCAAAATTGCGTGCAGACATTTGAAAAAGACAAAGACTTTAAAAAGATTATATATTTGTATTTTTATTTATTGTATTTTATTTCCCAAGGAACTGAGGACTGAAGATTAAAGGGGCTAAACTAGATTCTGCATGGCAACCTCATAGTTTGTCTTTTTATTTAAATTGTGTCAGTCTATCAGTTATCTCCTGCTTTAACAAATAAAGGAAACAGTCTTAAAAAACCTCTATAGCATCAATGCCAGGTACAGTACAGAAAGATTCCACTAAACAAATTGTCAAATACTGTTAGTATTTCTCTTTTTTTATCTTTTAAATGGTGTTTCATAGAGTCACATTGCATTTTTCACGCAATACTGTATCAATCCTACAGATTTGTGTATTTTTAATGTTGTGTGGGCATCAAAATATTTTGCTATGAGTCAAAAGTAAAGACAGTGACCTCATCAGATCTAGATAGTTTCCGGGTCTATGAATGGATTTTTTCTTTTTTCTTCGTTTGTATATTATTTTATTTATACATTTAATCCAAATTTGCTTGTCCAGATATGCACTTAAAACTGAATCAGCAGTTTCTCTTGGAGAATATCTCTCTCACTCCAACTTCCGCAGCTCCAGCAAGACTAGGACCCAGCACCAAAAGTATTCAGATTCTCCATCCCAACAGATTTTTCTTTACAGTCTGTTAAACGTATGATTGTCCAGTGAGTAGATATACAGTACAAGATAAACCCCTGTTTGTGATCACGACTATACAGAACAGAATTAGCCAGACAGTTTGTACATCTATAGAACACACTATTGAACTTGACATTTGAACAGAAAATACAAAATCTTTTCTAGTGGTATGGAGACATCCCTCAGATAAAAATAATGATATGGTGGTGTCCTTTTCTTTTCTTCTTTTTTTCTTTACTTATTGCATGCGATAGAAAACACAACAAATAAAACAATGAACAGGAACAAGTGCGCATCAGCAATATGGGTATGATGAATGTAAAATTCTAATAATCATTTCACAGCTTTTTACGCTCTCCATCTTACACAGTGTCAGTTCTGCAATTCAGATTCGCTGAGTATCAAACAGTTGTGGTTTTGTTATCTATCTATCTATCTATCTATCTATCTATCTATCTATCTATCTATCTATCTATCTATCTATCTATAGCATTTACATAAAACAGTAATATGCTTGCTGAGGTATTCACAGAATACAGTGAATGGTTTCTTCTGAAGTACGGTCTCTGAATGTAAGAAGTATGTTTTGTGTTTGCTGTGGTAGGCAGGTGAGAGTTCAATCTTTGCTTCTGTTACACACTGGATATTCTACATGCATAACATTAACTGGAAGGATGAGATCGTACTCTAACCCTGGTGTTGGGTAGAAAAGGCTGCAGCAATGCAGTGGATGCACTGCTGACAATTGTTGGTGGTTTGTTGTCCTATCCTCTTCTTGCCTCCTCTCTTTCAGATTTTGTGATATGAAGTGTGAGGGGTAAGACAAAATGGTGTACACCAGCCACTGGGTTGAGCTTTCACCTGTCTAATGCTACTGGGTCAGTGCAAATGAAGGAGAGGCAACAAGGAGAGGAGTACAGTGTACATTGTTAAGAGTCATGTGTAATGTTAGTATCAGTGAGACCTGTTCTTCGTTGCTACACTCAGGTTGATTCCCTATAAAATTTCTGCTTGTTGTTTTATATAGATATTACTTTTTATATTCAGTACAAATATACATATGCAATTTCATTATAAGATATATTTTCTTTTCAAGGAATATTCTTGAAGAATCATGAAGTGCAAAAGCGAGGTTGGTTCTTGGAAACCTTTCCAAATTAACCTCTAGTCAAACCGATTGAGGACCCTCTAAAGCATTTTCACCGTCTGCACTCAATGGTATCTTTAAAACTGTTTTAAAATGCACTTTCCCACTTCAAGTCAGCACAGCAAGACTGGCCAGCTGCTGGAAAAGCTTAATCAGTCTAAACATACTAAATTTCAAGGTTGGGTTAAAATAGTATGTGATTGAACTCTGGTGGAACATGGCGTAGGTCCATGTTTATGTGCAGGGATGCTTTAATGCCCTGCTTACAACCACCTCTAGTAGAGAAAGGCCACTGTGCGATTGTCCAAAATTAGCCTGTATCTTTATCAGATGGGCCCCGTCTAGGCACTAGCCCTTGTTCCTTCTTGCTAGACACTCAAATCCAAGACAAATTAATTTAGATTACTGTCAATGTGGTACAAATGTCAATAAAACCTTTCACAGTGAAAGACTAATCATTCTTATAATACAAAGGAACCACAAAAATGTTGACAGAAACCAGGATCCAGGGGATGTTTCCATATAGGGTCATGCAACATGGTGAAACTTTATCATCATGTTCTGAGGCGCAGTTTTACAAAAATACATGCATCATGTTATCTTTTTGGATATAATTAATGTGAAGAAATATATGATTGGCTCTGTGTGATATACTTTCTATGCCAGGTCTGCTGATGGAAATATAATAGATAAGTTGGTGCTGTTTTGTTAATAACTTCCACCACTGAACAAACCCTTGCTTGTTGGCAGGAATATTGAGTATGGACTCTAGGAAGTCTGATCAATGCTTTGGGCACCAAAAGTTGGAAGAATATTACATTTCTTAAGAATTTCTCATTTTAATACAAAGCAGTTCCTCAGCGACACACACACACCCACACCATTCAAAACACAAGAAGTAGAAATATCAGTGGATGTTGCATGTGTTTGTACATGCACACGCACATTTTCCATACTCCACAAAATGTATTTTATCATCATAATTTAGCAAACATTTGGGACTTTTTTTTTTTCTTTTTAAAAAAAAGACAGTTCAATCAAAATAGGTCTTATGTCTTGCTCTTTCAACTATGAAGGAGCCATTCTTTTGATGATACAGTATTTAGGTATATCCTCAAAGTTTCATAATCATCCCTTTATGATTCAGCATCTCACAACACTCTTTATGACACCCTTAAGTAGAATAGCAGAGTGCAGTATAGCAACAGTCAGATTTTGTGTGTCAAAAGAATTACGCTAGTGGCCTTGACACATCAAAGATTAGAAAAGTCAGAGGGGCCTTTTCAAATGCAGAACACAGCTAAGAGTAGAGGACATCTCTCATCAGGTGATTTTAGGAGGATCTGTCATCATGGGGGCTCCCATCTGAGTTTTCCGTCTCCCCTTCAGAAATGGCTTGCATGGGGGCTGTATAGAGGCGACTGCGTGTACTGTAGCGACTGCTGTTGGCTACAGGGGGAATCCGAGAACGTCCCTGTCGCGATGCAGCTGACATAGGCAAGGTTTTAGGGGTAAAACTTTCAGAGTTGGCCCTGGGGAAAAGGCCCGGTATCTGGATTGGGTCCAGGCCAGGAATAGGGGGCTCTTGGAGTGTAGAGAGTGGCTCCTCAGCTTGTCTTATGGGCCCTTCCTGAATGGACTCCCCTGGGGTTTTAGGGGTTATAGGACTCTTCAGAATCTCTGTAGCTGACATACGGTAGCTAGAATCAGACCTGCTACCTTTCTTCAGCAACAGGAGTTTAAACTCCTCGTTTGATGTGCTGGATTTCTTGGCGCTGCGGTAAATTGGCACAGGGGCACGTTGTGACCCAGCAGCAGTGGGTAAGGTGGCTGGTATGTTGAGAGGAGGGGCTGGTGGGATAATGACAGTTGAGACAGGAGCCACTGGTGCTGTAGGGCAGAGACGAGACTTCTGATTTATGTCTCCTGAATCTTTACGTCCCAGGACCTTTCTCTTGGATCTGAATGAGGAAGAAGACAGACATTGGATGAGCATTAGCACTAAAATCTGAAAAATACTGTAGACGGAGAGTCACACAGATTAACCACCACTACAAAATTTACAACACCTGTGTATCATGGCAAACAGGTCTTCAGTTGTGCGGGACTTGTTGGGTGATGTTATGATAACGTCATCATCCACTTTGGTGTCATCCGTCAGGGGGGAGAGTGAATTATCACTGGGCGTGGAATCTGCAGCACACAAGATCCCTATCACATGTCATCTGGTTGTCTGATCATTTAGTATACAGTGGGTGAAATAACCATTCTTTAACCAAGCTTTTAATTTATGATTGAAGTTTACAACATGGTTTATCAGCTATTGCAGTTCGGCTCCTTTTTTATGTAAATACATACCAGCATGTATTTTCTGTAATCTTTAGAAATGATTTCTACTTCTGTCAGATAAATTTTGTTTAAAATCTTACCTTTACTGAAGTAATCCTCAGTGTCAGGAGTGGTGGAGTCATCTTTGCTCTCATGTGGCTGATGCTGATGGGCACTTCTGGTAGCACCTGATGTCACTTCCTCCTCTTCTTCCTGATCTTCTTGTCCTCCTTTCCTTGCATCGCTGATTAGGTAAGGATGCGATGTCTCCATTATGGTACCAGGCACTTTGACTGGACTAGCCCAGGGCCCTGAGTCTAAGTGGGATCCCCCCAGCAACTCATATGCTGGGGGTGGAGGGTGGTCCGATCGCATGCCTCCTCTGGAACATGTTACCCTCGGTGGCTCTTTCACTTGCTCTTCCTCTTCCTCCTCCTCATCTTCATCATCATCATCATCCTGGGAGAATGAACGCTCTCCCAAAACCCTAAACTCAGAGTGTGCATGAGCTGAGTGTGTGAGCCCTCTGAACTCTGTGTGCGAGTGGATATGCGTGTGGAGATCCACAGGCGAAGGATGAGGAGCACGTGGCACAGGCCGATGCAATGGTGAACTTTCATCTGAGAGTTCTGATGATGGGTCCATCCGGGTTCTGAAGGCTGTCATTGCCCAGAAGGTTCCAGGTCCATATCTGTCCTGTCTGAGTAGCAGGCTTTCATAGGATGGAGGCCCATCAGGGTGGCGGCCAGGGGGAGGTGGTTGCAAGTGTTCAGGGGAGGAGGTGTTGTCATGAGCTGGGGGTCTGGGAGGTGGTCTACGCGGTGGTAGAGGCCTAGTGTTAACAGGCGGTGGAGCAAGAGTAGAAGCACTTGGAGGACATTTGGGTCTCGTAACTGTCTCTGCTCCACTTGCTGTTTCCTGATCTGGAGCGGTAGCACTTTCTGTAGAGTGGCTAACAGAATGGAGCTGCACTGAACGAAGAGCAGAAGGAGTTATCACCAATAGATTAGAGCTTGAAATTTTCGGAGCAATGTTTGGTGGTGGTGGGTTGGTATTTGATGCCTCAGGGGCCAACAACTTTGTTCCAGTGGCTAAAACATTTGCAACTCTGTGTTTGCTGTGGTGGAGCGTGTGCATGTGGTATGTCCGATGGGATAGTGTGTGTCTGACATAACCACCATGAAGAACATTGAGATCAAGTTGAGATGGTGGAGGTGGGAAGTCTGGGTCTCTCTTATAACCAGAGGAAATAGAAGCTCCATCTCTGGGGAAGTGCTGCAGTGACGAGAGAGAAGACTTCCTCTCGGGCACCTTCGGCTTTCTTTTGCCAGTTGAGGGAGACAGAGGTCCTGGAAAGAATGCTGCTGAAGATGAGGGCAAGGTTGACGTAGGAGTCTCTGATTGGCTGGAATAGCCACTTGATGGTGAGGCTAGACCAGCCAGCTTCTCAGGTGACCCAAGTTTGAAGTCTCCAGGCGGGAGAGGTGGACTAGTTGCCCTGTTTTCTGAAGCCTGGGCAAGAGCCTGGGTTTGGGCTTCTGTGGAGGAGGAAGAGCTGTCTGGTGACTTAATACACTCCATTACAGTAGTGCCTGTAGCTGTGCTTGAGTTGGACATGGATGTGTACTCTCCATTGCTGGACTTAAGCTCAGTGTTGTGAAGCCACAGGTCTGCATAGTCAGATTGCACAGCACCTTCATCCTTAAATGAGTGTGTATCTGCAGAGCTGAAGGACATGGGCTCTACTATGTCCACGGTTTCTCTCAGTCCCATTCCCCAAGTTCCCAATGGCTCTGCCACTAGACAAGATGTCTGTAATGGTTCTGGAGCACCTCCAAGCTCTAGCTCCAGTTCCAGCTTCATATCTGTGGAAGACAAGGTAAGCTCTTGTTCACTAACCGTCTTTGGTTGATCCTGATCTGCCTGTGTATCTGTTCCAACATCAACACTAATACTGGTTTCCTTCAGCGAGGTGGTCCGTTTAGGTGGTGGAGGTTTTGCTTTTGGTTTCCTCAGTGGACGACAAGTCCTCCCCAGGGTCATAGTGCCTGCCCTGAAGTCAGCTGAGGGCTGGGAGTAAACTCCATGGGATAGTGGGACTGCCACAGTGTTGGATTGGCCACAGTCAGGTCCTGTGTCTGCATAGTTATACATGTATCCTCTGTAATTCTGGTTACACTCCCCAAAATGCACAGAAGAGGAGTAGAAAGCCTCTGTATCAGATGGGTAATGAGAGCCAGGCTCTTTTTCAGTGTTGGTGGTCTTGTTTTCACTGAAACAGGTTTGGTCTTCTAGACCTTTGGAGCCATATTCCTGGGCTAACCCATGGCTCTGTCCCAGGTTTTGGGTCTGGTCAGGGTCATGGTCCGGGTCAGTTTGGTCTTGGTCCGGAGGGTATGTCCACTCCCCCTCACTGGCCGTACTGACCCCTGCATCGTCCAGCTGGTCTGTGGCTGAGGATGTGAATGAGCTTGACCTGTGGCCTTGCCCCTGGGGTCTGAGGTCAGAGTGGTATGAGGGATCCAGGGAGAATCCCTCATCAATGGCATTGGGCACAGTGTTGAGTGACAGCTCTGAGTCACAGTGGGATGAGCCTGTCAGTGGTGGAGAAGAGGGTGGGGGAATGGTTTCAGATGTCTGAGAGGGGCAGGTGGAGCTGGAACCACTCCAGTTCCCGCTTGATGACTGGTGGTCCTCCTTGTGGTCCACATGGCTGCCAAGAACTCCTGTAGTAGACACAGAGTGAATAGGGCTGCTGAAAGTATCTGAACTTGATGAGATCTCACAGCTGCCCATGTCAGCCTTGCGGGGCAAACGAGAACGGCCCCTCTCCATCCAGCTGTGCTCTGGGCTTCCTCCTCCTCCACCCCCTCTGTCTCTTTCCCCAGATCGTTGCAGCCTTTTTAGGCTTCCAAGTTGCAGTGGCTCAGGAGCTGCCTGGTCATCTGTACTCTCCTCTTCATCCTTCATCATCATCATCTTCATTCTTGGACTAGGGCCAGGTGGAATAAAGTCCTCTGCTTCGTATGGTGATAATTCCTCGTCTTCATCATCATCATCATAATTGTCATCATCGTCATCCTCATCACTGTCCATCAGACGACCACCCTCTCGTGGTAGGCTACGAGAACGCAAGCGTCCACTGTGGGTTGCAACACTGGTATATGTGGAGTCTGACTGGTCACCCAGGGAAGAAATGTTTCCGGTTGAATGGGATAAAGAGGCAGGGATTCCCTGATGGCCCCGTTGAGCTCTGATGCGCCTTCTCGAGGGAGCAGCTGTACCTGAGAAGGGAGAGACAGAAGAGAGAGAGGGAAAAGGGCAAGACATTTCTTAATTCACATTGATGTAGTTTTCATAAATGAATAATTTGAATTTCAGTTTGATGAATCTAAAATGAAGATGAAACTACTGGTTTGATATTATTGGCAGCTCTCATATGGTTGTCCTGTGCAACCTTAGGAATGGCAGAAGGATTAGATCCAAACATTATCCTACAAATCATCAGATCAGTTCTCCTTGATAAAGTTGGTTGAACAAATATAGGAGCCTTATAAGCTAAAAATAACGGCAATAAAAAACAAGAATACTTGTCCATTCTCAGAAACTTACATGCTATAAGGAAATCATCTGTCTGGCAGCCAGAGTCACGCGTGTGATGTAGACGACCACTAATTGAGAGGTCTTCATGACAGAGAGAGAGTTGGTGGGGGTTGGCATGGACAATCACTGTGCGCTCTCTTGCTACGGGTGATTCATCTGAGTCTGAATGCAAAGAGACAAAGCATGCTGAGTGTCTGAAATATCATGTACAGAACTTTTCTTGAGAGGATATATGGAAAAGATTACCAAACGTGGTCCCTACATTGAAAGGCGAACCACTAAACAACAAGGCTTAAAAGAAAATTGTATTTATTGATTTATTCATCTATTTATTACAACAAAATCTTATTTTTGTTGTTATGGCCTTGAGTTGTACAAGTAATGGTAACATTTTACACACTGGCTTTATTGCTAAGAATCGGGACCTCCCTTGTTCATGATCAGATTGTAAACAAATCCAGAGCTAACAAAGCCATTTTACTGAATCCATATATTTTGGATCCAAAAACAAAACAAAATAATCTGAAATGTACCTGACAATTGTCCATTGCTTTATAAACTGCATGTATGTGTAACTGCAGGTATATGGGTTGAATTTAACTCAGGAGATCTAAAGTAGCCAGTACAGTTTGGGTTGGGAAGATTTAATCGACTGCCATGTTTTTTTTTTTGTCCGCATACGAGTGCTGCTGCTCATTTAGATTGCCCCACTTAACTCATGGCTGTATTAGTCACCTCATCCCTGGATCTTAATTTTCTAACTGGTGAAATGTTAATAAAACCACTAGCAATTTGCCAGACCTACAAACATACAGTAGATTGTCTTTAAATCTCCCACTAAATGACCAGGTGTGCTCTATAACATACCCATGTCATGTTGTACTCTTTTAGGTATTCCTGTGATAGTCTTCCTCCTCCTCAGCTTCCTTCTCCTCTGAAGAACTGACTGGGAATGGACGAGAGAGCAACGAGCACTTGCTTCCCTATCAAACCCAACTCCTGCAATGACAACACAGATGACATAAGCCATAAAAAAGTGTAATATATTTTTGAATTCAGTGGACTATTTTACGCAGTAGAGGGTAACAGTACTTTCTATTTTCAGAAAGAAAAAATATACAAAATACAAAAAAAATGTATGTTACTTCGCAATAACCTGATCCTCATTAGGGCTAACCTTGCTCTTTCGTTTGTTTCCTTTTTTCTTCTTTGTCTTACCTGTAACGTTGATGGGAATGATGCAGGAGGATATGGTGTGAGAATCAGCAGTTGACTTCTGATCTGATGGTGGGAGGTTTTCCTTGGACCAGTTTGTCTGTTTGTCCTGGGTCGAGGGGGCTTTGGGGGCTGAGGCCTTGGCTCTGTGGCTGCTAAGGACCTCACCACCTTCGCCTTCCCCTGTGGAGGTAGCCTGGAAGAAAGAGGCAGACAGCAGCAACATTATATGGTAGGTGCTGTGGTAGTTACAGTCCTACATTTTTAATACACAAGTTGCTTAGTTGCACAGACTAAAAGGAATTATTTACAATGGTGCAGTGTAACATGAAGCAGTCACTATTTTAGTATTGTGTCACAGCAAAAACACAACCAAAGGTAGTGAAGGGTTAGGGTGAGTGAAGCTATCGAAAATTAAATCCAAAAGAAAATGCTGGACAAATAGTGTGAATAAAGGATTAACAGAAAGTTAAAAGAACACAAATTCTTGATACCTTTCTAATCCATGGAATAAAGATGCAACCTTCAATAGGGTGAAGTGAGTAAAAGCACTCAAACTATGAACACAAAATACAAAAAAAGAAAAACAAAAGAAACAGATGACATGAGTATTCAAAAGATAAAATAATTTGTGATGATTAAAGGAAAGCAAAAAAATTAAAAAGATGAAATGAATGAGTACAACATTGTTTTTTCTCCAGTTTCACCTCTCAAACTATTTTAAACAATCTCCACTCCACATCACATATTCTCATCGTCACGTTATGTTTGAAACTACTTTTTAATGCTTTTGTTGCGCTCATTTACCCCGTCTTTTAAAAACAACACTAGGGAAAACCAGAGTATCATGACAATAGAATCTGATATAGTTGTTATTGCGCCTTTCGAAAGGCTTTCTTACCTTTCTTTGGATCGTCGGAATATCTGCTTCTCTCCCTGGCCTCTCCTATGGCAGCAGGAAACACACATATATTAACATTTCTTGCTTAGCATGTAAAATATTTACCTAAGAGACTAGATGTGATTCTGTATGTGTGAGTGAGTTTTTCTTACTTTTCTCTGAATAGTCTGGATCTCTGTTTCTCTAACAGTCCTCTCCTTTAAGAGATTCAGAAAGAAGAAATTATGATAAAGTTGGTGCACCAAAAAAGTTCTAGACAAAAAATTACCACAATTGACACATACAGTCAACAGGTACCAAAATACACACACACAAACACACACACTCAAACATAATAAAAGGGAAAATATGTTGACAGTGGTATCTAATGTAGTGCTGTAGGACGGTGTTACATGAAACCCCAGACATACAGCAGTAACTGTACACACAGGAGGATATAACATAAATCTTACACAAGCGACATTAATGGACATGAACACACAAGTATCTGTTTTACCTTCCTGGGTTGATAGTCTAACTCTCGTTCCCTCTCTGCTCTCTCTTGCTGCATGGCAACATCAGAATGAGATACTGTGTCAGTTTATTATAACACATATTCAAGAAGAGACTAAAGGTGCACAGAAAATATAAAATAAAAAAAACGTGAATTGGAAAAATTCAAGATTAATTTCAGTGATTATCTACTGAAATTGTATTTGTTGTCTTCCTCACTATCTCCTACCTCACTAAACATGAACAAGGGAACCTGAGCCACATAAAGTGACACAAACCAAGAATTTATTGACCCACAAGTGTGAAATGCTTGATGAGAACTACATTTACATGAGACAGTTTTAGTTCCTGCCATTTATAAGAATCTGTTCCTAGATAACTACCCCCTGATTGGTTGATTGTGAGATATATCATATTTTCCCTTGTGCACAGTGTGTTGTTCTCACCGCTCGTGCCAGGCGACTCCTCTGTTGCCGCCGGATGGAGTGTGGTGAGGGGAAGGTGGGCATAGGGGGCGCCACAGAGATAGAGATGGTCACCCTGTTCCTTTCCCGACTCGTGGAGCGGTGATGCTGTTGTTCGTCTGTTAACCCAAACACCAGCACTTGAAAACTCACAATCCATGTAATTTGTACACAGTGTATGCAACCATGCAGGTGGTATCAGTCTCTCTCACCTCGATGCAGGGCTCTGAGACTGAGCTGAGCATTTCTGTGCAGCTCCTCCAGACATGGTGGTCGGGAACAGGGATGAAACACGTTGTGTTGCTGGTGCCATGGAGCCTGATAGTGAAGTGACAGCTTACTCTCTATATCCAGGTTCGACACCGCTAAGATGAGAGAGGAGAGAGAGTGGACGTGTTAAATCTCTATGGACTCTTGGTTCAAATAAATCACAACTGGTCTGCACATTGAGATATTCAATGTTCACTGTACATTGTATTAATCTGTCTGTCTTGCCCCTGTTCCAAACTTACAAACATTTCTGTTATTTGTCCATTCAATGGGATCTAAGAATATATCTTTGAACCTTAAAGACCCATAGTCATTGACCAACCAGCAGGCTGGAGTGAAAAAAATAAAATACATGACCCCAATTCTTCCTGCTCTCATTTTTATATCCATTCTGTGCTCCTGAAACAAACCTGTACGTTTGTTGGAACTCTGCCTTTTGCCACACGTCTATTAGTTTGAGGTATTTTGTACATATCAAATAGTCCAATATTTTTAATGTGAAGAATATGATTACATTATTACATACATTACATTATGAAAAGAATATGTTTAAACTACATTCTGACATATGACCCCTCTACAGGACATGGACTCAAGTGAACGCAGGATCCACCATGAGGCCCTTTAGTCGTGAGTATTCTCCTCCCAAAAAAGTCCAATCTTGTTTATGCATTAATATAATATCATAGTAGTTCTAGAGAGAAGATACCAGAGATGTTAATGTTGTTATTCTTGAAGCATGCCTGTTCTACCATCATCAGAGAGAAAACGGCAATAAGCTTAGATCCAGGGTTTTACAAGTTCCCACCTACACAAAGATGCCTCGCACTGAAGTCAGTTAACACATGCAAATACACAATGTTGATTCACACAAAACTGTGAGGACAGTTTGATGAAAGGAACATCAAAAACCTCTGCAAAATAAAATGTGAGACAAGGCTGTGACACACCAGCAGGTGGCAGCTAAACTCACTACTTCAACACTGCATATACCTTCAGACCACTGCACATCTCTCACAGTCCTCCATGTTTACTGCCACCACAACATATTACCATCAGAAAACACAACAGGCCTGTCATCATGAATGATGTACAACTGGGAATCTCTAACTTTCATTTCCAAGGATTAAAACATTTGATTTACAGACGAGTAGAGAGAAGGACTGTGATCATCCATCTCTCTTATCTGCTCTCAGTGCCCCTTTAGCTCTTATTATAAATTCTATTTCCCCTCTTTTAACTCAGAACTCAAAATGCAATTGTGTCCTTGAAAGCCACACAGTACATCAGTAGCCAGGCAACCTTTCATTGCGCATCAAGGCTCATATTTGTCTGCAATTAAATCAGCGAACTCACATCAGCAGCAATCGGCCAATTTAAACTTCAAAGTTAAAGAAGCACGGCAGGCTAGCTTATTATTTAGCTTATTCGAGCTAAATAAACAATTATACAGCTTTCTGCCCCAAAGACTGTCACATACAGATAAAGTCATTTTGTTGTTTTGCACATCAAACCTCGTGTCTTTAACATTGATGAAGATAACATTCATAAAATACAACCAAGAGCTGTACAAACTCCTGTGGCAGATTAAATTGTATCCACTATTGTAGAGGTTAAACAGCAACAATTATAAGACACACTGAAGCTAATTTAGAAATTTATGAAAATGAGCATAATGTCATTTGTGACATTGTTTTCTAAAAGCTGAAATGATGGGATGTTTAAGAAAGTTCTGGGAGATCTTCAGTTTGTTTCATAGAGCTATTCTTCTTATTAAACTGACAGATCCGCAGAATCTGTGAAAACACGCTTTGAATATTTTGTTCTTCCCGGTTGTGACTGTGATTGGTAATAACCTTCTCATTGCCCCATTCTTCTTCCTCTTTGTACCTTTTCTTGCCCTCTTGCTGCCGCCAGAGTATGAATGTGTCTTCCCATCCTTGTCCTCAAATTACAGTGCTAAAACGGCGTCAGAGATCAATCAATAGAACGATGGATCGATAGAGAGAGCCAGACAGACAGATAGATCTGCACCTTCTCCCACAAAGAAAAATCCAGAATTCATGAGTATGCGAAAACCGAAGAGTCCATTGTGTGCTCATGGTTTCATGTTTTCATATCACTCTTGTTTTAGTTGCATACTGAATGATGTTTGGCTCCAAAAACCTTGTGATGTCACAAAATCATGCTTTTATGTAAATACCTTAAACCCTTAAACTTTGATCCCTCAGCAGATGAATGTGAAAACAGCTTTCTAGCACCAAACTCTCCACATAGATCAGTCTGCACAGGGAAGCGCAAACATCCAAGGGAACAGCAATAAGCAGAGTCAAATTGGAGGGCTTGAATATATACCAATAATGTGTACAATTACTGCAAAAATGAATTATATTTAACATCAAACTGGTTCAATCTAGTAACGTTTCCCTCATTACCACTCGGCTCACTACTTCACCAACTCTGGCAGCAATTCACAAGCCGCAAAAAGACTCAGCAAAACATGAACAATGCAGTGCTGGATTCAATATAATATCTCAGAGACTCCACCAGGAATACAAATCATCCCCCCCCCCTCCAAAAAAATGACCAGCAGCATGTAACAAAGTTTTGATATTAAGCATCTTTTGGTTTCACCTCTCTTCCGTACCTGCATTGCCCTGCTGCTGCCTCGCTGTCACTGTCCTGCACCTCCTCTTCATCATCTGCATTCGATTGTAATAAAGCTTTTGCTGGGAGTTACCCATCACGAACATCCAGAACCAGTCAAGACATGGCTGAGCACACGTACACATTCATATAAAACACACCCTGTCTCCCTTGCTCTCTGTCTGTCTTTCACCTGTCATCCCACTCTTTACTGTGTTCCTCCATCTTTGTTCTTCCTCATCCTGAAGTCTGCAGGTGCAACGTCAGCAACTTTCTACTGTCGTCGTCAGGACTTGCCAACAGCACCAGGAGAGGAGAGGAGAAGAGAGGAGACAACGGCGGTAGGAAACACTATGTAGTAAAAGAGATGCAGTTCAATACAGAGAGGGGAGTCCTGCAGCAGCACACATGCGTTCTAAAAGGGCTCAAATATTACACCAAAGCAAAGCAAATGTTTATGATTAAGTTGTGTATGAACTTTATCGTTTTGGTGAGTTTGATTTTGTTTATGGCGGGTTTGACCAAAGAGCATTAATAACGCAATTACACTTGTCTTAGTTCAGTAAAAGAGAGAAGCTAGAATATAGTAAGAGTAGTAAGAGTATCTCATTTCTTGACATTGTGTGAGTTTATTGTGGTGCTGGTAGAAAGTGTTATTACAAGAATTGACGCGCCCAGAGCTCGCTGGTTACCATGCTAACATCTCTGCAATGCAGCACATAGACATGTTTGACATAACAGCACCTCAGTTGTTTCTTCACACTCTGTCGATATGGATGGATGGGATGGATAAAGAATTGAAAGAAATGTACACGCAGATGCTTGAGGAAAGGTGTCTAAAGGTGCAAGTATACTCCAGTCCACCCACACCTTTCTGACGGTGGAATGGTGGATACGGGTGTGTCTGTCACAATCGAACGGTCATGCTCACTTCACGCTGTGCAGGGCCAGGTGTGTGGTTGTGAGGCAGCATTTGAATATCTCTTTCAAGGTCTCTTCTTTTATTCTTTACACAGCAATTTCTGTCACTTTTCATATGAACAGACGAGTACAACACTATGAACATCTTAGAGGAAAGACTGTCTGAAAAAATATTAGCTTTTCCCCACGATTAAACTTAATTTTCAACTCTTGCTCATCTGTATAATGGTTAACTTTTCATGACCTCCGAGTTTTGCTGTTACTGGCAGCTATAAACCCAGACTCAAGACTCTGTCAAACATGTAGCGACAGATTGCAACACGTAGGATGAAGAAAGAAGCTAGCTTGTAACATTAGGAGACCAAATGATGGAAAACACTACATCACATTGTAGAATCTGCAAGGAAAGACATCATGGAAAGTACTTAATCTTCTAATTAATTAGACTTCTTAAGAGTAACAGAGGCAATTTAGTTTCGCTCTTTTAATCTACTGCTTCACTCGAGTCTAGAAGGTTGTGTTAATGTATGTAAAACTCTCTTGCTGTGTTGTCACGTTAAACTGCAGGTCACTGTTTATGCTTCATCCTCCTCTGAACACAAACTCTGTTGTGTATTTATCTCCGTTAACTGTTAACAAAAACCTAGCTCTCCTAGACTTAGCACGTATTTGTCGTTTACAGTATAGCATAATCGGTGAGTTTACTGAGTCTCGTGCTAAGTTGCGAGCCAGTGTTAGCAGCTGGCCCTGACACAGCGCAGCGGTGAGACAGCATGAGAAGCAGCATTATTGTTGGTGCTCGGTTTGTTATTATAATTTGTTAAGTGATATTCATAAGTACTCTACACATACAAAAACCCCTTTCAACCCTTTTTCTATCATCCCCAGGAAGACCAGACACTGTTGGTCTCGAGCCCTACTATGAAAATGGATGCCTTTCCATATTATCTGTCGACGTGTGGTACAAATGAGCTCTGTTCTTGAATACCCCAAGTATTATGGCAGCAAGGTGTGTTTAAACTCCCATGGAGTCATACTACTCTGCCTCCGTGCCACTCTACCCAAAGTGGGTAATAGACCGGGTGAACAACTACAGGTCAGCGTGCGATGGTAGTGGTTTCCCTCACCTATGCACAAAAAGTACGCACATGTATAAAGGTGCAGTACCAGCCGACAGTGATGAATGCGGCAAAGGATGAATGTAGTATTAAAACACCAGAAAGTCTGCACAGGGAGGAGGTACAGACTGTAAGTGTTCAGTCAGTCACAGAGCTTTGACCCTGGAAGGCTTCCAGTCCTATGTGAAATTAAGGAAATAGTCATTTTAAGCCGAATCATGATCGTAGTTTTGGTGCCTTTATTTTAGTGTAAGGGGGTGTTGCATATATTTTATTGCTAATTTGACCCCGGAAAGAGAACATGTTTTGATGGGTAGACCAAACACGACAGTGACATGGTGGACTGGTGGTCTTATACCTTTTGGCGCAATATCAGCTTGCATCCTACTTGGTACCTTCAGACTCCAGAAGATTAGAGGAACAGCCCAGAGGCTGACATTGGCCCAAAACCAGACCAAGTGCTGCTAATGGAAGCTGATCCTTAGCCCACACAGGCAAAGTCTAAAGGTGAAAACTTGGCTGTCCTGTGCAGAACACTCTAATTGAGCTGACAGGTACAATCACCCTGACTCGAAATCGAAAGTACAGAAACTCCAAGAACTTTTGTGTCAAACTGCTGCTGTTTTGCACTAAGAGGGCCAGGTGGCCTTACTGGTTTTGGCAACCAGTAAGGACATCCCTCCAGACTCACCCTAATATAGATAATTCACAATATAGTCAACATATTCAAATCTTCTTTGCTACAAATGCGCTTCATTCAATCTTTGATCAAGACAAAACACATCAAATATGAGGAGACAGCCCGATGAGCCTAAATTTGTGATAATTTATGTGGTGTGGTGTGAGGAGAGCAATCTCAACTGACAACTGTCACTGTTAATGCAGAGGATTTAAATGTGTCATGTTCAGTCATTGGCGAAAATGTAGGAGTGTTTTTTTTATGGCATCACTATCACCTCATCTGGCTGTGGGTCTAATTTTCGTTATCCAAGTGGATGAGTTTTGTCAAAATATCTAGGAGGCTTGGCTTATGTGATCCTTATGGTCTCTGAGACCCCCAAACATTTAGAGCAGACGAGAAAGAAAGAGGAGATGAGGGAACAAGAACAAAATTGATCCAGCGTTACACTATAGTGGAATAAAAAGCCATGCCAACAGACAATAAAAACATGACAACCAGGCACAACCATCCATGACATTTGCAATGAGGACGCTGACTCTCCACATGTCACTGCTTTGATACTGCTCTTTCGCGTTCTGGTACAGATATATGATTTTGTATCTCTCTGTCTGTCTGTCTTTCTCTCTGGTCCAGATGTGAGTGAATGTAAGTCATTAGTGGAGAATGTATTAGGGTGTATCTGGGTCAGGCAGCACACTCCCTATGGCAGTAGCTGCAGAATCTTGTCATAGTAGACAGCTGTTATATAAGAAGCACTGGCTGGCCAGTTCTGCAGAGGAAAAAACTGTGCACTGTTAGCTCTGTTAGAGGGCATACAACGGCTCAGCAGTCACACCACACACTACCTCATCTCATCAATGGTAGTGCTATTCATTTTTTATATTTGTCATGTTCCAGCCACAGTGTTGAAACTGTTGCCAACTTTGCAGGAATAACACTTTGATTTTCAGGAATAATAGTTTTAGACAAACTCCCCACTGGCAGGGCATACAGGTTGGAAAAGGACTGCTGACAAAATACATAATAATCACATGACACATTAACCAGTTAACATACAGTCGCTCCTCTTAACTAGCTTTGAGGTTGTGCAAAGGACAGTATTCCAACCCTGTCTGACAGTGTCATAAATCATTGTAGCTGTTTGGTTATTTGTTTGCCACTAAAAATGTATTCCACGTTTAGTTAATCGATCAAGCACTCATTTTGTCAATAAATTGCAACAAACTTACAAGTTCCGAGAATACAAGGTGGTGTCTTCAAGTGTTAATGATCTAAAACCCAAATAGATTACTGCACATAATGAACAAATACTTTGTACCTCTTCATCAATTCTTACTTCACATAGTGTGTTTGTGAAACGTGCAGTAAATACAATTTGTAGTAGTAGTCATTTTCACTCTCATTCAGTAGATATGTGCTCAATGGAAGTCTTTGAAAGTGTGTGTTAGGAGCTAAGTCTCCATATCTTTGTTTTTTTATGTGCCCTCAACTGTTAAATCAGCTGCTGTAGTCCTCGGCTCGAAGTCAGTGTTGTTTTTTTGTTGTTGTTTTTTTAATGGATTTTCGGTTAAATGCCCGAAATAAGGTCTATGGTTAACAAAGGTTAAGAGATTTTCATGTTTTGCTCCAGACATAAAATACCCCATGCTTGTGTTAACTTGTTTCAGAAAAGGGCAGTATCCAGTTTGCTTTTGTGAACCACTTTTTAGAAACCAGAAAATATTCTCATTAGAGTATGAAGCTAGTAGATTAATTTTCTGTCCATAAACTGATCTATTAATTGACTGATCATTTCAGCCCTAAATGTTCTATGCAAATGTTCTGATTGGGCTTTTCATCACTCGTTATTTCAGTCAGAATACAAAAAAAAATCGCTTCAGCAACTGTGTAGTGTGCACAAACAATGATCCAACAGTGATTCATTGAAAAATATAAAGCTTGATACCATCATCACAGTGACACTGCAGTCATATTCCTGTCTTCATTCAAAGTAATGTAACATTGTAAGGAAAAAAACAGGTACTGCTAACAGGTAATAACAAGTTTTAAGGAACACACTGGTGTTGCACACAGTACCTTTGGATCGCACAGGGACGCAGCCTAGACCGAGACAAGCCAAAGCCATTGTTTGCAGCTGTTTACTTTCTCTCCTTCTTCTTTCCCTCTTTTTTGTCTTTCCTCTGCAGACTCCTTGTCATCTGTCTCTCAGTGCCACATTTTCCACTCTTACAGATCTTTCTGAAACATTCCTGTGCAAGTCCTGCATCCAGACGAGGAACATCTGCAGACACAGACCCTCCCCCTCCATCTCCTCTGCCACCCACCCATCCACCTGCTGTCCCCTGCTCTCTCCTCCCTTCAGCTGACCCAACACGTCACTGGAAAAGGAACATTTTTTATGTCCGTTTTGACGTGCTTGACTTTGGACTCGCCGAGAGCTACACAGCACTCACAAGGAATTATGCACCTACGCTTCGTCACAAAGTCAAACACTTCTCTGTCCCGTCACTGTTATCTCCATGAGTCACCCCCGTCGGCTGATGTCAGATGGTAGGATCCTGCCTGGGCATGGCCTGTCCCTGACCGTAATCTCTTTATGATGCAGTAATATGTGGAGGGAGGGGTGGTGGGGGGGTTCAGCCACAAAGTATTAATGTATTAATCCACCACATGCTGGGAATATGTATCACGTGTTCAATCCTTCTATTGCTGCCACCAAAGAATAATGATCTAAGGGTGTGTGTGAGTGTGAACGAATGTGATAACACCTGACTTTGTATTTGCACAAAAGCATTCATTTTTACAGTCAAACATTGTATGAACATTAAAACAAGTACGAATTGGACCATTCCGACAAACAAAAAAAAATTCAAGCTAAAGCAAATTTTTCAAAGAAAACGTTGTCTTTGTCCACACTGATTATGAGGACTCAACATCCCCATGTGGTTGCAAAATAAACAGCGTTACACACACACACACACACACTCTCAGTCAAACAGAGAAAGTGTATGAGCACCCCGCACGGTAATCTGCTGTAATCTGGAGCTCTGGCAGTTCACTGACTTTGGAGTAGAGCTGGTGGAGCTGGCAGTCTGCTCGAGGAGCTTTCAGCCTCCCGCCGTGGCTGGGAACAACACACATACACTGAAAAAATGTCTGCACACACATGCTAACCCCACCACGTGTCCACACACGCTTCGCCGCAGTGGTCAACATCAGCACAAATACAGAGGAGAACGTGCTTGTGAATATTAAATGTACGGATGTTTCTCTTGGGTTGGCACAGTTATTTACAGCAGTTTGTCTGAAGAGGGCTGCTGGGCGGCCTTTAATAGCTTGTGGTCCCTGGGGTTGTTTGTCAGTTGTGGTATTGAGTGATCTATGAAACATCAGAGCCTGATCACAGACCTTTCAACCGCACATGAGCTGCGTCGTAACCTGAGCTTCTTGGACAGGACCCTTATGGCTCGTCCTGCCTGAGGAGCTTAGGTCAAATCAGGTTCAGTATCATCTTTTAAGTCACTTAACACGTTTACAGGCAGGTTTTCATGTAGGGATCATGCTCAATTGTTTTTCTAGATTTCAGTTTGATCTCCGGAGAATTTGTAATAAATGTAGCCATGACGATGAATAAATATGTATCAGTTCCTCTATTTCTTTTCCCTCCTCCTTTCTTTATGTGTTCCTGTGTTTTGGTCTCTGTTCTCCTTCCTCACAAAATGAATACATCATGCTACCCTCATTCCCTTTTCTCATCCCTCTTCCCCCAGCTGCACACCTGCACTATTGTTCAGGCTCCCTCCTCAGTCCCTCTGACCTGCACAACATTCATGTTTTAACAAGCGTGTGTGTGTGTGTGTGTGTGTACATGTCTATAAGGGTTTGAGGCCTCCCTGTAAATGCTAGCAGAGTTGAGTCACAGTGTCTACAATAGAGCCCAAAAGTCTTATTTATAGCACCGACCACGTCACAGTGAGCCCGGCGAGCCAGAGAAAATATCAACAACATAACAGCAGGTTAAATGTTCAAGGGATTATTTCCTGGCTCTGCATACACTGTTTACTCAATATTAACAGACTCCACTCAAGGTGCTCCTGTGCTGCCCCTTAGTGGCACAGCATGAACACTACACACAGCAAGAGACAACAATGCTGTCTGTTCTGCATGTGTGGACTCGAAGTCACATCACTGAAGCGCTCGGTGGATTTGTGGTTGCTGCTAAATGTTTATCACCTGCTTTCTATATGTTGTGTGTATACATGTGAGAAGGGATGATCCAGTTGAAAAAGCTGCAGTATTTGTCGTATGAGAAACACTGAAACTGAGAAAATAAGGTCACTATGGAACAAAACAACATGTTTCTTAATGATGGCTGGAAATATTGAACAGCCGTTGTAATAGAACCTCCTTGTTCTCCATTAAAGGAGTACTTTGACAATTTTGGGTATGTCAAACTACATGAGAAGATTGATACTACTCTCAGATCTGTAAAGTAAATAGGTAAACTTAGCTTAGCACAAAGGCTGGAAATGATAAAGCCAAGAAATGCATGACACGTAAACACCTTGTGTCAACACAATGTGTTCGTTTTACACTTTGGTGCTAAAACAAACACAAAAAAAAAGAAATGCAAAATGTATAACTATATTGTGTATTGCAAACAATTTAAAGCATGTTACTCAGTGAGCTCTGGAGGTCTTGGAAGATGGATTTTTAAAACCTCTCACAGACCCAGCCCAGCTGTTTCCCTGGTCTAGTCTTAGCCAGCCAAGCTAAGCTAAACAGCTGCTGGCTGTAGCTTCATATTTACTGTACACATATAAGAGTGGTATTAAACCTCTCATATAACTCTGCAAGAGGGAATAAGCACACGTTCCAAATATTCTCTAACTAGTCCTTTAACACGGGGACATGGGAGTGGTGAATGTGAGTATGTGCATTTACCAAGATGTGAAACAATTTCTTTAAGTCAAATCAATTTCATTTTTATAGCCCAGATTCACAGATTTGTCTCAGAGGACTTTACAATAGCAACAACATATGAAACCTTGTATACTTAGATCCTAATTTCGGATAAAGAAAAACGTGTTAAACTAGCAAGACAAGCTTTTTGCTCTTAACTTCATTGTTATAATTATGAAATTGATGTTGTTTACACAATATAATGAATAATGACACTATTTGCATTTAGATTGGTTTCCCATAAATGTCGATTTCACTTTACAATTTTTAACTTCTGAGTCTGCTGAAGACTCACATGGTGTTGAAATGGTAGTCTCTTAAGAAAGTTTGTTGCCTGATCCAATACACACCCGACAATATACCTTAAGTTTTCCCTTACACATGCAATATGTGTGGTGCACACATGGAATTAATAGTGAAAAAGTATGTCATTATTATTATAGAGAAGTAAATATTGAGTACAATTGGTAAGAAAAGCCTTTGCCATGTTCTGTTAATCCAAATAAATTATTGTTGCTTTGGCTCAGATGCAGAAGTAGGCAAAATCAAAAGTTAATAACAAAAGTGGTTGGTTAACTTTTCAAGTTTAAAAAAGAAACATATTTACTAGCTGTTGGAACCTTTATATTTTGCAATTTGTGTGAGAAACAGAAACATTAACTGACTAATATGTTTCTGTCAGTGGACATAAGTGGCAGCAGGAGATCAATGTTTTATCATGTCATGCTGTCATTGGACCTCATCTCCTTGCTCATATGTTTTGAAGCGTCTGCATTTCCCCAGACTTCATCAATTTTGCAGTACTGTTCCTAAAGAGGCAGTTAACAGGAATAAAAATACCGGGAATAATAGAGTCACATAAACTAAATAAAATGGTCTATATGAGTCCTGACTCTTTTGTTTGAACATTGTATTCATTTTTACTAATAATTTACACACACAAACAAACACACACTCACATTGTTAAGCACACACAGTGTCTGAGCTAACAAGAGGGTTACCTGGGGTCTTTGTGTTTGGATTAAATGTTATTCCTGGTAAATGGCACGCTGTACATTCGTCTGCTCACATAAGTTACTTAACATGGATTTAAGTGAAAAAACCATTAATGGCTACAGGGGAGGAAATAAATCCTTCGGTTCTCCCAGTGTCTAGCTTCACTAATAACTGCTTGATCACAGATCAGTGACGAAATTATCGTGTTTTGGCCTAAAACAGCTGTTTTGGTAAACATGTCTAAATGCAGTCTCAAACTGCAGTCGCTGGCTTGGCAGACTTCTGGCCTGTAACTCCATCACCATCCCCTCCACCTCCAGATATGAGTGTCAGGTCATGAAAATGTAATGTGAACGCGATGTGCCACGTTTTGTAGTAATGTCAGTGTGGTATAAGTCTGGATATCTTATTCCTCTGTGCCACCATAGAGCTCAGTTTTTGTCCAAAACAATGCCGGTAATATCATATCGATGAGCTGACATGTTCCTTCATTACAATGACCATAGGCACTGTTGTTTATTTTTGAGTAACTCATGCATACACTATCCTGCTGACATAAATATTCACTCAACGTGTATTAATCCGCATCTGAAAATAGTCCCCCGAAAAAGCACTCTTTACTCTAGATTTTACTGAAACCATTTCTGAAAACGAAATATATTTGTGAGCAATTTTCAAAAGTTTACATCTTCTGTAGGAATGAATGGGCTGGGGGCTGATGTAAAACACAGACTCATTAAGTTAAAGTTAATGATCATGGACACCCCCCCCCCGAAAAAAAACAACAACAAAAAAAAAAACATAGGGAACACATTGTTTGTTTTGACCTATTCATGGGGTTTGTGGACAACAAAACAAAAACAAGAAAATACAGACTACTGTCTGTGTTATCCTTAAAACTTTAAAACAACATACTTCCCACCTAACTATAACATAACTCTGCTTGAAGTAGCAGTTTAGTTTACAGCTCTGCAGTAGGCGTCTTGTTTCCATTTCCCTCCATCATAACACCGGATATCATCTCTGTATAGACCAGCAGCAGGAGGGTGGGAATAAACGCCACTATCATGCCAACAATGATGGTGACAGTGTGTGTGTGTGTGTGTGTGTGTTTTCATATTGTTCTCTGTGTGTGCTTGTCAAACAGGCTTCAGAGCGTGTGTGTGTGTGTGTGTGTGTATGCGCGTGTGTGTGTGTTTGTGAATGCTTCAGCCATGTTGGTGGAATGGCACGAGACAAGCCATCGCCCATGTTATTTTTAACTGCGTGTCTCCATGGAAACCAGCACATATGCGGGGAGGGGGTGATCTCCTGCTGTGCGTGTGCTGAGGAAGATTCCTGCCGCTGGTCATAGAGTGATTTTGCGTGTGCGTGCGTGTACAGGTCCATGCACATCTGTGTATAAGTCTATTAATTGTTTTTTTTTTTTTCCATGTGTTAATACAGTCTTTCAAATAAAAAGCCTTTCTTTTTATATTAGTATGTTACAGTGTCTGAGGCATCTGTGTGTGTGTGGAGATATGTCACACCTGAGAGTGAGACAGAAGGAAGGAGAGGGAGGGGAAAGGGCTTCTGAGGCAACTGAGGAAACACCAATGTGCTGTACCTGATAGTGGAGGGTGGGTGGGTTGGTGGTGGGGGCTTCTGCTACCTCAACCTGAAATAACCCGGGCTGGGCTACGAGTACTAAATACACGACCTAACAAATGTCACCTGCCTTGTTTCCGACATGCAGGTGAGCTGTGACTGAGCCTTTTCCCTAAACTATGACACCTCCATTGAAGAACTTGCCGCTGTACTGACACAATAATGTGATTACGGCAGGCAGTACATTTTGGTCCTGTGTCTCTGGCATCATCAATACTGACTCTTCATTATTTATAATTAATGGATCAATGAACCTACAGTGACTAAGACGTTCCTCTGTCGTCGGGTTGTGGGGGAGGTTTATGTTGGGTGAGGGCATTTTTCTATAGCTTTAGAAACCATCCAACAGTTATCAACTGAGTGAACGTAGTCGTTTCTATGGAAACAACTTAAAGATTAAAGCTGTGAAGAGCGAGAGCCATGCCAGAGTGATTCCCATAATGCTTTGTGCCTGGGGATCTAAGGGAAAGAGAGAGAGAAAAGAGAGACAGACAGAGTGGGACGCAGGAGAGGCAGTGCATGGTCGCGCACGTGCGCGTGTGTGTATGTGTGTGCCACTGTGTGTTTGTCAGCTCTGGAGGTGCTGTGCTACAAATCTGCACTCTATCGTGACAGCTCACATGACCAAAGATACCAAACTCAGCATCTATGCACAAACACACAAGTGTAGTATGTGCACACACTAACATTCACATACACACACACACTGACAGAAGCGTGTTTGTGTCCCTCAGGATGACAATGCATTGACTTCCCAAGAATAATTCCCTGGAAACTTAACCTTAACCATAAAAACTTAATGCCAACCCCCAACCCATAGACTAACATGAACCAAAACTAAACCCTAGACCTCAATCAATCAAGACTTCTAAAATTTTTACACCAACATTAGCATGCATATGCGGTTTCTTTGACGTGGGTCTTGACTTCATCCTTATTGCAAATAGAGGAGTTTGCCTTTCTTGTTATTATTGGTGTGTGTGTTATGTTTGAGTGCACTGACAAGGTTACTGACATCGTTACACCGACTCAACAGTGTCCAAACACTGATGAAATGGAAATGGAAAGTTGGTAATTGGACGAAAATGGCTGTGTCTTCCTGGATGTTGTGTTTTTCATCTCTGCGCATCAGAGCTGGAGCCAATCAACACCAGCAACTACTGCACAGTCATTTTAAGTCGATTGTATCCTGTCTCATTGAAGGAAATAACCAGAGCTTTGTGAGTGTTAGTTTAAGAGTCTAATCTTAACATCAACATGCTAACATGCTCAAAATGCTAGCATGTTGATGTTTAGCAGGTAAAGTTTACCCCTTTCATACTGGAAAAAAATCCCATAAACAGCAAACATCTGGCTTTTGTCTTCAATGTGAATGTGTATAATCAGCATTTACTCCCAACAGTCACGGGTGTTTATATCAGCTCTGGCTTCAATCAGATGTGATCCCACCTAAACACCCGGGTGAACGTACTAGTTTGCCCCTCTTCAGGCGCAATGCTATGACTTATACTGACGGTGGCCTACTAATACTTTTAAATCCGTGCAGTCGGCACTGAGTTTGAATGCAGAACTAAAGAAGGAGATACTTAAAAAGTACTCACCTTTAAAGTGAAACTCTCACTAGTAAGCAACCAAGGCTTTATTTGTGATTGAATATGAGTCAAACCTTTGTGTAAAAGCATAATTACGACGAAAAAGGCACTTTTAAGATTTACCGTAGTTTCGTTTTCAGGCAAGCTAATTTTCAATAGAGCTATTTTTAAAACACTAAGAAGGCTCGACACAACATGAAACTTTGCTCGTAGTATCACCAGTGTCTCTACAAATGAACACGAGCATTGAGAACATTGTTTGTGTACACAGAGTTTACTAAATAAAAGGTTTTTGGACAACTCACGTTAGCAGTAGCATGGAGGAGGAGGCAGGAGAGTAATGGTGGACCGCTCCTGAAGCCTTCCTGTTAGGTTGCACACGGAGACCAACACTTTTTGTCTGCCATGACGGCGACGCGCTGGAGATGCTACTGCTAACGTGAGTTGTCCAAAAACGTTCTTTTTTGGAAACTCTGTGTACACAAACAATGTTCTCAATGCTTGTGTTCATGTGTAGAGACCCTGGTGATACGAGCAAAGTTTCATGTTGTGTCGAGCCTTCTTTATGTTGTTATGTTTTAAAAATAGCGATTTTGATGCTAGTGTAAAAGTGCCCCCGCACTCCATTGAAAATTAGCTTGCCCGAAACGAAACTATGGTAAATCTTAAAAGTGCCTCTTTCGTCGTAATTATGCTTTTACATGAAGGTTTGACTCATATTAAATCACAAATAAAGCCTCGGTTGCTTTCTGGCGAGAGTTTCACTTTAATGTCTTCAATGCTTGTCAGCTGCCTGTTCGGTACTGCGCATGTGCAACTAAGCGAGATGTCCCACTTATTTTTAATGCATTCAAAAAACTTGGATATGTACACTAATTGTGGTGTAAAAGTTGTGTATATTTAGCATAATAGTATTCCATCTGCCGGTCAGCACGAAACACAAAGTACTGTTGATGCTGACAGGACTGTCATTTGTTCAGGTGCAGTGCAGTGCAGGTGTACAGTCCTAAACCTGGTGGCACTAGAAAATGGTTCACCAAAGTTATTACAATTCATCCTGAGGGGGACTTGAATGTGTGGACCAAATTTCATGTCAACCCACACAACAGTTGTTGAGATATTTTAGTCAAACTCACAAATGTGAACCTTGTGGTTGCACCGGCGGAAAAGTCTGGGGATTGACAAAGTGATTAAGATTCATCCTCTGGAAACCATGAATGTCTGTACAGAAGTTGAAATATATTTCAGTCGGAACCAAAGCAGTGGGCCCACCACTGACTGACTGATATTCCGGTCCCAAAGCCAATGCTGCATGCATTACGGAAGCCCTAAACGGCCATGCATTCATACATTTTATTTCCTCCGTTTTCCCGTGATAAAGAGTTAATTTTCTCGAGATAACGAAACTTTGTTTTCTCGTGATAACGAGTTAATTTCACTTGTTTTCCCGAGATAACAGGATAATTTTTGTAGAGATCTCGAGATAACAAAACTTTGTTTTCCCGAGATAACGATATAATAAGGTGTGTGTGTGTGTGTGTGTGTGTGAATGAGTCAGTCAGTTAGTGTAACGACTGTAAATGACCTTTAATGTGATAATTGTTCATAAGAACATCTTGTTTTCATTTAGTTAACTGATATTCTTTGAAGTCAGGTTATGATTTCATTAATTATATTAGACACTAAATGCGGGACTTTTATTTTATTTTGAACCGAGAACATCTGTGTTCCTGTGAATCGTGTGTGTGCGTGTTTGAAGTGTGCCTGCATGATTTTTGCTGAACGTGATGAAATGATTTACTGTGCACCTGGCTGATAAAGGGTACAAGCTCTTACGGTGTGTCCGAAGGTGTGTTCGAGTGTACAAGGTTCCTGTAATAAACACTTTGGACCATCAGTTAGAGAGTCTGACCATCATTCAGCGGGGATGCTACAACAACATCAGGCCCACTTAGACTGCGCCACCGATATAGCTGAAGCCTCGCTAACCATCTTCTTAGATTACGCACATTAATGTGAATATTATCTATAATAGCAAGGCATAATGCTATATCAGCCTGTGTCAGGCCTTGATTGAAAATATATGTGATGCGTGATCGATATGTTCCTGCTCCTCTGACATTGCTACACTGAATAATGTTTCCTGCAATGATTTAATATACTACACTATCGTTTTGTTTTCTGGAGATCTCAAATTGATTATATCGTTATCTCGGGAAAACAAAGTTTCATTATCACGAGATCTCGAGAAAATTATCCCGTTATCTCGGGAAAACGGAGGAAATTAACTCGTTATCACAGGAAAACAGAGGAAATAAAATATATGAATGCATGACCGTTTAGGGCTTCCGTAGATTACGCACATTAATATGAATATTATCTATAATAGCAAGGCATAATGCTATATCAGCCTGTGTCAGGCCTTGATTGAAAATATATCTCAAATTGATTATATTGTTATCTCGGGAAAACAAAGTTTCGTTATCACAAGATCTCAAGAAAATTATCCCGTTATCTCGGGAAAACAGAGGAAATTAAACCGTTATCTCGGGAAAACAAAGTTTCGTTATCACAAGATCTTGAGAAAATTATCCCGTTATCTCGGGAAAACGGAGGAAATTACCTCGTTATCATGGGAAAACGGAGGAAATAAAATACATGAATGCATGGCCGTTTAGGGCTTCTGTAATGCATGGCTAAAATCCAACTCTTTTTATTTTTTGTCCCCGAACGGGTAGTGACCAAACATATACTACATAGTTACACAAGCGCACACACACACACAAACTCATGAGCACCACTGTCTCTAATTGTAGCCTGTACCTCACTCTCACACTCTCTGCCTCTTTTCGGTTTCCATCCAATCAACTACATCTTTTCTTCCTTTGGATTTAATGTATGTACCTCCTCCCCATGTCCTCCTCTCTCTCTCCCTCTCCCCTCCCCCTCCCCCTGGGTGATGCCAGTGCTGTTGTCAGGCTGGAGCTGAAAGCAGCCAATCGGGTGGCTCTGTGCTGAGGAGCTCTGGGGTGATGTTAGGCAGTTTCATGCTCATACGATGAGCTTTGCCAAATGTAGGTCATGCTTCTCCTCTCTCTCTCTCGCTCTCTCTCGCTCTCTCTCACTTTAAGAGACACACACACACACATATACATAAACCTCTTCACCCCTTCACGGACACACGCATGCACAGGAAACAGATAAGAAAGTGTATTTTCATCACATAGACACACACACACACACACACAGCCACAGACACACAAATGTGTACTCACACAAACACCCATTCAGACACAATTCAGTCCATCCCCACACACACACACACACACGCGCACACACGTACACACACAGAGACATTCAGTCTCAGTCAGGGTGGGGTGGCACTCTGCTCGGTGGTAACACTCTCAGCTGTTTGGTAACAACTGGTGGATCTGTTCCCCACAGGACGCACGGCTCACAAGATGCTGGGATTCTTTCACTGCAGCCAATATTTTCACCAATGATAAAAAATTGATTACGGAGTAAATTCACGCCGAAACAAACAAACAAAAAACCACTCCCTCTGCCTTCCCCTGAACCCTTGTTGAACTGCCTCTGTCTCTGCTGCAGTACAGCACAAGCAGGATTTTGATGTGAACAGCAGCCATAGAAGCCGGCAGATTATATGTAAATCAGGTAAATCACAGTAAATGAGAGACTTGAACTAAGTAGTCAGCCTGGATTTAGAAAATGATTCAATAGATTAATTTTATATTAGAGAGATGTATTTATTTTTATGAGGTACTGGTGGATCTTAAGAAATACAATCATGAGTCCAAATTTATCCTGTGGAACCCCATCCAGCAAAGAAAATGATTAACTCTTTGACAACAAAACTCTTTAACATATGAAAAAAAAATCACATTAAAAATACTTATGTCTGCTGCATGGTCTGCTGTCAAATTCATTAAAAAAAAGATAAAAATCAATCATACAACCTCTTCATGTTGTTATCAGTCCCTACATTTCCAGAAATATCACTGGTCTCCATCCTCAGTGGTGTCAACAGCCCTGATAATAAGGAGACTTCATTTGAACTTTATTCCCTTATGGAGTTCAAGAGGTTGCCACTAGTTCTAGTTTATCCCACTTAAAATTCACACTAGAAACTATATATAGTTTGGGCCTTTGGCTGCTTTTTGTGGTTAGGCCACTTAGCTACAGTAAAGTGAGATCTCAATGCATCTGTATACAATAATGTTTTAGACAAGAGCATGTTTCAGTATGTTTTGGCAACAGTTTGGGCAACACCCTGTACCTGTCTCAACATTACACAATAACCCTGTGCACAAATTAACACATAATTAAAATTGTGTTTTGTTCTCCCAGTTTGGTGCTGAAGAATATGCCTCTGACCTAACCAAGATCTTTTGAATGACTAGCCCAACACCAGTAGCAGACCTCAGCTCTTGTGGGAAATAAATTCAGATTTAGAATTCAAATTTTGTGTCGTATTTATTTGGCCATTACCACATGCCATTTCATTTTTTTGTTTGTTTGTTTACATTTTAAGATTTATTGTTACTGACATAGTATGTCTAACGTCTGTACTCCCTCAATGACAATGGAATAGTGAATGAGAAAAGAAAGTTACAAAGAGGAAGTAAAACTGACTAAATATCAGTCCAGTACCTCACAGCCAAAAGGTAACATTAAAGCTAAAAAGGCTAATTGGGCTAACTGGCAGTTAGGCTCACACTTGACTATGGTGCTGTACTGATCCAAAATAGATTTTAAAAAATCATTTTCTAAAGTCCTCGTGAAATTTCATAAATCACATCATAACAGTTGAGATATAACATGTGTGAGAGGGGCTGGGCAGAAACTAAAGCACTGCCCCACCCAACCAAAACTCTCAAGGTACTAATTGGCTACTTTTCCACCGGGGGTTGTAAAAGTTATAAAAACTGCCCTAAAATTAAATACTACGTTAATACTAATTTTGTCCTAACTCAAATTATGTGTGTGTGCTAATGTTTGCGGAATTTTTTCAGCCAAGATCTACTTGTGTATTGACATTTACCTCTCTTTGCTTACGGGGGGAACCTTTCCTCTTAAATTGCTTTGTTGTAGGATATGAATTAGCATTACACCATGAGCTGCTGACAAATACGCAGCCTCCCCTCACACACAAACACACACACACACACAAACAAAGCTCCTCCTCAGAGAGAAAATCATTTCTACTTCCCTGGGTTGCCACTGCTAGGTTGACCTATTTTTGTCCAGACCTCTCTCTCTCTCTCTCTCTCTCCTCTCTCTTTCTGTCTCTCTCTCTCTCACTCCAGCCCCATAATTCACCCTGCTTAATAATTCACTACAGCTTTATAAGCCTCTACTCTACTAAATGACAGGCTCAGGAAAACAACAACAGTTTTTACAGATGCATTTTGCATAGCCACATAAATAGAAAACTGTCACATACAGGGTGTCCTTTATGTAAGATAGGATATATGTATATGTAGTGTACAAAAGGAGGCGCAAAAGGATATAAGTTATATGTAGCAGTAAGGAGTGTAAGCTGGCAGGTAATTTACATTCACCACATGACATTCTTCACTATTTTGAAGGATTACAGAATGAAAATGCTGACAGAAATAGGGATAATGGTGGTGGTGGTGGTGGTGGGGTGTTATTGTAAAACTGCAGATTATTTGCAAGTCTATGCACAGACTCGCTTCCGCTGATGTGATTGGATGGCCGGATTGGGCAGGAACCAATAAGGGCACCAGGAGGAAGAGAGCAGGCACACGGAGTACTCTCGCTGATGCTGGGCACACCCTGCAGCCCTGTGCGAATGTGTGTGTGTGTGTGTGTGTTCGTGTGCCAGTGCCTATAAAATTAATGTGTATGCTCAGTTTGTGATTATTTATATATTTTGTGCACATGTTTGAAAGACAAGATATTTCCTTTCAACTAAAAATTCCTGCCTCCTTTATTTTACATCTACCCAGCCCCCTTTTTAAATCTCCTCCCAGGAGCTGATGCAGAACAAAGACAACAAGCATAATATATTCTGTACCCATATTGTCATTGCATTATAAATAACACTCCCACCTCTGCAGTTTTTGCATGAGCCCATATACCTGTGCGAATCTTAAAATTTGACGCTGTTATTTATGAATTTCCTACCTGGGCTATTTTTAAGAGCTGCAAGCTGCAGCAGACGATTCAGGCTTTAGAGGCTTTAGTGGGAAAAAGAACAAAGTTGGCCAAATGATCTTGTCTTAAAGGAATAGTTTGAAATGTTTCTTATTTGTTTGCTTGCTAAGTCAGATGATGCTGTTTTAATGTCCGTCCATTCAGTGAAAGGCTTCAGCCAGTTAGCTTACCTTAGTTTAGCTTAGTTTACCTTTACCTAGCTTATTTTAGCGTAAAATCTGACTTTGTTTTGTCTTTAACTGACTGCATCAAATTAACTTACAAAAAATGAACGCATCGTCATTTATTACTATACTTTGACTTTCGTCAGTACAGTACGTTGCAGGTTCAAGCTGTCACCTTCAGCTCAAAACTAGGCCTATGAAAAAACTATTTATGTCCCTGCAAACAGCCATTTGCTCATTTGTTATCTCATTATAAGTGACTCTGTGGCTTTTGCAGTCTTTTATTAAACTTTTAAGAAAGAACTACCATAACATAGCTCTCTCTGTCCCCAGTGAGGACAGCTCCCAAGCCACATATTCAGTCATTATAGGGCTGGTCAACATATCTATTTTAAAGCTTATTTTTGAGTGATGCACAATAAATATTGTCTCCTTAAAGGGAAATGTATATTATCCCTTGACTTAAACTGTGGGGGGCGCCAAATCACACAAATCAATTTCTACCCATTGGTGCTTTAACGAGTGCAGCATCTGTGCACTCCGATAGGAAGGTGGCAGCTTGATCCTCTAAGATTGATCTGCGTTTTGTCAATAAACACAAGACAGTGTTTTTGGAAAATGTGCAGCACGCTGTTGTCTGGCTGATGACATCAAACGTCTGCAGAGACATACTGTATATCGTCTTTGAATTTGGATAAATACATCGTGATATGGCGTAAATGTTGTCTTTTCCTGGTTTGCATAACAGTGAATTAACACAACATGTATATCATTTATCTAAATATGGCCAAACAATATTGTGATTTTTATTTTTAAAGCCATATCTCAGGGTGAAAACAAATCTATTGAATTTAAGACAGCATCAGAGCTTCACTTCCTCTCTATATTTTCCATAAAGCTCTTAATAAGAGCGCAGAAAGAGCAGAGCGGGTGTTGGGTGCGTGAGTGTTTGTGATGTTGTAGTCTGATCGATGTGACTGTGAGAGTGAGTCTCCTCAAGGAACCCCGGCCTTATTGCTCCTCTCTTACACACTGCCCCCTCACATCCATAACATACTCTGTCTCTCACTTTCTCACACACACACACACACACACACACACACACACACACACACACACACACACTGTACAATGGTTACAGTTTCCTTCCCTTCTATCTCCTTCTGTCATCTTCTTCCTTTGCCGTCCTTTTATCTCTTGTTCCCTTCACCAATCCTTCTTTATTCCCTCGCCCCTTCTTCTTCTCTCTGTGCTTCAACACGGCTGCATCCCGGCGGCCAACCAACTGTGATGATTGCATTGTGTCCGCACCGCCTCCTCAGCTGACAGAATACCAGTGGCTTTTAGCCAATCAGCACCGTGTGATGAGATATTCTTAACTCAAAGTTCGCCTGGTAAAAAGCTTTTTCTGGAGCTTTTGAATGGTAGCTCAGGATTCATCGAGTGAAATTCTGGGTTCATGTGATGTGTTCAAGCAAATGTTCGATCTCTTTAGATTTCTACTGTCTTATCCTGAACATCTTTGTGTTTTGAAATGTGGGTAGGACAAAATGGGCAGTTGTTGGTTGCAGCCATTGTCGTAAGCTTCAGAAATGCTAATTACTGAACCTCCTTGTTCACCACCAAATCACTAGCTCTGTCTGCTGTTTTGTGATGAGCAGGATGTCTACAGTTGTTTTTTTTAGATTTCAGCTGCAGCTAAACAGCATAAGAGTGGTGTGAATGAACCATAACATTAAAGTTGTGGGTCCGAGCGCTAAACAATAAGCTGAAACACACTATAAAGCGCAGTAAAGCTGAGGGGAGCCGCAAATTCAGGGAATATTTCGCTGTAGGTTCATCGATTTCACATTGAGCCTGTCCTCCTTAGATGAAGGACCATATTGAAAAATCATTTGTAGTACGTATTAATATTACAACTTACTAATGTAGTGAAATAACAGCACATACTTAACATAGGTTCTTTTGTAATGGAAGTTACATGTAATGTAGTGATTTGAACACAAACCACGATTTTTATTCCAAAACTAACAACTTTTTTCTTGCCAAAACTACCAAAACTGTGACCATACTGTACGACGAGGCTCTGGTACACATGTCACTGTTGGGTCATGTGTGAGCAAACCTGCAGTGCAGCACCAACAGATGCCACAGCTCCCAGCAACATCTCTTTCCAGAAACAACAGTTCTCGTTGTTCTAGATGATCCACTCAGAACCACATAGAGTAGATCATGTGAAAACTACTCAGTGTGTTGTGCATGTACCCATGGACCTGGAGTTACATCCCAGTAACTTCTATTTCATTAGGTTTTAACACTGTGAATGACACGCTTCTACTGTGTAATCACTGCAGTCATGTTTGTGTGTGTGTTCAAATATCAGCTGTGATACAGAGCTACTATCATGGGTTCGCCTTGCTACGAGGAACATGTTTTTTGTTTCCCTGAGCCACCCCTTTAATATATTACCAGTGCACAAAGCAAGGTTCATAAAGACATGGATGAGAGAGTTTGGTGTGGATACACTTGACTGGCCTGCACAGAGTCCTGACCTCAACCCGATAGAACACCTTTGGGATGAATTAGAGCGGGACTGCGAGCCAGGCCTTCCTGTCCAACATCAGTGTGTGACCTCACAAATGCGCTTTTGGAAGAATGGTCAAAAATTCCCATAAACACACTCCTAAACCTTGTGGAAAGACTTCCCACAAGAGTTGAAGCTGTGGACCGGGTGGACCGACGTCATATTAAACCCTATGGATTAAGAATAGGAGTGCGAGTGAAGGCAGGTGAGCGAATACTTTTGGTAATATAGTGTATGCTGCTCCAGCTCACTAGCTTTATAGCAAGTTGACAAGAGAACTTTCGTTTAGTCCAGAGAAACAGAAGATGAAGAAGCACATGAAATGGTTGATAACAGTCTTTGCTGCACTGAACAGAACTACACACCACCCTAACACCTAAATAAATGTGCCATCGTTGTCTTATCCATATTAAAACTCAATAAATGTGTTTTCAAAGGTCTTTTTTTGAAAGGAAATCACAACCCCTCCGAGTTCAGATGAAAACAAAGAGAGCAGCGTTAGTCTAGGAAGATGTGGCTGAGGATGGTCACATGGATAATCACCTTTGTAATTCACTGAACAATTCTGACAGCTTTGAAGAAGATGGAGATACAAACACAGATTTAAACCACAAGAGGGGATTTAATTCACATTTAATCCCCTGAGAGTTCGAGTAGATGTCAGTGGAATAAAATGGGGCATGCTACATATGAAAATATCCATGATGTTTAGGAATGATTAACGCAGCTTTGAAAGTCTTTAAGTATCGAACAAAACACTCTCAACACACTCCATTCAGTTTGTCTGAACGCATAATAATCGCGCTGAACTGTAGATTTCATTTTTTTGATGATTTCTGGTCCATATAGGCTTTTATTGAAATTGAAAAAATTTATACAGTTGATAAATTGCCTCACATGATGCTACTTAAAATAAATATAAAGACTAAAGTTACAAAATTATGAAAATCTCAGGGCGTGGACTTAACAGATATCATTAGCCAACTCACTCCTCATCACTTCTTGAGGCAAGCATAACGCACCTGAATCTGCAACAGAATCATCAGCAGTTTAAATGCATTTGGAGGTCAGGTTTTGATACAAACTCTTTTATTCTACTGCATCGAATTTGATAAACTGACAATCTTGAGTCTGACAGTTTGAAGACTGAAAGTTCATCCCTATCCTTGAATGCAGATGCAGAAATCTCACCATAAGGTCAATTTAGCAGCTGTTCTGGTACTTTCAATCATATCACATGATGATCTTCAGCAGATAGAGTTTGCACAGTTGCCAACACAATCGAATGCTCCACAACAGCCACTAAGTGGATCTTCGTTGTAAAGAATAAACTTTCCAATTAGGCCTGCAACTCATTTCCGATAATTATATTTTTGCGATATCTATAGAAAATTGGAATGAAAAGAAAATTCTAGTAATCAAATCTTTTAGTAACTCTGTATGTGTTTTTTCCGTTTTATGGCAAAAACATTTTAGGTCTAAATTTCTTTCGGTGGACTTTCAATTTGAAAACTATTCAAGACAATTCAAGTGCTCTCACTTGGAAGCTTAGTTACATGAGAGCGGTAAGTAAAAAAGCAGCTTAAATGCTGCACGTCATCTGCAATTTTGAAGGCAGATGGTTTGATCAAGGAATCTAAAAAGCATCAGTCACCAGGGCAGCTGAGGTCAGTGTGGCCTTTAGGACTGCTGAAGTTAGAAAGAATAAGGACTACTGGCAACCATATATCCATATATTGCTTACATATGTATTTGTTAATTTGTTAATCATGTTTATATGCTGTGAAAGACACTACACCTGAATGTGTAATCTTCTTCTTCAGCTTGCTGCCATTGTCACAAGGAGTAAACAACCACTGATGTATTAACAAAATCAGACAGTGGCTTTTGTCTGTAGACTAATTACTGAGTTAGACTACACCAGGTGTAAAGATAACCTGTGTAGTTTGCAGAGACTGATGCAATTATACCTTTATAAACAACTGAATGATGAATTTATTTTTTTTTAAATGTTGCCTTGAATGCTTCTTACATTTACACTTTTCTAGATCAGATAACTATCTGATCCACGGACAACTTATTAGGTATAGTGTTAAAAATTGTGATTTTACAGGTTATAAAATAATTACCATCTGTTCCACAGATATTAAATGCTTTAATTGCTTTAATTAAATTAAGTGCTTACTTTGCTAACAGTCCTTAACTGGAATTCAATTTCACACCACAAGAAGTAAAAGAGAAGAAATTGGAAACATAGCTGCACAAGTGTTAGTACAGCAGATATTGAATAACACAAATAGAAAGGGTGTATTCACTAGACTGTCCTTGTGCTCAAGAATGTCATTTTAATTCATTCAATTTACAAAGAAAATAAGAAAGTGTTGTTAAGGGACTTTACGTCCCATTGAAATCCCCATTTCACCAGAGGTGTCAGACTGTGACGGCCACTTGCTAGTCATTGTTTGTCGCAAATGGACACATCACAGAAATCTTTGCCATGTTCTTCATCAATAGACCTCAACATGTAACATGTGCAAATAAAGTATTATAGAATAATGTATTACCATACATGTGGGTCACAATCAAAAAAAAAAATCAAAAGCATGAATAAGAACTAGCTCAGGTGAAAACATCAAAGTATCAAATGTTGAATGCTGTGACTCAAAAGTAAAGCAAAAGGAAAAACATTTGAGCTCCCAGCAGTATGCTTTCATGCAGCTGTATTAACGGGCTGTAAACTCAATCCTGCTCTCAATCCTGCTCTCAATTCTGCTTCTCCTGCGAAAGGACACAACATAATGAGATCAGTGTCAGTCCTATCCAATCTATCTGTTTACTGTGGAGTTAAGCAAGGTATTTACAGTCTAAATCTGTTCAAAGGCTTTGAAACCATAGCCCTGGTTACATATCACCCCAGTTTTAAGAACATAAACTCACTAAACTCCAACCATATGGAGTCTAGCCATGAATGTGTATGGAGAGACTCTGTTGGTCTCAGTATTTGGAAAAATGTATGAACATTGACAGCTGAGATGCTTCTTTTAATTTAAGTTGCCGAACAGCACAAAGGAAGGCAACTACAGAATCACAGTGGAGTAAAGAAAAGCAGCTCATAACTAAATGTTGCAACGTTGTGTTTCTTTAGGTTCGATTTTCAATTTTATGTTGTGACAGCGTTGTGCTTATTGGTTAGCTTCAGGCAGGTTTGGAAAAGAGCATGTTTTAGCTGGAGATGTCATTAATTCTCCTGAAAAACTCCAGCCTTTGTCTTCACAAATACAGCTGGAAAATTATGAAAGAATGCTGAAACGCAGTCTTGAACAGCGGTCAGTGGCCTGAAACATGAACTGCCAACAATTTATCCTAGCAAATGTTTAGGGGAAAAGATAATCCATTGCAATAAGAATCACGTAAAACTGACTCAGTATCACATCAGTTTGTGAAAGATATATTTGTTAACATATTTTTTTCACTAGGATTCACACATATGGGCACATATTATCTATTTGTTTTTGTGACACCAAAATGGACACTTTAAATGGAACAAGCATGTCCATTTTACATAAAGCCGAAAGATTTCATTTCTTCATTATTTTACAGACTGATTATGATTAACATATGCCCAAAATCCCAATCTGTCCCTGATTAACATAAAACCAAAAATCATGATCTCTCCCTCACCTTAACCAAGGTAAATCTTACTGATTTCTTTTTGTGACTGTTTCGCAAACTGAAAATAAATCTTCCCAACCTTAAACACAGTTTCTGATGTTCCCTCAACCTAAACACAGACTCAGTGAAAACCCTGGATGCTGATCCACCACCACTGCCGCACTATGATTCCAGCAAGTTTCATAAGTGTTGTGTTTCATTCACTCAAAGGAACGTGGCGCAGGCGCAAAAGACAGCCCAGCTTGTCCACTTCCAAATATTTTGTGGATCATATTTTGTCTGTCTGCCAACAATTTCCCATTACCGTGAATCATGGTGAGAACATTTTATAGGGACATCCCCTAGTATAACACAAGTCTCAGGTAACTTTTGGTAGAGACACTCAAGCCATCATCTATGTTGGTCAACCCAACTGCACTTGAGTACATAGCCGCTTTTGTATGTGCTGTACGTACCCACAGATTTGAAAGCGATTCATTTTGAGCCTTAGATAGTCGGTGATTAAACTAAATACCCCGTCCTTGATACTGAGCAGCAGCCCATTCTGCATAATGTTAATTTTAATAATCCTAAAAGTTTAAAACTCCATTCCTGATTCATCAACTTCTCTTTATCTATGTCTGTGATGGGTATAGACTTACTGTAATAAATCAGGGAGGATTAATGGCTTTTACCTGGATTCACCTCTTCAGTGCATTTCATGGAACGAGAGCGATCCTCACAGTCTATAGGCTGAGGGGGTATAAATAATTAGCCCTCTGTACACTGCAGTCGTACATTTATTCTAAATTTACAGAAGTAAAATGCTGAGGGAAAAAATGCTCTGAAACATCTGCAAAAAACAAAACAAAAAAAGAACAGAAAAACCCACTCGGTCATTGTGAGTGAACATCAGTGGCATCTGTGCAGGATAGGACAAGCAGGCAACAACACACCCAGAAAATCATTTTAGAGTTACACTCTAAATGAATGATAGGGAACAGGTTATGTAGCAAGCTTCTTCTCATTAGAAACGACCTGTTTTCAGGCACAGGCTCTGACTGTACCATAATGAGCCATTGAAGAGAGAAGAAAATGTATAATGCATTATCTCCCCTTTTATCCTGAGGATGAGAGGAAGGCCAGGTTCTGTGGGACATCCAAGTCTTGGTCATGGATCTGTGCATCTCTGTGTTTGTCTGAGCATGTCGTACCAGTGTTTGTGTGTAGGTTCACGCATGTAAATGTTTCAGTGTATTTGTATAAAATCTTTTATACATCTGTGTACAAAGAGAAAGAAGGGTCTGGTCTCTTCTCGTGAGAGATCTCACTTTGAGAAACATGAGGAAAAGAAACCATCCCTCATGTAGACATCATTTTTGTTTTCTTGATACTGCAATTTTGGTGCAAGCGCCAAAATGCAGAAACTACATTAACATGCATAAGCTGTTTCCATTTGTGATAATGAGCGATGTGATTGTGTGAGATCAGTGCTATCAGGGCTGTGACCACGCTGCAACGATAAACATCAGATGGTGTAAATGCGCTGCACAAAGGTTCAGCTGGGGCAGTATCATCCTCGGGATCACTGCTTCTGATCCACCGCAAACCATATGGCTCCGCTTCACTTTAACACGCATGGATTAAAGGTCTGGTTTGCCCCGCAATGGACACTTGATTTGAATCTGCCAGTATCACTGTATGTGCAGCTCTTTATTTATTTTTTTCATTATGAATTATGGCAACCAGTCAAAAATTTAAATGTGAACATATTTAAGTCAGTTTTGCCAGATTTGACTGACACTAAATAGCCCAATCAAAACCCAAATGGCATAAATGCAGCTCCTTATTGTTATTTTTTTGCTTCATTATCAGAAAGGGATTTGATTTTCACCGCAATGCACAAGCTAAATAGATAACACATCCTCATACCTAAATGACTGAATAAGTCTATTGCCACCCTTCCCAAAACAAGATGACCATTGCAGCATACCAGCAATAAGCTTACCAGACCTTCGTAACGAGGTCTCAGGTTTTGGCAGGAAAACTACTTGGTTAGGTTCAGTAGAACACTGTGGTTTAGGTTTGAATAACTGTTACTTACTTAACCTTTAGTTAGTGATGTACCTACGTTAACTTAGGTTACGTTATTACTTAGAGAGTTAGAAGAAATGGCTTTCACACTGGTCATGAACACTGGTCTACTACTTCTTGCTTCCTTCTTTGCAGCCCTAGTAATGACTACAGCAGCTAGATGTCTCTGCCTAACAACAAATGTAAATATTGGTTGTAATGCATTGCTTTCGGAATTGACATATATTCAAGATAGGCCTAAAATAGTGCATATTTATTGCTACTATGTTGAAATCTGTACAAAAAATACTAATAATAATGTCCATTATAAGATGTATCCTGTGATGCTGGGATGGGATTTAAACCACCACTCTCTTTGATGAATAAGACAGCTAGAAGAAGGTTCAGGTTTTCTGTTTGGTAGACAATTTTATCATCAGTCTCGTTGAACCCCAAACCACAATCTGTTTACATTAAACAGCAAAAGTTCTCTTCTATGAACAGTTATTTCAGGCTTTTATTACAAATATGGCATATAATTTAAGAAATAAACTTTCAGCTTGCTTTTCAGAAACTTAAATGATATTTGGTGTGTTGTGTATTGAGCTGTCAATCTCCTATTTTTCTCGAGGCTGAGACAGACTGAACACAGTAACAGCGTCACTGTCAATCTGTTTACTATTAGACAAAAAGGAGTTTTGGGTTTATTGGAAATTAAACTGAGATCACAATTAGATCAAATGTGTTGATCAAAATCAACTTTTTCCCCCTTTTTTTCTAATATATAAAGTTGCAATGCATTGTTTGCATAGATTGTCCAATAGAAATTAAGTTCATTATGATTACTATTGTTATGGTTGCTACCTGTCTGTAACGATGGAATGTAAACACACACAGTCTCCCTCTAAACACCATTTAAAGTTGATCTAGATTCACATTTTCCCTGATTTGACGGAATTATAAAACAAAAACTAAACTGAAATAGAATAAAACTACGTACATTTTTTCATATTGTATTAGATATTGCAATGACCATCTTTTGGTTTCATTTTCTTTCCCAATGCTGTCTTTACACATTTCTGCTGTGAATGATATTTAACAACTGACATTCATTTCTAAAGCACTATGTTACGCACTTTGTTATGCCTTTTGTGTGAAATGTTCTCTTCTTAATAAGAACATTTTAGAGCACATTTAATTACATTATACCCTTAACTGGAAAACAACTGAACGTAAAAAATGAACCATATGCCAATTTACTGTGATTAATTTCTGATTATGCTGAAGGTGACGCAGAGGAGCAGCGAGTGGTGCAGAAGTCCTCAGCTGTTAGATATTAACTGATTAAGCACCGATACAAGGGGAAATAATAGGGATTGTGACTTTAATATGTTAGGCTATTAATCTGCTATCACATGTCATCTGTAGGGACTTGGCCTCAGTGGAGTAATCTGCTGGGTAAAGCACACACACTCACTCACACACACACACAATAGTGCTGGGAAGTCCCCAGTAAGTCGCACAATTGGTTAATTGTAATTTCTTGCTACTGTAATTATTCGACTGTGTGGTGATAATTACTGGATCATAGAATGGGAGCAGAATCTGTCAGGATACTGTAATTATTTTACACATGTTGTATCTGGAGTAGTAGTACTGCGTAATATTGGAAGAACAACAGTCTCTCACTCCTCTCCTCACCGTGGATATGATTTTTCCATTTTTTTGACCGACACTATGCCTCTTTGGTACAGACTGAAATATCTCAACTGCTATTGGATGGATTATCATCACATTTGTTAAAAACGTTGATGGTGCCCAGCAGATGAATCTGCTGATCTCCTGACTTTTACACTAGCGCTAACAGCAGAAATGCATCGGCATAAGTTTTTGTACTGAAATTCATGGTCAGCAGATGAATCTTACTGATCCCTCAACTTTGTGTCTAGTCCCATAATCACGTTGACATTGGGGCTTTTAGAGAATATTCTAGGACAACTTCTAAATTATTTACAATCAAATTTGGCTCAAACATTCATGTTCCAGTTAGGATTGACTGTTATATCTTTGGTGAACACCCGTAAAATAATTTTATAAGCTGGCCTTTGAAGACGATCTTGGCATGGGCATGGGCAACAATATCGGTGGTCCTGTTGAGATTCCTTAACTGTATGTAGATTTGAAGCAATTGACAAGTATCAATCCCTTTTTTATTGGGCGTTTGTGAGCGGATTGAAACATCATGTGAAACATGGGACATTCTCCGTCTCTCTTGGTTGCCTAAAAAAGCCTGTGGACATTTTCTTTAAGTTGTGTAATGGTGCTGGACTGTGGATTTCTATGAAGGACTCAGGTCGAATGATGTTCTTGAGTTCCTCATCTCGGTGCCTCTCTCGTGCTGACAGAGAGCAACAGTAGCAACTTTAGTTTTGAAATGGAATCTGTTACCTTAAACAAACGACAAGCTCTCAGCACAGCATAAAAGTACAACAGAGGTGCCTTTAAGGCCACCAGCTGTAGGATAGAATTAGCATGCTTAGCATACATTAGCATACATGGTAAAGATAGTAGCTGCTAAGCACTTTTACATCATCACTGCAGGCATGTTGGCATTAGTGTCCAAGCACATCCTCACAGAGCTGCTAGCGTGCCTGTAGACTCTTTGTCTTTTAAGGCTGGAGAAATACTCACTTTTCAATTGGCTTGCCATCAACCTGTGCGTCTTAGCAACAGTGGCACGCGAGGCAGCCATTCTGCGCATGCAAGGGTGCAGTTAAAAGCGACTCCATCTCTGACCTTACTGTATAGCTTAACAGTTTTTTCCAGTCAATCATTTCCCCCTAATATCCTCACCTAACCTCTGCTCTCCCCTCCCCTCCTCTCCTTTGTAACAGCTGTGGTTGCCTGCAGCGTTTAGCTAACGCATCTCTGGCTTGTCATCCAGAGGTACATTAGTGCGCTCATCAAGCAGGACATACAGCGAGCATGCAAAGCCTGCACACAGTACATACTCACACTATTGTGTCAGTCCTCACTGCAGCGTTTGTGTGGGGCTCAGGAATGTGTATTCTGATATCAGAGGTTTTTTTAAAAAAGGAAGTGCCTATTTGGGATCAGTGCATGTGTGTAAGTGTGTGTGTGTACATATATATGTCTGTGTTTGTGTGCAATGCAGAAGAAAGTGGTTGGCTTTGGTAGGCTCCCTGATACAATTGATAGTGACAGATATATGGCTAATTAGTGCAGCCTTGGCTTGGCTGTCCTCACCTCTCACCAGCCTGCTGTGAAATTGGATTAATTTACCTTGCCTTAATACACTGTATCAGCCATGGAATTCAACCAATCACAAGTTTCTTTAACAAGCACAGATTTGTTTTTAATTTAGATAGAAGTGGGTTTAAAATTTTGTTTCATCTACAATGCATGTTCACAAACTGTACAGCTGCACAATGTGCACTCTCTCACACACAAACACACATGTCTGCACCGCGTTGTGAGCGTGTCGACCTTTCAAGGCAGGGGTTGCTAGTAGTCCAATTAGCCTGGCTCTTCTTTATGGCACACTAAGGTTCTTACAAAAGACAATCTGTTTCTAAGGAACTCCTTAAGAACAGCTCAGTCCTTAAAACAAGCAGCAGACAACCTCTCCTAAGCTTTTTTCTGACTCCATCTGTTTCCACCTTACGCTGAGAGTTGACTAAGTCCACCCAGAAGCTCGTCCGTTGAAAATGATCTCAACTGTCCATGCTTTGCCCCTAAATCCCCAGCTGATACTCATAATCTCTGCTGTCCATATTCTGAACCCTGCTAAAGCACATGGTCACTACATTATTGATATAATTGGCTTCCCATCCTATTTTTGTCATCTGCTAATACCAGGCTACAACAACTGACAGCTCGGGTCATTCCAGCTATAGGGATAGTAATAACAGTCCTGCTGAGCCAAAAGAGAAATAACTACATCTACAAAAAACCTGTAGGCACAAGTTCAAGTGTGTTGATCTAATTTAATCTGGTGTAAGAACAACGGTAATCAGTCTTAAGTCCATGGAGTTCATGTCTAATGTTCAGATTAACTGAAACTGGCCCTTCTTTTGTGCTCACTCATCATGAACTCTCATTTTTCCACATATTCGTATTTTCTTTTCGGTCTCTTCTGCATCACTCTTTTTTTTTCATCTCTGTCTGTTTTAACATGACTGCTCTTTGCCAACAGCACCCCTGTGAAGTACAAAAACGTCCGTCTGTGAGAGCCTCTGCGTGGGACTTTCTTGTGATGCTGGGAGGAAATCACTGAGTGAGTAAGGGAGGGAGGGAGATGAAGAGAATGGAAGTCTATTTGTCTGTCTACTACGACTGGCCATCCATAATACTGTAAATATATCTCAATTCAAAAATGCTTTTATTTGCAGGCTTTTCATTTGACTTTAATAATACCTTCTGAATGCAGTTTTGGCTTAAACCTAAAGCTGAAACAAACCACTGGCACAGCGATGGCAGGGGCAGTGAGACTTTCTGTCACTGCATTTTTCAGGTGAAGAAGTGGTAATAGGTAGTATGAAGTGGATCAGATGACTGATCTCAGAATCTTTGTTTAATCCTTATGTGTTAGTCGAAGAGCAACTTAAACTTACATTTTCAACCAGCTTTGTATCACTACAATTTTGGTAGTAAATACAAACTTCTACCAATTTTGAGAAAGTCATCCCCCTCTGTCTTGGATCGAGTGAGGGGTGTCTGACCAAACTCTCAACAAACTGTATAAGTTAGGCTTTGCTGACCAACTATAAACCAAACCATTATTTAAAATGGACCCAAGAGCCAAAACAAAGCACCCCCCAACTCACAGTACGTCACCCAGCAGCGGGAGATTTAAGTCAACTGGAACTCAGGTACATAATCTAAGTCAATGTCAATATTGGCCAATTGGCACACGTCCTAGCATCTTTTTTACTGGCTGAAGAGTCTTCAAAGATTTACATGTGCCTTAATTTGCTCAACTCAACCAGTCCAAAACACAAAGATATTCTGTTGACAATTTTAAAAATGTATTATGGAAATTGATACTGTTTAATTTTCGGTTGATGAATTAATTTTTTCAGCTCCCCTTGAATACTATTATTCACGCTGAGACAAGCGTAAACCTTGTTTACTGCTCAAGTAAAGCCATAACTCAAATAGCTAACTCACCAACAGTTTATTTTCTTTGCCAACGTGATGAACAATTAAGTTTGAAGCCAATGATAAACCTATTTATATTGTTTAAACACCAGATACACTGTCGTTGCAAAGTGCAAACCATTAGTGACTCTGTTAATGTGAGAACAGACAACATCTATGTATGTGATTCTGTCAGTCTCTCTATCCCCGAGTGCAGTGACTCTTGAGGTCGATTGTTACGTAATATTACACGAGGACAAGAGTTACTCATTGCTGCTTCTGGAATTAGAACACTGAACACTATGCTACATGCTGGAGTCACAACATTACAGAGACGTCCACTCAGTGCACAGACACTGACGGACACACACACATACACACACTGACCCAGAGAGATTGCTGAGTTGCATTTTTTTCCTTTTTTGTTTGGTCCCCAGCCATCTGTCAAAGGTTTTTGGGGGAATAGTGATGATGATGGGGTCTCCAGACAGAGATGACAGCAGTTCAGGACAGTTCAGTTTAGCATGTCACAGGAGGCTGACACACAAATGTGCACACACACACATCAGCGAGGCATTTATGCATGGAAAGACATATTGGATGCACACACAGACACACTAAAAGGAGCAGCAAACTGAGCTGTAAGCGTCAAGTTTTACAAAGCAAAAAAGTGTCACCAACACCTGATTCTGTCATTTTAAAGTACATTTGCAATCACTAACTCGAGATAAGGAGTACAATTTCGACTTGTTTTTTTTTTTAAATGCCTTGTTGACTGCATGTGAATGTGACATCAACACATAACAATAAATATAACAATAATAAATACAATACATATACCTGTTTTCTTGTTAATGTCTTTTACCACACAGTTTGCAGCTGCCATTTTGGGTGGATAGGGCCAGTATTCTGTCCTTGATGATACGAGCCAAAATTTGAGGTGGATCTGTTTATTTCTGGCATAGCTGCTCAGCTATAGCAGAACTATGACAACATAAAAAAGCCAGGGGCCAGCTTTCACAGACGAGGAATCATCTCCACAAAGCCAGCATGCCCGCCATCCAGCCGGCTGTGATGTACAGACCAAGCGGTTCTGCACTGCATGCATGTTTTATAGCAGGCTGCAACAGCAACAGAGACAGGGGCACTTAAAGCGGAATTTCAAATGATAACATGAGAGACCAAAAGAAGAGGCTCGATAGAGTTCAGCGGGTTGTGTGTGCATGTGATGCCCCTGTGTGAGTGTGTATTTTCATCTGCAAGTGTGTTTGTGTGGACTGCTATGCGAGTGTTTACCTGCTGCTCGTGGACGGCTTACTGTATGCGAAAGCATGTCAACTCTCTGTGTGTGTGTTACTGTATATGAGGCAGTGGAATCACTTTGGCCCAAATTAGCATAGAGGTAATTGGGCCATGAGAACAGAAAATTTGTAGTGATGATTTTTACTCTCCATGACATAAGTGAATAGTGTTTGTGTGTAAATCAAGCAGCGCTGCAGCTGGGTGCTCTGTTGTCTTGTGCTCGTAATAATAAAATGTGCAACAGTGTAGGTTTACATCCCTGCGCACGCAATGTCATCACATCCCTCTCTTGTGACCTCCCCACATGTCGTGCCCACATGTTTCTGTGGTAACCTAAGTGGACATATGCTGACCATATGCTTTGATTTGGTCGAGGACGTTTGTGTAATTCTCTCTCTTACTCTGTCATTATAAACACAGCGAAACAAGATGGGTAATAAATACAGAGAAATAAGGCAAGATTACCCCAACTTGAGCCCTTCACAGTGTTCACACTGTTGATGAATTGTCTCTAAATTCTTGTCTCAAAATTATCAACACATATGCTGTGTTAGTGCAGTCAGTTAATCGCACTAATGAGTACATTCATGCTCACCAGAGGATGAGCCCCTTTCACTCGGATACTCCCATGCATGTATTAATCATTAAATGAGGTGTCCGTTCACTTTAGTTAAAGCTGCTCATCCAGTGCACACAGAAGTCAGTGTGCTGCCATGGCAGAGTGGCTCACTGCCCACATTAATGAATGGTCTCTTTTAAAAAATTGGCCTAATGGTTCTTATTGGAGTGAAGATGATGGCCTCTACATCAAAACTGCTCCTAAGGGCTTGGATCCTCCACGGCTAAAATGTTCAAACAAAATCTAACGAGCATATTGCCATAGAAGTTGCACAAGATATTAAGGGGATGAAACTTTTTGAGTATTGTGCTTTTGGCCCACTATTGGTAAGAACCAAAGGTCAGTGTAAATCCTGTTATTTACTGTTGCGCTAACAGTTGACTGTCTGTGGGCAAGGATGTATTGGGAGAGCTTGAGTCAGTGCTTTCAAACAGCCTGGATGCCAATTTGTCCCGGTAGCCACTTCCTTTACTGTAATGAAAAAATGCCATGCGGCCGAAAAAGCATTGTATCTATTTATCACCATTTTAATGTCTGTGAAAGCATTAACGGACGCCTCAAACTTGAAAAGAGGTCAGTTACTGGACAAAGAATTCCAGCAGTGGTGAAAGAGCCGATTGCCAGCTGTCCTTTTCCCAGTAAACACACCAACCTCTTCTACTCACAGCTGTGTTTCTGGTCACCTGAAACGCCTCGGTCGAAAAAGCGGTGATGGAGTAAATCACTATACGATACAATACAAAATACATTCCCATTGAATAATAATTGAAACATAGCAAGACAATGATCTAATGTTACATTACAATAACTATCAAACTGAAGTGCAGGACAGTTCTGGAGTTAAAATGTACAACTATAGCTCACTCTATTCTGTGTAAATTAATCTCTCATATGATATATTTCCATATCAGTATTTTTTCCCATCCATAATAATAGCACCATTAATGTCATGGCAGAACTCAGACCAAAGCTGATTGGGGGTTGTAAACAGTTGGAAAAGTGAAATTTTCCATCAGCTTCAGCTATATTGAGTGTCTGGTGTTAATTACTGAGTACTGTGAATATGGTAAACATTACTTGTTAAACAGCAGTGTGACATGGCTAGCATGGCTGTAGACTCTGTGTTGGCATGTTTAAACAAAAAAGGAGGCATTTCTCTTTAATATTCTTGTCAAGATTATCCATTTTCAGAATGTATTTTTTTCCTCTCCTTTCACATCAGAAGCCTTTACAACCATGGCCTTCCCTTATCTTTCTCTGTCTCTCCCCTTTTCACTCTGTTATTAAACTTTCTTCCTCCTCTCCTCTCCTTTAAGGCTTGTAAGTGTCTGGGTGGAAATCAAAGTGCATTAAACATTAAATACGCTGTCAAGAGGCAGAAGTCTCTCCATGCAGATGATGGTGGGGAAAGTAGGGCAGTGAGGGAAGAGGTATGGATGGAGAGGAGGAGGAGGAGAATGGACACAGATATGCATAGATGGAGGGAAAGACAGATGGAGGCGGAGGCAGAGACATTGAAGAAGCTGTGAGAGACACACAAGAGCCCATAAATCATCACACATATTGGATTTGGAAAACATCTGAATTGATGATGTTGGTGTGTGAGATGTGTGTGTGTCTGTGGCTAGGTGTGAGACGGACACGATGTGCCTGGACAGAGAGCATCCTAACCTGCCTCATGTGGTTGAAATCAGATCCGCGAACCACACGGAGTAACAAGCACCGAACAGAATGAGCCTGTTGGCCAGATGGACAATATAAAGTTGGTAAATATGTCTCTGCATCTGCTTTTACTGCAGGAGCGTTTTGTGTGTTTGCGAGTGAGAGACAGAAAGAAAAAACACATTTGCTTCCACACCACTGAGGCTCACACACTGCACAGTTGGCTCTCCGTCTCTCTCTATTCTCATCTCTTTTCATTCTGTCCACAACAAACTGTTTCAACTGTATGATGCATGCAAAAGAAAATGCTGGTTCTTCTAGAAAAGATACAGAGTTAAAACGTATGACCAGCAAGAGAGAGAGAGAGAGAGTGAGAGAGAGAGAGACAGAGAGATTGACTCAGCTGAAAGGTTAAAGCAGGCCTCCCTCTCTCTCCTGTTACTATGCAGACTAGTGAGATAGAGCAGTCCCCCCGCTGCCACAGGCCATACTCTCTCAAATTCAAATTCAAAGTCAAATTTGCTTTAATGGCATATCAGGAAAAGCCAGTGTTGCCAGAGCAGAACAATATATTTGCTGCAGACCAATATTTTCACATTAAAATCCATTCCACCGCGTGTGTGTGCACATTTATGCGTGTGTGCGTGCGTGCATGCGTGCAGTGCAATGAGTTGGTGTATGCTGTGTGTAATTTTGCCCCTGAACTCCTGAGTATGAGCAGAGTTTCGCATGTAAGTAATTAAGCTTAATTTACGCAACAAAATATAATTATGCAACAACAAATAACGAGGCCAGATACCGAGCAACGGATACCGTGCTGTTGTTGTGTTGTTGGTTACCACTCAATTCCAGCCCCGTCGTCACGCCAGACAAGAGGTACATTATAACAAAATTTGCTATTTTTAACATGGAACATATTTTGACTTGCTGATGCAACCAGCTGATCAAGGTTCGCACAATTCATCCTCTGGAGGACATAAATGTCGTACCAATCAGCAATCTATGCGTTAGTTGTCAAGATGTTTCAATAAAAAAACAAAAATTTTTACGCTAGAGGAAAAGTGGGACGATCACCACATGTGCATTGTGCTCTTACAGTAACATGTAGAAAATCCAAACAAGTCTTTTGTGTTTAGAGGTAAGCCTGGAGTAATCTGCAGCCTGTCAGAGGTTTTGTTCTCATGATGTCAGTGTCTAATGTCTGACTAATGCTGGGACAGTGGTCAGCCATCGGTTGGCTGAAACAGTTACCAATCAACCAGTCGATCAACAGAGAACCGTGCTGCCACTGTTTTGACAGGCACCTAATTACAATCTTTAAAAGCAAAAGAGCAGGACATTCTCTGGCCACAGCCCCCTAATAAAAATAGTAGCCGGTCTTCTTAGACTTCTGTGATAACAAATTTGATATCTTTTTTTTCCGTAGATACCCAAAACGGAACTAAAACTGTAACCAGTATTCCTCACAACCTGCCATACAATTCAATCCTATACACTTGACGTTTAAGGGCATCTTTTATAATCATTATCATGTCTTCATTATTGTATAATCACCTGAAACTAAGAATAGTTGTTTGGTCTTCCCAAAGTATTAAGTCCTAAATGTAGCACTGATTATCTTAGACTTGATGCTAGGTATCAGAAAATAAATGCTGATGTAGAATTGAATTGAAAAAAACATGTATATTTCCCCGCACCACTGCAATACATAAAAAAAAAATCATCAAACATGCACTATACTTGACTGTTAACACCATGTGTCGATAGATAGCTACTATTGCTACTACTGCTAGTGCTAAGAGATGACTACTAGAACAGATTGTTCAAACAAGTTTTTGGATGGATATCCAACACAACACATTGTTTTCCATGAATGTGACAGACAAAAGTGTCTCAACACCATCTGAACACGGCCTACTGCCATGTTCAGCATCAATCCAAGTTAGCTCCATATTGACTGCCTTGAATCTTGATACACTCTGCACTGAAGTGAGGATAACTCTGTTGTCACTGACATTTTATCTCAGTCTGTGTGTACACACTGAGATATTCAGCTCCTCGGGGTTATTGCTGCCATTTGAGAGCAAGAGAGAAGATAATAGCCCTTTTGAAAGCTGAATAAAAATAGCAAAAACTTTAGTGGGTATCCAAGTATGAGCATTGGTCTACAGAGGAATCAGACTCTCCCTGTCCCACACAGACAACCAAAGAGTATTTTCTCAACTTTGCTTTTATTTTCACTTTACTTGTATTTTCATTTTGTATACTAAACTGCGCAATATCAATATTCATGTGCAATAATGTGAATTCAATTGTTGAGTCTGTTTACTTACTTTTTATATCTTGCTTTTTTACTGATGCTTTTTGTAACTATGCTATCCCCTTTGCTGCTGTAGAACTGCAAATGTCCCTGGTGTGGGATTAATAAAGGTTTATTTTATCTTATTTTGACAATGACAATGTGATGAATCAAATATCTGCTAGCCAAAATACAAATGCATGATTAGACTAAAGATCCCAGATGTTGTATTACCGAACCTTTAGACATATGTACCACATATGATTGATAATTGTTGAATTGTACTTTTAAAATCTAAACAGGACAAAATCAGCAACATGTCAATTGGCCAATGGTGGACATGTTTGAGGCTGCCAGCCCAAATCTGATTTTTGCATTTCAGGTAGTATCCAGATAGATTATAGAAAGTCTAGACAGCCAAAAATCACACGAAATTAGATTTTTGCAAATCAGATCCGAGCCACAATCAGAGGGAGTTTGAAATACAATTCAAACCGGATTTCTACAAAGGCGTCTCAGGCAGGACGCTCTGGGAAGTGTGTCAGAGCGGCTGAGCAGAATCCAGGCGGCTACTAGCAGAGCATTATGGAAGATAAGACAGAGAGCAACCGTCCACTGGTAGTCACGCTGAAATAAATGATCCGCTTTGTGACGTTATGATGACGTGAGGATTCTTCATGTTGGGTAGCTGCGCCGTTAGCGTACATAGATAATGAAAGACGCCTTTGTTTTTACCAAAGCAACCCATGCAGGTGGGTTGTGAAGTCTGGACACTAACCCTTGGATAGGTTCTGGGAAAAGTCGCTGCTCAGAATGTTAATGTTTGTGATTAAAAAGTGGATTATGTTCAGTCCTGTTTATCAACCTGACTGCAGCCGGTTGCAGGTTGCTCACTATTGTTAGCTTATGGCTAACGTAGTAAAGAAATCTGGCTGTTTTGAGGCCAATAAACACTGCGTGAGTGACCCAAATAAACACAAATGATCACTTTGTTTGTGGGGAATACACCATCAAACAACTACCATTGCTGATGAAAATCTATCTGACGTGACTCAACTTGACATTCAAAGATGAGGGAAGGTTTTAACGTTTTAATTATTTTGAGCTGAGCTTTGTTTGCCCTATCCCAGACGTGAATCAGTCTTGAGTTAACTAGAAGAATTCTCTGAGTTTGAACATCGTTGGAGACATGTGGAATATTTTAAGTGCACACCTCCACAAAATACATAACAAAGTTCAAGTTGATTTAAGATGTTTGAATGCAGAATTCCTACATATTACATCTTCGACCCATTGCGTTAAGAGAAAACGGAATTCTGTCCACTTCATGTTCCCGTTAAAGGTTTTGCAGTTCCAAATAATGTTTTAAGGTAGAATTTCGAGAGGACTTTTAAAAAGAAAAAGACAACAAAAGACACGGCCAGATTTGAGCAGCCAGAGCGTCCACACTGAGAAGTATCTGTAGAAATCCAAAACAGATTTCATTTCAGACCACCGCCGTCGCTTAGATCCAAAAATTGCATTTCATGTGTTTTGCAGGACAGACTTTCAGGTTTTCTGCCAAAAAAGTGGTTTGTGCTGACAGTGATATCGGCCTCAAACATTTTTGATTGACAACACACTTAAAAGGGGGGATTTTAAGCTCTTGCATGGTTTCCTTTGAATAGAGGCCTGAAAGGTAAAAACGAGAGAGAGAGAGAAAAGAAAATATAAGAGAAAATCCTGAAATATGAGTATAATTTAAGGTATCAGGAATTTATTTTCTTATTTATTTTTCAAATTTCCTACCTGGGAAACCCATTACATTCATCTAACAGCCTCAAGAAAAAAGCGTTCGCTCAAATGACATCTTGATTGGTGAGCTCACTACTTTTTGGTTTAAGATTCACAAGAATTTGTGGGAAAGCATGTGCTATGTGATACTTATCTTGCATGTCTCGAGTCGGCTGCAGGGATGTGGAGGCGCAATCCACTCAACAAATCAATATTTCAGGGTTTTCTGAGCACAACAGGTGTAAAAGACAGGCAGGTTTTCTGGGTCTATCGTCGCTGGCAGGTTTAGGGAGTTCAGAATGGCGACAAGCGAGTGAGTGTTTTGTGTGAGGAGACGTTCAAAAGTGAAAGATTCAGCATGAGAAATTACAAGTGTGTCCCTTTTTCTGCTGGACCAAATGCAAAACAACCCTTCTCACAGCAGCAGTAAGCAGAGCACAACAGTAACAGGCCTCACTGTTTTATCCAATGAAGACATCCTCGCTGACACATATGCTCTGGTGTGTGTGTGTGTGTGTGTGTGTGTGTGTGTGTGTGTTGTTGGGGGGGGGGGGGGGGGGGAGTTGAGTCTAAAGAGGGAGTTCATGAGCCTACAGTAGCTTTAGGCCCCCAAAATGCTCTTTGATTGTCCCAGATTATAACCTACAGCTGTGATGAATCCAGCTGCACACAATCGGACTGAAAGCACTAAAAGGGATCGTCTGGAGCGAGAAGCCTCACACTGAAGGGACTGCAGAGGACATAAATAATATGTAGCTGCCGTACAGAACGCGCTGTTACACGGGATTGCAGCGACTCTCACTGATGCCAGTCGGGCTTATTTCTCACGTGAGGCGATTTTTTTTTTTCAGCGATATCCCCCCGAAAGATCTAGTCCCGATCTGTCCACATTTACCCCCGCAACACCGACATCTGGATTCATTATTGATGCTGTGTTGGTGCCGCTGCATGTGGAAAGGGTGGGTTTGGCGCACGGGGAGTCGCCTGTGAAAAACCCCAACACGCACGCACGCACACACGTCTCAAAAAGAGGGTTTTTTTTTTTTAAACACACCCTACAGGCTCAACTTGAAATATTCACACTTCCGATTCAGCGAGCCCCCCCCCCCCCCCGCTATATTTGTGTGGCTCTGAACGCACCGCCTGAACATGCTTCAGGTGTGCGCTACCCGCAGTAACGAGACTGCGATGCTGAGCCAATGCAGCGGCAACACACGCCCCTCCGCTCCTCTCCGCGCGCTGCCTATGAGCACACACTGTCAGACACAAACACACACACACACACGTCCCCACTCCCTCGTCGACACACGGGCACGCACACATCCGAGTCTGGACCGCCAAATGAATGAGCAGTCAACAGCACCCTGAGCTGTGAAAACGCGTCTCGATGTTACTGGATGGCAAAATGTGCAAATGTAACCGTGTGACACATTTCAATAGGGGTGGGGGGGAGAGCGCGGCCGCGTGCGTGCATGCGTGCGTGCAGCTGGGTAAAAATAATTTTGAGGTGGGCGCCCTTCGAAGCATGAACATGAAAGACGAATAAAAATCACACATTGCTCAAGTGTAAAATCAGAATGGGGTTTCTTGTACTTGTTTTTTTTTTTTTTTTCTTCTTGTTCTTTTTTTTTTTTTTTTTTTTTAAAGACTGGGTTTATACACTTGTGGTGTTCTACTTACGCACTGCCTCCTTTTTAGGGTCTAGGGCACTGGCGGTCTGCTGTATCTGGCCTATTTTGTTCTGGAGGACCCAGACCCGCTGGTTGGTGCTGATGATGTCGTTCTCCAGCTCCTGAAATAAGGAGCAGGCGTGTCGGGCCAGGTCGGACAGCTGTCGCAAGGTCCGGGACAGAACCACGTTACTGATGGCACACAGGTCCTCGAAAAGCAGACCTTCATCGTTGGGGATCTGGTGCCTGCACAGAAGCTGCGGCTCCACAATCCTTTTGGCGAATGGCATCTTGAACGCCACAAATAATAGAGGAGTTGTAAGCCAAGCGTAAATTCCCACTGCCTAGAAGAAAAAGGGAAAAGGGGGAAACAGACAACATCCAAATATATAAATCCACGAGAAACCCCGGTGAGGTTCAGGCCGAGCCGCGCGTTATCCCCGGGCGTCAATCCAAAGTTCCCAGGTTCTCCTTGAGATCCTCCATCCTGCTGCTGGTTTCTGGGGATCACTCACACTCCCGCTCACACACGCACACACATGCACACACATGCAGGACACAGCTAAGCTCAGGTCAGTGGTGTGAGGATGCGTGTTGAGTCTGCGATCATGGGTTGCCTCCGTGCAGCGTCAAGCCAGCCGGAGCGAAAAGGAAGCGCCGCTTGGAAATTTCAAAATAAGAACCTGGGCTGGAGTAGAAGTATGATAAAATAATACCGAGGTCTGCGAGACTGATAGAAACATAGAAACGCAAAAACACAGACCACGTTGAAAGGGCTCCTTTCTATCGCACATCTATAGTTTCTGGACTACAGTGCACGAGTTAGGCTTTTAATTTTTAGACGTGTCCTCCGTTTCCGGTCCTGTTGTGGTTGTTTTGGTGGAAGGGATTGATGCAGCCTGGCTCTTTTGCCTGAGCAGCGAGCAGGCTGAGAGGACGAGGGAGAATACTGAGGTAAAAACCTGGAGATGAGAGATGTGGATGTGTGCAGAGAGGCAAGAGTCGTGAAAATCAAGTTTTTCATCCTGTCAAGACAATCTGACAGAGGGCTCATTTATTACAGAGATGAAAATCAGTCTGCTGTTTAACCCTGATGTGTGTGGTCAGTTTTCAGTTTGGAAGATAGATTGAAATATTTTAGAATAGGGTTCAGTATCAAACCGTTGCGCATGAGAAGCAAACCCCTGGATCGGTTGATCTATGCAATATGTTCAGAGGAGCAGACAACCAAAATCAACTTTAACTTGAGAATTTCAGGTGGTTTTAATCATGAAATTTTCAATATAACCAATTTGATTTCCCAATATAATCTGGAAGCTGTGATGTTTTTTCTGCAGGTTTTGAAATACCTTAGGATTAAATAATACATTATTCTTTGCTGTTCAAAGTGCTCAGGTTTAAAACTTTGAATTTGGAGTTTTATAGGCACACAGCTTGTTATTAAGAGGTCTGAATAGCAGTTTGATCTATTCAAAGTCAAATAAAACCACCTCGAAGGATAAGATATTATACACATCTGCGTTTGTGATTTACTTTGTGGCAAACAAAATAGCCACATCTTTGGGGGGTTTTTCAGCCTGTGTAACACAGAAAAAAAAACAAAAATATCATCACCTGTTGTGATCCAATGGTTTGTGGTTATTTCTGTATTTTGTCACCTTCATCAAATGTGCGTGACATGTTTGGTGTCAAAAAGGAGAGTTACTATTTCAATACATCTCTCCATACTTTTCAAATATTCAGAAGAAGAAAAAAAGAAAAAAACACATGCTCTATTTTTTCAATTTTTTAAAAAAATTATAAAGACAGAATGGAGAGACACTTTGTAGTGACACTAAATTCACACTTTTACCTTATAGATTGATAAATTATTCTATATTTACCCTTTGCAAGTGCAATTTTAATCCAAATATTCTGGACTATCGTGTATTAAAGTGGAGGGCAGGGGGATGTTATATTCACAGCATCCTGCTATAAAGAAATTCAAATTTTGTGTTAAGATGTTATATTTTTGTTATCTGCATTGTCATGTACTTTTTTGTTTGAAAAAACAAGCACTAAAGACATCTCTCAGCCAACTTTGGTGTTGGAGAAATAACTTGTGTAGGAACTTAACAATGACTTGTATAACAGTTTGTGCATGATTGATTGTATTCTCATGTGAAGTAAGACATCCTAATTGATTTGAAAAGACATCATTTACAACCTGAAGACAAGGGAGACCTGGTGCACCCACCTCAGGCGGCATGTACGCATAATAAAGGGTGTTGATAACAGCGCTTCAAATCAATTTGGGTTCTACGGCTTTCACACAGACTCCAAACTAAAAAATAAGGATGGTCCCCACACCCATTGATAAACCAACACACTTCTATTTTATCTAACAGGTGCCGTGATATTGGGCCGTGATGTACATGACAAAACAATAACACAGTCAGGAGATTTGTGTTGAATCTGTTTGCCTCGCTCACCGACAGTTTTAAATTCACTGATATAGAAATAGAAATAAGGGACAAAATAAAATGTAATGTAGCAGAATTACAGGAAACTGTTTATGTTGTGAGACACTTCATCCACCCGGTCAAACACTGACTCTCTAATTTCAATCTTCTCTGAAGAGTTCATTAACAGTAGGAGCCCATACTGCAGCTGAACGATGTCCAGCGAACAGATTTTTGTTTTTGTTTTTGCTGAATGTGAGTTTCCAGGTTGCTAAGCCTGGCCGCTGTGTGTTTCATTCACAGTGATTAGCCTATAGCCTCCAGGCTCAGTCTGTATATAGACATGTCCGCAATAAACTTGCTGCTGCAGCGAATTTGAGGCAGCACAGATTGACAGTAACCTGTCACGGGCCTCACTCTGAGCTGCCAAGAAGACGAGCCTGCTACAAGTTGTAAAATAGCCCCCATTTACATCCCAGCAAACAATAAACGTCATATGGATATGATTCATAACCAGCCAATGAAAGCTAATGTTAATGTTTTACTGTGATGTTGTATGGGCAAGCACTCTTCCCACCTATAGATACATATAAAGTCCTAGTCCGTAATGGGTTTCTTAATACCTCCACATGTATTTGACTTTTTTTTTTAACATTTTTTCCTAACTTTTCTTGTTTAAGCATTAAAAAAAGCAAGAAAACTAAACTTAACTAAAATGATATTGGGATAGTATTAGTTTCTTGTACAGACAGTGTGAAAGTCTTTGCACATTTTTTCATTACATGAACATTTTCACCTTCCTCCTTTGTCATGACTGTGAGACAGCTTAATCAGTACTTTAAAGGTGCACTCTGTAATTCGGGGGATTACATTTGTATTGATTTTTTCATTGCCTAAACCAGCTAAATAAACAAACGACATAGTGCCTCATTTAATTCTATGATTGAGACATTTTAAATCTAATTAGACTATTTATGTGTTATGTGTTATTGCTGTATCATGTAAAGTCTCAGATGTCTGGAGAAGTCAGCTGACACTTGAGTTCAAGTAGTAGTAGTATATTACATTACTCATGTATCTCAATTTTATGCAACTTTGTACTTTTACTTCACTACATTTCAGAGACACGCTATACTCAAAATAAGTTAGGGATATTGGGATATTTCAGTGTTTCAATTGATTGTTTGTTCTGTGACACATCTGAATTTCTGTTTTCTGAAAATTTGGACTAATTTTGAGTAGTATATCGTACATTTTGCTCCTCTTTGATAACGTGACAGGTGTAATTACTTCAATGTGAGTCTGTCCTTTAATGAGCATGATGGTACCACCCACCTCCACAGGAAGGCGCTGTTGTGTGATGTTCCTATAGGTGTTGAACATTTAAACTTCCTCTTGGTGTGTCTTTTGCTCTGATCAGTCTGGATAGTGGCAATGCAAAAGTACACAAAATAGATATAGTTCAAATTATTTTCTTGGAAATACACCGAGATAGAGACCCAATATGAAACGCAGACAAAAGATCGACACCAAGAAACACAAATATGTTGCCTGTGTAAATGAAATGAATCATTTCAATGTTGTTGTTTTTTTATTGGTGGTTTAATGGAGAGAGAGAGAGAGAGAGAGAGAGAGAGAGAGAGAGAGAGAGAGAGAGAGAGAGAGAGAGAGTATTAAATAACCTTTCGGTGTTGATGATAAATCTCAATAATAAACCTTGCCCTCGTGGCTGATTTCTTATCAGCATTTAGGGCTTAACAGTGCGTGACTTGCATTTTATCTGCTGCTGGTAAATCCACCTCCAGCAGATAAGGAGGTTGGAGGCTCGTCTAAAGCTTTTGTTTCCTGATTCCTTGACATTTTATATCCTCAAAGGGTCATGTTTGTTTGACAAATGACTCTTGGGGAATATCAATAGATAGTGCACATTAGCACAAAACATGTTTTCACATTATTGTTGCTCAGATCATAATTCTTCTAACTTTATTTTCACTGACTGAAAATAAATAAAAAGGTTAATTAAATTACATTTGACATTTTACAATTTCATTTTAATCAGAAGAGAAAGATCTTCACTGACTAAACAAACTAAATAAACAAACTCTCTTTGTTTACATGTCTAAATAAACTGAATCAACAAACTGACCTTTAAGGACTACGCAATTTCATACTGTTTTACTTTGTTTATGTGGCGGACCCTGACACCTTCCTATCTTCAAACAAAGTTCTTGGGATCTTATTTTCCTCTGAGAACAGCTTGTTTATTCAGTTATGGAAAAAATAAGTATCTCCGAGTTTGTATTATTACCTCATTAATATTGTAAATAATAGATTTCCGAGTTGGAATTATGTCTCCAAACTACATAGTGCCCTTTTAGAAATACAATGAGCTGAAATAATTCAAACCAATCTCAGCAAACTCCATCAGTTGAGAAAAATAATTAGAATGAAAGATAAAAATAGTTTTAAAAGTATTTGATAAGATATTGTCTTATATTTTTAGGGAAAATATCATTTTGCTATAGGTTTTCTGCACTTTAACCGCTTTAAAATCACATTAATGTACATACAGATACAATACAGCTTGTAGCAGAAGAACTGCAAAGCCAAAATGCTTTCATGGGTACTCATTTGAAAGGCAACATGTACTAGTTTGTGACAATGTACTGATTTCATGTGGGGCTAAAACACAACCTATGCTACATCAGCTTAGCCATGAGAGAAACATGATTGCGGTAGTTCATTGTTGAGTAGTATTAACAAGACCTTGCTCCATGTTACAGCTATGAAAATCCACCACTCACCTTTTACAACATGTTTACTACACCTGTGTTAAATTGTAGACGTTTGGCCCAAACTTCCTAGGAGCTGGTGAGTTTTTAGTTTGATGTGTCGCTGGTTACCCCAAACATTAACCCCGATCCAGTGCACCACTCATCAGATGGATTGAAAGGTGCAGGGTGTTTATCAGGGTGCCATGTTTGACTTGTGTGGACACATTGAATGTATTGTGATTTATACATTCTCAATAGATGATGTGTCTATTTTGTATCTGATAACGATTCAAAGCTTAACACTGAATGTCAAGACTGTTCGCTGTTCTTTATAAACATCCTATCTGTAGATGAAAACTCGGATACACCCTCAGTTATGGCTCTACTGTCCAAAGGCCAAGGCAGCAGCGAAGGTTATTGAAACTGTATAACAGAGTGCAGAGCCCGTCCTCCTCACAGTTAGTGCGTGCATGTTGATGGAGCTGAAGCAGCCGAGATGATTCCTAGGGTTTTTGTAGCGTTGCTGGCTGTGTCTTGCGTTGTTTCTGCCCAGTCAGACCTGGAGAACAGAGCCAGGGAGTTCCTTCAGAGGTTCGACGAGGAGGCCACCAAACTTATGTACCAGTACTCGCTGGCATCATGGGCGTACAATACCGACATCACTCAGGAGAACTCAGACAAATTGGTAAGCATTCGATGACTTTTAAAATACAGGCCTGATGTTACTGAAATTCATGATTTGATCCGTCTGTTTTCATTCCACCCAGACACAAGAGGGGCAAATTTGGGGCAATTTCTACAGCAAGATGTCAGAAGAGGCCCAGGCGTTCCCCATCGACCAGATCAAAGATCGAGAATTAAAATTACAGCTCATCTCACTGCAAGACAAAGGCTCTGGTGCCCTATCCCCGGAGAAAGCTGCACATGTAAGACAATCACTCCATGTTTCATTTCATACTGTTGTAGATATGTGTTTGAATGTGTCTTTAACTATCTTCTATAATCTTCTAAAATCTGCTCACAGCTGAGTAAGGCCATGAGTGAGATGAGTACAATCTACAGCACCGCAACTGTGTGCCTCAAGGACGACCCATCTAACTGCCAGACTTTGGAGCCAGGTAAACTCTGTTAATAAGGGCCGGTTATGTTGACGTGGCTGCCTGCTACTGTCAGCCACAGTCAGATAAAGCAGTTTATAATTAACGGAGGAAAATAGAAATGGCTTTGTTCAAGTTTTAGACCTGAGGTTATGTAGTCCATTGCGGTGATGTAAAGTATTCAACTGAATATAAAGTCGTCAAGTAGTTAACTCCACCTGAACCTGCTACAACATTATTAAAATCTAATAATGGCATTTACTAGTTATACCTGTCACTGTCCATTTTTAGTATTCTTATTTCGAAAACATTTACATTCATAACTTTTAGACCTCTAGCATACAGTTGTTAAAAAAGTACTTTGTAAGTCAAAGTATATACCCAGCGTTGGGGAGTAACGAATTACATGTAACGACGTTACGTAATTTAATTACAAAATGTACGTAATTGTAATCCGTTACATTACTGGGAGAAAATATGTAATTAAATTACAGTTGCTTTTGGAAATTTCAATGATTACAACTTAAGTTACATTTGAAAAATCGCCGCAAAAGCTCGGATTTATCAAATAGTTTTTCGCCCCCCTGGATTCATGTTTGTTTTTAGTTTTTTTCATTTTAACACCCGCCTTCCAAAACTGACGCTTGTGATTGGCTCTCTCTGGTCATGTGCCATTCGACTCAACCGACAAACCATACGGCGGCAGTCAGACTCAGCAGCAACAGTGTCGGCGGCGCACAAGATGTGCCTGGGCTGGAAATACAAAAAACACTTCATACAGACAGAAGCCAGGCTTCCCTGTATTACAAAGGTGGCTCTCTTTTAACCCGGCTAGATCACCATGGTAACTTATGCTTAGCTCATAACCTGGCCCCGACCAGGTTCTGTTCAGAGTTTAATCATAAAATCGGCTATAAAAGCGCCGCTGTTTCACTATTTAACTCATTTACAGCTGACGTCACCTTTACTTTGAAAGTCCAGTGGAGCTGGATCAGAACATTTGAACGGAGGGAGAGATCGCGCTGATCCGCTGCTGTTTACTTTCTCTCTGAGGTCTCCGCCTACAGATGTTCAGCTGAGGAGATATGCTGCTCAGCTGATGATCCGACTCGCGTCAGGAGGTCATTTATTAGGCTATAGCCTATTTACTTATGGAAGTTAAATCCTGTCATTAATCAAGAGCATAGATTTTCAGTTTGAGAGCATGATTTCATTCCTTTTCAGTGACACAGCTCTTTCGCGTGCTCAGATTTTTTCTCCTCATGCTCACATTTTGTTCTTGCATTTAAATTTCTTCTGCTCTCTTTCAAAATGTCAGCTTGAACTCAAAAATCACATGCCCGTGTTCACATTTCTCCTTCTTGCACACAAAAATTTCGCTCGCATTCAAATGTGCCCTCTGCGCGCTCAGATCTAAAGTGCACGCGCTCAGAACACACACCTGCTCACAGGTCAAGTTCTGAGGCCTGTACTGCGAAGCCAGTTTAGTGGGTTAGCGAGGTATGTTGAGTCTAAAGCCAGGCTTCCCTGTACTACAAAGGTGGCTCTCTTTTAACCCGGCTAGATCACCATGGTAACTTATGCTTAGCTCATAACCTGGTCCCGACCAGGTTATGTTCAGAGTTTCAGCTTAAAATCGGCTATAAAAGCGCCGCTGTTTCACTGTGTAAATCATTCGGAGATGGCGTCACCATTCATTGAGAACCCGGTGGACCTGGGAGCAAGAATAATTCTGGCAGCACTACGATGTGAGCGGCTTCTTCGAGATCGCGCTGATCCGCTGGCATTTCCTGATGAAATTCTCTATGAGCGATATAGATTTTCAGCCGAGGGAATACGGAACATTTGCTCACTTATTGAGCCGAGTGTCAGGAATGCCACTCGAAGAAGCTGTGCGCTCACTGTAAGGCAAACTGTTTGTGTAGCCCTTCATTTTTTTTTGCCACGGGAACCTTTTTACATTCAGTTGGTGATGCAGCAAATCTGAGCAAGAACACTGCGTGTTGCGTGTTTGTAGTGTTCCCAAGTCATTTGAGCACAATGCTTGTTAAGGAAGGATTCTATAAAATATCTGGTAATGTAAGCTACTTTCATACCCCTCTACATCATCAGTATTACTTGCTTGCATAATGAAATCTTCCCCTTTTCATTCTTCTTCCTGTTGGCTTAAGATAGTGATATATTAAAATAAAATGGGAAACAGTATGTTATCCACACTGACAAAATGATGGGGCAGCTTGGCTACATACCACTTTGAATGATGTGTTTGTATTTGGCTCTAACTTGCTGCCATGTCCGACTGCTGCTTCCACATCTTAATAAAATGCAATATGAAATATTAATTAGGCCAACCTAGTATTTATTTGTCACAGATAATGAGCAAAGTTAATTATTTCTTTGATGTGGCTTGAATAAACTGATGAACTGATCAATGTTTCACCCGTTGTAGGGCAGTGTACACCCAAACACAAATCTTACAGGCTTGAGCGATTTTCACTGTCAGGAAGCTCTTTATTGTCATTGTACAGGGACAGTCGCTACATTTGCTTGTTCATCCCGACACAGTAATAAAAAAAAAAAAAAACACCGAGCCTACGCACACTCAGCCTCGCTTTCAATAAAACACACACGCGCATTCTATAACTGAGATCAGTAAAATGTGAAAACAATATAGACATCATTCAAAAATGAAAAAAGATAGTTGTCACCTCAGTGTATTTATTTTTTAAATGGATGAGGGTTAATATGTAAAAGTTGCACAATGTTGAGCTTTCAGAAATTAAAACACTAAGGGCTTAATATAATATTTATCTTAATATTAATCATTGTTAACTTACGCATTTACACGGTCAGCTATTTTCTGCCAGCAGCCCTCCCTCGCTCTACTGGCGGCGACAGTGTTACTTTTTGCCGTGATTGTGTCCTTGAATTCTTCATAGTCCTGCATAATAAGAATCTGCTCATCTTGAGTAAAATATGTGGCCCGGGATCGATCCATTTTCGCACGGAAGTAGAATAATATGACGTCAAACGCCCCCTTTTACATGTACGCGCGCAGAGCACAAAGCAGAGAACCGGACTTGACAAAGTAAGTTGATAACCACCGTCGCAGTACCGTTTAACTCTGTTTGGGGACTTGGGGCTTTGTTGAGCTGCATCATGAGCACAAAGCCTGGCTATGTTGAGCCCCCTTCGCAGTACAGGCCTCTGCTCTCGGATCTCTCCTCTGCTCACGGATTTTTCTTGTGTATCAACACTGTCAACCAATAGAAGGCCGGCTACTGTTGACCAATCAGATTACACCCGCTTCTTTGCGGGGCGGGCACTCTTTATACCGGGTTTATCTACTTCCGCCCTCCAGGCTGTTAAATGTGGTGGTTGCCTTTATTTTTTGACGACCTTTGGAATAAAATATCAGTTAATCAATACACCAGCGCCCGTGCTTTTCATTACAATAGCTACATCAACATAAAGTAGAACAATAGCTGCTGTACTTTCGCCATATTAGCCCGCTGCCCCAGCTACAGCACCTAAAAAACCCACTGTAACCTATTTTCATACGCTCACCCAGCCTCGCTTTCAATAAAACACACACTGGCATTTTATAATTGCGATCAGTGAAATATATGAAAACAATATAAAACACAGTTTAAAACAACAGTTGTTGTTGCTCTAAAGCTTCATATTTAAAAGCAGCTCAATGCAGAGCTGTCAGAAATTAAAATCAGCCTCCTCTTGTCATATTTGCAGCACCACTGTTGCTTCAGCTGTGATCAGGCTTTTTTGTATCGCTCATAGTCTCTCCATTAAAACAACCTGCTCCTCTTGGCTGAAATCAGCCCGTTGTCGCTCCATTTAGTGAGGAAGTGAGCCTCCTTCGCAGTACAGGCCTATGGTCAGACTCATAATATATGGTTAAACCTTTGAACTGAAAGGTTTATCACACTATAGGTCTTAAAATGTGAAAATGGTTAGCAGTTGAGAGATTTCATTCAAAATTAAGAAAAGTAATCAAAATGTAATCAAATGTAATTAGTTACATTACTTTGAGAAAGTAATTGAAATAGTTACACTACTATAACATTTTCAACAGGGTAACTTGTAATTGTAACCAACTACATTTCCAAAGTAATCTTCCCAACACTGTATATACCACAGCTGTACCACAATGTAAAAACATTCCATTAGAGCTAAAAATCCTTCATTCAAAATTTCACTAAAGTAAAAGTTGAGAAAATGTACTGGAAAACTATTATCTATTCAATATAGCTCCATTCACAGCACTTTAATTACCATGTTTATTGTCAATGATAATAAAATTTCACTGGTGGAATGTAACTAAATACATTTACTCAAGTACAGTAATAAAACAAATACAACAACTCAAACCCTAAAACTAAAGAAAACACACCATTTCCCCCTTATATTTCTCTATTTTTCAAGTTTTATTTTTCCTCATGTCATATGCCAAGATTCTGAAATGTATGACCAACCCTGTACTCATATACTCTGCTATTAAGAATTCAATAAATATTTAAATGAGAGGGAAAAAAAAACGAAAAAAAACAGTCTGGTAATAAAAAAAAATAGAAAAAATTTGATCGAATACTTAATCGATGAACTCATATTATACAATATATACAGACTTGTAAATAAATTGTACTTTGATACTGAAGTACAGTTATTGCCAGAAAATTACTTTTGATATTTAAGTAGCCTACACTGTATATCCGATACTGACTTCTAAGTACTTTTTGTGCGGGTGACTTTCACCTTTACGAAAGTAATGTGTTAACACAATATCTTTACTTTGGATTGAAGCTACTTTTATGAATTTAAGGTACTATTTTACAACACGTAGATTTCTGTGTTATCAAAGTGGAGATAATTTTAGCAGCTTTATAGACTGTGGAGTAGTTTAACAGTTGATATATGAAAAATAGATTAGAGTAAAAAGTACAATATTCAATATAAATATTTTCCAAAATGTAGTTGAATAGCAGTATGAATTATCATAAAATAGTATATATGCTGTACTTACTGTATGACTAAATGTCCTTCGTTCTGCTCTATCATTTTTATTTGAGTCTTAACTTAACTCCTTGCACGTTTCTGGCTGATTCGATGGAAAGCCAAATATTTATCTGACCTTAATGTGATCTGACTTGCGTGTTTGTCTGTTTACAGGCCTGGAACATGTAATGGCGAACAGCGAAGACTACTCTGAGCGTCTGCATGTGTGGGAGGGCTGGAGGAGAGAGACGGGGAAGAAGATGAGGCCTCTGTATGAAGACTACGTGGATCTGAAGAATGAAGCTTCCAAACTTAACGGTAATGCTCAAACATAATATCCCACTTGATGTTGTTAGGCTTTTATTTTGAAGACCTTCTACTGTTTCTAGTGTGTAAATGTCAGAGATGATGCAGTGTTCCTCAGGGTTGGTGTCCTTGTTAATTCTGCTTGGAAACTTAATGTAGCTTTCATCAATCCTGCACTTCCATAAAACCACGTGGAAATACTCAGGCTATTTATTAAGTTATCAAGGAACTATAGTAGACCTGTACACACACAAATGGTAGTGTGAGCCTAACCCCCTCTGACACACACACACTTGCAGGTTTTAAAGACTATGGAGCTTACTGGAGATATAACTATGAGACCATCGACGAGGACCCTCTGTACCGTTACACTGGAGATGAGCTGATGGCGGACGTCCGCACCGTATACAAACAAGTACGTCTAATAAATGTCCCTATTAGTGGATGGTATGTCTCAAAGTGATTAACTACAATTATTTGATGTCATTTCCACAGATTATGCCTTTATACAAGGAACTGCATGCTTATGTGAGAGCCAGGCTGATGGAGGTCTACAAAGGGGACATTGATGCAGAGGGACCTCTGCCAGCCCACCTGCTGGGTATGTGGAGGTTTCTGTTCAGAGCTAGGCATCAGATCAGAGGCATCAAGCTACAGCTATCAACCCTGCTGCGATCACTGTTCTATATATTACATTTTGCCTTTCTTTCCTTTCCTTTCCTTTCCTTTTCTTTTCTTTTCTATGTTTGATGAGGTTATGACAGAAATGCATCATAGTTTTATGATGTCTAAATGTCTAAATTCTTCACTTGCTGTCCTCTCTGTTTATCATCCATAGAGCACACAGGTCTAAAAGAAAGTTGTTGTTTTTTTTTGTTGTTGTCATTTTGATGTCCTTCATAATATCTCAAGTTTTGAGACATCTGCCTAAGTTTCTGCACAGTTTCTTTTATTTGTGGTATTATCATCTTTTCTTTGTCTCTTTCCTGTTTGCACCCCTGGTTTTCTTTTTCTTTCTTTACTGTGTTTCTCCAGCGTAGGCTTACTGGCATTGTGGGTGGGATCCCTGTGTTGGGAAAAAGGGCTTTACTTTATGAGGTTTTAATTATAACTGATGAACCAACCCAAGATCACACACACCACTAAACATGAATCTCTGCCCCATATTAAAACTCACATCTTGTACTCAGGCCCTTTTCCAGCCCATGTAAGTCAGGTGTGCAACAGTGTTATGATATCATTACAGTGCATTATAGGTATTCTTTATAATGTGACAATATGAAGAAAGGTAGGATTTGGATGTTGATGTAAATTTTAATCACAGTCCAGAACTCATGTTTGGCTCCCTCTACTGTCCACATCGTATTACTACCAGTCTGTTCATAACTGAAACAAGCTTTATATATTTTTTTCTGAATCATTAAATTGCTTCTGTTTTTGATTCTTGGTAAAGACAGACACCTGCCCTTCAGGACAATGTTACTTATTGACTTTTTTCAGTTGTTTAAAGGTAAAAAAAATACAGATAGAAGTTGAAACAGTTGTAATATAATGACACAATTTGAAAGGGCTGTAACTAAACTCTGCTGTAGGAAGGTCATCACTGTGTTCGCCAGTGAAAAAAAAAAACAAACTCACATTTGTGTCGATCCCTCAGGTGACATGTGGGGAAGATTCTGGACCAACCTGTACCGCCTGTCAATCCCCTACCCTGACAAACCAGATATTGACGTCAGCAAAACCATGGTGGATAAGGTACAGTGCACTTTAGTTGATTCTTTGCCCCTGTTTGCATGATAAAAACTCAAAATGAAACACAAAATCAACCTTTCTATTGTAGTTCAAAAAAAAACTTATATTGGAACTGAAACCAGATGCCAAATTGAATTTCAGGGCTGGACGGAGCTTCAGTTTTTCGAAGAAGCAGAGAAGTTCTTCATGTCTGTGGGTCTTTACGAGATGTTCCCGAACTTCTGGAATAACTCCATGCTGACGAAGCCTACGGATGGACGCAATGTGGTCTGTCACCCCACCGCCTGGGACATGGGAAACAGAGAGGACTTCAGGTAGGGAAAAAAATCCACACATAAATATGCTGAAAACAAATGTCACATTGTCAATCCAGGCGACTCTGTGATATTGAAAACGCTGACTCTAAGATAAAACTTCGATGGGCAAATCTATATCAGCGGTTGATTAATTGTCATCATAAATCATATTTTCATGTGATATGATTTATTGGAGTTTTTGTGCTGCGTTGAGAAGTGTAATCTGTAGATCAGTACATGAGGGCCATAAATATGAACTAGTTGGAACAATGATCTTGATCAGTCTCTCTGAGTCATTTTTTCCCGCTGATAAAGATAACCAAAGTCAAATATTAATCAATATTGTTGATCCAATACTCGAGGTTTGAGTGTCTAAAAGTTTGTCCAAATTTAAAATGTTACTCTTTCAAAAAGTCAGTTATTATTGCTCCTCTAGTATCAGATTGGGTGATATATACTAAAAAAAAAAGCAACAGAGATATTCTTTAAGAAATCCTTCAGTCCCTAGAAAAGGACTTATTTAATTTTTTTGGACTTGGGCTTCAGTGTTTATTACATCTGACTCATCAGAAACATGCTATTGCACTGACTTTTTTATTGGTGCAGTATATCTGATATGATTGTGCCATGTCTGTGCCTAACACTCTAACTGCTGACAACAACAGTTCTACTGTGATTTCTTTAGGATCAAAATGTGCACCAAGGTCACCATGGACGACTTCCTCACAGTGCACCATGAGATGGGTCACAACCAGTACCAGATGGCCTACCGTAACCTGACCTACCTCCTGAGGGACGGAGCCAACGAGGGTTTCCACGAGGCTGTCGGAGAAATCATGTCCCTCTCTGCTGCGACTCCCAAACACCTGCAGAGCCTGGGGCTCCTAGCGCCTGACTTTGCTTATGATGAGCGTATGTATCGATTCGCATGAACGGAGCTATTGATGTAGAACACTGACAATTATCGAACCAAAGTAAAGGATAAAGGATAAGTTCACCTAGAAATTCAAATTCGGTCATTATCTACTCACCCCCATATGAACTGAAAGTCAGCTGAAGTTTCAGAGCAAAACAGTGTTGCAGCATTCTCTTAAACAACTGAACCAGATAGGGACTTTCTTTTAAACAGAAAACGCAACTAAAAAAAAAAAACCCACAAAGCCTGTTCAGCGTAATTAAAGTGTCCAGAAGCCCCAAGAACATAAATTGATTTGAAAAGTTGTTGATTATACCCTTTTTCAAGACTTAAAGGGATATTCCGGTGTAAGTTTAATCGATGGTCTAACACACCGTGAAACTGTGTTAGACTCCCTCTCAAGAGATAAAGTTTGCAGACCGCTAGCTAAGGTAGTTTTAGCATCCTCAGAAACGACCGCATGGCAACAATACATTGCAGTAAATGGGTCCAAATATAAAACCGCCATCAAAAAGCCACAAATAATGCTTAGAACAGCACCAAACTTCAGGAACATTAGGAATAGGGTCCCAGCACTTCCCCACAACAAGGAAGGCTTCTCAAGTGGTGAGATTTGTTTATATTTTCCGACAAATACGGCAACTATATCAAATGTTTGATGCCTCGAAATATGTGCTGGGACCCTATTTGTACTGTTGCTGAAGTTTGGTGCTGTTCTGAGCATTATTTGTGGCTTTTTGATGGCGGTTTTATGTTTGGACCCATTTACTGCAATGTATTGTTGTCGTGCGGTCGTTTCTGAGGATGCTAAAACTACTTTAGCTAGCGGTCTGCAAACTTTATCTCTCGAAAGGGAGTCTAACACAGTTTCACGGTGTGTTAGACCATGGATTAAACTTACACCGGAATATCCCTTTAATCTTCACTGTGTTGCTTAGCTTAAATCTTTAGCACCCATCTCCTCTGAAGTCGTGGAACAAATTCAATTGCGCATTGAGGACGCACAGTTTTAGACTTACATTTAAAAAAAAAAAGATCAATTTGGAATCTCTGTGCTTCCAGAGGCTTGGATTGGTTGTATTTTCCAATTCGAAACAAACTCCCATCTCCTTCAGTTGTCTAGGAGAATATTGCAGCACTGTTTTGTTGTTTGTGAACTACAAAGCTTCACACGACGTTCCATCGGCATGGGGATAAGTAGAAAATAAATGAATTCTCTGTCAATGGGTGACCTTATGCTTAAAGGTTGCTTTAATCAGTAGTTTTATAATAACAATCCATCCAATATCAATGTTACAACTGTCATTTCAACTGTCTTGTTTCTGGTTTGTCATATCACTTATCTGAACGCAGTCCGTCTTTGTTTTCCTAGGCTACATGCACATCAGTGACAAATGAATTGAAAGAGCTGGCCGAATCAGAGTAGTAGTCAAAGTATGAGTAATATGTCTGAGTTACTGCCCTCAAATGACACGGATAGATGATGTTACACTCGTTTTTTCACCTGCTTACTTCAGTGACCAGAGGAATAACACGACCTTGGGCCCCTCTGCTAACTGTTACTCAAACTGTCATCTAGCTACAGTGTCTGACTTAGGTGTCATAAATAGCACGTCAACTTCTGGGTCTTGCAGTAAACCCACCAAAATGTTCCCAGAAAAGAACATCGCAACACAACAGGGCTGTCTGCTGTTGAAAAAAAAAGGAGGAATCAATGTCCTTTTTCAGACACAGTTTAATGTACTTCAAGGAAGTTTTAACTGATTATGAAACAGTCTCAATTTAATACTGAAGCAAACAAGACCATCAGCAAGACGATTAGCTAATTCTGTATAATTATTGGAGTTCTTTGACACAAGGCAGTGGTTCTCATAATGCTTTTTGTCCACAGGGGTCACCAGAATCAACAAAACGCTAACGTGTCTTGTATGTTGGAGCAGAAGCAGTCAGCTCCCTGACCTTTTCTCTTCATATATCTTCAACTATTTTGTGTTTTTTGTTTTTTGCAGAGACTGAGATCAACTTCCTCCTGAAACAGGCGCTCACCATCGTGGCCACACTGCCATTCACCTACATGCTTGAGGAGTGGAGGTGGCAGGTGTTTGAGGGGAACATCCCCAAGGATGAATGGATGAAGCAGTGGTGGGAGATGAAGTAAGCAGAGACGTACATGAAGCACTCTTAATAAGCCAGTTAGCTTCCGCAGCCCGTGATAATTCACAGGTTAATTGCATAAAGACTTGCTAACATCTAATATTGATGTCATCAAATGTGGTCGAGACATCAGGAGTGGAAAGTATCATGACTTTTCATGTTGTGTGACCTCAGCGGCTGCTTCGCTGCGGGTTCTTAGTTACGGCATCGGCCTGCGTCAGTGCTGACTCTCTGTTGTCACAACAGGAGGGAGCTGGTCGGGGTGGCGGAGCCGTACCCCAGAGATGAGACCTACTGTGACCCGCCCGCTCTGTTCCATGTGTCTGGAGACTATTCTTTCATCAGGTAACATTCCTGCTGTAAAGCACAGCACTTCACAGACATAAAAGCACGACACCTTAAAGTGTAACTCAAACAATTTCATCCATAAAAGTGTGGTTGCTGGGCTTAGGGAGTACTACTGCATCTGTAAAAAAAAAAAAAAAAAAAAACAGAATAAAGCCTTTTGTGGATCCAGAGAAAACTGCATGTACACTTAGCCTCTAGTGATTTCAGTCTGGCTACTTTTTTTTACATACGTAGGACTCTCCAAGACCTGTAAGCACACTTTTAAGATGCAATTTGTACACATTTTAGGTGAAAACATCCAAAAATTAAATTAAAATTACCAACGGCATGTGAAGTTTTCGCATTAAAAATTCCATGTATTGGTTTGTAGAGATATCTACTGAAATTAGCATGCCAACCAGTTAGCTCTGGCCTGTCTCAGTCCAAAGCTCCTGTGCTAGCATTGTAAAGTCAGACACTCCTAATCCAGACTGCTGGCTAACCACAGCTAACTGAGCTTATAAACTAAAGATGGCTTCTGTCAGCAGCAGTTAGTGATTATTCTAGTTATATGCTGTCCCTATTTGTAAGTATGTATTTGTATGAATAGTATGAGTATGAATTTGACAAGACACCAATTCTTATATATTGCACCTTTAATGTGGCAAATTAGTGGATTTACCCTTTAATTCTAGCCACATGGACTTTCTGTTTGAGTTTAGACTGGTTTTTGGATGGCTTGATATATGTAAAACCTATTTAAGTGAAAGTTAAGTTTAAGTTATGAATGATTGTAAATGAAGAGTCTCTGAGTTGAGCTGGACACTGTTGGATGGAGAAAAGAAGCAATTTGTGTGTCAGACATTTTATAACTAAATGATTCATCGTAAAAAAAAAATCTGCGTTAATCGATAATAAAAATGACTGTTAGTTAGAGTCCAAGTTTTGTGTTGCCATCTTTGTGTTGAAGCAGTTTCACATGTGCTGTTAAAATAAAACTCACATCATTCTATTCTGCTCTGCCAGTTCTAGCTTCTTATAGTAAAACCCGTCTTTTGGTTACCCACTAAACCCCAAAGACACCCAACAGGATATTTTAGTCTGAACATGTTCAATCACAATGTCACCTATTTACATCTAATTTCAAAATTTTTCACGATCTAAACACTTGCACCGCCATTCGCATGGCACAGGCAACCAAAGCTGGAGGGCAGAAAAGAAGTGCTTGCACATTCAAACATTCCTGATTGATCAGCAACTGAAAAAGACAATAGACAGTAAACATTTGAAGGGACGCCGGGCCGTACTTCAAGGTAAAACAATTTGATAACCCATTAGCCACCATCAGACAACAGCTAAAGTTAGTATCCAACCACTTCTGACTTAACATTACTGAGATACTTAAGGAAAAAAAAATTAAAATTCTACGCACAACTTGGACACATTTCCTGCTGGGTTTTCACAAACCATGACTTTTCAGGTGCTGATTCACTTGTCTTGGAACAAAGCAGTGTAACATGTGTAAAAATGACGTCTTTCAACCCATTTCCGCTGTGAGACATCACCCCTTATGTATTTGTGTGTGTGTGTGTGTGTGTGTGTGTGTGTGTGTGTGTGTGTGTGTGTGTGTGTGTGTTTGTGTGTGTGTGATTGTCCCTGGTTGTGAATGCAGGTATTTTACAAGAACCATCTACCAGTTTCAGTTCCAAAAGGCGCTTTGTGATGCTGCTAATCATACAGGAGCCTTGTCCACATGTGACATTACGAATTCCAAAGAAGCAGGAACCAAGCTGAGGTATGGACGACTTTCTGTTCCTCTTTAACTCAGGAGTGTGGCTTATATGTGTGATTGTGGTGCACATGCATACATCTCATTATTATCATCAATGTTTTCTGTTAGGGAGATGTTAGAGCTGGGAAGGTCCCAGTCCTGGACCAAGGCTTTGCATACGATATCTGGTGACACCAGGATGGACGCTAGGCCCTTGTTGGACTACTTCCAAAAGCTTCATGACTGGCTTAAGGCAGATAACGCAAAACACAACAGGATGGTGGGCTGGAACCCAGAAATATCTCCATGTGAGTAAAGATACCCATATTGAATCTTATTGACACTAAAATAACAATCAGTTTTCTTACAGGAATATTTCTCATGTCTGTATGGTCTTACAATCCAATGTCTTGTTTGTTTAACCTTTACGAAAAACAAAATATCAAAACAACACATTGTGGGGAGACTATTATTTGGTCAGTATTTTACTGGAGCCTTATTGTCAAAAGTTGGTGAAGAGCGCTGAAAGTAAGATACTGACTTTAAAGGCATTTTTAAGGAAGTAGAAAAAACACAGACTTAAGTCACCAGTGTTTTCATTTTCAAACTACACTCATTTCCTAGAGAGTACTTTTCCTGAAGAGAAAGCCTGTGATGGCTGCAAACTGCTGCTGCGTGCAGTTGGGGTATAGAGCAAGATGAGTTTTTACTCTGTACCCCAGATTCAATGACTTAAAGGAGACCTTTTAATGCTTCTTTTTTCTTATCCCTTCCATAAGTGTTTTTATAAACTATGTTCTTGTGCCTGTAAAAGATCGTGAAAGTTAAAAAAGGTCAAAGGCCACGCCAAGAGAAGCTCCTCTCTCCTACAGAAAAATGTCCCAAAATGCCTTTTCAGTAGCTCTGCCTTTAATGCTGTGACTTTGTGACATCACACTACACTACCATGTCACACATTTGCATAATTTATGCCTAGCATCTAGTTTGGCATGTAAGAATTGGTTTGGCACAGCTGCTCTGTTGATGTTAGCGGTGGTTATAAAGTACTAAACAGGAATTTAGCTGACTATATCTCCTTTAAAGGGTGAGGGACATGAACGGAAAAATACTACAAAACAGCAAAGGGGCGATAGGTTGGAAAAACACTGGAAGGAGGGAAAGACTAATGAGGTAATGAGGGAGATGAAGTGTAGGTGTGGAGGGAAGATCGGGCTGGTGAGGACATAAGACAAAAGGGCAAAATACACCACAACACCAAGAAATAAAGCCAAAATGACAGGACTGTGACAATTTGAGTTTGATGTATTAATGTTAAAAATTGCATGAATTTCAATTTATACTTTATACACCTGTCTGTACATGGTATCCGAAATTGGTCGCATCTGGATGATGTGTTTAAGAGTTATGGCAGTTCATGTGTATTTAGCCACAGCAGCAATTTCTTTTAACCAGTTATAGACAAACTGTTGGTGACATCCAACAACAAACGCATGTTGTCCGGAGCCAGCCGACCGGTCACCTGCCACGTTTGATCTGATGAAATATGAAAAATGGGAAGCAACAAATGTTATCAGACTGAATTCATGATTTGACTTTTTACAGATTTAAAGAATCAAATTAAAGTGAGACTGAGTTTGAAGGCTGCCCTGGGCGATGATGCTGTGAGTACTATTAACCATTATTAGAAGATGATGTAACTACACATGAACTTCATTTTGCTTATTTGAAGTGAACTGCAATCTAATTGAAAATACTAATCTACTACAATATGTTTCAGTATCCCTGGAATGACAATGAGATGTACCTGTTCAAGGCCAACGTTGCGTATGCTTTGAGGCAGTACTACGCCCAATGGAATATCAGCCACTCCTTCACATCAGAGGACGTCGTCACAACTCCCTGGACTCCTAGAATCTCCTTCTACTTGATGGTCAAAAACCCAGAGACCCTCAACGAATTGATCCCAAAGGATGTTGTGGTGGCTGCTATACGGTGAGGCTGTGGTGTTATTCAACACATCCAAAAGTGTAATTTGATTATTTTACAGCATCTTCCACAACACTGACTGCAATTAACTCATTTTTGTTTCACCATGAGCAACAGTACTGGCCAAGTTAATTGGTTTTTAAATTATTTTTAGTAATGCTTGCTCTAAGGTTGGCTAGATTTTGGTCTGTTGGTCCACCACTTCGGTCCAAACTGAAATATCTGAACACCAAAGTTGTCAAATTAAGCTGGTCAAAGACTCCAGACTTAACATACCATAAGTGCCATTGTCAGGGCAAAAGTTACATTTGTATATTAGCAAATACTTGCAAAACTATTGACATTCCCATCAACCTTAGCTGCACTATGTTTAGTTCTAAATACCAAATGTTAGCGTGTTAACATGATACAATAAACCAAATCAATGAGCATGAGAAACATAATACAGGGTTCGTATGGGTGCTTGAAATCCTTGAAAGTGCTTGAATTTCAATGTTGTGTTTTCAAGGTCTGAAAAGTGCTTGGATTTTAGTTTAAGTGCTTGAAAGTGCTTGACATTATAACTCTGTGTCTTTCACAAAATTGGGATCAGACTGGATAATTAATTTCTGAAGTTTTTGCTATTATAAAATATAATTTTAGATGTTTACAGCATGATACAATGTACATAACTGTGATAAAAAGTGAAGAAAAAAATCACAAGTATATATATTCCTTTAGATACGTATTTCACCCCAGCAATAAGTTGCTGGAAAATCTTAAAAATGACCCTTAAAAGTGCTTGAAAAGTGCTTGAATTTGACCTTAAAAAATGTGTATGAACCCTGATAATACTTGGTAAACATCAGCATATCATTGCCATTGTGAGCATGTTAGCATGCTGATGTTAGCAATTAGCTCACAGAGCTGCAAACAGAGCCTTACTAACTTATTGATTTTCCTTCAACTGCCCCTGCTAAAAACAATATGTTAAACTCATTGTGTGTGTCCTTTCTGTTGAGACATTTAATAAATGTGAGCAATAATTAACCCATTCTAATATTGATCCCAGGTTATCTCGAGCCAGAATCAACGATGCCTTCCAATTGGATGACCAGACGCTGGAGTTCGAGGGAATCATCCCAACACTGGCCTCTCCCGTGAAGCAGCCAGTGGAGGTGTGGCTGGTGGTGTTTGGGGTGGTCATGGGAATTGTGGTGCTATTGGGCGCCTACCTCATCTTCTCTGGCATCAGAGAGCGCAAAAAGTGAGTTTGCCCTTGAGACTGTGACCTATATACGACATGTATGCTCAAAACATGCATAACTTATAGATGTGCTGTATTTCTTGTGTGTTTGTAGGAAGCCTGCAAAGGCCACCGTCGAGAATCCCTATGATGAGACCGCTGAAGGACAAACTAACAAAGCCTTTGAGGAGGGTGACGATGAACAAACTGGATTCTGAGGAACAGAGCGAAGGTGTCCTCAGCACTTACGTTAAAACTCTAGCTCTGATAAGGCTGTTCCCTTGTTTATCAGTGCTGCATGGCCTCTTATTTACCATCAGTGTAACTGCTTAATGTGTATATTTGTGAAAGTTTTAGTTTGTCCGAGATTTTTACCCTAACAGACAGTTGTATAGTGAATTTAGGTTGTGGAAAGGTAGACCTAATTGTACTTAATTGTAATATACTAACGATACTTCCCATGTGAATGTCCAACAAGTGTGCTATTTTTTAAAGGTGCAATATGTAAGAATTTTAGGTCAAAACATAAAAAAAATTATCAACAGAATGTAATGAAATAACAGGTATGCCATATCATGTTGTGTTTCTTTGTTATCTACTGAAGTTTGGCATGCTAACCTGCTAGCCCCGAGCCTAAAAACTTCTTTCTCCCAGCAGTCCAAAGCTGCTGTTCTAACTGTCTAAACACCAACATATCCCCGGTAGTTAAGTGCGCTAACAAGCTCGCCACAGTCACTGGTGTATAAGATATACAGTTGGCAGCAGTTAGCAGTTACTCTGGTTTTATGCTGCTCCTAACTGTTGAGCACGAATTCAAGGTGGCTAATTCTTATGTATTGCACCTTTAACAATATATAGCGCTATAACTGTGTTACTTTGAGACATCATTAAGTTAGAATTATGTGTATTTAAGTACACTTTTTGTAATAATGATGGACATTTACCTTGTGCTTCTGTATATTTACAAATCTATACCTATGAACTGAACATATTATGACAAATATAGATACACGTTTAATAACGTTTAATAAATTGCAAATATGAGTTTAATATACTTAATGTAAACACTAAGTTTAAAAATAGTTTCATAAAAAAGTTATTTAATTGTAAATGTTTCCTGTAGAAGTTCTTTAGATTGTACTGTGTTTTTCTTTTAAATATCGTACCGTTCCTCTCATTGTTGTGATGTGGATGTTTAAGTGACATGCAGCTACAATTCTGGACAATCAATCAACGGAACAAGAATTGTGTTTGTCAATATAACTTTTTAATGTTTAATATTCTGTAAAAGACATTTTTCATAATTCTTACTTGTTTTATACTTTTACTTGTTTTGAAATGTCAAATTAAATGTTGTCAAAGCATAAGAAAATGTAATAACACAAAGTAAAAGAATTCAGTTTCCCCGTTGTTCCAGTGTAAAACAAAGAACTAGTCATTCAGACTCATGTTTATAGTTTAATTGTGTTCACAAAATCCCCCAAAATGTACATTAGAAAGTGTTAAATAAAGTTATTATCAAAATCCCTTGTTTGCTCTACCTGTTTTGAAAATACAGTATATGTTTAATAAAAGTTATATCCTGAATACAAAATATTCATGTTTGTAAAAAAACTAAAACAAAAAAACAGTTAGCTTGGAGGGTCACTTTAAACAACATAACTGATTACCAAGAGTGACATCACATATGAAAGTCTGGACATACGCAAAACATTTTTTTTTATTTAATATAGTTGTATGATACATATCTACTCTCTTCTGCAATAGCAGAATTTGACACAGTGACACTGTTTTCTATCACTGGACTGGGTGGCTCATGCTAAAGAGTTCCGTCTGTTGTTTTTTTGTTTGACATCATCTTCAAGTCAAAATTCACGAGAGATTTAAACAATTTAAGGGGAGACACTACACCGTGAAACTAGAGTTGATTCCTTACATTAAACCAATTATTTTTCTGATAATTTAGAAAGTTTCCATTTGCAAATAAGGCTGTCTGATTAAATACAGCTAAGCTCCATAAAACATATATAATCTAAAATAAACACGTAAATGTGTATTTTTGAAAGAAAGACGAGACAATAGTCCAACAACTTCAAATTTCCCAGAGCATGAAAAAACAATGATTTCACCTTTAGTGTCTCCCCTTATACTGACCTGACTGAGAACTGACAGTAAGTATGAAGATTTGTGACCCTCTGTCACTTCTTGATGATGAAGAGGAACGCCCGCTCTCCCTCAGCTGGATCCCGGGTTCCCATTTCCACGAAGTCTGTGTTGACAATTTGGATGAACCAGCCGAGATGCAGCGCTGACTCAAATTTCCTCTGTTTTGACCGGTCAGCCTTCATGTAGAAGACGTAGGAGAGGGCGTTCGCATCACTTTTGGAGATCTGCATCAGGCTCTGCTTCTCACATGTCTACAACAACAAAGATGTGGTATTTATCACAGAGAGCACCTGTGGCTGTTCAACATCCTGGTAGTGCCCTGATTTATTTGCTCTTCATGTGACAATAATATCGATCAACTAGTTAAACTCACAATGACAAACAAAAGTCCAGACAACATACATCCATTTAACATGTATTTACCATTAATTTGTCCAGTTCTAAGGCTGGATGTTGGTCATTCAGTTTGTCATACCATTTTATATAGACATACATTTTTCCTCCTGACTTTGGTGATCACCTGAATTTATTCTCGAGCACCATCATCAGGTCAAAAACAGTTTGTTTTTATTGCAGGACTTTCATATAGACCTACTTTTCCAAACAACGTTTGTGGTAACAGATAGCCTTGACGCTGACAGGTTAGCGTACAAAACTCAAAAGGTGTCGTATATAAAAAAATATAATATAAAACTTTGTGTCCATGAAACTTAGATCTGTATAAAACAGGCTGATGACTCAGTAATAGCAATTACCTCCACTTGTAGCCGCACACTGTCTCCTTCCTTGCAGCACCTGACGAAGCAGTTGGAGCCAGTGAAGTTAAGGACCACTGGCATCCCTCTGAAAATCTTTTCCACAAAGTTTGACTTGTAGGAGTAGATGGTGATCTTTTCTGAAAGCGAAAGAATCAAAAATGACATAATGATGAATGATTGAGGAGAGTCTCACATCTGTGATGGCTGATAGTTTCATTTTTCAGTTGATGGGTACGCAGCAGGTTGCTGCTCACTGCGCTGAGTGACAAACCTGGATTTGGTGAAGCGTAGAGGGCCCTTTGAGAGCAGAGACCTCTGAGGTAGTAGTGAGTGGCCACATGTTCAATCTCTACGTCAGACGGCTTCTCCACTCTGAAACTTCCACTTCCACTTCCTCTTGGAACTTGAAGTGACACAGGGAACAATCAAACAGAGTGGATATAGTTCATCAGTTAGATCCTCTTTCTTTAGAAAATAAAGATCTTGACTTTATCACAGGTGATTAATTCCTCAATGAGTATTTGCAGTTTTTTCCAGTAGAGCAGAGTTCCACTGTACACAGATCTGTCTTAACTCCAAGAGGTCGACTTCTCATGAGATTATTGAACGGTTATTTATCTTAAGAGGTCGGCTTTTCAAAAACCCATAATAAACAGTTCCTCTGAAAAATGCATTACAAAATATACATACAAAAAAACATTTCCCATATACAGAGACTCCTGGTCAGAGACAACCAGCAATGTCATACTTTTATACTGTAATACAGAGAGGTCAACTAGAGCTGCTGTTTTGTTGACTTAACGAAAAATGCAACTCAACTTGGGCTTTAGAGTTAGAGACCCATGACCCATGACTGAGACGTGATGACTCAAATGACTTGTCTGTGTTCATTCCACGCTCTCAGTTTGTTTGTTTTTTTGTTTTTTTCACTCTGGCTGAAAGTATGTTAATATTTAACAGGAGGGAATAGTTTTTGGATTGGGAAAAAAAATTAATATAACTATGCTTTCATCAAGGTTGATTTGATCCTTGTTTGTTCTTATTTCACTGAGGTATCTCACTTCATTCCTGTGTTCCTTGTGTTCTTGTTTGTGTTCCCAGTGCTTCTTTGGTTTGTATTCGATTTAGTTTTAGTTTTTTTTTGTTTTTACTTCTTTATTTCATGGATATGCCCCTGCCTGTCTTGTGTTTAGTGCCACCAGCCTTTTTATTTTTCTCCTTTTTATTTCTTGTTGTTTGGATTTTTGTCACTGGGTCCTCACTAATTGTATTTCCTTGACAGTCAGCTACCTATATTTTGTCGATTTTCTTCATATAGATCAGATACTGGTCTAAGTAAGGACTCATCTAGCCTAAGACTCGGACCAAATGCCTGCTGTATTCTGATCTATATTGGTACATTGTATTTCAATAACTATATTAGAATGCATAATGAATTCCAAATTGTGAAATCAAAACAATTATCTGATGATTATTAACTCTAGTGAGAAAAGTAAAATGAAGTGAAGTGAGTAGACTAAAACCCAACTTACTCACCAAGCACCACCGTGCTGGATTCTGCCACCACCACCACGTCATTCAAGGTGCATCCTGATCCATGACACCCCTGACAGGGGCTCCCGTCCTCGCAGCCCCTCCCGCTCACCACGGAGATGCTGGTTTGCGTCATGGTGACAATGAGCAGATCAGATGTACCCTCCCCATTCTCCGCATCTTTACAAGCATCCTCCATACCCACATTCCCTCTTCCTTCTACATCCTCCTCCAGGTCTTCCTCCCTCTTCATCTCCATGCTGAAACTGAGCACTGTGGACTCTTTGGAGAATGGACGTAAAGTTTCCTCAGCTGGGGAGGACAGCTCGGGCTGCTCCTTCATCCTGCCGCTCTTGTGCACCGTCTGAGGACCAGAAGAGGGGAGGAGGGGGAACAATATAAATAGGCCCGCCGGTGATACAATCACTAACTTCTTTATTAATTTGTTTAGAGGATCCATATTAGTTAACAACGATTCTATCTGGACACGTGTAAAGGAACTTCTTTTTTTTTTGTTTGACCAATTTTTCTTGTGAAATAATGAGGAATAGTTTTATACAGCGACACATCAAGTCCCTGAACTCACCAGCTTTGGATTACCATCAGCTAACATTTGTGCCAACTCCTCAGGTGTAAGATCTTGCACGTCTATCCCGTTTATCTGCATCAGTTTGTCTCCTCTCCTGAGGAGAAATAAAACACATCAAGGCGTATACATTAGTTACAGCTTATGAGAATATTAATATAATGAGCCATTTTTTAGTGGAAAAACACCCCTGCTCTAGATTCAAATAAACATCACTGGGACAAATAGACACAAGGCTTTTTGCACGAGAAAAAAAAGAATACAATATGCAACTTATGCTGAATTTACAAAAAGGCCAAAGTCATTCAGAATTTGTCATAAAAGCAGTTAAACAACAATTCTAAAGTTCCTCCTTACTTATTTAATAAGGTAGTCTGGGGAACTTATCTCCTTTTATCTCCTTGCTGTAGATAATGGTCCGCTGTTGAACAAATGTTCTCAAATTGTTCCAAATTATTATAAATGCAGATTACATATAAGCTAGCCTGGCCATTAATATTAATACAAAAACATGAATATTGCACCATTTACATTGTCCTCATTCTATAGACTGACTGCTCAGCAACCCCCTACTGTGATTGATGTTTGACTTCTCTGTCCTGTTGTATAACACAGTAATTTGCAGTAGGAAACATTTTGTTTGGAAAGTCATAAAGTAACTGTCAGTTAAAGCGACAGTGCCTCCAAGTCCCATTTATTATTCTTTAATCGAAACATGTCTCACTGGAACCCAGATGGGACCATGTATCTCAAACACAGATAGATTTGCTTCTGTCGCTTATAGTCAAGAAGTTAACGCATCCTTGTGGCTCAAAACCCATTTATTACAACGTTTTAATCTTAAAACAATTCTTATGAGGCAATGGGCCCCTACATTCACACTGTTTGCTGCCAAAGTGGGAATAGTTTGGGTTATTTCACATTAGAGACTTCTGTATTTCTATTTTCTGTGCAATAAAGGTCACAAGTTTCAGGTCCGCAGTTAACGTGAATGAATGTTTATTTATAGGTTGTTGATCAATGAGTTTAGTGATTTTCTAATTTACCGATTTTCTTCAGTGTCATTGAGCCTCCCTATGTTTTGTGTGACGTGTTTGTTCAATCTACTTATTCATTGTTCTTTAAATGTGTTTTCGCCCGCACCTGAAGGAAACACACTGGTCTGCGCTTCTCACAGTAAAGTACAGTTTTTTGAGCCACGGAAATACACCAGTCTGTATTTGCACCAGTGTCTGACATGTACCTGGCAAACGGCTTTCCTCCACTCGCTCTTTTGTACTTCACTACATTCTCCACCTCATACTGGTGCTTTCCCTCATGAATTTGGTGGTTGATCAGCACACCTCCCTTTACCAGAGAATCCTGGAATAAATAAACAGGCCTTTAAAATGCGTCTTACACATTAGTGGTGTTTTGTGTTAAAGGCAGTTAGATTTTGTCACCCACCTTCAGATCCATGGTGCCAGCTGTGCTCACTGCCGATGAAGCAAACGACTGAAGCTGGCAGAAGTGACTGCGGTGCTCTTTTAAACCCTCAGTGTGTCTGTGCTTCTGCTTTGCATGAACAGAAGGGGAAGTAAGAGTGAGGGGTCACTTACACAGTCGTGGACGGGGAACTCATGTCAGAAGAGGAAGTCCATAAGGATTAGCGAATCCTAAATAAAAAAACGGACCCGGTGCACACTGTCACTTTGTTCGAAAACAGAACTTGGAACAAGAATGGAATAAGAGATGAGAATTTATCAATAAAGCATTGTTAATGTTATTACATGTTACATTCATTTCATTCCTCACCATTTCTTATTCATTGAGCCTTTATTTAAAGCAACTTCATGTTTTACTTCAACACACAAGTTCTCAAGACATAACAATGTTATGACGCATTGAGTTTTGTTTGTTACAGACCTGCAATTCGTATTTACGACAGTGGTGTCGCACTCAGAAACTGTGGTGGGCAACGCATCACACGAAATGCTACATTTCTACATAATGTTGCTTGAAATCTTGGAGGATCATTAAGCACATGACCACATTTTCGATAATGTTGAGAGTACAATTAATAAAGAATGGATAGACACGAAAATAATTAATGATGAAACAAAGAAGCATCAGAATACAGTTAATAGTTTGTAATCATGGTTTTAAACTGACCGGCCTGCTCAACTGAGATTTTAGAGGGTCTTCTTCTTCTTCTCACCTTCTGACCAGGTGCATCCCATCTTTTTGATGTCTGTCTGGAACTCCCTCTGCCAGGTGTTTCTAGGCTGACCTCTCTTTCTCTTCCCCTGGGGATTCCGCGTCAGAGCCTGTCTGGTGGTATTTGACATTGGTTTATGAAGGGTATGCCCAATCCATCTCCATCTTCTTCGTCCGATTTCGTCTCTAGCTGGTGTCTGCTTTGCCCTCGTCCACAGGTCTTCATTGGGTCTCGGCTACATAGAATAGGACTGATTTTACATTTGAGTTGAGGATTCTTATTTTTGTTTGTTGTCATATTTCTTTAGAGTGCCATATATTCTTCAGTTGAATGAAGGCTGTCCTTGCCTTTCCTATTCCGACTTTGATGTCTGCGTCTGTCCCTCCCTATGTGTTGATGATGCTGCCCAAGTAGGAAAAAGACTCCACTTCTTCCAGTTGTGGTTCTTCGAGTGTTATTGGCTCCCCACAATTTGCGTTCATCCTCATGATTTTTGTCTTTCCCTTGTGTATGTTAAGGCCCACTTGGCTGATGTTTCTGCAAGTAGAGTCGTCTTCTCTTGTAACTGATGGTGATTTTGTGACAGTAGTGCCAGGTCATCAGTGGAATCCAGGTCTTCAAGTTGTGTCCATAATGTCTATTGGATTCCATGTGTCCTTCCTTCAGTTGTAATTTTCATTACCCAGTCGATGACTAGGAGAAACAGGAAAGGGGATAACAGGCATCCTTGTCTAACCCCTGTCTTGATGGCAAACTGGTTGGTGAGTTGTCCCTCATGTATAACTCTGCAAGTCATTCCCTCGTAGCAGCTTTTGATCATGTTCACAAGTTTAGTGGGCACTCCATGGTTTCTCAATAGTTTGCAGACAGTCACTCTGTGCATGCTATCGAAAGCTTTTTCGTAGTCAACAAAGTTGATATACAACGGGGAGTTCCACTCTAGGGTTTGTTCGATGCTTATATGAAGGGTGGCAATCTGGTCGACACATGACCGTTTTTTCCTAAATCCTGCATGTTGGTCTCTTAATTGTTAGTCCACTGCTTCTTTCATTCTATCCAGTATTATTCTATTTAGCACCTTCCCTGGCACCGAGAGTAGTGTGATTCCTCTATAGTTGGTGTAATTTCCAAGGTCAACTTTCTTGGGGATCTCGTTAATAAAGCCCTCTTTCTAGTCTGTGGCAGTTTTTCTTCATCCCATACCTTTCTGAAGAGTGGATATAGCATTTCTACAGTAGTGTCCAAGTCAGCCTTTAAAGCTTGGAATATTATCTGGCCCTGCTGCTTTGCCACACTCATGTTTCTGTACTGCTTTCTGAATCTCATCTCTGCTAGGTGTGTCACAGCTGATGGGGAGATCGTTTCCTGCAGGTTGGATATCCGGGGGGTTTGCTGGTGGGGGCCTGTTAAGCAGCTCTTCAAAGTATTCTGCCCATCGATTGAGTTGGCCCTCCTTTGTCTTGATGGTGTTGCTTTCTTTATCTTTTACTGGTCTTTCTGGCTTGGTGTATTTGCCTGACAACTTTCTGGTGGTGTCATATAGCTGTTTCATGTTTCCGTTTCTTGCTGCTTCTTCCGCCTCCTCTGCTAGTTTGTTGATGTAGTTCAGCTTGTCAGACTTGATGCTTTTTTTCACTATTATGTAGGCATTGCTCTACTCTTTTTGGGCCTTAGCTTTGGCTGTTCTAGTGCGACTGTTTGTAAATGCAATTTTATTTTCTTTCCTTACTTTGACCTTTTGTAATGTTTCAACAGATATAAATTCCTTTTGCTGGTATTTCTTGTAGCTGACGACTTCCTGGCGCGTTGATGTTATAGTGTCTTTGATATGTTGCCACTGCTTGTCAGTGCTGTTCTCCTGTTCCAGTAGATCTCGCAGAGTTTCTTATTTGTGGAAGAGTTTCACGCTAAAGTCTTCCCGAATTTGTTCTTCCCTTAGCAGGTTCACATTGTATTTATTTCCGTTTCCCGTGTGCGCTGTCCTGTTCTTCTTTAGTTTGAGTTTTAGTCTGGCTGTTAGCAGGTGGTGGTCTGATGCGACATCTGCTCCTCGTTTTGCTTTCACATCCTGTAGTGTTCTTCTGAACTTCTTGTTAATGCAGATGTGATCTATCTGGTTTACCATGACATGATCCGGCGTTACCCATGTTGCTTTATGTATGTTCTTGTGGGGAAATATACTGCCCCCAATGACAAGTTTGTTTGATGCACAGATATCTAGAAGCTTCTCTCCATTGTTGTTCATTTCGCCCAGTCCATGTCTTCCCATCACTTCTTCATATCCGATGTTGTCTTCTCCTATCTTTGCGTTCTTTTCTCCCATGAGGAGGGTCATATCTTTCTCTGAGTATTTGTCCAAGATGTTCTGGGGTCTGTCGTAGAACTCATCTTTTGTTTCTTCTTCGTGGTTATTGGTTGGTGCGTAGCATTGGATTACATTCATGCTTATATCCTCTTTCGTTGTTCTGAAAGACGCTGTAATAATTCTTGGCCCATGGGCTTCCCACCCTATCAGTGCTCTCTGTGCTGATTGGGATAGCATGAGAGCAACTCCTTCGGTATGTGGGGCATTGTCCTCTTCATGGCCTGAATATAGCAGCATTTCTCTGCTCATGAGCCTTTTCTGACCAGCTTGTGTCCATCTTGCCTCTCTAATTCCCAGTAGCACCAGGTTGTAATTTCTCATCTCTGCTGCTATTTGAGCTGCTTGGTACATAGTCCTTACATTCCAGGTTCAAATGATAATGTTCTTCCCGGTTGAAAGAAGGGTTGTCAGTCTTGGGGCTTCCAGGAGCTCCTGGCTTTCACCACTCAACGTCAGAGGTCTTCGAGTTGAAGAACCTTTCTCTCCCAGGTGCGAGTTCTCTTTTTGTTTCCTTGTCGTTTCTGTAACATCTACATTTATAGAAAGATTGGAATTTGTTTGCTTTGTTTGTTCTTTTTCACAATTGAAAAAGGAATATTAAACATGCGAAAGTACAAGAAAACAAAATCTTAAGAGGAGACTGTCAATTCCTGTGGATTCTCTGCTCTACTTAAACAGCATGGTTGAAAGACTTATCAATGAAAAAAAGAGAATGTTGTGCTTTGTGTATTTTTGTAATTAGCACAACTAGAATGGAACTCAGTAGAGCGCATCCCTCAACAGACCCCGTCCAACCCAATCACCAGAATAAATGTTAGCAAAGTACGTTTCCACAAAACCAGATAAGTCAAACCTGGACGTTTCTTTATGTTGCAACTTTATGTTTGTGTAGGTAAAATGTTCAATAGTTTTTTTGTCACAAAACTGTGCTTATGCTCTGCTTCGTTTTAGGCACAAAAAAACACATTGGTTCGGGTACGACCATTCATGGTTTGGTTAAAGATATTAGGGGGAGATGAAAAATAGTTGATATGCTAGTCAGAGGAATGGCTGGAAATGTCTGCAAGTCTCCTTAAAAAAAACAAGCTTTCGACACCACATAAACTGGCAAAAATATCCTGCAAATGTCCTATCAAATATGCACTGGTTTGACTCAAAATGCGATCGGCCCTTTCTGATAAAAGTTTTCATCAAGATCCATCCAATATTGCCTGAGAGCCTGAGAGATGCCTAACAAAAATATTAAAACTTCTGGTTCTGTCCCTTTATCCAGATCTGCACCAAAAGTGAACTGGGTCTATTCCAGGCTGAGAACCGTCCTCCATCCAAGTTTTGCTGAAATTCATTCTGTAATTTTTGTCTAATCCTGTTGACAAACCAACCAACAAACAAAACTTAAAGGTGTTTTCCTCAGATTTAGTGCATACAAAAACACGAGCATTCACAATCACTTTAACGATCCAAACAACGACGAGTTGACTAAAGGAGTGATGTGTGGTGGCATGTTACCATTACCAGTTACATAAACGAATGGAAAACACTTCTTAATGTCATGTTATATCTTACTGACATGACCCACCTTTTTCACAAAGATGCAATGATGAGCAGAATAATGATCACCTGCAGTGGGTCTTTAGGAAGAGTGATAAACTGAATGTAAACAAACGCCAAGAGCAAACACACACTCTCACACACTCTCTCTCTCTCTCTCACACACACACACACACACACACACACACACACACACACACACACACACACACACACACACAAACACTTACTGTCAAACATTAGCATAAAGACTCAAAATCCTGAACAGAGAAAAGAGGAAATGACTGCTGTCCACTTTACACATTAGACATGAGAACTACTGGAACATGAATACTTCCTCTGTGACTGTAATGTACTCTGCAGCTGGGTGTAAATGACTTGTGTTTATGTATTGTGTGGCTCTACAATCGACCATCTAACAAGAAACGGAAGGAATAGCTAACAGCTCTTCACAAACTGTAACGGTCAGTTTGGTGCAGTTGATGTGTTATTGTGTATTATAAAATCACTGGAGCTAATTAATTTAAAGGTTAATATATTGGATACATATTTCTCCTTAGGCTCGTTCTTTCAAATTTAAGTATGATTTCAAAAGTTATTGGACCTTTTCCAATAAATCTTGGCTATTTAATTAGTCTGTATTGAGCTTTTTTTTAAGTTACTAAAAAGTAGCGTAATAAGTTATTCATTTATTTACAAACAGTAATATTGCAAGGTGATAAATTACTGTAAAATGAAGATAACTAGTAATAATTCATATATTGCATTTTGAAAGTAACTTGCCGAACACTGTTCTCAAGGAACACAATGGTTGTTAAGATGATTATATACTGATGACAGCTTACTTTTAAATATTGCCCCTGAATCCTGCAAACTGCCCCTTTAATAAGCATATTTTATAAAGTGTCAAACTGTTCTTTTTATCAATTGAGGCGGTTGGTAAAAAAAAACTGACCACTAGGGGTGGGATTTTCTTACATACATCGAAAATTTAGCTTGCACTTGCTGATTTCAACAATTTTACCAACCCCCAGCTTTGTAGTCCTTTCTTCTGTCTTTTATTGTTTTAATAGTAATACTTAAAATATGTTGTCTTGTATATTTCAGTCCCAATGATACTTCTAGCCTGCAAACATATCAGCTGGTGCAGCGCCTTTACTGTCTTTATACTGTGATGGGCTGTGTTACTAAATTTACACAAACACACACACACACTGAAGCTATTTCCAGCTTTCCCTGTCGAGCTGGTGAAGTCCTGCTAAATCTGTAGACGCTGAGGTGGATTGAGTTACATACGAGGCGCGCGCCACTGTCGCAAACTTTCAGGTCTGCCAGCACACACTGAGCTGAGACACCGACCACCCTCCAACGTCATCTCAGAGGCTGGCGTGAGCTGACGATCAAAACTCAGCCAGGTACTGTGCATTGTGCATGATGTGTGTGACTCACTGCTGTGGTTTTTCACAACCTAACTTCTCCAGGAACAACTCATTGATTTCAACAGAGTGAAACTAGAGCTCGAATGTGTGGGATGATCTAAAGGACACTGGAATACAAACTATGATGTTTTTGACTTATATGAATAGAAAATACAACAAAATAAGATAGATATCTACTAATTTATGCCATCTATTAACATCCCCTTTTGAATTTTAATGAACACTGAACTAACCATGAGTAAACTAGCAACTGATCCACAAAAGTAAACCACCATTGAGTGAAAGTTGCATTTTAAGGAACCATCTGGTTACAAACCAGGCTTTGAGAGCACAACTCATTTTTAACTGCATACAGTTTAACACTCTGCTGTACTGTCTCTGTGTGTGTTTTCAGATGGTGCTACTCGATGTGTTAATAATAGGGGGAGGCCCTCATGCCTTGACCCTCGCTACCTTGCTATCCAACTCTGACCCTGTTCCAAACTCAGACCATGGTCATGACTCAGCCCACTCCCCCTCCTGCTCGGACCCTCTGGGGCTTCAGGCAAACCCGCAAACATCCGACAGCAAACGCTGCAGGGGCAGGAAGAAGAGGAGAGCAACAACTGGTACGCTCAACTTTGAGCTGAAAGAAATTCATTGATTAATTGGTTTGTTGAAGGGCTGAAAATTACCAGCTAGCTATTTTGATGGAAGTGCAATATGTGAGATAGTTGCTTGTTGTGCCTCATTACCATGTCAGTTTCTGACACTTAGGGTTTGACATAAGCCCAAAAAAATCGGTGTTTGAAGACATGGGAATTAGACAACAATCAACCAGCTGTCTCTGGAATCACTTTTTGCACCTGTAAGTGAAACTGACAAATATTCTCAAGATCATGTTTCTAAATTTTGAAAAATGTCATATTTCTAGTCATAAAGGTGCAGTATGTAAGAACTGGCCACCAGAGAATCAGTGGAGCGTCAGTGTTTACACTGCCAGCACAGGACCTTAAGACAGGGACAGGCTGGGGCTAGCTTGTTAGCATGCTGACTTTTGCAAGATGATACACAGACGTAATAGTCAAAAGTGTTCATTCTTTTGTACATATTGCACAATTAATCCGAAAGTGCAATATGAAATTAAGTAACTCATAATTCAACTTGTGATTTAGTGGCAAAAAAATGACTTAAGGGAAATATAATGAGTCATTCTCATTGGGTTTCAGTTTTAGGACAGTGATTCATTTTTTAAGGACAAACTTTTAGGACAGGTTGTCATTTGTTAGTTTTTTGTCATCCTGTTTTGAAATTGGTCTCAAATCATCATTTTGAAGTCATAATCCAAATTATAAACTGGGCACAGAAATTATGAATCAGTATGTTCTCATCATTTGTAATAATGCTAAACCATTTAAGTAAGTCTGAATATTGTGTTTTTCATAGATCATATTTCAGTTCACATGTGGTTTGTTGTTGGTTTCTACAGGTGTGGCACTGGAGGAGCAACTAGCACAGGCAGCGACATTAGAGAGGGTTGTTTGCCCCCCGCTGAGTTTCCGAGTGGTAGATTCCTACGGAGAGTGGACCACTCTGTGGGAGAGCCAGTTCACAGCTCTTAACATCCCTCACCTGCGCTCACACACGCTGGTGCACACAGATCCTCTCAATAAGGTATAAAAACAGACAAAGAGAACTTGCTTTCGTTTGAATGTAAAGAAACACGTGTGTGTATGTTTTCCTTGACAGAAAGCTCTGCAGGAGTTTGTTTTAAAGTATAATCGCTCAGCCGAACTTCACAGTCTTCCAGACCAGGTCTATATTCTGGACGACAATGCGTTTTTTAACGACACAAGGCTCGGCAAGAAGGAGAGGAAACGGCTCAACATCACATCAACACTCAAGAAGAGTTTATCCTTCAGTCTGCCAGGAACCAAACTAAGTGTGGATTTCTTTAAAGAGCAGGTGTGCGTGTGTGTGTGTGTTCTGCATGGTATGTTTAATGTCACATGGACTATGATACTAAAAACAATTGACCTTGACTTGACTTGACCTGTTTGTAAATAATTTTGTGTTAATTACTGGTCTCTCTAACGTCACTCTCAGGTCTTTACAATATGCTCAATAAAATGGCTTGAAAAGATAGCTTGCAGCCTGCATCTAAATAACCTTTGCTGTAGTTTGAATTTTGCTTTGTGCTTGCTAGAGTTATTTCTTACCTCGATGTTGAGGTTAGTTATTTCAAATAATGGAAAAACAGAGAAAATCACACATCTGCCAAGGGATGGTAGTCAGCCTTCTAGGGGGTCACGACTCAAAAGGGTTGAGAGTAACTGCATTAAACAATATATTACTCAAAGCAATACGTCACTTCCAAAATCATAAAAGGTTTGTCTTCTGTACGAATAAAGGGGTGTTGTTGGTGTGAGTCTAATGCCAACATTATCCTTTGAGCAGCAGGAGCCCCTAAATCAGAACATTGCTAACTCCCAGATGATTATGTGGGTGAATCTGAACATACAGGTGGAGAGATACAGCTTGGACAGAGCGCTGGTGAAGGGAACAGTGGAGCATATCACACCTGTGATGGAAGAAGAAAATGACTGGACACAGGAGCGGGAAACAGAGGGTGAACTGAGAGTGACTGAAAGGAGTGGAGACGGTTTGAGAAAGAGAGTGAAATATTTTCAAGTCCAACTTCAAGAGGGCCTCGTCCTAAAAGCCAATCAGGTCGTTATGGCAACAGGTCCAACCCGTGCCCAGATGGCGAACATCCCTTCATGGGTGAAAAGTATCGAAGAAAGCTACCCAGAGGAGCGTCTGCAGCACACGGTGCACTTGATGCACCGCCTGACAACTGCTCGGCAGCAACTTCAAGACTGTCAGAGAGAGAGTGAGACATTTTCAACTCAAGGTGAGACATTTTTACGTAAAATCACAATAATACAAAAAAACTTTGCATGGAAACACTGTTCTCAGTTGCCATAATTAATGTTTGTAATGTGATTTCTGCATCTATGGATATGTTACAACTTCAGGATTCTTTATGTTCAGTATTCAATTTTATTTTATATTGACTTGTTTTCTGACACTGCTTTGTTTATGATCTGGATAGATTTAGGCAAACAAAACACTTGGTTAGGATTAGGAAAACATCATTTTGCTTACCTGGTTGTGTCGCTACAAACAGCTGTAAAGTGTCCTGATATCAAGTTAGAATATAACAACTACTAAACCATCCTCTTGTCTAGCAACTAGTTAAGTGCATTTCTACTGAACCACAGATTATAACTGAATGTTTTCTGTTGCAACTTTGCATTTGTTTATGTTACATTTTTTATTTCTCTCTTGTCATAATGCTGTGCTTTCACTCTGGTTAGGTTTAGGCACATAAACCACTTGGTTAGGATTAGGAAAACATAATGTTTTTGCTTAAATTATTGTAATGCACCTCTGGTTTGCAGAAACGTACAATGCCGGCATTTTATTCTGGTGACTGACCTGACAATAATATTTTGCTTTCACCTGAGTTTTCCATGCTTCTGATCCCTCATCCTCGCTGCAACACTTTCCTTTCTTTTCCGTTGCTTTTCGCTTGCTTATGTGTGTCTAGAACTGTGTGGAGTGTGTGAGGCAGGGCAGAGAGTAATGGTAGTTGGTGGAGGTCTGACCAGCGCTCATGTCGTCTCAATCGCCCTGCAGCAAGGTGCCGGCCATGTGACATGGGTCATGAGGAAGCACCTGCAGGTCTAGTGACAGTGTGAAACTGCATGTAGACCAACAATAAAGACTTGCTGTAGATACACCCGTCTGCCTCCAACACATGTATCCGTCTCCACTGGTTCTTCAACAGTTAAAACAGTTTGACGTGGGCGATGTGGAGAGCCTGGTGGGTCGTTACTCCCACGTGGAGCACGGCATCAAGATGGACGGCCAAGCGTACCTGCGACAATTCTATAACGAGCGGAGTCTCCACAAACGGCTGGCTATGATCCGCCAGGCGAGGAAAGGAGGGGCCGTCACCCCAGAGGCCTACATCCACCTGCAGCCATTCATCCTGAGCGGACAGGTGGATGTCAAGACTTACTGTGAGGTACATGAGCATGAGTTGAGGGTGTATTGAGATGGGGTAATTTCGAAGAGGTGAGATAAGGTCATCTCATGACAGGTGATGTAACATGTGAGGTATGTAGAAGGTTTGTAATTGAATCTCATGCAACTGTGCAGGTGAGTGAAGCCAGATGGTGCTACAGGAGCCAAGCCTGGAGTCTGTCCCTCAGCACAGGAGAGCGCTGGACTGGAGATATGATTTGGCTTGCCACTGGCTGCAAACTTGATGTCAGACAAGACCCGTTGCTTTCTGCGGTGATGAAGGAATTCCCCATTCAGGTGGGTTAGACAAGCAAACGTGTTGTCTTATTTTGTGTGCATAGACGACCCAATCACCAGGATAAAAGTTGGCATTGTATGTTAATTGTACCCATCCATCGTATTTTTAACTTGAACTTTTCTTGTCGTACAGATATGTTGAAACATTCCAGTGTTTTTTTATGTTTACATTTTTTATTGTATGTTGTCACAAAGCTTTGTTTTTTTAGGTTTAGGCACAAAAGCCACTTGGTTAGTTTCAGGAAAGGATCTAGTTTGGACTCAAAATACCTGGTTATGTTGCCCCAAAGATAGCTGCAAAATATCCATATTTGGTGGGGTTAAAAAAAAAAAGGATGGTGAGATGGGAGCAATGTATTAATCAGACCAACCCACATGCTCTATTTTCGTGATGTAACCTGACCCATGCAGATAAATTCCTAAAAATGTGTCTGTGTCATCCTGCCCTGAAGGTGATGGATGGTTGGCCGTGCATATCAGAAAGCTTACAGTGGGCAGAAGGGTGCCCGCTCTACCTAATGGGGCAGTACACCGCTCTCCAGGTACGTCTTTGCAAAAGTAGGTCTCAACAATAATCTATACAATGCATTGACAGAGAACGTGTCCATTACCTTTTTTTCTCCACAAAGATTGGACCTCATGCAGTCAACCTGGCTGGCGGGCAGGCTGCCAGTATGCGAATCGCCAAGAACATCAGACGCCGTCAGCGACAGGACGATGCAGAGTGTTCAGAGCTGTGTCCGGAAAAATCGACAACTGAGGAATATATTCAACACATGCAGGGCCTACTATGGCTTTAACTCCAGCATACTTTTTTTTTTTTTTTTTAAGTATTTGGAGGATATGTAATAAAAAGTCAAATGAAACATGTCTAATTATTTTTGGAGAACAAATTATTCACAGAATGCAAAATGAAAATAACACAGAATAAACATTCAAGTGAAACACTAAAATATCCCAATATCCCAAACTAATATTGAGCAGTGTATATCAAAATATTTAAAAAATGTGATTCCTCAAAAAATCTCAGAATCTCAGTAAGAGACTAACCAATTGTATACAAAAATATTGATACACAAGCTAAAACGTATAACTAACTAAATGAATGAGCATGATAATCATGAACCATTTAAGTACATATATATCTTTTTTGTATAAATATACAGTCTACCACGTCATATCTACTCATGTAATCCAGCCCTGGATGTAAGCAAACATTGCATTACATTGGAATATGTTATTTATAGAGTTTTTGTTTATCTGAATCAAAGGTGGAATGATGACTGACTCATACTGTGAAGCTGTCTGAAATAAATGAATGAATCTGTGCTGTTTGATTCAGCTGACTGACTGTGAGCTTCAGCTCCAGTCCTGAGCAGGTGGTGGAGTTAATCCAAGGTCATATTTGGATCACTGATTGTCCAGTCTGGTCCTGGTTAGAACTTTTTATTTATTTATTTATTTATTTTGAACTATTTGTTGATTGTGTTGAATAATCTCCAGCTCTGTCCATCACACTGTGGACTTCTCTTTAGCCACGCCCTCTGCCTGACTTCCGGGTTGTAATCCTACCTGGGGAGGTGGAGACGGCGGAGGACACGACAATAAACTGGTAGTTATTTAAATATCGTCATACAAAACGGAAAAAACACTCGTTGTCGTATACTTTCAGGTAGGTGGGTGTGTTTTACAATGTGGGTTAACGTTCGACATTGACATAAACGCTGTTCTTCCACGTAAAGTAAGCTGAATAACAGGCTTCACTTGTACTATGAACAATGAAGGATTCGGCACCTTTTTAATACAACACCATGATGAAGGAGCAGACGATTATCAACAGATCTGGGATCAGGTCTACCTCATTATGTTTCACGAAGCAAGTAAAATCCCTGCTCACAGATGATGCAATTGTGACACATTTCAAGCAAAGTTCCCCTGTAATGACTTTAGCGAATGTTTTGAGTCCAGCCCGCTGAGATCAGCTGACGAGCATCTGATCCGCTCAGCTGACCGCTATGCTGATTCACGCACAGCTGTCAGATCAGTTTATGTGTCATGCAAGAGAAGCAACCTGGCAACCCTCCTCTTTATCAAGGAAGTGTCCTGAATTCGGGAAAACCCTGTGATTGTGTGACATTACCGGTTGTTTTGTCGCGTCACACAACTTTGCAGTATTTTGTTTTCAGGTTTCTCCTGCTCATCAAGTTTATGTCCTTCTGTCTGCTTATAACAAAACACTTTAATAATACAGCAATTAAAACACCAGCTACAATAATCTTTTGAATATATTGCAATCCAGATTATAAGATTAAGACTAAAGTTTATGACTAAACTGTAATATATCCTGCCTCCGTCACATGTCATGGTCACTTCTTGGTGTTTGAGAACCACATTTAGGGGATCACTAAAAAAATGTGTGTTTATCAGCTGAAATATCAACATCTATCTATAACAAAAATTGGGTTTCTGTCAGGTGCTAATCACAAATTTGACATGATATTTCCTCTCATTTTTGACTGGCAATTTCAACATTTTAAATTGTTTTGCTTTTTTTAAAAAAATTCAATCTCAAAAAAGAGTTTGTCCTTGATTAAGGAACATTAAAGAATATTTTCTGTTCTTGTGGTGACCAGTGAAAGATCTCCAAGCACGATGAATGTGAGGAGAGTGGAGAGGACAGTACTGAGTGTGGAGCAGACGGAGGGAGTTGGTGCTCATGTCCGCAGGAGCATCGGTAGAAAGGAGGTGAGTTCCTCAACTATTTTGATATAATTCAACTGTCAACACCATGTAATGGAAACTCAACTGTACATATCTTTTTCCAGCTGAGAAACTTGGATCCTTTCCTGATGTTGGATGAGTTCCGAGTGAGCAAGCCGGCAGGTTTCCCGGACCATCCTCACAGAGGATTTGAGACAGTAAGTATTGACTCAGATTTTAAGAATTCCAAACCATTAATTGAGGCTACAAATCTTCATAAAAGCTGGAGAAACGTCAACATTTGAGTCTGTAGCCTATTAAACACATGTAAAGTGGGTGTTAAATCATTTCCTTTACCTGGAAACCATATTTTATTGACTACACCAAGAAATTTGGGCTATTTTTTGCCTTCATTAGCTGTCTGAGATCTGTTCTGCTGTGCTGAAGTACAGCATATTAACCATGTTATCATCATGAGGTTTTAAAAATACTTTTTACAAAATGCTACCTATATTTTTCTCCCTCGGTGGCGTTGAGGTTCTGTTTTTTTAAGACACTAAATAGACCAAACAAGAACATTATCCAAAAAATAATCAAAAGAAAAAAAATCATTAATTGAAACCTCATGAAATGACAGCCACACTTGCAGAATATGTTATCGAGGATGCAATCCCCATTTTTCAAACTTCACAACTCAGCTCAGGCCAAAGAAGAATCTAAGATTGGTAGCACAGGCGTTGCATTACAATTTGAACCAATACAGCTCTTCTGACCAAAGATCTAACAAAGCAGCATGAGTTCACAAGCACAGGACCCAGAGTTGATACCCAGGGGGTGAAGCTCCTACTTTGACCACTAGATGGAGACAGCGCGACGGTGTGCGGACAGAAGCTGTGCTGCCACTTTGCCTTCAGGTTTATAGACTTCAGAAATCATGCAGAGAGTCAAATGTATCAGGTATATTACAAATGATGGTGCTGTTAAGTTTGCCTAGCATCAACTCCAACCCAGAAAGCCTCAGACTAAAGATTTGATGATGACATATGACCTAACTCATAATGTTTTTTTTTTTTTTTTTAAAAATCCCCTATTTTGAAAGAGAGGAATTGTCCTGTTCTTTGGTCTTGTGGTTGTTTGTTCTTGTAGGAGTTTGGCATTTTTGCGTCATGTCTCCACCAGAGAGAGTCTTCCCTGACCATTGTTCCGACATACTGACATGTTGGTCAGATTATTAAAAACTGAGAGTTCAAACACATGTAGGACCCAGAAATATGATAATTACTGCAGCAGCCTTTTTTAAGAAAAACAACTGATCTCTACATTTATTTTGTTCTCTCCCTGTGAAACAACGCTCTGCTCTTCTGATGAAAGTCTGTTTTTGAATCCTTACATACTTGCATACATTACTTATGTTACGCAGACTTCTACTCATATTGCCCCTTTTCCATGACATGATGTGTTTTATGACATATTTATAACTTTCTCTATTCGTTCATAACCCACAGCTTCCCTTCTGTCTTTATTTTCCACTTTTCCTTCCCTGTATTTTGTAATTTTTTGCTGTCTTTATTTCTCGATGGACTTTAGATTAGTGTTGAAAATAAATAATCGGTTATTTAATGCTAATGGAGTATTTAATGACAAGATTGATAATTAAAACAACTTCTTATGTCATAAAAGTGTTTTGCTGGTTACAGCTTCTTAATGTAAGATTTGTTCAGACATATACATTTTGGGGGCTGTGTGTCAGACAAATGAAATAATTTTAAGATGTTGTTTTTGGGGCTCTAAGCACCAAACAGCCAAAGTTAGCGACTACCTGGTGAACATGACAGACATGCCAGACATTTCTCTAAGTATTGGTAGTAGGAATGCACATTTTAAAGTTTACTGAGGTTTGAGCTTTCTTAAAGAATCGAGTATTGGGTAGTCATTAATAATATATAAAATATGTTGGACATGTATCCATGAGAAAGCCAAAAGAACAATATGTGAAGAGCAAAGTAAACACAGAGTTACTTGATGCTGTCCAACAATTGGGCCAACAAAATCCAACCAATACTGAGTTACTAAATGGATGAAAATGAATAATATCAGTTTGTACTGAATGTTTATCTGTATTTTAAAAGTCCCTTGTATTTCAGTGAAATACATTTCCTCATACCAGTATATAAGTACTTTGATAAGTATTTCTCTAGTATGAAAATATATGTTTTGATGTGTTTGTGTCGATCTCTGATTGTCTGTAAATACATGTTTAATCGTTTGAATTCTCTAAAAAAATGATGAATCATGATTTTGGCTTACATGCTAGAACTGACTTCATGAGGCGCTAATAAGTCCGATAGTAGTGTTCCTTATAAGTGTTCCTTTTACAGCTTGTTCCCTTCCCTGATGTGGCAAAATCAATCAGTGATGCTTTTAGTAAGGGGCCGATACATTTGAGCAGGGTTCTGAAAGCGAGTAGTTGCTTCAATCATTCATTTAGTACATGCTGTGTGTGTGTGTGTGTGTGTGTGTGTGTGTGTGTGTGTGTGTACTACTTACTCATTTTTCATTTAATTGCATCTTTAGAAATGTACAGTCTTTGAGCTTTGCCTGGGCTTCACTTTTTTATTCAGTGTGTCTGAATAAAGAGACGTGTTGCCTAATTTAATAACTTCTCATCTTTGTGAATGGATAATGTAATGGTTGCTCTTGTTACGGTTTTTGTCTTCTTATTCATCTTAATGCTGTACATGAAACTCTCCACAAGTCTATTATGCTTTTTTAAAAATGATTCTTTAGTTCTATAGTGTGGTTTTAGCAGTAATACTGGTACTACAGTGATTAACGGGTTAAGGTTGGATTTGTATCTTAAAAAACCCAGATATTGTCCTTAGATTGCCAGACGATCCTCCAAGTGTATTTTATTTGGCAGATGCAACTTTAAATCTCCCAGTGTGGGTGGACAGGACTCGGCTACACTCCCAGCATGCCTTTCAGCAGGTGTGTTTGCCCGCACTCGCATGACTTTTGAGATCACACAGCTGTGGAGACAGATCACAGGCAGCTCACTGCAGGGGCCCCAGCTTTCCTCCCTTAGACAGATGTTCACCTTTGAACCGATGACCTCACAATCAGCACTTCTCTTCCTGTCCAGTTTGACCACTGGGGCGGTGAAACGAGCGCACACATGCTTTTGGAAGCTCATGGCATGAGTTAAAGAAAAACTTGGACCACTGATGCGAAAGAAAGTTTATTACCCATTTCATCTGTCATCTGCTTGAGGTCAGCGCATACAATTTTGAAATAGCTGAAGACATGTGCATCTTTCCTCGAACAGGTAACATATGTCTTGGAAGGGGTCACGGCCCATGAAGACTTCTGTGGTCATTCAGGACGACTGAAACCTGGAGATCTGCAAGTACTGAATTTTTGCATATTGTGTTCATCTTGTGATTAATTTCAAGGACCTTTAAAGAATGACCTCTAGAAAAGAGTTTGATTAAAAAGATTGATATTACCTTCATGTTTGTGCAGTAAGCTCCTGATCAGTTAGCTTAGCTTAGCACAAAGACGGGAAACAGGGGGAAACAAGATCTCTGAGCTTTGATATACATTTTGATGAGATTTGGACTTATTTTCTCAAATGTTTCCAAAGATGTTCCATCCCTGAGAAATCCGTAACATTGCTCAAGGTAATGTCACTATAACTTCTGATGAAACACAGGTGACAGCAGATGATCCCGTCAGAGAGCGAGGAGCAAAGTCAAATGTTGAAGAGACACACATTATCTCACAGTGCATTATTGTTGTCCACATGTGTCAATGTACTCCTCTAATGGTAAAGTAGCAGTCATTAACATTAATGAGAAGCATTCAGCCCACTTGTAAATAAAAGAGCAGAATCAGACATAAGCAAACAAATTCCCACAAACTCATTACATATACATTAAAATGTTGTGCACTCACACTAATTGGATATCATGCCCTGAGGGTTGTTTCCTGTTTTTAAAGTAGTAAAGTATATCACACACACACACACACACACACACACACACACACACAGGCTGCTGACTCAGCTTTAATCCACAGCAGAGGTTCAGTCAGTTCAGCTGAATTTAACGCCAACACACCACGTGCACCCTCTGTAGACGTCATGTGGGTCCTTCAGGGAACGCTCAGACAGTCCTCAGATAAGAGCAGGGTTTCATTAAAGGAAATGGGTGGCAGAGAAATTGTTTGAGAATTCACTCAATCTATGTACTGTATGTACATTTTAGTTTGTTTTTTAAATCACACACTTTTTACATCAAAATTAAGAATATCAAAATATTTTCACATACACTGGCCATCTTTTTCAGGTCTTTATGTAACCAAACAGGCAGCTCATTTCTAAATTAGACTGCATGTGTATTACAACATAAGGTATTTTAAATGTACCTGGATTAATATCAAACACTGGACAGATCTGTGTTGCCTCTGTTATTTGGGTGTCTAGCTATGGTTTTGTGTTCTGCATTTTTTATTACCCAATAGATCTGTGACAGTTAGTACCCAGCACTCGGCAATCAAAGAAACCAAACATCACAATGAATAGTCACAGATGAATTATCAGTGACCGGCTGCCTGAAATCGAGGCTTTAACGAGAGTGGAAAATCACAGCTGGCCTAAAGGAGAAGCGGAAGCAGTTTAACTTTCATCCCTGAAACCAGCTGCCTGTTTAAGAAGTCATTATATCACAACATTCAGGAGCTGATCTAAATGGAACTCTATTTTACTGATTATCATGTTTTACTTAGAAGTCCAGACTGGTGTTATGCATAATGTGACAATAACAAATCTTCTGTATGATACTGCTGAAAATGGATTACATGCATCAGTAGACCAACAACAGGTGTTCAAAGACTTTCTGTGAGCTTCATCAGCAGGCTAACATGCTCACAGTGTCATCATGGCAATGTTTAGAGTCTATAATGTTTACCCTGTTCACCAGTTATGAGAATTCATCCCTATAGACTGTATATTTATATTTTCCATTTTATTTAGTATTCTAATAGCACTGGCTTCGTGAGCGTGAACAGCTAAATGTAGCACACAAAGATTATTTGATTTACCACTTTTATATGCAGTATAGCAACGATGCTGCCGAAATAAAACTCAGAAGGACTAATTGTCATGTGATGTGCATTTTTTAGAATATGGCTCTTGATATACAGTCTTCAGAAGTGTATAGTGAAACTTTTACCCATGGTGTAGTGTTAGAAAAACAAACAAAAACTGCAATAAATCATTATATTGAATTGCAATACTTGGTGAATCACAATACATTTTGAATCAAGAGATACTTTATGCATATCAAAAAATATGCGTCAATATCGTTACACCGGATGAAGATAAATCCTCCCTCGGTAGCTGACTGAAGTTTATTCATTCAAGTTTATAAAAAGAACTTGTTCTGTTAATAGTTTTTCTTTCTCAAAAACATGGATGCAAAACTCAATTCTGAGGCTGTTCTGTCATTTTTATTTTCTAATAAATAATACAAATAACAACTTCTGATCAACCTGTATCAACTTCAGGCTTGAATGAACAACTTCTGGTTAGTCATACCCACTTCCTGTTTAAGCACCACCCACTTCTTGTTTAAGCCCATTCCAAGTATGAATACAGACAATTTTTATGTTTGAACAGATACAGATGTTGGTGTGCTCGCTTGTCCCAGTTATTACGTATTACTTAACGAACTACAGTATGACTGTGACCAAACTGTGTGCACTTCCTTGTAGATGTCAAAAAATGTTCTGATCTCACAAGATGTAGAATCAGGGTTGCAATAACACTTTACCAGTTTATGTCTATAAAGTGTCATCCTCAAAATGTTGTTGAGTTTGTTCTGTCTGGACCAAAGTTGTGGACCAGTCCACCGACCGTGCCGTGCCACATACACTGCTAATGAACACCCCTCACCTCTGGTTACTTAAAACAATAACAAACACGCCTCAACAATTAACAATGCGAATACAGATAGCACAATCTGTGAACACACTCAGCATTTAGGCTTATGTGTGTAAGTCGTGTCTCCTTGTCCACCAGTGGATGACTGCAGGAAAGGGGGTGGTCCATGCGGAGATGCCCGTGTCGGAGGAGCCGGTTGTGGGCTTACAGCTGTGGGTGAACCTGCCCAGACGAGACAAGATGGTGGAACCAGCGTACCAGGAGCTCAAAGGCTCAGAGATCCCCAAACCCAGCGAGGGAGGAGTCACGGTGTCTGTGATATCCGGAGAGGCTTTAGGCGTAAAGGTGTGTGTGTGTGTTTAGAATTCAGCTCCTACAGGGTCGTGATGTCACTGCAGCATCATTAAATGAAGCCGCAGTCAGAGGAGCACTTTGAAACTGAACATGATGTATACTTTCCTGGTAGCTGTTGGTCTCATGGTGATTGCTCATTCACTGGATGCTCGAGGCAAACAGGAAAAACTGACAAACAATGACATAAACATGCATTTGTGCATGCCTGTGTGTGTGTGTGTGTGTGTGTGTGTGTGAATGCCCATTAACCTTACTATTTGACCAGTGTGAGTGTAAGGAGAGTCTGTTTGAAAAGAGGAAACAGCAAATGAGAAGCAGATTGTCCTGGCCTGCGAGGGATGACTTGGAGTGCAGATGTGCGTGTGTGTGTGTGGGTGGGTGTGTGTCTACAATGGAAGAGGTTACTGCAGGGCATGAGACTTAGCAAGCTGTGGTCTGGCATTAAAAACTCTTGGTTTAAAACAGGTCATTGAGCCGTAATTATATAAAATGTTGTTGTTCCCCAAAGTAAGACAACACTCCAAACTGCAGATGACGTTAAGTGAAATAAACTTGAGATCGCAACCTATATCTGATAATAAATACTAAACCGAAGTCCCTCAAATTAAGAAAGAATTTGAAGTATTGAATGTTTCCAATGAAACAAAATTCTTAAAAGTTGCTTTTAAAACAGACTTTGCTTAAAATCCCCTCGGTAAAAGATAAACAAATGACAAACTTTGGCAGCGCCTAGTGGCAAAAGTCAGCAGCCAGCATCAGTTTTCATCTGTTTAGTCATTATTTTGTTAATTTTGTTCAACATTAACATGTCATGTCTCAGAACCAACTCCTAAGGGAATATATGACTTTTCTGACTATAAATGCTCCGCTATGTTCACCAGCTAGTCTCTAACTGTCTGTGCGCTGATATTTTACTGCTACTGTTGTGCAAGTGTTAGGGCCCAGGTTCAATCACTCTGATTGGCTGTTCAGGTAAGTGGATAAGTACACGAAAAAAGAAACAGGAAAAGAAAGGGAAAGCCCCCTGAGCCTAGAGGTGTAGTATCCATGATTTCACCCATTTAGTGCTGTTTTCTCCTTGTTTCCTCCTCTGCCCCTTCACCAGCGCCATGTGCTGCTTTTTATCAGACGTTTTCTGGATTAGAAGAGGCCATCCATTACTGACTCTCTCTGGTGAAATGTCTCACTCACAGTAAAAAAAATTTAAATATAAAAACGCACAAGGAAACTGTTGTGTAGTGAAGGAAGCGTAAGCCTCAGACCTCCAATATGATTCTGACATTATATCTTTGAAAGCCCAAGTGATTCTTAGCAGTGTCGAGCCAGATAACAAGATTATGTCCAACAAAACAGAGCAGATCACACAGCGCAGTTCACAGGGAACAGACGTGCAGATAGTTCTGAGGTCATAAACAAATGACCATGACAGTCACTGGCGCCACTGTTTCAGAGTTTGCATGAATGTGTTTTCTGTCTTATACAGATTCAATGTGTTCTTGGACACTCACACACGCACTCGCAAAGCCACAAGTGTTAAATTCTAAAATATTTCAAGCTTGTGGCTGTGTCAGAGGAAGTCAGCATATTTCCTTACTGTCTTTTTTCTCTTTCAGTCTAAGGTCTTTACGAGGACACCGACCTTGTACCTTGACTTCACCCTGCAGGCAGGAGCTTTTCATGTGCAGCCTGTCCCCTCAGGTAGGAGAGAAACATTCATGCATGCACCGTAGTGTCTTTGTAAATGCTTCTAAATGGTTTGTAAGGCTGCTTTATCAAAAGCAGATACTGTATTGATTTGATGGCCTCCTCATTTTTCTTTCCTGTTGTAGAAAATATTAGTTTGCTCTCAAGCGTCCTCTCCCTGAGATGAACCAGGGCACTCATAATGGAAAAGAAAAGCAGCTTACCCTACTTTGTTAGTTTTTGATTCGTTCCTGTTTTTTGGTCAAAAGCTGCAGAAAAGATAAAAAAATAAAAATAAAAAAGACCATTTAAAGCAACACTATCTGTTCGCCTTCCAAATAAAAAAGTTCAATTTAATGATAAAAAAAAAACAACAACTCAGCAACGCTCACTTCAACCAACACACTCTGCTGCTACAGCCTTACTTTACCTGGCATGACCAGCAGCTTCTGGCTGGTGGCTGATGTTGGCTAATGTTAAAAAACTCATAGTTGTCTACATCTGGTGTTACATTGACTACTACTGTATGTCGCCAAGTCATAATTAATGTAACTTCAACTTTTTAATTGTGTTGCAGCAGTTCTAGTGTTCATGATCTAAATGGGATCGATATTTATTTATGCTGAGACAGGGACTAGGTTATATCATGTGAGGCCATTTATCTCTAAAAGAAAGCTGATGTAAATTTTACAGCGCAACTAAATAAAAAAAAATTATAATAACATTTCTCAAAAAAACATTTTCTCATTGAGATTTTTCTCCAGGAGAAGACAAGAAGAAAATTGAAGATACTTAAAGGTTGGAGGCAGTAGCTGCATTTCTAGGGTGGAAGGTTAAATGATCAGTCATGATTTTCCAGCCATGAAAGTAACTTAAAGAATAAATATTTAATAAGCACAAAACCACTTTGGAAAAGTTTTCCAAAGATTAAACTCCCATGGTTTGAAAATATCCAATACAAAGTAATAATAGAAGAGTAAAATTTGAGCGTGCTTATAGCTGGAGGCTTCATGTCACAATGGTGGTCTAAAGAGAAAATGCTTTTTGGGACACAGAGGACTTTCATTGCTATCCAATAAGTGGCCACTAGCAAAAATTGCAAAGCGATGGCACTGTAACCCGCTCTTATAACACAACCATGGTTTGTTTCCGTGTTGTTTGTAGATCAGTGTAAAAGTGTGAAACGTGTCTCCATCGTGGTCAAAAACTAGCAAAACTAGCACTAGGTCAAAAAGAAATAGTTGTAACTTCTACTTAATAACTCTTCTCCACTTCACATTTCATCAGACAACAGAAAGAGTACCGTGTTTTGTATCTAGGTCAGTATGCACAAGGTTGACATTAGCTGTTTTATCAAAGTGCAGGCTTTGATAAAACAGCTAATGTCAACCTTGAGTTTTATCAAGGCCTGCATTCTTTAGAGGAGTACGAGAAATGTAATCCGGATAAAATGTTATCAGCAGACATTTACAGTTCTAACAGAACAGCTCAGCATTTTAAGAGTGACGTGGAGAGAGCGAGAGCTTTACAACTCAAGAAACAGGGGAAGCTACTTCTCATCTAAATAATCAATTTTAACATAATGCAATAGTACAAATTGGGCTCAATATCGGACTGTGCCAAAGGTGATGATCTTTCAGTGTTGTGTTCTCCAGCTTCTTTCTGCCACCTGTAAGTGGGCAGCGTTTGATATTTACTTTTTTACACACATACTTACAGTTAATATTTCTGTGTTTGACAGGATGGACTGCCTTCATCTACACACTATCAGGATCCATTCATGTTGGTGAGTCTAATTCATAATCTCAAAACAGAGAGGCCCACTGTATACCAACTTTCAAACCAAGAGATACTTTATTTCTCTCATGAATACATACGGGACACTGCCTGTCGCTGTTCGGGTTAAAGCAGCTATATGGAAATTACATTTTTTGTTGATTCTGGTGCCCCCTGTGGACAAATGTGGTGTGAGCACCACTGATTCATGTTGTAAAGATCTTGATCTGGCTAGAATGTGCTTTTCTTTTATTTATTTATGCATTTGTTTCACTATTATAATGCCTCTGCAACAGCCATAGCCCTAGGCGTTATGTTTTCGTATTGTTTTTCCATCTGTCTGTCTCATTCCTGTGAATGTGATATCTCAAGAAGGCCTTCAGGGAATTTCTTCAAAATCTGGTACAAATGTCCTCTATGACTGAAAGATGAACAGGTTAGAATTTGGTCACCGTGACCTCAGAAAACACAATTTTTGGTCATAATTCAATAATTCATGCTACAATTACCCTGGGTAGACCTATTATCGACCCAAAAAATTGTACTTAACAACAGTACATAAGTAAATTGTTCTTAAGTTAGAAATTTGGACACAAAGACTTTCATTTCACTGATGAATATCAGTCCCAAATATCAGTTTTCAGTCTCCTTGAATTCAAATAAGCACCATCTGTATCGACCTTGTAAAAGCTATATTGGTTGACCCTTAATCATTTCAATAAAATTTGACATACGAATGTCTTATAGGATAGAATTATGATGTTATGACATTTGATATCTAAAAGGTCAGGGGTTAAATGTAACGTGGGACAACGTAGTGGCATCGGCGCAAAAACTGTTGTGGCCATTATTCAAAGCCACAGCTCTGGAACAGTAACTTGACTGATGTGGGGAGCCATACAACCACAACAGTCGTTACACTCTTCCCTCGCTCCTCCTCATGCTGCTATGTCCACATTACAGATATGTGCGTGATCTTATTCCTATCATTACTCCCCCCTCTACATTTAAAAGGCCCATGTGTTAAACGTGGTGGATTCATATTGACACTGATCTCCTCAGACTTCTGACCACTCCAGTCCGATCTGAAGTTTACCCAACATCTATGGAAAAATTGTTGTGCTACTGTATATAAATTACGACCATCTCAGAGTTTGCCCTCATATAAATCACCTGACCCACATGGTGTAAAGGCCCCCACACATCGGCCCAACCGTTGGACGTCTGAAGCGTTTGGAGAGTCTCGGACGAGGTCGGGAACAAATATTTTTGGTGTGTTCAAGTGCGTTGGAAGCTTTCGGAGCCGCGCGGACGTTGTCGGATCCGACTGAGCATGCGAAGTCTGAGGAGGTGGGCCGTCGGACGTCTGAGCCATTGGATTCTCTGGTGTGTGGGAGAGGCGGAATACTGTGTGCGCATTGGTTTTCTACGCACTCCGTTCCGTCATTTCTTGTTTTCATGCTTTGGAGTACTGGCACGAGACTAGCTGATATTATGTCCATTCAGGACGAATTAATCTGCGTTCACTTGGTAATGCCTCGCTGCATGTTTAGTATGCAGCTGTTTTTGTCTGAAATAGTTGAGTTTCGTTTAGATCGAAAGTAAAGAGAGTTGCGTGCATAAACCTCTAGTCCAGCATCTTTTAACACTAGAGCCACCGGCTTATTGCATCTCGCGCAAGCACAGAATGTACACGCTACTGTGGAGCTGGCAGAACATCGAAGCGGTGTGTTCAATGCAACTTTTGTGCCGAACGGGTCAGACGAGAGGCAACAGAGTGGTCGGAGAGTGGTCGGATAAGGCAGTTGGACGTCTGGGCAGTGTGTGGGGGCCTTAAGTATCAGTGTCCGTTTGACAGCTTAAATTTTGCATTTCCTGCTTATTTGCCCGGTTACATGATCAGGGAATTCCCCTTGCATGAGAACAAACCCTTCCAGACAGTGGAATCATTTTCAGAGGCTTTCTTAGTTCGGTCAAACCCGTTGTTGTCCGTCAGAATTCCCCTCCTTTTATTATTTCATAAAATTTCATCACGATTTGATTCCTCTCCATCGTTACACCGCAGGATCTCTCAGACTGGTGGTTATTGCTGGCAGATGTTTTGATGAGAAGAGACGGATGAAAATGGCTGCACGGATTAAAGTTATTTGAATGTGAAGTCTCGACTCTGCGTGTCGTCTGGCCAAATCAGGACCAGCTGGCTTTGATGAATGCATCGACCACAAGTGGAAGTTGTCTGGCTTTCTCAGCGTTTAATGTCAGTACTTTAAGTGTTGCAGCATGCAAACAAAGTGCTAAACCAGGTTAAGTCTGAAAGACGCAGGTGCCTTGCCTGTATTTCTGGTTAACTCTCAGTGGGTTTGTTAAGCTACATACTTGCATGATGTACAAACGTCATTATTGTCAATGATGCACGTCATGAACTGCAAATAATCTAGTTTTGGGGGGGAAATTTACGTAGTGATACAAACCTCTGAACAGGTTTCATCCGATTTTCTTCCCCGTTGCACTAATTGACCATAATTGACTTTAGGCCATCATGTTTTTTTTTTGGTTTCCCCAAATGAGAAGCTCTCACTCCCAGAAGTCACAGAGTCCCATTTGTTTTCACAAGTATATCAAAAACAGCTCCAAGACCTCAAACCATAATCAACATGTTTGTTCTGTGGTTTGTTTCCTCACATAACTGGCCCATTTTGACAGAAATGAATAAGAAGAACTGTCCAAATTAAATGTTTAATTTTCTCCTCATTTCACTGTCGTTGGATTAAAGGGATATTCCGGTGTATATTTAATCCATGGTCTAACACACCGTGACACTGAGTAAGACCCCCCCTTGAGAGATCAAGTTTTCTGACCGCTAGCTTATGTCATTTTAGCAACCTCAGAAGAGACCACATGATAACAATACATTGCAGTCTATACCTCCACCAAGAAACTGCCATCAAAAAGCCACTCATAGCCACAAATAAAGCTCAGAACAGCACCAAACTTCAGCAACAGTACAAATAGGGTCCCAGCACATAGTTCGAGGCATCAAACATCTGCTAGCTTTGCCAGATTTCTACTGAAAAGACAACACAACTCACCACTCTCCTGCAGCAGCTTGCTCGTTGTGGGGAAGCCCTGGTGAGTTGATTACCGAGTGCAGTTAGAAATGCTCAATTCCGTCCTTTTCCCTGTCCACTCTCGATAATAACTGTTATAAACTGGTAGGAAAGACACATATGAACTTTGCATTTTAATTGAGGAATAACCATACATTTTCATCCTTGAGCTGCAGAACTCTACTGCACTTGGTAATTGACTCGTCAGAGCGTCCCCACGACGAGCACGCTGCTGCAGAGGTGAGTTGTGCTTGCAGTGGGACTCAGCAGGGAGAAGGAGATGCCGGAGCAAGACGCAGCAATTCAGCTGAATTTAGCACGGAGCAGACAGGAAGTCAAGCGCCGAAATAACAAACTACATCCGGTTACTTTTCAAAATAAAACACTCCGTGTTGACACCAGCACACATCGTGAGGCCAGCTGTTTAGTGTCTACCATACTGCGCAGTGGCGGACTCAAACCGCAACCGGTGGGGATTGCCAGAAGGCGGAGCAAAACCGGATCGGAGCCGCAATGCAGCGGAACCCGATCCAGTGGAAATTGGGCTGACTCATTAGCCATTCTCATGGCTAAAAACAACACACAAAGAAGCTAACGTTAGCATTGGGCTAATATGAGCTACAAACGTAAGTTGGCAAACCTCACATATTTCATTAAAATAACAAATCCCCCTGAAACAAAACAAATAATTACCTGTCCAACAGAAAGAGAGCAACCTCTGCATCACTTTTCAGGCCCTTCACATGCCCCAGTTGTCTCCACCGCTCAAACGCTGCACCGATGATGACTCTGTCCGACTTCTTTCTTTATCCAGAGCCTTTTTCGTCGCAGCCTTTTCTGCCTCAGGCTTCCTTTTCCTTGCTTTTTTAGCGGGGTGAACTGTTACAAGTAACGCTGGCTGCATTTTCTCTGCCATTGTAACCAAATGAACGTCTTCTCCTGCAACTCGTATTTCTGCAGAGGAGTGTGCTGAATATTTCTGGCATCAGTGAAACGTAATGTGTGCACACGCGGAGGAGGGAGGGACAGAACGAGACATGAAGGCATCTGACCAACCCGTGCTATCCGGGCCGGATGGCACGGATTGGTCAGCTTTTTCTCAGTCCTGCAGCTGCCACAGAGGTCCGATTATTTTCATGCCTTTTTCTGAATACATAATGTATTGACTACTCTCAAGATAACAGGATCATTTCACCCAGTATAACAAAATGTGTCTCTGAACAACATTACAGACCCTAGCTTTAATTGTCTAAATGGGACCATAATTTACCAATTGAACATCAGACTTTGTTGGAGAAGGCTTCAAGCTAGCAGTGGAGACCATGATCTTATCAGGAAACTGTTAAATCACGTGAAAAGTAGAGTCATTTTCACACAAGCTTATGTACAATTGAACTTCCTTTTTAAACTGATGGAGTTGACCCCTGCTGGCCACTTGACAGAGTCGAGGTTTAAAGCCTCAGCCTTGATTTTAGCCAGAGGCTGAGTCAAATTTGCATTCACCATGAAGTGAAGTGGGTGCAGATTTCAGCTAAAACTGAATAAGTCAAAAGTTCAAGCATTGCTTAAGGACAGAACTGTGACCTCTTGTTTTCAAGGTCCAGATCAGGAGCAGCAGAAGGTAGAGCCCCATCACACTGTGGTGTTTGGAGATGGAGACTGTGTCAAAGTTCAAAACAAGGTGATACACTCCTCTATATCATGATCAGTGGTCCACCAATTACCGTTATCCTAATTGAGGATTTTACTGGTGTGCTTGTTTGAGGACTTCCCACACTTGGGAACCACTAATTCATAAAATTACAGATGACATTTCCTCCTCAGGGCTCTGAAGCTTCCCATTTTGTGCTAATTGCTGGAGAACCTATCAAAGAGCCTGTTGTACAACACGGTGCGTCATTTGCTATTCCCTTCATGTTGCCAATAAATTACTTAACAAAAGAGCTGCTTCATGTGTTTCAGAAGTCACTGAACTTGTAATGTGTGCTGTGTCTTGCCCTTCAGGTCCATTTGTAATGACCACAGAGGAAGAGATCAGACAGACTATCAGTGACTACCAGACATGCAGAAATGGATTCGAAAGAGCTGGTAACTGGAGGTCCAAGATCAGAGACTCCCTCTGAACACCACACTCTTTTCCCTGTTGAAAATGTTTGCCTTCCTTACCGCTATAGAATGTTGTAACACATCCAAGTGCTACGTGTGGGAGTGGATATCGCGCTCCATTGTTTGCAGTGTTGTAGTTTACCCCTTCTTCCATGTAAAATATAGATTTGTGTGGTTAAAATGTTCTTGCAGCCCCAGACACTTGAATTTAAGCCTTATTTTATTTTTACTTTTGCTGTTAGGAAAAATACCATTGTTGCAGAATTACCATGACATTGTGAAACCAGGTTGTTTCTTCAATTTCAAATAGTTTAATTAACGGGGCAATATGTAAGAATTGGCGACTTATCGGAGTCATCTTTTTTTTTCTAACTTTATTTAAATGTTCAATTTACAATTTATGTCAAACACGAACACAAGTAGAAACCTTGAATCGGTAAAATACAGCAGATATCTGAAGTACAAACAGGGACACTGGAGAAAAACTAAAAACGTCTTTCTCTCAGGTTTCATGCACAGACATGAGTTTATTCTTGCAACACAGGTTCGTTTGAGGGAGAGAAGGGAGTTGTCAAGGGTTTGCATGCTTGGGAGCAGGGCAGGCGCACTTTGGACGCACTACGGAGAAGGCAAGTCCCAGACGTTGCATGGCTCAACTCGCTGCAGTAAAACTAGTAATGGAATTGCAAATTAAAGCAGCGAAATTGGACTCCACAAACAAACCACTACCTCTGTCATTTCTTAACATTGTGTTGATACAAATAGATTATTGTTGAATGTTATCATCAAAATAATTCATACATTTTGCCCCATTAAAGCAACATTATTTAACTTTTTTTTTTACCTTAAAATAACAGCTTCAAAATCATGTTGATGGTGGAGTGTCTAAGTGTAATAGAGTGAATGGTGTCTCTGTCACAGCTATCACTTGTTTGTGCACTATATAACTTCAGTGTAGAGAGTGTAGGATCACAGCATTTACTTTAAAATACAAGTTCTCAGGATGTAACATTGTGAACACGTAATGAGAATGAAATTCTTACAGAGCTGGGTTTCGTATTTACGACAGCGGTGTTGCATCAAATGATGCAAAAATGACAGGGTAAAAAGTGTTTCTACATAATGTTGTTTTAAGTTGAAGCATGAAGGGTTTGATATGTTTGCTTCAGAATTGTTAATGAAACCTAATTTGACCTAATTCATCCAGCTGGTGTAAAACAAAAAAGGTTTTCCAGCTGCTACAGCAAATGGCCTGAATAACCAAGGACCTTTACAGACCACATTAAAATATTGTAAAACATTTTTTTGAACGTTTTATCATTATTATATTTGCAAAGCCGCTGCTCCTCATTTGCATACAGATACCAAGTATTGTTTTTGTGCTTCCTCCGTTATGTATGTTCCTCGCAGACTGAGTGAAATGGGCCTGGATGCACAAGTGGGTGGGGTGTTGGCGGGACAGGGGTGGTGCCGGCTTCTTATTTCCCCTCACACGTTACGGAGGTCTGGATCACATTTAAAACACATGTTACTGCTCCTCGGCTGTGTGCGGTTTGGCAGTTCCTGAGGAAAAGACACTGATAGGGGATTTAACAGGCGGGGGACTTGATCACTTGACAAACAGACATTAGAAAGGGAAGACGGGAACTTACAAGCAAATAAAAGGGCGAGCTCTGGGCAGCAGCAGTGGGAGAGACACAAGGGCAGACAGCAAGACAGACAGCTTCACAAGGCTTTTTCCTGAATTAGGAGGAAGGAACTGTGTGGCTACTCGTGCACCTCAGGGCCTTTTTGTCTGGAGAAGTGAGGACTGACACATACAGATATTGTAACCACTGAAATTAGCAGTGGTTAAGTAAAGGCAAGACATCAGCAGTCTGCCAGGAGGTGATAAAATAAAGCAGAGCTTGAACGCGGAGGAATTTGTTCAGAGCCCTTGAAAAATCTCACAGGCTCCAGGATCCACTTGGATAGAACAGAGTGTGCTGACAAGAGGGAATCCTGAGTTGTGTTCTGTCTTCTGAGGTAATTTCCAGCTTTTTAACTTCTTGTAGCCCTTTTTATTTAACGGGACACCTCTGGTTCTGCATCAAAGCCTCTGCAGTAATAGGAGCGTGTTTTAAAGCCTCCTCGGCCTCCACCATTTGGCTTGTGGGTGTCTGGGTTGCTGTGACAGGTTACAACGAGCTCTCACACACACACACACGTGCACACACACACACACACTCTCACGCTTTCTCTACTGTGCAGCTGTAAGATCAACAGTCTGTGTTGCACATAACCTGCACTAAGAGGACTGAGTGTGTGTGTGTGTGGTCTGAGGCTCTCAGCTGGTCTGGGAAAGTGAGTCAGAGAGGCAGCCAGCTCTCTTTCTGCCAGCAGTCGAAAGAGACAAGTCCACACTGCCGAGTGTTTCTCAGAGAGAGCGAGTGGAGCCGAGAGGATGATGATGAAGATAAAACGGACTCTGTGCAGAATCTCCTGCTTGGTGACTCTGGTGTTGGAGCTGAGCTGGATAAACGTGGGCCACAGCATGCCCAGGGAGGGAGGCATCAGGGTGAGTGTGGCGTGACACTTTAAGAGTGTTTAATATATCAAAGTAGTTGTGTAAGAAACCTCTTGCAGTTGCTTTTTGTAGCTGATGTCATGACAGATTTTATCGGTACTAAAAGTAATTTAATGTGTTCTTTTAGTTTTATGTTATTTAGATAAATAAGATGTGACAGGATTTTGCAGTGTTTTGTAGCCTCTCTTAACTCTTTTCATTCACCATCTCATAACCTCAACTCCTTGTCTGGTCGCTGCCAGCGCAGCACACTCACATGCGCTCACCGTTTGACCAAAACTGACAGTAATCACGTCTGCGCTTGCGTGCCGCTAAGAGTATATGCACATCACCATCAGTCCTGCTTCAGAGAATATTTGAATTGATTTTCTTTATAGATGTCATTCACCACTATTAATCAAATTGTAAGTTCACCTAAAGATGAAAATTCTCCCCCTCAAGCTGATGGAAAGTTGGATGGAGTTTCACAGTCCACAAAACATTTCTGAAACTGAAGTAGAACAACCGAAAAAATAAAGATAAAACGATAAATAAAATAAAATGGCCCTAAGACAAAATTTGCACCCTCGATGTGTGGTTGACTCAGCAGTTACAGTGAAGATGTCAGCTTTAAAAATGATTTAAATGATGTCCTTTCAAGTTATTTTTTCTAATCCCGGAGCTTCTTGGATTCTACCATATGAACTGTATGGAGCCATTTAAGCTGTTTTAAAAAACAAATCAGTCAGCTCCAGAAATGTTTTGTGGACTACAAAACTTTACCCAACTGTCCATCGGCTTGACAGTCAGCCAATGGGTGAAATGTCCTTTTTGGTTGGCTTATCCTTTGACTTTCTCCTCACTTTCTCTCTGCTCTCCCTCTGCTGCTTTCCCTCTCTGTTTCTCATTAGCGGGTCTATCCCCTGGTAGAAATTGCGGAGGGGAAACCTCCCTATTTTCTTTTGTTGCTTCTCTGATTTAAGTGGAAGCAGTCAGTGAGCCAAACTGCCCCACCCTCTGTTCTGCAACATACTGAACACATCAGAGGGCTCAGATCGTTACAGTTGTCCAGAGGAAATCTAGCAAACATTGTGCAGACAAGTGCAATATTCCATGACTGACTGTCCTCTGATGTGCCTCCGCCCTGGTTGTAGGCCTACCACCTTGTACCAGCCTTTGGAGTTACTGCCTCAAAAACGAGCCTGGCAAGTTGTGGATTTTAACCTCTCGTCTCTGCTCTCAGATAAATCCCACTCTTGGCTATTCTGTTTCAGCTTGAGTTAAAACACAAACAAAACAGTCAAATCTTTCAGGATATCATTTTAGATTTGGAACGAGCGATGACTCTGCATTGTCATCGCACATCTTGTCTATTCTGCTTCCATTTTGTTCCGGTTTGTGTCATCATGGGAACTTTGCACTTCTGGTAGAAATGACAGGTGGTTTCATGATTTTTCTCCCACCCCTGAATCACAGCTCGTCCCCTCTCTGTGGAGACGTGCCAGAGATAGTTTGATACTTTAATCATCTGATAAATCTGTTTGCATGTCACCCTTTTATAAAAATACGTCCTCGTTGCTAGCAGGGTCATGGGACTACGAAGCACGTTTCAGAGACGGAGAGGTGTGAAAGGCATACCGGAGCTGACACACAAATCTGCTGCTGCAGCTGTTTATAATCACATTCTGACTAATGGCTGTGACATCAGTCATGTACATATTGTCCATTGCATTTTTCCCGATTCTGTTTTTTTCAGTATATTCAACTTGTTTTGCAAGACTATTTTCTAACAAGACAAAGACAAATAATTGATTTTATTCCTGCTTGTCCGCCCACTGCCCTCTGTGTTGTCATTCACACAGCTCTGCTTGTCGCAATCAATCAATCAATTCTCAGTAAACATGCACCGCACTTTATAATTTTAGTCAGCTGGTTACAACGTCCCTTTATCTGATAGACTCAATCAATCAATACATCAATCGTTGTATAGCATTAAGCAGGTCTAAACAATTACCCCTAATTCATTTTTTACAGAGCCCCAACATTTCCCACGTGAGCCAGCACTGCCTTTTAACAGGTAGAAACCTCGAGGAGAACCGGACTCAATGGTGGACGGCCATCTGCCTCGACCGCTTGGGATAAATAGCAGCAGAGGTTCTGCTCAGGTGCTCTGAGGCACCTTAACCTCCATCCCTGTGGACTTGACATCATAGTTGTGTTTCGCACTACTAGTGACACCAAAGACACTTTGAAATCCAATATCAGCGGGCAGAGTGTCCGGACAAAGGCAAACCTGTAGAAATCTTTAAATCCCCTTCAAATGTAGTTTTGATCCAACCTGTATCTTGCACGTCATTTGTTTTTTTGCTGTCCACAGTCCACAGCTACAGTAGCAGTTATGTGATGCTGTACTCAGGCAAAGCAGAGTTTTTAACTAAATGCTAACATCAGAATGCTAACACGCTTAATTTTTATGGGAAATTCAGACACAGTGATGTCAGCTGAATAATAAAATGCTGACTGACTGTGCTCCCTGCAGGGAATGAAGGAGTGGGAAAGGCAGGTGCGCTCAGCCTCCAGCCTGGATGAGCTACTGAGGCTTGCAGACTTTCCTGACTGGAAGTTGTGGAAGTGTCGCCTGCGACTGCAGCAGCCGGAGACCCTCTCATCTCCTCCGTCAGGAGGCTCACATCGCTCTACACGCTACGCTGCAGAGTCCTACAGCCTGGAGATACTTAAAGGTTAGATGCCTAAAACATAAAGTACATGTGAGTCTGTGTGTTGAGACAGTTATGAACTTTGAGTGTCTCCCATTCAGCCATAGATGAAGAATGGCAGCGGACTCAGTGCATGCCGAGGGAAACGTGCGTTGATGTGGCCAAGGAGCTCGGCACTGACCCGTCAATGTTCTTCAAGCCACCTTGTGTGTCCGTTCACAGGTTCGTTTCACATGACACCCGAACCTTAACATCATTCACCAAGCTCAATGGCATTCAAACTGACAATACATCTCAGCAGTCGTTTCTGTGATATCAACATGTTTACAGTCATGTTGAATAGACCTTGAAGTGAAGACAGATGTTGAAACAACATCCATATTTGACCTGAGGGGCTTTATTGAGGAAAAGCATTTTGTGTTTAATATGATACAGCAAATATTTTACATATCAGTTCCAAACTACTTGTAAAGCTATTATAATATGTTTTCTAATCATATTGTTAAAGTAATGTCTAGTGGTTGTATTGCTTAACATCCATGCCCAGATGAAGGATGCATGGAAGTATGTGGGCAATAACGGTTATGTGGCTTGAAACGGACATAAAGGGAGCAGAAATTAACTTTTATGTCTGTAGAATAAATATGAAGCTGATCAGATTAGCTTAACATAAAGACAAAGTTTGTAACAGCGAGCTATACCCTGCTAAAATCTGACAAATCTACTTACCATAAAGTGGATTTTGTTAACTTTAGTCAGAGCCGAGCTAGCTGTTTCGCCCTGTTTACAATAATTGTGCTAGGCTAGACTAAACAACTGTGCTAGTGGCTGTAGATACATATTTATCCTGGATCACAATCACTAGAGTGGTATTGGTCTTCTTATCTCAGAGAGGGAATCATGTTTCATAACACTATCAGTTATAATTCATACAGTCATTATTGTTTTTTCAATGACAGGTGCAGTGGCTGCTGCAATCAAGAGGGCATCACCTGCAAAAACACAACTACTGTATATGTGAATAAAACTGTGAGTGTCTTAAGTGGGTAAATTTACCTTGTTTCAACCTTCCGCTGAGGTTTTGAGTGTTTCAAGATCCAGCACTAGTTTTCAGCAGTCAAACACACTTACACCAATGTCTTTGTGTGTGTGTGTGTTTTTGCGTTTTAGGTCCTCAGTGTCATTCCATTTAAGTTTGTACCAGAACCAGTGCTAATAAAAGTAGCTAATCACACAGAGTGCAGGTGCATGGAGCCCGCCATAATACGACGTAATGCTCAGCCTCACAGGAGCAGTGGGTGAGTCTAAGAACATCAGTCTGAAGTCTTATTAGTCAACTTCATTTGGTGCAATGTTTGTTTTGTTCTGTCTGTTCCATCTGGTTCGTTGGCAGCTGCTCTCCGATGGGCCAGCTGTCAGAGGTCGAGGACTCCAGGAGACTTTGTGCCACTGGGTTGATCTGGGATTGTTCATCTGACAGATGCATACCTTACCCGTCCAGTACACCAGGTGTGTGTGTGTGTGTGTGTGTGTGTGTGTGTACATGTGCAACAGCATTTAAAAACAGCACAGTTTTATGTACAACAACTACACTTTACATGTGCTGAAGGAAGCCAAAATATTGACACTTTTGACAATGGTGGAATGTAACTAAGTAAATTTACTGAAGTACTGTACCAATTTGAGGTATCTGCACTTTACTTGAGTAAAGTTGGTTTTATCACACTTTATATTTCTACTCTGTGACATTTCAGAGAGAAATATCTTTTACTCAACTACATATCCCCCATAGCGTAGAGTTACTTTACAAAGAATATATACGTACATAACATATGAGGAACATTACAAATGATGGTGCTTTGTGAAAAGGAATCAATTACCAAAAGACTTTTTTTTTTAAAAAAGTGAGCAGGAATCATTAGCCAGCTTTAAGACCGAATCCCTGTAAAACTTATTAGCATCAGCAGTATTGTGCAACAGTTAGATCAAAAACGGAGCTTCACAGAGCAGTTTGTTAAAACACTAACCATGTGATGATCTAATACCCAAGTGTGTTATATCTAGAGAAATGAATTTCACTTTATTGTATCATTTAAAAATCTGCAAACTTTGATTTGACACATTAGGGGGAACTTAATAGAACTTAGAACTTAAGATAGGACACGTTCCTTATCAAAGATGAAAGTCATGTATTGTACGTAAACTGTCTTTGTGACTTAAATGCACCACTATTACCTCCTGTTTAGACTTTCCCCTCACTTCATGGATGCCCGACTGTGAGATAGACGTGGAGCGCTGTGACTGTCTTCCTCGACCTGTGCCGCCTCTCCCGCCGAGACCGGCCCATCGCTGTCAACTCAACTCCTCCATCTGTGACCACAGACATCAACGTTTCGATCCCGCCACCTGCAGGTAGGCTGGAGAGAGGCTCTGTTTCACTCAGTTTCACACATGAAAAATCTCGTTCTGAGCCCTACTGTGTTTAAAATCATATTTAAGCTTCTGACTCCTTTATCCACAGATGCAAATGGCCCAAGTAGAAATCCACTGGGGAAATGAAATACGACAACCTGCTCTCCAAGGATGTTTGGAGGCAGAGAAAAAAGGGCTCATAATTTATTTACAATCCTATTTATGCCGATCACTTTGACTAATTAAGATATTAACTCACATGACCGTGTTAATTGATTTTTTTTAACATGCTTACCTTATGTTTCAATCAATGTGTAAAGTTTATGATGTGTATTATTTGTACATTTGTTCTTTGTGCACTGATATTAAAAGATTATTTTTGAATACTTATTGACTAACTTTCTTTGAATTTACGTATTATTGTTTAACCTCTGGTGGACACGTCACTCCAGTTATTTAAAATGATTGAGTACAGAACTCATATGTGTGCTGAGCTTATCTTTTAGAGGTTGGAAAAATAAAACAAAAAGGTTAAAAACTAATTTAAATTATTTACTTGCCATTGCACTTTTTTTTTAATACTTGTACATTTGAATTTATAAAGAACAGAAGATGACTACCACACCAACTCAAAACATGAAATAAGAATGAGGTAGGGCAGGATGGAAAGGATCTTTGGGTTTGGGGACCACAATGAAAATGTCAACGTAGAAAAATATGTAAAATATCATTATCATCATTATTATTATTATCATTATTATATTATTGTTGTTGTTGTTGTTGTTGTTAAAACAATAATAATAACTTTATTTAAATGTTTATAACAACTCTTTTAGAACAGCCTTTACAAAGTGTTTTGACAGATAAAGCAAAAGCAGGATACTCTGAATAACAATAAATGAAGTTAAAACAAGAAGGCAAAACACAAAGTGTCAATATGAACCAAGAAAAAGGAAAAAAAGCTAGTTACAAAGTTACAAATGTAAAACACAAAACACTTGTTTGCCTGAGTATTTAGTATTTGAGTATTCAATGGGACACAAAATCATTAGTAGGACACACTGAATGATCTGTAATGCAGCCAGTTTGTGTTAAAAGTCACAGAATTAGTGAAATGGAGGGTACCTGTTAGTAGTCAAGGGATTTCAAATGGATTGTTGTATAGAAAAAACACCTTAAGATGAAGGGCTTTTGAGGGCAGACAAGCAAATAAATGTGCCAAAATAAAGGTGGAAACTCTAGAGGAAAACCTGACGCAGTCTGCATGGAACCTGTCATTTGGGTGAAATCGATGAGCCCAACGATGAGAAGAGACAGGAAGGCTTTGAAAACAACATCAGTGTCCTTGAGTGGGTGAGTCAGGCCTCGGTGTATGAGACAGTGTCATTGGACTTCAATAAACACTGATGACTTAAGGTGATGCAACCTGAAAGACCTTGCAGTGCAGTGTTGCATGAACGAAGAGCTGCAGCGTCTCCGCACAGCGTCAAAGCTGTTGCTGCTGCCATAGGTGCGGCTGCTGAGTGCTCTGAGAGCGTGAAGACAAGCAGTTCATAGCTGTCAATAATTTTGATCACTTTTGTAAAGATCAAGTTTCACAATTTTAAAAGGATTTTCTTCATGTTTATCAGTGTAAAAAAGACACGTGACATCTGCTTTCATTCTATACAATAAACACACACTTTTACATATTTGTATACAAGCAGCTGACATGAGATCTGCTGGTATCTGATCAGTATCTGAGACCTTCTGTTCACCAGATGACAGAGAAGATACAGATCTATGCTTCCATATGTTATGTATTTAATGTAAACTATTTGAGCCTGTCCAGTAATGTTTGAAGAACAGCAGCAGGAACAGCTCTGCTTTATTGAAGACGAAACACGTGCGTCATTTTCAAATGTGCATCATTTACTGTCGTTGCTGGGAGAACGTATTGATCTCCCATCTTTTATTTCTGTTTTTTTCCCTCCCTGCAGTGCTGCTGATCAATTCATTGCAAACAGTAAAGTGTAAAGTGTATCCTTCCTCCTTTTGTCGCCACCAGAATTGATCTTGCGCCAATCATGAAATGTCAGGAAGCCACAATAATGTTTAATGTGCAGCAACTGAAAACGACAGGCACAAACAGACCCACTGTCACCTTTTAGTCCTCACATGGGTTCAGACTCTTAGCTCCTGAACATGTCCCGGCAAAGCAAGTTTTGCGTGTATCTCACGCAAAAATTTGAACTGGTTATTGAATACAGCATATTCCAGATTTTATAGTGATGCAAAATACTTAACAGGACTGAAGTTACAAGGAGATCTGTCTCCCTCTTGCTGCACTCTTTACGAACTCCTGTTTTCTCACTCTAACTTCAAGTACAAATTTGAAATAAGCTTCCCAAATACCAAAAGATTTAAATGAACATTTGAATGTATTTTGTTCAGCGTACTGTGTGATATGAAGATATGAGATAAATGTGTGACTAAGAGATTTATCTAAAAGTATGAGACAACGATCTTTGTCTGAGGTTTTCTTGTAAACAAATACAATTACTGTTGACATTGAGTGTTTACTACCACTCTTGGTTTTAGGTCAGTTATTTCCTGTTTTATTTAAGGTATATTCCCCATTTTATAGCGTATTTTAGTCTTAGTGTCACACTGTTGGCAGAACTTTTGTTCTGTCACTGACACACACAAGTTGAATTAAAACAGGAGCTCAATCATAATGAAAACAGCTCGATAGAGCATAGAGACATCAGATAGTTTCAGTTACCCAGATGTTCAAAAAAGTTTAACAACTGACCATCAAATGAGACAAAAGCAAGTAGATTTGAGTGGAACACAAACAGTAAAGTGATCGAAGTGTTAATCATCTCCCCTTCTGGTCTTACAGTAAATGCTACATGCTGTTGTAGTAGAGAAAAATAATGTGTGGAAGCACCTTCAAGTCTAATAATGTAATGTTAAGGGGGAAACAAAATAATATATCTAATGGAACCTCTAAAACTCACTGATGCATTACATCTTGTTTGTTAAATCAACCAAAACCAAATTAAAATAAGTTATTTATATGTGGGAATATTTCTTGGTGTGACTCTGTGACTTTGGGTGTTTTGTTGTCACCATGAAGTCTGCAGGCCGCCAGTGAAGAGTCTAGAAAGCCACAGCTCTCAGCCAAAAATAGTTGCAACATTGGACCACGTTTATTATGCTGCAATACGGACGGCCACTGATGTTGGGTGAAAGGGAGTCCAATTGATCCTGGGTCAAGTTCTTCTACACCGCAAGAAAGGGCCTTCGCCAACCTGCTGTCTGAAAAAATTATTTTCATTTGTAGAAGATGTCCCTTCACTGGAACTGAGCACTAAAATACAAAGATCTGTCAACATACTTTTGGCTGTATGGTGTATGAACTACAAGTGACGGCCGGAGCCTTTCAAAAAAGGCTACAACTGGTTCTTGTGTCACCGGCCTGGAGAAAAGGTCTGCGCTATTTATGGCACTGTGTTGTTGTGAGTCCATCTGAAATACCTGTTAGAGATGTTCACACATTGTCACAGAGGTTCTCTTTAAGTCTCCAAGGTGCCCAAGTAGCCACGTCTATGAGTGTTGCCAGGAACTAGTCATTGCTTATTACAGAACACCGAATTACACAAAAGTATTCTGAAATTTTCCCCGGTCATCCCAATGAGAGAAACATTATGCTTTGTTAACAAACAGATTTTCTTAAGGAAGGAAGCCAGAGAACTCATTAAAAAGACATCAAAGTGACAGAAAAGACAAGAGCTTACCGTCCTCGTTCCAACCAACAGCAACGTACTAATAAAGGTCGGCAGATTACAAAAACGCTGAGAAGATTACTGTGGAAATAACAATGTGACAAGGTCACAAATCAAATGAAAACATCACAGCACTTTTATCGACTCATTTTATTAAACAATTTTTCCTCAATGCAACATCTCTGCCACCACCACATCTGGCACAACATATCCTCTATTCACAGTAAGTGAAGACGAGGTACATCAGAATTAAAAGACTCAAACAACATTTAAAAGTTACATCTCGCCGTAACTCTTAATCGCTTTGTTACAAGATGAAACATTGTAAAAGTCACTTGTGAGTTCCAGTTTCCCATAAAGCAACACTGACACCGACTGTTGCATAGAAAACATGACATTTCCATCCACCGGTGTCCGTGGAAAGTTCTGACACTTTGTATTTGGTTATTTCAGCTCCAGCAGCAAACAGGTGCAACATCTACACACAATACTGACCTTTATTGTGACTGTCTGAGGGGAGGCTCAGTGCGGCTGGAGGTGTTTCTGCTTAAATTTCTTTCGTTCGATGAGACCGACACATCTAATGGAAAACCAGCTTCACATCTCACTGAACTTCATGTTAGTGAGAGTGAATCTCACCTGTCTGGACTGGCTCTCGCTTTAACAAGTCCCTAAAAACTGAACGAGTGAAAAGGGGGCACATGTGCACGCTTGTGATTAAACAGACTGTAAATAAGGCAGATCCACTGTTGTATTGTGGCCAATATTGATAATATTTCTGGAGTCCAATTGAGATCATTCTGATAAGAGGTTCTAACTCAAAGCTGCTGTAAGCTTTGTGTCGTCTTGGCAAACTTCATGTGTGTTTAGCAGACGTTTCTGTATGTCTGAAACAACACTTAATGAACTTGATTGGTAACTGTCATCGTCCCCACGTTCAAGCATGAGACACATCCAAGCATGAGAGTTCCTGAAGGAGGCCGTGGAATCTCAAAGGACATAAGAGGAATTGTGCAGGATTAATCATCCTGTAGCAACTCCTGCTGAATTAAAAAACCTACAGATGTCTTTCATGAATCTGTGAGGTCTGCAGGTCTTTGTAAGGACTGTGAGGTGTCCTTTCCCTGTTTCTGCAGGATTCTTGTCAGGCTTTATTTAGGGACCTCAAACACGTGTTCTCGTCCCTTTTATCAGCCTTGATTTGTGTGTGTTTCATTCCTCAAATTCAAAAGATAGTAACTAATCCTTATTTACATTCCAGACCTCCCGAAGAATGAGCCTGACCATAAAGACGACATGTTTAGTAGACAGTTGAGACCGCACAGGACTGAAATTTGGCACGGCGCTTACACCACAATTAAACAAACAGTATCCAGACTGAATTACACTCCCACTCATCACAACCTGGCATGATCCTCTCTGTCTGTGAAGCACCAAATTAGGACATTGCGGTGTGATGTAAACGTAGCATGTGACTGTGCAGAATAATCATGTCCAGTGAACACAGTGATGCCGAAACTATGTGGTGTATACACAGTCAACAGGACTGACAGTCTAAACATAACGACAGTACAAAGATGCACATGAGGCTCCACTTCCACTATGAGACGTAATGTAGAGATCAGTGTCGTGCGCACTAATTTGACAGACGTTTTTATAGATTTTTTTGTACGACGTTTCTTCTGTAGCAAAGAAAAACGCATGATGCAATATGTTTCAGCGTGACACAGGCTCAGTGTCTGTTTAATTCCTGTGAGAACTACATGAAAATTGAGTCAAAACAACCAGCAAATATGAACCCACAAATTACAAATGTGATTTGTCTCTCACACTGTGTACAAAAACATCTCAATAAACATCCTGTAACCAAGGACAACCAACATTCAAAATACATATCTAGAGATACAGTTGAAATGTCACAGTTATCACAGCATCTAACACTTATATATATAAAATATAATACAGCAACAGGACATTACACACTATATTCATACAAATATAAATAGATACCACAAACAGTATTAAAGCACACTGAATTCACTTGGATCTTTTGGAAACATCGTTACAAAAGCATGTCACCTTGTTTTATCATCAATAAAGTTATCAAACCTTGTTAAAGGCACTCTATAACTCCTTGAGGCGCAGCCGTCTTCAAACTTAATCGAACTGCACAGAGATGATTATATTCACAGAAGAAAAATCCTTTCATTGGCATCTTTTTTTGTATTATGTTCAGTAAAAAGGAAAGGATTTTACACAGGCCGAAATTAGACAAAGCAGTACTGTACATCAACGGTGATTTATCTGGGATAGGCTATGATAATGTTGGTCACTTCACTTAAACACAGTCCTCCTGGTCCTCATGATCAACGGCATACAGCCGCACACCGTTGATCATGCTCAGACTTGCCACGGAGTGATGTGTGCTGCGGACAGAGGTCACCCGTGTGTTATAATGTGTTGAGCTCTGCGAGGAGCGTCTCAGGATCACACGACAGCAGCAACAAAGGTGTTGATTGAATTGCTTCTGGAAGGTCTTGCTCAGCAGGTAAAGGGCAAACGGGTTGAGGCAGGAGTTGGTGAACGCCAGGATACGAGCAATAACGCTGCAGACGAAGTGAACCAGGGAAGTGTCCACCTGGTGGTGAGAGGGGAGAGGATTATGAAAAGGGTTTATAAGAGGAAAGGAAATAGAGATGTGTGAATACTGGGGGTGTAAACAAATACGAAGACATCCTTCAGATGGGAATGTGCTCTGAGTGTTATTCATTAGACACTTTTCTTTTCATCTCGGGGTTGCCTTCAGTTACACCCAGAAACGATCCTCCATTTTTTTTAAGAATAATCAAGCAATGTGGCTCAGAGAAATTCTAACTTGTACAACTCTGATTCCCTCCAAAATGTGGGACACTTTGCAAAAAATGAACAAAACAGATTGTCATATTCCTTTTTGACATGTACTCAATCGAAAACACAACAAAGACATGTTCATAGATATGTCTCATGTTTACTTTATCGGCTGTATTTTAAAACCATCAAAGCCTCCCATTAAACTGACTGATAACTTTGCCACTAACACAGCCAATGAATCAATAATCTAAGGACATAATCAAAATATGATGTTCCAAATGATAAACTGTTATGCTATCTTGATTAAGTAGCTAAACTTATAAATATAAGGAATACAAATGGCTAGAAAACAATTTTATAAAGTAAATGAAGCCTCTATCTTCCATTTTACTGTGGATGTAAATTCTTATATTTTTTTAAGTAAAAAGACACGGATTTCTCTAAGCTACACAGCAGTATATTCAAACTGATCAAAACAGATCAACACTGACTGTATTAGAATCAAAGAAAAGTGCTTATTGTCTACCTGGGAGTAGTGATAGGAGCGATATAAGTAGATTACATGACTGGGAAGCCAGCACACTGCAAAGAGCCCAACAAACACCAGCACCGTCTTGGCCAGGCGCTTTCTCGATTCAACCTGTGGAGCCAAAGAGAGAAAGTGCAAAGGGAAGAGCAGCTTATTACCCCAAGCGTCTGCAGCAATCATTGTAACATAGAGACGAAAGACGAAAGTGAGGAGAAGTAGTATAAAGGGTGACAAATCCATAAAATGAAGGTGGTCGGTAATGGAAGATGGGTTAAAAAGCACAGGACTTTTATTCAGGATTAAATCGGACCGCTGCTTGTGTCCAGTGTGAAACCTGAGGTCCACAGTGAGTTTTTCTAATTCATCAACAAGTTGCATCAAGGACATAATGTAATGTAAGTTACTATTTACATACACGTATACATACATACATATTTGGTAATGGCAGATGCTCTGATGTTTTGGCATGGATGTGTTGACAGGTATTAATCGTGAAGCAGAATAACCCAATACACCATTGGATCATCATATATTTGATTATTGGATTATTATTACAGATTAATTAGAGAGAAGAGATAAAGAGAAAAAAGAGAGAGGAAAATACTACTCAGAATTTTAGTATTTATGTTGTTAATCAGGTAATAACACAAACTCAGATCTATTTACTTTTTCCATAACCTAATAAATAAGCTGTTCGCAGAAGAAAATAAGGTTCAAAAACACTGTTAGAAGGTAGAAAGGTGGCAGGGTCCGCCACATATAAACACAGTAAAACAGTATGAAACTGTAATGTCCTTTAAGGTCTGTTTGTTTATTCTGTTTGTTCAGTCATGAAAACAATTAGAGCTGCTTTATTTCGTTTCTTTAGAAATCAAGATCTTTCTCTTCTGATTAAAATGTCTTCCCCCAAAATTACATCATGCACCTTTGAGTGCAGTATTTTGGTGAAAGCACTTAGATACTTGAATGCACCATACACAAAATACAACACTTAATCACCAGGGCTATAGTTCACCTTTAGGTCACTGAGGTTATGAAGTTGTATAAAAACTACAAACAGATGGTGGGCACCTAATTGACAGGATTCAGTCATTGGAAATTTTAGTCAGTGTTGTTCTGAAGGTTTAGAACCATAAGTATGACCATACTGGTTCGGATTGTAACAAGAAATATCTGAAAAATCAGATAAACAGTTACCTTAATAGATAAAAAATTCAGTAAGGGATGGGGGGAACTCGTGACCTCAGTATATCCCAAATCAGGCTACAGCCCTGGTAATGACAGTTTTAACACTGGCCTGTTGTCTTGCTTGCACGTTCCCCTCCACAGGCAGGTCTGAGGCGCTCCTCATCAGGCTCCGGGCGATGAAGGTGTAGTACATGGATATGACCAGCAGGGGAATGACGTAGAAAATTAGGAAGGAGGCCATGGAGTGGATCTTGGGGTGCAGTTCCCCAGCGTGGGGATAAGGGGCGCAGGTGACAAAGCTCTCATTAGTGGAGGTGACGTTGAAGGTGTGGAGGTCTGAGTAGATGGCCTCAGGGACAGCGAGGAGCAGGGAGAAGACCCAGATGAGCACCGCTCGCAGTACAATGCTGGTAGTGGTGCTTGATGTTTGGATGTCCAGGGGCTTCACGATGGCCCTGTACCTGGTGGATATATTGGGGAGATTAACTTTTTAACAGATTAGTGTATCTCGATGTGAGAAACCACTATGACTCTCACACCCCTTTCTAGACAAACACTCAACACTTGGTGCCCTTTAATATTCATTCAAATGTTATTATAGTCCTGTTTTTGGTTTCAGCTAAGGAAAATATTTTGCTCTTTATTGTTCCACTTTGTTCTCTAGCTGCTTGCTATTGGGCTGATGAGAGCAATGAGAGTGATCCGGACCTGTAGTAAAGTTTGTAATGGCAGCAAAACCAGAACAGTAATCGAAAAATACATATAAATCATTCAAAAATAAAGCTGCAGGAAACAGCAGAGCTGACGGTTATTCTCCTTGAGTTCATAACTGCAAACACCCATTTCACATGTAATCTATTGTTGATACATAAATATTGTTAATAGCTTCTTTAACATGGCCAAATGTCTATGGTGAGATTTCTTGACATTTCATTGTCAAGTTTGGAAGCCTTACATTGTTTCAGTGAAGACTCTATTTGGCAGTAATAGCGTTGTAAAAAAAAAAGTACCCAAACGCCATATGCCTACTTGAGTAAAAAAAGAAAATTATATGTTCAAATATTATGTAAAAAAAAAAAAGGCAATCATATTAAAAGTGCTTGAGTAAAAGTCTTAAAGTATCTGATATTACATGTACTGAATATGCAAGCCATTCACCAATTATCTGATCATCAGACTGTGTTTTTGTGGTTTTGTATGTTTGTATTTGTTAAATTTGATTGTCTGCTTAAACAGATTAAATTAAAATGTGCTGCTCGGGTTCTAATGCAGCAAATCTGCAGAGTGCAAGTTGTCAAATGCAGGCAGCTGAGTAAAAACGCAATATTTGCGTGAAAGCACACTCAAGTAACGTACATGTAGCCCAAAAATGTGTGTTTTAAAAGGGATCACTGGAGGAGTCACCCCGATTCAATTACAGCCAAAGTGACAAAGCCAACAGGAATAAATGTCAGCCGAATATATTTTCCCCAGTCCGTCGAACCAGGAGATGTTCTTGATTCTTGATGTCCCTGATCTGATAATCAGTAGAAGTAAATACATTAGTCCTGTTGAATTTGAAGAAGTAATATAGAAAGTGTGGAGCAATGAGTCTCATCTTGGACATAACATCAACCTGGCAGTGTTATGAATCTCAGGAGGGAGTAATGATTCATATAATCTTCAGCAGATTCAAACCTGGTGATGCGATAAGCGATCCGCAAAATTAAACACAAAGGCAGACAAGTCCATTTATGTTTCCTCTCTCCACCTCCGCAGTTTCATTGAATCTTGTTTTAATTGAATTAGTCCTCCACTTGCCTGTGTTCAAGGCAGTTGTTTAAGACGTTTTAGATAAAACCTTTGAAAAACACACTTTGAAAACATCACTTGATTCAAGGATCATTTGCTCACAATAATCTTATGAAGGAGATAAACTGATAACACATCACAAGCTGAGTTTAGTACCTCTGCCTGGAGACTGAGCTGCCATCTTTTGCAACAAAAGTCCTGTAATTGTGTATGACAGCAATGTATCTGCAGAATGACCATATGTGTGTGTTTAATCATCAAGGGATCATTCATTTTATATTTAAAAAACATGTTTTCTCAGTCACCTTACATAAGCAATGGGTTCATACGTAAGACACAATTCTATGTAGAGAAAAGACTAGTGATGATTATACATGTGTTTTATTCACTTAATTTGGCGGGAAAAGTAAAGAAACACATCCTTTGTTTGACTTCTTACTTTACGTCAGCCACCAACAAAATGCTCTGCTTCCCACACATGCACTGTACCAGCATCCTGTGCCACTGCTGAGGGCTACAGGGATCCGTGTGCTTTTATTGCATGTTAATGATATTAGTGAAACCACATAGCTGAGGTGAGCGCGGTCGAGGAGTGGCTGCGGGAGAGAGAGAGAGATGGAGAGGGCTCAGAAGAGCAGCGCCAGGTGAGCGATTGGCAAAGCTGGCACCTGTTTACTGATGGAGGTCTCCCTTTAAATCCAGCAGTGTGCTGGACCCTCAGAGGGGAGATGCAAGGGAGAGCAGCTGGGAGAAGCTGCAGACGAGACGCACAAGATGCGATTGGACCCTTTGAGTTGCTTTACTTTGTGTTGAGTGTGTTTAAGCAAAATGAAGATGGGCTCGAAACCAGAACTGTGTCCGTGGTGCCTGCTGAGATTACCCACGGTAGCACTGGAAAGGCTACACACATCATTGTGTTGATATTGATATACCGTTGCAGACAAATCACATTAATGATTTAAGCTCAGTGACGAGTTTGCAGGTTGAACTCCAAAGGCACAGGCACATTCAGCACATGCCGAGGGCCTCCTTGCCAATATGGGGTCCAGACATTAACTGTCTACATTAAATAATATTTAACAGATATCTTTTAGTTACGTTTAAAAAAAATCTCAGTGTTCATATATCCATTTATTAATGTGTGTTTTCTTTTTAAAAATACACAAGGTCAGCATCAGAGAGCAGGAAAAGGTATTTCAGTGGTTTCATCTTATCGAAGGTCAGGAGAAAGCACCCAAGGTTTCCACTGTTTTGAAACATTTTTCTATTATCTAAATCTGAATAAATATATATATATATATATATACACATATATATACATATATATATATATATACATACACATATATATATACATATAAATACATAAATACATAAATATATATATATATAAATATATATATATATATATATATATATATATATATATATTACATAGAGCCTATTTAAACTTGCCCTTTTTTTCATCCTCTATCACATCTGCCAGCCTGGCTCTGCTCGGTTTGACTCAACGTTGCAGGGTTTTGCACTTGGTTATCTGCTTGAAGGTGTGTCTTAATGATGCACTTGTCTCGATCCCCGCAGTGCTATCAAAGGAAAACCTCTAACAAAGTGGCTCCGCTAATTTGGTTAATTAGCTTCTTTCCTATGACTTCTTCGTAATAAAAGCCTCCTCAAAGCCAGGTAATTTAAAAGCTTTCATCATGAAGCAGCATTACAGGAAAATGTTGCTTTTTTACCAGCAGTAACTGAACAAGACTCCCAAAACAGCTCAAAATGAAAGAGATGAAACAGTAAAACAAAGCAGATAATTGAAAAGTAAAAACAGGACAAGAGAAACTAAATAAATCCAGTTAGAAGCTACAAAAGTACTTTCTGCACATGAGCTGAGCTTTGATTTGAGGGGGAAACAGGTTGATTGTTACGGGCTGGCCGTCGGCGTGAGTCACCACCGCAGCCCACACTTTTTAAACAAACTGACATTCAAGGGCAACACAATTACATGCTTTTACTTTGTCTATATGTGGCGGACCCTGCCACCTATTCTAGCTTCAAACAGTGTTCTGGGGACCTTATTTTCCTCTGAGAACGACTTGTTTACTCAGATATAGAAAAGATAAATACTTCTGAGTTGGTATTATTACCTCATTAATATTGTTAACATTAAAATTCTGAGTTTGAATTTCTTCTCCATGACTACAGAGTGCGCCTTTAATATACATACAGTATATAATGTACAATGAACTGTATTATAAAGGACAGTACTTCACCAATGAGCGCAGGACTGACCAACTGTAATGAACACCAACATATAAATAAATAAACTAAACTAAATAAACAAGCATAATAATAATCGTGTGGCAGATTAGTCATCTTGTTTGGTTACCAGATATCCAAATGGTGTAGGGAAGGGGGCCAGAAAATACCATCTGCCCAGTGTAATCCACTCATTCAGCCCAGATTGATTTACCTTACTGACAAAAACAATTGCTGCTCTGCCAAGGTAGTTTGACAGTGAAATGTAACAATAATATTCTCCTGCTGCGAGAAGAAAGAGGCGGCCTCAGCCTGACAAATATGATTAAATGGATGGATGCATGTGGCAATCAACACCTCTGATTTACCTTTGAGTGTAAATCACGCAGCTACAACGAAGACACACCACACTCAATCATCGACCGAATATGAGACTCCAAGAATGAGTCTCGGATTTAAACATCACCAGTATGTATTATTTATAAGAGCAGGTTAATGAGAGAGGTCATGAGAGGAAACACGTGCATGCTTGTCATTCAGTCACGCACAATTGACTAACACAATATTTTCCCACCAGCAGGTGATCCACAGCGTTTTCCCCTCAGATTTCAAACAAACTCCTCTTGTCATGTTTTTTTTGTTTGTTTGATTTTTTTTTAATCAAAGCAACCTGAGACATATTTTTAGGCGCACAAAACATCCACGATCACCTCGGTCATTCTGATATTAAGCATTTCCTCCAGACTGTCACGCTGATATTTACCCGAGCAGGCCAGAGTCATCTCACATGTTGGATCATTAGTTGACAGCAATTAATTGACAACTGATTCTGCAACAATCGATCAGTGGCTGACAGCTCCCTCGCGCGTGACAGTCTCCTGATCAATAAACAGTTAATATTTGCTTTCCATTAGAATGATAATGATCAATCTGGCACATATGGCGCGTATTTGTTTTTAGAGACAGAGGGAAGGTGACATGTGGATCACCTGGATGCCACGGAGCCATATTAAAGTTACTGATTACAGGGTCAATAAAGTTAAAGATGGTGATAATAACACACACACAAAAAAAAGCATACCTACCTGTCAGCAGAGAGGGCTGTGAGCGTGAATACAGACACCCCGACCGAAGTGAGCTGGATGAACGGGATGACTTTACAGCCCACTCTCCCGAACAGCCACTCCTCTGACAGGTAGCGGCTCGCGTCCACCGGGGCGCAGGTCACCAGCAGTAAAACATCTCCCAGCGCCAGGCTGGACATGAACAGGTTCGGCACGTTGCGGATGGATTTGGCAGAGCAGAACGTCTTGATGAGGGTGATGTTGCCGATCAGCCCCGACACGCTGATCACACCGTAAACAGAAGCGATGGCCACGCCGGTGAACCACATCGTCCGCGCCGAGCTTTGGACAGCAGCAGTGACGCTGCGCGACGCGTTTGGGTGCAGATGCTCCATCTCTCCAAGTGTCCGACAGAGTTCACCGCCGAAGAGACAGTCCTCAAGCTCAGAGGGATATATGTATGCCGACCGAAGGCGAAAGTATTCTGGTGACAATCTCGTGTCCACCTTCAGAGTTGTTGCGCGCGACCTCGTCGGTGGGTCTGCTGCAGGGGCTGCCACCCACCCAGTGAGCTCAACATGCACCAATAATGAACAATCAATATGTGTGAAGCATGAAAAACGATTTGTCTTGTTTAATTAAAACGTGCTCAAAGACTCAAAGACAGTCTGTTCTGTTTGCCATGTTTGTTTGGGTTTTTTAAGGTTCTCTGCTACAAGTGTTGGTTAATTTTCACAAGATGCTTATTAATGTGAAATCAAACATGACATAAATAACATAATGTCCTGTGCGGTTTTACTAATAGCGCAATAATCGTGTTCAGTTCAGATTTTAAGTTATTAATTCATTATTATAGTAATGCATTTGTAAGCGCTTGTAAGAAAGTTGTTAACAGTTTCTTGACGCTTGATAACGTTGATAAACATCTAATGAGTTTCTTTATGATTAGGCTGTTCAATATTATTGCAAACGCCTTAATTTACTACGTTTATTTTGTTGCATTAGTAATATTAATAGATGCATTATGACGCATCAATAAGCAGTTAATCATGCACTTCCTAACAGTTGAGTATACTTTTTGCCACTATCTTGTGTGAGAGCAGTGCCTTATTAAGACCAACAGTTTGTATTTCCTGCTTGTAAGAAACTCTTTTATAGACTTTCTAAAATGTCTATAAAATGTTAACAAGTGTCTTATAAATGCTTATATCTGTCTTATAATCTCACAATAAACATGTTATCATACATATATTAACACCTTAATCATGTTAATAACAATATAATAAGGACTTCTAAGGGCCCTATTACCTATTAACTAATGCTCATAACAAGAACATTAATATAAACTATCACTTTCCTGGCTGACCTCTGAAGTTTTCTCTTTTCTAATGTTGGATCAAAATCGATGCATGTTTTTAGCTTTTTTCCTGATCGGCAACTTTGCCTGTACATCTACAGGAAAAGGTGCAATGGCCCCTGGCATTTAATCCCCAGTCCTTTGAGTATGACATTACTTGAATAGAGCGGAACATATCCTTAGACTGAAAATTGTTTCTCACTTACACAGCAGGAACCATGCCACCATTTGATTACAAGCAGCTTCGCAAGGCTCATGCAATATGCTACAGAATCACGGTACAGCAAAATGGATCTACAGCAGAGATTACACCATACATTAGAATATTGCGACATAGTTGCACATTTTTTAAACAGCGGACTACTTGCAGGTTCCCATGTGTATGAAAATGTCTTTTTATCCCACCCACTTTTCATTGTTTTACAAGAACTAACATTAGCTGCAGCTTGTGAGAAAGCTCTGCACAGAACTTTAAACTCTGTGTGGGAGTGTCCTCACAGAGTCGTTAAGGACACATGTGAGCTTTGAGTTTCAGAGTTGTTAGGGCTTCATGTGGGTCGTTGACTTAACTGGCCTTCATGTGGGTTGCTAGGGCTAGGTGAGCACAGGTGTGAATGGTAGGTGGGTGATAATAGTCGTAGGCCACCTCCTTAGTCATTTCAGTTTGACATAGATAGATTCCTTTGTCCCTCTTTCAAACCATCTGTCTTCTCTTGCCAAGATGTATACATTACACTACATTCAAAGGAATGATTTTGCCCTTTCAGATGTAAGTGGGCGGCAGAGTCTTTATCTGAGGATTTGGCCCTCCTGTGTTGTGCCATTCATTTATGGAAAGGTTGTTTTGTCTCCCCTGTATACACATCTGTGTAGTCCTGGTCGCACTGAAAAGCATAAACTACATGTAGTGAAAAAATGAAAAAAGTCCTCCCTTTGAGAGCTGCAATGTAAACATCTTGGCCAGAGATGACAGATGGTTTGAAAGAGGAGTAAAAGAATCCATCTTATATCTTTATTTATAGCTTCTTTCAAACCTCATATGCTTTGCAGCTGAAGGTCAGTGTTGCCTTTCAGTGATCATGTTTTGCTTTCCAATATGTGTATTATCTGTGTTATTGTAAGCTACCATTAGAAATGACCCTGATGAGGATAAATATTTTTAATTAAAAAGAAGCAAATGGTTATTTCTGACTCTACAGACTATAATTTTTACCATATACAGCATCTTAGTTTAACATTTGAGCACGTTTATATTTGCTAAATATCAACAAAGACAAAGCATAGTGGATGTTTATTTGATGCAGGTATACTGTTCTGCGCATCAACCAAAATATTGGACAGTCATTTTGTCCAGAAGATGGTGCTAGTGGGCGAGTTAAGTGATCACAAAAGTTCTTAAAATTGGGTGGCATGAAAGTTTGTTTCCAAAGGTAAGATAGAGCTTTCACAAAAGACACAAATTAACTTCAAGGTCAAGTCAAACTTTTGTGCCAACTGATTCCAGGTGTTGAGATATTTCACTGTCTATCCATCATTTTCTACCACCTGCCTGGAACCAGGTCACGGTCGCAACAGGCTGACAAGGTTGAGAAGGCCCTCTCTCCAGCAATGTTTCCAGCATGTCCTGTTGGATCACGAGGTGTTCCCAGGCCAGATGAGATATATAATCTCTCCATCGTGTTCAACCCTGGAGTTGTCTTCTAGATGGACGTGCCCCAAAAGGTCGCCAACTGGTGAATCAAAAGCTTTGCCCTCCTGCTCAGCTCCCTCTTCACCACGACGTCCCAGTACATTACCTGCATCCCTCGGTAGGGATGCATTACCTGCATCCCTACTGAGGCCACACCAAACAGTCTTTCAAACACACTCTGCATGTTACCCTAACTCAAGAGCCTGACACACTTCTTCACTTGGGGAAACAACTTGCACTCTTAACCCAGAGGGAACATCCACCAGACAGAAATGTTAATCTGTTGGTGGCGCAAGGACACAAGCCAGGAACTCACCAGAGTCAAAAGGATTTATCCTCTGGGCACCATGAATATCTGTACCGAATTTAATTGCAATCATTTCAGAAAAATTTAGGAAATGTGGTCTTAGATTGTTTAAAACTGCACGCTGAAAATCTGAGCTCAATTCAGGTCTAGTCATTTGAAACTGTGCATGCAACATAGAGTGAGTCATTTTGTGCTCCTGCGGGGGCTTCGAGATGCGGTGGCTTCACAGACTGACTGATCCAATTTACCTGATTTCCCAGTAGCTTCACATACTGTTTTAGCCCGGCGGGTTCCTGTACAAAGTGACGTATCTATGGACGACTGCCTCAGGGTGATGCACTTTACAGGTACCAGAGATGAAAAAGGGCTGACAGGTCATCAGCATGCACTATGTGGAGTAACGATCCATTAAGACCCCTTGCAGGCTATGCACTGAATTGTATCATCAGCAGGTACAAACCCAGGAAGAATGGTGGCCTGTTATCCAGCAGGGTGTAATACGCCATAGAGAAAGAACACCTCTAATCCCTGGTATTCTCTGTGGTTTGTCAAGAGCTGCCAAGCAATTCTGCCTGCTTTTATTGTACGAGATAGCGAATGAAAGGTGTCTGGAGTTATTATGTGGGGGCAAGATAAGACTGCCAGGAGCACAAGAGATTAAATTGGTAATAGTGTTAAGCAGAGGAGAAGGAGGGGATGAGAGATAGGGAAAAGAAACTAGAGGTGAGGGTCGGCCTGGATAAAGTAAACCTGTATGGTCTCATTCACATACATGATACATATATATACATATACATGTATGCAAGCAAATAGCACTGACTGCTAACATATCCTGGCAACTGTACTTTTCAACCCATATAAGAGGGTTATAAAGGAAATTAATAATTTACACAAAGAGAAGGTTGCCCTTGAAGCACAAAATGTTACACAAATATCAAGCAAAAGATGTTGTTGTGACACTCACTCTATAGTCAGACACTTGAATCTTAATTTTACAGCAGAAGTTCAGTATGTGGTCAGACGGACGAGGCAGCAGGTTTCACAGGAAACCTTCAAACTGATAAATAAAAAGGTGGATGGCAGTATAAATGTTTACAGGCTTCAGCCTTGACTACTCAGGATTAAGACAGTGCTGCATCTTTCCTTCAGAGTCACCTGTCTGTGATGACCCATAAGTGCCAGAGTGAGAAACTTAGTTACAAAAGAAGCTTAATTGAAAGTTACATGATTGATTTTATCTTTGTGATCTCCAAATACAGGCATCATTTCTAGCTAATCTTTCACATGACTGAGTGGTGTTACGAGGCGAGAGAGTGCGGTTGCTTCTCAACATGAATAGCTTCAGGAAGTAAAACCATGAGCTTTTACCACAGCCTTTGGCAGAATACCATGACAACAATATCAGCAGTACCAACGGCTATCCTCAATTTTGCATTCAAATGCAGAAAAATAACTGTTAATTTCATTGTCGATTAATCTAAAGATTTAAATGCTTATCACAATTCCCCATGCCCCAAATTGCTTTGTTTTTACCATTTGCAGTCCAAAACATAAAGATTTGTTAAAAGTACCAAGGTTAGTAAAAGTACAGTTATTGGGTTAAAATGTTACCTGGGTAAATCTGAAAGTCAATTATACAAAAAGTATGTCAGTAAAAGTCAAGTATGATATTAAATGTACTTAAGTATCAAAAGTATTTTTTGGGAAATGAATATACTTAAGGCATAACTAAATTATACATTTACATTATAAGATGCACCGTTTTCATCAAAACTGCTAGATCTCTCTCAAAAAAAGGCATCATTTTGAGGCACGCCCACAAGGCGCATTGCTCAAACAACACCACAAGATCTCTTTAGTTTCATTTTAGAGAAAATGCACACACAGAGGAATAAGTGACGGTTAGATTAAGATAATAAAAGTCTTGACTGTGGAGGGGAGGATTTCTACCTTGACTCTACTGTCACTGGGTGAGTTATTCCTGGAAGAAATATTTCCCTCTTTTACTTTGTACCTTACCAAGCTGCCACAGCTGAAACTCTTGAAATCAACATCATCAAATTTTGATATGCTTTTGGTTTGACCCATTTTGTCTTACAAAGAAAAGAAACCCTATTGAACGGTATTTTATTAAAGGCATACGAGACTCGTTTCTAAATTGCAATAATCAAACTCAACTAGGGTTACAACTGACCAACCATTACTTTACCATGAATTTGTCAACTAAATATTTTCCTGATCAGTGGTCAACAGGCACTGCTCAAGAAGTTATCCATCTCCATACTGCTGTCTTTTTCTATGAAGAGTAGTCCACTCACCCCAAATGAACCCTCATGTTACATGCAATAAAGTTTATTAGTCTACTTATTAGTCAATTGTATTTTTGATGTTGGTTAGATGTGTGGTGATGTGTTGTGGTATGTGTGTTTTTTATTGTATTTCTAAACTCATTAAGTGTTGTAGTTTTATGAAAGGGCCACTGTAAAATGTAAGACTATGTAATTTGGGGGCTTCTGAAGACTTGGATTACACCAGAAGAAGGGCCGTAGTCAGGATTTCAGAAATATTGAGATCATGCGTCCCACCCCCACCGATAGATAGATTTATAGATAGATAGACAGATAGACAGACAGATAGACAGATATACAGACAGACAGACAGACAGACAGATAGATAGATATATAGATAGATAGATAGATAGATAGATAGACAGAGCATTCACATGGGTAACACTTTATAATAACCATCAGTAATACATGGTAAATATATAGTTCAGCAGTAACATGGCTCATAAAACATGTATAAAGTAAGTGTAATGGTTAAATACTTTAGTTGCAAGTATTTCTTATTATGAACATCGATTGTAACTTTCCAACAAACAATTGATAATAAGTAATAATAATAATAAAGCATTTCATTGCTCATCAGCAGAGAAATAACTGTTGGATAAAGTTTAATCAACGACAAATTTGACGTTTTTAATTATGTATAAATGTTTATTTTAATGATATGATAGATAATATAAAGTCCTTACAGAAAATGTTTTGTCGACTATGAAACTTCACTTGACTTTCCTTAGAAATGAGGGTGAGGCGTTAATGACACATTCCTATCATGTGTCGGCTTGTTCCATGTACAGCAGGATACAGCATTGTTCCAGTCACCTCCACTGGGTAGTGCTGCAGCACAGCACAGACACACAGTACAACCTGATGCTGAGTCACTTGAGGTGATCTCTGTTTTCTGCTTTTGAAAAGCACCTTCTCTTCTTTTTATATGAGTGCTCAAGATTTTACCAAAACCATGCACTTCACTGAGATGGCACTGTGAACAGCAGATGGAGGCCAGAGACTGGATTTGCTTTTATTCTCTATCAGGAGCGCAGCTTTCATCCAAACCTGCATATAAGAAAAAACACATCCTGCCAAGTCAGGAATTGGGGGCACACCCACAAGGCCCATTGCTCAATCGATGCCATTAAATCTGTGTTTCATTTAGCGAGAAAGAACGCACAGAGAAGGATCAGTGACGGTTAGATAAAGATGATAAAAGTCTTGACCATGGAGGGGAGGATTTCTACCTTGATTCTTCTGTGCCTGGGTGAGTTATTACTATTACTAAGACATGTTTGTCTCTCTTTTTAGGATTTTTTTAAATTCAGGAATAGAAACTATAAATCAACATCATCAGTTATTAGTATGCTTTCAACTAGACCCATTTCCTTTCACATATATGCAACCTTATCGAATGTTTTGGTATTAAAGGTACCAAAACATTCGATAAGGTTGCAAAGATATGAGCAATAATACAACTCAGCAAGCCAACCAACCATTACTTGAATTCTATTTTTAATTATTTAGAATTTATTTTATTTATCATTGTCTTGATCAGTGGATGAAGTTTTCGGTCTAGGTCTGTAAAATGCCCATCACAAGTTCCCAGAGCCCATAGTCTTAAAATGTCTTCCTCTTTTCAACAGATGGTACAAATTCAAAAATAGAGATGGTGGTTTTCAAGTCCGGGGCTAGATGGTTAGCACGCTAACTTCAATAGATATCTCTTCAACACGATACATAGGTGTCATTTACCAAATCTTTCTTCACATTCTGTTGAAAGTGTTTTTGGATGTTTTAAACTAAAATTCTTACATTTCATTTGCATCTTTAAAACAACTTCATCAACTCAACCACAGCAGATGTAGGTGCAGCTACTATTGATCGTTATTCTCTGTTTTTTAAATCTTACAGTGCTGTCAGGTGTTGGTGCCATCCAGGTGAACATCCCACAGGAGTTATATGAGAATGTCAGAGGTGACAACATCACACTGCCCTGCAGCTTCACACCCAAAACCCCATTAAAGGGGACTGAACTAGTTATCATCTCATGGTCTGCTGAGGGTGCACAAGCTGGTGCTAAAGAGGTCAGACTACTACTATGTGTTCTGTCTTTGTATGTGTTCTGTCTCTAATTATGAATAAGAACAATAAGAAGACAAGAGGACTTTGCGTTCTTCCTCTTTTAATGTTCCTCTGCTGTCGTTCTCTAACAGATCCTGATCCTCACTCATTATTCCCTGAATAAACAAACTGACGTCACATCACCGTATGTAGGTCGGGTCTCCCTGGACGTAGATATTGCAACGGGAAAGGCCAACCTGAAACTGTTCTCCATCACACTAGCAGACAACAAGGTGTTTGAGTGTCGTGTCCAGATCCCGGGTGATGATGAGGGCAAACGGGCTGACACGGCACGTTTGGTGGTTCTAGGTAACATTTAATTTGTTTCTAATAATTGTTTTAAAGTGGATAAAAAACTTTAGTGTGGCATATTTACTATCAGGTATTATACTGTATCTAATTAAAATGTTAAAGTTCGGTCAGTATGTTTTGTATTTAAATGTAAGTTGATTATAAAAAGGAAACTTTCCGTGTTGACCACTTCGCCAACGTCCCTACTTTACTGTATTACCAACTGGCATCTTTATGTCACAGCGCTCATTTTACATTATCTAACTAAGTGTGATAAGGTGACCTTTTTATTTATTTAGATTTTCTTTTTTTTTTCCTAGTTGCTCCATCTACACCCACCTGTAAGATCCAGGGTAAGGTAGAGTATGGAGAGAACATCAACCTGACGTGTCTGTCTGAGGAAGGCTTGCCACCACCCACTTATAAGTGGGATAGTCGAGACGTCAGGAACACGCCTCGTGCCCCTGCTCCAAGAACAACTGACAGTGAGTTTACTGACACCGTTTCTGACAGGAGTGTTGAGTCAGGAAAAAAATATCAGTTGACTCTCAGTTAAGAAAAGGTTAACTTATCTCTGCATAAACCATATTAACAAGGCGCAAATGTTCCTCTAACATCCCACTCAGGGCTGGAAGCAACATAATTTTATGTTGCTGTGTTCCTGGAAGCCCTATAAACGTAGTGACTTTTAGAAATTGTTATCAATTTTCTACTTGCCAAGTGATCAGCAATTGAAAAAATGAGTGAAAATCTAAAGGCACAATGGGACATATTTCATGGTTAAACAACATTCGATAACACACAAGCTAAAATTAGCATTCACCCACATCTTAGCTAATGTTACTGTTTGATTACATCCTGTTCGTCTCACTTTCTGGCTTAAATAAATGTGTCCCAGATGTGTGTTGATATTTAAGACTTCATTTACGACTTTTCCATCGTATTGTGTAACACTATCAAATGGTAATGTTGGCTCAGAAGTGGTTGAATACTAATGTTAGCTAGCTGTTACGTGCTATCATATATGTTACTTTACCTTGAAATATGGCCCAATGGGCCTCCGTATTCAGTGTCCATACCCTGATGGGACAATAAGAAAGGTTTATTCACCTGTGGTCATGATGAGAGTGAGGGTCATGTCACTCTCTACAAGTTGTAACTTTAACCTCTGTCTCGCAATCAATTTCGGGTCAATCCTCAACTGCATTTTTGTTTAAAGCTGAACCACAGGATGGTCTGTAGCTCTCACGAAGCTGAAGACTACACTGTTGTTTCTGAACACCAACAAAGAGTAATGAGCAAATCTGGAGATTCAATGGCACTCACTAGACTTTCAAAAAAAAAAAAAAAATCAGAGGCTGTTGCCTGGCCACATTCACTACATGTTATGTTTTAAAATACCTAACCGAAACAGATGCGTTTGACTACGACCTACCTAACTAATTCTCTCATCTGCATCACTACACATTTGCATTATCAAGATCACATCACACTTTGGACTGATAGATAAGGTGTCCACTAACCCGATGCATCTTTGTCTCTCTGTCTTTCAGGGGGAGGCATCCTGTCTCTGTACAATATCTCCAGAGACACATCAGGATACTACATCTGCACCTCAATTAACAAGATCCGCTCTGCAACCTGCAACATCACCCTCTCAATCCTTCCTGCAAGTGAGCAAAACCTTCTTATTACACAGTCTCAATAACAATCTGGAAACTTAGTATTAGCAATAAATCTTGACAAAAATCCATTAAAATAAACATCCTCTTTCTCCTGTCAAAGCTCGGTCAGTATCATCTATCAGCTGGCATCTTTATGTTAAAACAAGTTGTATGAGTTAGTTATTAATTCCCATTTCTCTTTTTTACTAGTTGCTCCATCTACGCCTATCTGTAAGATACAGGGTATGGTAGAGTACGGCCAGAACATTAACCTGACGTGTGTGTCAGAGAAAGGGTCGCCACAACCCACCTATAAGTGGGAAAGTCGAGACGTCAAGAACACTCCCCATGTTGCAGATCCCAGAACAACCAACAGTAAGTATCAGTGACACCATTTCTGATGGGACTACCGAGTCTGGAGAAAATAAAATAGTTCTCTGGCGTTCATGGGTTGTACTTGAGGTTTTTCTCGCATTTGGCCAGAGGCAGAGCTGATGCAGCGTATTGTGAGCAGTAGTTGCCCTGCCAGTAAACACACTGACCTTTTTGGCTGTTGCAGCTGCAGTGTCTCTGGGCTCGCAAGACAGGCTGGGTGGCAGAGTAGCAGCAGGGCAGCTGGGCAATAGCAGCAGCCTGCCGCCCAGGGACACTTTGCAGTGAAGAGGGGCTCTGGAGGTTGAGTGACCCAAAGAGGAGCAGTGGGGAGACTGGGGGACAGGCTGAAGAGGCCGGGGTGATTGATCCAGAATAAGGCTGCGCAGAAGAAACACAAGGAAAAAAATATTGTGATGATGTTGAAAGTATCTTGAGGTAACATTAAAGTAGTCACAATTTAGTCTATTTTGATTATGACCTACCTAACTACCATCTCACTCTACTGCATCACACCAATGAATAACCAAAATCTACAATGACAATCCCAGGGACTACTTTAAATAGCATCAATTATTCATCAAGTGCACTTTTTTATGAGAAGAAACCTCTGTAGTATTTAATTGATAAAATGTATGACATAATATACGACAGCAATAAAATAATGACAGCAATGATGCGTGTTTGTCTCTCTGTCTTTCAGAGGGAGGCTTTCTGTCTCTGTACGATATCTCGACAGATACGTCAGGAAACTACATCTGCACCTCAAGTAACAAGATCCGCTCTGCAACCTGTAACATCACCCTCTCAGTCATGCCACGTGAGCAAAACCTCACTTTAACACCTCCTCATCATTAATAATCTGCAAACTTGATATTTTCAAATGATCTTGACAAAAATGCATTAAAATATACATCCCTCTTCATCCTTCCTGCAGCATCCATGAACACTTGTCCCACTGCAAGAATAATTTGTGTAGTCATTGCTACGTTGATCATACTCATCATCATCATCGTCTGTTGCTACTGCAAGAAGAAAAAAGTTTGAGGGGCAATGCATTACAATATGCATCCTTCTTCTCCCAGGAGATTTAAAGCTCAGTCAACATCATGTTCAGCTTTTAAATATTCCTATTAAGTTAGTGTAGCAGGTCATGCGTTTAACAAAATTGGCAATATCTATCATTTTTGTGCAACACATCAGTTTTTTACTCTTTATATGTTAAACTGCATTGTGCCTTTGAAAAAAAAAATAAAACTATGAATGAAAATAAGAGAGGAACAACATGACTGAATTATTCTGAAATGTACCTGTTCTATCTAGCACTGCACAAGTGAGGCCCAGAGCTTTTGAAAATGGTTACCAGTTTGGCCGATTTGGGGGATGACATTCATGCGAACCAGCTTTGGATTAATATCAGGAATGTTTTCCAAACTAGGAAAGCATTTTAATCGTCTTTAAAGTTAGTGAAGGATAAGTTTACCCAAAAATGTAATTCAGTCACTACTCGCCACCATGCTGATAGAAAGTCAGGTGAAGTTTCATCATCCACAAAACATTTCTGGAGCTTCACAGAAAAAACTGTGTTGCAACATTCTTCTCAAGAACTGAAGTAGACAGGGACTTATTTTACAAACAACTGAAAAGGGCATAAAACAACTCTACGCAGCTCATCCAGCATAATCCAACTCTCGGGAAGCCTCAAGATCCAAAATTGATTTGCAAATCTGTTATTTCCACCCATTTTTTAAGCGGAAATCTTCAATGTAGCTGCCAAGCTAAAGGTTTTGGCGTGCGAAGAAGGTGCACTAGCCCGACTGAGTGTCGAGGGTGGAAGTTGCGTCTTTTCAAATCAAGTTGGGATCTCAGGGCTTCTGGAGACGTGGTTTATGCTGGATGAAGTATATGCAGCACTGTTACATCTTGGTTTGTCTGTGAAGCTCCAGAAATGTTTTGTGAACTACGAAACCTGGCTTTCCAATCGGCATGGAGATGAGCAATAGCTGAATTTTCATGGTAGGGTGAATATATCCTTTAAGGTTGAGGTGCATTTAATCATCACTCGACCTGTTTCATTTGTGTGCGCCAGGATGGAGGTCATGGTTCCTGTTACTTCCACTGAGCGGTGCTGTGCAACACATAAACCGTAGGCAGGGTTGGGAGGGTTACTTTAAAAATGTAGTCCGAAACAGTTACTCATTACCTGTTAAAAAATGTAGTCAGTAACGTAATCCAAGTACCACAATATTAAAGTAATGTAACTTGATTACTTTAAGTTACTTTTGGATTACCTCAATACACATGCAAATAAAGACTTCCTCTGAGGAACACATAAAGCAAATTAAAAATGTAATTAATTGTAAGGTATGTTAGATTTATTCAGTTGTATTCCTTGCCTACTTACTATTCAGCTGTATTCAAGAATTACATCACATATTACAATAATAATAATAATAATAATAACAATAATAATGGTAGTAATTATTATTAGTGTTATTGTAACTACTAGGCCTATTTCTAGTAATAGCAGTTGTAAAACACCCCCACATATAGGATGTGTGTCACTTATTTGTCCCCCAAAATTACCCATACAATTTCCTAATATAATCATGCTATTTTAATACCTTGTTGTGATCTAAAGTGTTAGTGACCCATTTCAGTCACTGCAGGTTTTTCAGGCAATTTTATAACGTACAAGCCTCACAAGGTGGCAGTAGCTACATTTCAAGTGTCTATGGGGCCCTCGAAAGTCAGCGAGTTTTCCACGATGAAGTCCGTGCAAATGTTTCACAATAAAAGCCTACTGAGCTATTTATGCAAGAGGACTTTTAATTTGAGACGGACACAGGAAGTGTTGAGTTTGTATTAACAATGTAATGTCTTTATTTTAACAGGGCAAACGGGAGCGAACGAAAACGAGCCTTAAAAACTACCAAAAACCCTAAACACGCACCATCCCGGTCACCAGCAGCACCACCCACAGACCCAGTAGTAGGGCTGGGCGATATATCGATATAAAACTTATATCGATATATTTTTGAAATGTGATATGGAATTAGACCATATCGCATACATCGATATAGTTCAAATTTGCGCTGTGATCCTTGCCCCGGGCAAGCCGCTGACCCGGAGCTCTCTGCACTGCTCCCCCCGCCCCTCCACCTTCATGCACAGAGAAGGGAGGGGCTGGAATAGACACTCCGGCGCTCTTCAACAAACACTTTGGTGGCCGCCGTTGCCCCGCACTTTGGCCTTGATGCCCCGTGAAAAAAAAAACATCGCACGGCCACCGGTCAGCGTATATAGTACAGTAGTCACTCACAGTAACTTCAGTGAGTCCGCGGTTCGCGCAGGTGGAGTCTCATCATCACGATGATCTCACGTGAAAGCCTCTCAAACAGCAGCAGCGTTTCAAAACAGAAGAACGAAACTTACAGCACAGCGAGCGAGCGCAGCGTAACGATGATACGTAACTGACTTATGTGGTAGGATTTAGTTTGGTAAAGTTGGAAATATATTTACAGATTCGAACTTCCCGGATCAATAACTCATAAGTGAAACCTTGTTAAAACACAACTGACGGCTCTTTCCTACCGTAGTACGGTAGACAACGAGCTACAACCGTATGTTAATCAAAACGAGCGTCTGGACATTAACTCTAGTCTGTATGGTCAGCCAGCTGTGAGACGAGGGCGCAGGGACCGTCTACAAAGTGCAACACCGAAAAGAGATACTACAAAAAATATTCAATAACTTCACTATTATTCAGAGTGTAGTGCCACCAAAATCACTCCACACATCAGTGGTCTCCTGCTGGTTATTCTACAATTTCTTTGTTTGGAAAAAATGTGCTTTGCCATAATTTTGGGGAATTTCTATTTGGGAGAAATATTCAGTAACAATAATATTCCGTGTCGTGTCACAAAACCCACCTCACTCTAACCCTACTTAACAAAAACTGTTTTGTAATGTAACATCAACTTGATATTGGTATTTAAAAAATGTTTTAATACATAATCCATGTCTTATTATAAATTAGGATGTTATGGTATCAGTCTGAAAGGTAAATCAACAAATTTTACTCAGTGGCCTTTGTGCCCTGTCATGTGGCCTTGGTGCCCCTGACAAAAAAAAAAAAAAAGTAAAAGCCAAATGTACTTGCCCCTAAAATGACGAAATTCCCACCTACATGTCATATTTGGCTTTGATTTTGACTGAACATTTGCTCTCACTTTGCATAAAAATATCGGGATATATATCGTATATCGATATTCAGCCTAAATATATCGGGATATGACTATTAGTCCATATCGCCCAGCCCTACCCAGTAGTACCTAGTAGCAGCAGCAGCAGTAGTTGAAACAATGACAGCCCGAGCCTGGTTAGCAGGCTAACTAATGTTAACTTTAGCTAACAGAATTTCTGTGTAGCTAGCTAACGTTCGCAGTTTCGCTTACCATCAAATGTTTCTTTAAATTAGATGTGGAGTCCTTGGACATTGACAGTGTGTGCACAGCTGGGAGGCATAGCTTGCACTGTACAGTGATGTTGTTCCCTCTTACTTCTTTAGAAACAAAGTAATGGCGAAATTTCCACGCAGTGAAAGCATTTTTTTTTCTCTAGCGCTCGAGTCCATAATGAGCCGCCTGGCTTCACTTGAGAGCAGAGCGTCGTTGTGACTGACTTGTAGTGAACTGTAGTAATGTGTGCGCGCGTGCATATGGCATTGCCGCATTGGCAAGTGTTAGATTAATTCATTCATATTTATTAATCATTCATCATCATATATTTTAATTGTAATCCAACTAATAATCCCATTTTTTTTCCAGATGTACCTGTAATCTGATTACGTCTTTTTTTTCTGTAACTGTAACGGAATACAGTTACTGCTTTTTTGTATCCTAATTACGTAACGCCGTTACATGTAGTCCGTTACTCCCCAAGCCTGACCGTGGGCTACAACACAAGAATGAGCCATTTAAGATGATCGCTGTATTCTTTTCTTTAAAAAAAAAAAACTTTTTTAAACATGTATGTGAGAAATTTAAACCCAATTCAAATGAACTTAATTGCAATGCCATTTTCAACAGTAGATGGAAGCCAGGGACTAGTTGTTATTCTCGATCTGGAGTGCTGTTTTCATCAAAACTGGGCGTACCCAGCAAAGAAAAACCCCTTTTAAAGAACTAAGTCAAATGTTTCTCCTGTACCTCAGGATAGCTAAATTTGTTTTGGGCCTATCTGTTTACTTGAGGCTCCTTCAGCTGGTACCAAAACATTTAGTGACTTGTACTCAAATATTTCAAACTCTCATCAGACAGTAGATGACGATATGCCTGATACAGTGTGCCCTCTCCTTGTTTCGCTCAGTCTGTGTCGTTATGTGTGTGAGTGTGTGTTTGCCTGGAGGTGATAAATCCTCGTAGAACCAGTCTGACAGGATCAAATGCTTCTCTTGTTCCAGCCGCAGCACATCTAAGTTGTTCTCTGCACCACCCCCACACACACTGTGGTGTCAAATTGTCCTTTAATGCTCCTGTCTGTTTCTCTGTTGTAACATAAAACTGGATATTTAAAAAAAAAAAAATATATATATATATATATATATATATATATATATATATATATATATATATATATATATATATATATATATATTATATGGTATCTCTGTAGGTATTCTGGGCTATTGACACCGCAAGTTATAACTAGAGCTCAAGATCAAGTTACGTTTAATTGTGCTGTCTCAGGGAAATAAAAGGGTAATCAATTCAGTCCTGTTGACCAAAAACAAGCCATAGAAAATTCATGGCGGGAGTATCCTTTCAGTCAGGTAGCCTCCTTTTGATTAGAGGACAGGCCGAAACACGCCAGGTGAGCGGATCAAGAATGTTACCTGTGCTGAAGGAGCTGCGGTGATTGGCCGGGAGCGCTGTCCGTCAGACGAGCAGAGGTGACGGGCACACCCATCGGGCGCAACGCTCAGGAGATGCCATCGGGGTTTCGATGCAAATACATCCCGGACGGCTCCGGATCTCTGTTTCATTTTAGAGAGAACGACGACACGCAGAAGAATCACTGACGGTTAGATTAAGATAATAAAAGTCTTTACCATGGAGGGGAAGATATCTGCATTGACTCTTCTGTGTCTGGGTGAGTTAATCCTGGAAGTCTCTTCTATTTGTCTCTGTCTTTGCGCCTGAGCTGCCACACCTGTTTGCGCACCTTCACAACAGGCCTGTTAATGCAGGTGACCTGTATCTTAGATTTGTCATTAAGTTACCTCTTTCAAATAATAATAATAATAATAAAACAAAATACAAAACAAAAAATTATAATATTAATAAATTGTTATTTAGAAATAAGGGAAACTATTTAAATCGTCTTCATTAGATATGAATATGCTTTTAACTCGACCTGGTTTCTTTCTCATATGCGCCAACTTGGTTTGAGTATGAAAGGCGTGTGTGACTCGTTTCAAAGCATGAGTGGTAATCAACAAAGCTCAACCAGGGGTACAATTCACCATTGTTTTCATTGTCCATTTCAAAAGTCTATTCATTATTGCCTTGATCAGTGGTTGAAGCGTTTGGTCTAGGCATGTAAAATGCCCATCACAGGTCCCAGAGCCCATATGAAGCCTTAACAGGTCTTGCTTTGTTCGACAAATGGTACAAAATCCATAAATATTCAGTTTGCTGACATAGAAGATCACACCTCCAGGAAATATTCACATCTGACAAGCTGGAATTTGGTATTACTCACCATTATTGCTGTATAGATTAACAAAAAAAATGTTGTTTCTTTTCTGTCTGTTCATCTCCAAACATAACAGATTTTTTTTTTTTAAAAAGTGTGTTTCTGTGCTGTGTGTGTCTGCGGTTGGCAGGGTGGGGTGATATCGTATGTGTACAGATGCAGGTCACACTGCTGAATCATTCTCAGTATGTGCACATTTTACACACAGGCTGTAATGCAGTCAGATTAACATAATGACTTCATCAAGTCAACCACAGCAGCTGTAGCTAAATGTTGACTGTTATTCTCTGTTTTTTAAATCTTACAGTGCTGTCAGGTGTTGGTGCCGTCCAGGTGAACATCCCACAGGAGTTATATGAGTATGCCAGAGGTGACAACATCACACTGCCCTGCAGCTTCACACCCAAAACCCCATTAAAGGGGACTGAACTAGTTATCATCTCATGGTCTGCTGAGGGTGCACAAGCTGGTGCTAAAGAGGTCAGACTACTACTATGTGTTCTGTCTTTATATGTATTTACTGTATGTGCATGTTGGCGTGATTCTCTATTAACGTGAGCATAATTCAGTATGACCATATTATGAATAAGAACAATAAGAAGACAAGAGAACTTTGCATTCTTCCTCTTTTAATGTTCCTCTGCTGTCGTTCTCTAACAGATCCTGATCCTCACTTATTATTCCCTGAATAAACAAACTGACATCACATCACCGTATGAAGGTCGGGTCTCCCTGGACATAGATGTTGCAACGGGAAAGGCCAACCTGAAACTGTTCTCCATCAAACTAGCAGACAACAAGGTGTTTGAGTGTCGTGTCCAGATCCCGGGTGATGATGAGGGCAAACGGGCTGACACGGCACGTTTGGTGGTTCTAGGTAACATTTAATTTGCCTTCACAGAAATATTCTGCTTTTTAAGGTTTTAAAGTTGTATGATTTGATTATTTATTCAAATTTCCTTTTGTTTTGTCTAGTTGCTCCATCTACACCCACCTGTAAGATCCAGGGTAAGGCAGAGTACGGCCAGAACATCAACCTGACGTGTCTGTCTGAGGAAGGCTCGCCACCACCCACTTATAAGTGGGATAGTCGAGACGTCAGGAACACGCCTCGTGCCCCTGCTCCAAGAACAACTGACAGTGAGTTTACTGACACTGTTTCTGACGGGAGTGTTGAGTTCCTCTGACATCCCACTCAGGGCTGGAAGCCTGAATGCTGGAATAATTTTATGTTGCTGTGTTCTTGGTTGCAAGCCCTACACACGTAGCAACTTTTAACAATTGTTATACATTTTTTACTTGCCAAGTGATCAGCAATCCAGAATAGATGACAGTGAAAATCTGGGACATATTTCATGGTAAAACAACCTCCGATAAGACATTAGTTAAAATTAGTGTTCAACCACTTCTTAGCTAATGTTACTGTTTGATTACATCCAGTTCATTTCACTTGCTGGCTTTAATGTGTCCCAGATGTGTGTTGATATTTTAGACTTCATTTACGTAGTATGTAACACTATCAAACGGTAACGTTGGCTCGGAAGTGGTTGAATACTAAACGTAAGCTAACTGTTACGTGCTATCAAATATGTTATTTTACCTTGAAATATGGCCCAATGGGCCTCCGTATTTTCAGTGTCCATTATCTTTTCAATTGCTGGTCATCAGAAAGCACCGAATCAAGAACAATTTGGCAGATTTTCAAATTTTTTATACGATTTGAAACCAGGAGTACAGCATTACGACATTTAAGCCCCCCCCCCCCCCCAAACCATGAAGTTGGAGGAAAAAAGGAAAAAGAAAAAAAAGTGCTCACTAGTCTTAAGAGTTTTACTTTTGAGGGCCAGCACACTTCACCAAAGAGTCAGTAGCATATTTGATGATTGGGGGGCACTTAATAGGCTCTCCCCCAACAAATCTGAGCCCGTTGCCTGTTATTGCAAAAATCTGAGGCCCTTACTAATGTCTTGGGCATCCCAACTATTTCATTCTTCTGCATCACTACACCTTTGTTATACCAAAATCTATAATGACACTTTCAGGAACGACAATAAATAGAATTATTCATTGAGCACCCTTTGATTTTTTTGATGAGCTGAAACACTGTGGCATTTATAAAAATCTATAAAATCATGATAGCAATTATATGTGTTTGTCTTGCTGTCTTTCAGAGGGAGGCATCCTGTCTCTTTTCAATATCTCCAGAGAAACATCGGGATTCTACATCTGCACCTCAAGTAACAAGATCCGCTCGGCAACCTGCAATTTAACCCTCTCAGTCATGCCACGTGAGTAAAACCTTTTCGTTATGCCTTCCCACTAACAATCTGGGAATTCTGTTATCCCAGTAAATATGTTAGCAATATATATCCTTCTTCTCCAAATTCATCTTCCTTCGTTCCTGCAGCTTCCATGAACGTAGGCTCGACTGCAGGAATCATTGGTGGAGTTGTTGCCGCGTTGATCGTACTCATCGTCGTCATCTACTGCTGTTGCTGCCGGAAGAAGAAGAAGGAGGAAGAATATGCCATGGGGTAAAGTTATTTTACCCATAAAGACACATGCAAATGCGCTCACACTGACTGATTAACAAGCCGATAGGATGTGAACAGAGGTCAACATCTGATATGTCCCATTCATGAGGCTGAGTGAGCAAATTGTCGGTCTATCAGGACATTTAGGTTTATAGTCGGAGACAAATAGTGTTGCAGAGAAATTATCTGACAACTATTCATAGACACAAGGTCAAATATAGCTTGGTTCAGTAATAAAGATACATAAATGAAGTTTTGAGGTTTTTATTAGAAGACGGGAAAGTTTGAGCACGTCATGGACAAATCAAAAATAATCCTAACAGATGTCTACATGTTGCATCCAGTTTTACTTCCTCTTCATGCATTTTAATAAACCAAGACAGACACCTCCTCCAAAAATCCTTTATTCCATCTGACATTACTACATACCATCATGTCAGTTTCTGAAATTGTCATGCAATATAATCTACGTAATTCGTGTACATTGACAGGAATCTGACATCGTTGTCAGGGCTTTCAGCGTCACTGTCGCATTTCATTGAGTGAATAAAACACAGTGCTTGTAGCGTCTCAGGGATGATTCAGCCGTGGAGTAAAGTCCAGTATCATCACGCTAGAATTCATAGATTCAGTTTGTGAGATTCACTTTGGTTTGGTTAGGAGAAGATTTCTGTAATAAATCAGTTCATGAAATACTGAAAAAATTACATTTTCACATCAACCAATTTTTCAGTTTAAACTGGAAAAAAAAATCGACAAATGGATGATTTGAGTGGACAAATGGATGAGACTGAGTTTGATCACTTTTTTACGATCTGCCTTGAAACTGAGTTGGATATTGTGAACATAGAAGCTGCAAGTCAGCACACTTCACATATTTGTACTTTGTTCCTTTTTCACAGCCACATTTACTCCATCTTGTCCAATGACCAGTGATCTGAGGCGGGATGAAGGATGGATGTCCCCCTCATTATCAAAATGACCAAAATGCAACCTGTCAAGAGCGCATCCGTACAAACATCTGACTGTCTTTTTGTTGATTTTCCAGAGTTCATGAGGAAGAGTACCGGGACAAAGAGCCAGCTTTAAATGGTGAGAGTCGCCATGCCGATGGGCAAGAGGACACAAGAGGTCGTGATGCTGCCAGCCCTGCCGGCAGCGGCGACCGCTACGAGGAAAGGAGTGAGCGCGACTACGACCGCCGCAGGGATTATGATGATCGCCGCAGCGACTACGATGACCGCCGCAGCGACTACGACGATCGCCGCAGTGACTACGACGATCGCCGCAGCGACTACACGGACCGACGTGACCGCAATGAGCGCTATGACAGTGAGCGCCGTTATGATGATGAACGTCGCTATGAGGACCGCCGTTATGATGATGACCGCTATGACGAGCCCTATGATGATCGTGAACCACCACGTGTGCCCGCCAATAAGCCGACAAGGAGGGACTACGACGACTAAGGCCACTGACCCGTATCAGCCACAATCTCTAGTTTTCATCTTGTAATGAGTGACTTTAGTCCAGTTGTCCAATTTTTGCCTCCATTAATCAAATTAAGAGGGAAGTGTAATAGGACTGAACCAGATGTAGAATTTTCTCGGTTGAATTGCATTTGGCTACGAAGATTCGATGATTTGTTCCTTCTTGTTTTTAAGTTCAGTGCCACACTAAACTTTGACATGAGTCTCATGTTTTATCCGTAGGTCTCTCATTTTAATGCCTTGCTTATCTAAAAAAATCTGATTTCCACCCAGTCAGAGAAAGCTCTTCATTCCCACAGTTCAGTCATAAAATCCTGCCTGGCTGCTGACAGCGCTGCGAGCCAAAAACCCAAACAGTGGACAGCAGTGGACGAAGTTGTAACAACTTCACTGACAGTCAGTCAGCGGAGCAGAGAGCGTCGTAGCACCCAGCAGACTGGAATCGTGCTGCCCTGCCTCGTGCTGTCCGCCATCACGTTGCCTTCTGTTGCTGTCACTCCTTCTTGGCTCCATCACAGTTAGTTAAGTGATTGGTGTTGTAAAGTTCTTTATATCCTTATTTTTGTATGATAAGTTTTGGTACATGACAAACATTTAACAGAACTTCAGGGAGCTGTTTAATTCAGAAATGAGTTGTTGAATCAAAGCGATATGCTGGTATTGTTACTAAGGATGCAAAGCTGTGTGTGTGTGTGCGCTTGTGTGCGCGCTTTGATTTTAGATGCTTCTGCTGTTGGGTGTACTGTTATTGGTGGTAGTTTGTTTTCAGGAAGTTACCGTGATACCGAAGCGATTTGCTTCAGTTTTGTGTCATTGTTTATGCTTTACAGAGTTGTTTTTCTTGTTGGAGTTTGGTACTGTACATCCTTGTATACGTAAATACTATACAAGTTTTCAATGTCCTCTGTGCTCACGTCAGTGCTTCCAGTTTTTTTGTTTTTCTAGAAACTAGTACTGCAACTTCCTCTGATTGCTGGGATTGATTATGTCAAAACAGATCTCTGGGTTCTTTTTAAATATATATATTTCCTAATTTTAATCAACTAAAAATTTTGACAAACAGTATATAATATATTATTGATTTTTGCATAAAATGTTTTTTCTTATGTCGAATTTTAAATAGATATATGTTTAAATTCAGAGAAATTTGACAATGTACATATACTATCATTTTTATCTCAGCAATAGTAACAGTAATGTTATCAGTTTTACAGTGAGATTTACATTTTTCTGTTCCATCCCATTCACCAAATGTGCTGTAAAATCAATAAAGGTGATTAAATAAAATGAACAAGGAAGATTATTGCAACTGTATGAATACTGAACACTAGATAGCAACATTACAAACAACTAATTTCTCACATTATCACACCATCATGACACTACGCATGTTGTAAATACACAAATATATTAATAGTTTTAGTAGTAATTAATTGTTATGTTAAAATGTAATACTGATATTCTTGGTTAATGGAGCAGTGACACTTTGGAGCCCAAACATTGCAGACAAAATCGAAGAATTCAGAATTATAGGCAATAATTAGACTTGAGCCTTAAGACGGCCCCCAGTTTCACTATGAGCTTCCTATCTTCACTGTAATCAATAAAAATAAATAAATAAATGCATAAAAAAAGTGCTAATTTCTTCCTGCTGAATGCACATGAATACTAGTCGTGTCCTGCTGTCAGCCTTAGGTCTGTTCATTTCCCCCTGTCTCCAATATATTGTTATAAAAACTACAGATAAGAAAAAATTGCTCTGCTACAACAGGCAACAACTCATCCCCACCCAACATAATCATTCAGTAGTGTTGTTGCTGTTTCCCAGCCAGGTGGTCAGCTGCTATGAGCTGTCACAATTAATGTCAGCCTCCTAATCTGACACCAGTATGTTGTTGTCTGAAGGTTGCCTATTTTCTGGCCCCCGTCTGTCTCTCTCTCTTGCAACGTGAAGCAGATTGTGGAAATATATGCTCAATAGATAAACAAATTTACAATGGGCATTTCTGTTTTGCTTTTTTATGTTCTGAGGGGTGTCAAATTGATCCAGTAAAGGGCCATGTGGCTGCAGGATTTCGTTCCATCCAAGCAAGAACGTTAAATTTCAACCAAGCTGGTTGAAATGAAACGTTCTTGCTTGGTTTCATTTCAACCAAGCAAGAACACACCTGATCCAAATCAGGTGTGTTCTTGCTTGGATGGAACGAAAACCTGCAGCCACATGGCCCTTTACTGGATCAGTTACATTATGGGCTGTAGACACATGATTTACAGCTAGAGCTGATGATGAAAACGTTTGATTGTGACTTCTTTGGTTCAGGTTTGGAAACAGTGAAACATATATGTGATGTGAAGGAGTGTCCAACGTCAAGTCAGGTACACTTCATAGAGGACAAGCTGAAACATGCCAGGTGAGTGTGTCAAGAATGTTACCTGAATGGCAGGAGATGTGTGCCAAGATTTCTGTTTCATTTTTAAAAAAACAACAACCTACCACACAGAAGAATCAATGGCTATGGAGGGGAGGATCTCTACCTTGACTCGGCTCGGTCTGGGTGACTTTTCCTGTATGAAATAACACTATTTTCATTGTTGTTTCTTTTACTCTGTTCCTTGCAGAGCCGCCACATGTTTGCAGAGCTCTCAATAGGTCTATTCTCTAGTCGCATTGGTTTGTTGTTACCCATCCTTTGTTGGGTGGTATAAGCAAGTGTTATGTTTCTCGGTATTCCTGGGGATAGGTGTCCTTCTCCTGTGTGGTGGGGGAGGCGCTGTTTCCCCGGTGCCTTGCCCATTTTTGCTTTCCAGGTCAGGTCCAATCCAGGTGCACATGGCTGGGTCTGATTGCCTGGGGGAGTATTTAGGGAGAAGATTCCAGGGCCGCCTCTCTCTCTCCCTCCCTGTCTGCGATGACAACTGCCAACAGTTCTTCTTATTTCTTGTTAGTTTTGCACATTCTCAATGCAACAGTCCATATCACACTACACATAGTTAGCCGCCACTTATGCTGATCCTTAGTTTCTTTGTAACTTAGGGCCCTACTTTTAATAAATATATTGAAATGGTTTAACTGTGTAGTCTCCCCTTTGTTGTGGTCTGCCGTGAGCCAGGTGGTCATAACAGCAAGCAAATTAGAATTTGGAAATCATGGAAGCTCTAGAAATCAATTTCATTGAAATGAATATGCTGTTGACTTGCCCTTATGGAATAGTTTATCTCCTTAAAGCATATTAAATGCATATCAGACTTGTTTCAAACCTAAAGCTGCAGGATGCAATCTGAACATGCACGATGCAAATCCTTCCACCTCTCTCTTAGCAAACCCACAGGTTTAAATGGCAGCAGTAGGAGTCGCTTCCCTGTGAAACCTAATGTCTTGTGAGGTCAAGCTGTACCACTGCCTTAGTCCCTCTTCTCAAAGATGCCCCTCAGCCCCACGGCAGAACGCCAGAGGCTGTCAACTAACAGGGAGATCAGGGGATGGTTCTTTTTTACTTAGCTTCAGGGTTGGAAGGGCAAGAAACAGCAAAGGTTCAGCAGCTGTTTTTTGAGAGGGGGGTTGACCGTCATACAAACCTGTAAAACCAGGAAAAGTAAATTGAATGTGCTCAGCTTTGTACCACACAGCTAGTCCCCCACACACACACCACTGCCTCCAGAAGTTATTTCCCACTGTTTCCCCATCATGCTTTTTGGGCACATCGATAAGAGTACCATGGCATTGAACATAATGAGCCGGAAGCTTCTTCTTACTTTTGTGTTTAATGGGGGAACACAAACACTGGTTCCCTAGTTGAAGTCCTGCGTTTGACCCATTCATGCACCACAACATCCTTCCTTTGTGTACTCTGTTATACAACATCACCTGACTTTCTGGCAGAAATTTCTGAAGGCAAACTCCCATGTGCGAACAAAGACAACTTGGACTTTTGCCTCACGCAAACACTACAGCCTTAGAGCAATGAGAAAGGAATACACAAGGTGTGGCCGCCTGATCACAACCATTTAGTCTATCAAATCATTTTCTTGATCAGTGGCTGAAGCATTTGGTCTAGGCCTGTTAAATGCCCATTATTTTTTAAATGTCTTGATTTGTTTGACAAACAGTACAAAGTCTGAAAAAATTGTTGAAGATTAAGAACCCCAGAAAGTCTTCACATCTGAGGAGCTTGAGCTTGGGAAGTTTGGCTGTTTTCCATTAAAGCTGTATTATGTAAGAACTTGCAACCTGTAAGTTAAAAACAAATCACCAGCAGCATATCACCAGAGCAACCGCTAACTGCTGCTAACTGTAGACGCTGTTGACCAGTAAGCTCAGTTAGCCGTGCAGGTAGAAATCAAGATGGTGAGTACAGAGCACTTGGCTAGTGTTGTTGTTGATGCCTCTGGCATGGGAGCTTTGGATAGCAACAGGGCTAGCTGGTTAGCATGCTAGACGTCAAAATAATAATAATAATAATAATAATACATTTTATTTGATGGTGCCTTTCATGGCACTCAAGGTTGCCTTACATCAAGTACAAAAACACTCAAACAACAAGCATTAATAAAAACAGCATAATCAACAATAAAAACATTAGATAAACATTAAATAACATCAAAATGATTTGTCTTGATATTCTGCCAATCATTTTTTGTCAGTCTTTTAACTTTTTCACACAATTCTTACATAATGCACCTTAAAAGTACAGACGCATATTGCATTCACTTGGAAAAAAAAAAAAACCTCTGTTTTTTCTGAGTAATTTATTTTTTGGTTTTCTTTTTTGAATATTTTTTTCTGTTTTTCTGAGTAATTATTTTCCCCATTTTTCGGAGTTACTTTTTTTCACCGTGCGGATCCATATTTTCAGCAGTCTCCTGATCGTCTCTTGAGTCACCACATAGCCAGCCTGAATGCATTTCAAATGCATCATCTTGTATCCGTGGAGCATGCCATATCTGTCAAACTGATCCCGGAGAAACATTGCTATGTCTAGCACATCTGAATGGGCTTGCCTTCTGAACAACCGCAAAGTCCCCAGGTGCCTGCGTAAAGTCGACAAACTAATGAATAATTATATGACTTAAAGACAGGACTATCTCCCAGTGTCTTAAACCCAGATCACAGTCAAACTTGATTATACTAAACAAGCCGGTCATGTTTGTTTCCATTAAATCGAGCTCTCAATAAAGGAATGAATGCATCTGTTGTTTCAATTTGGAACTGGGCCAAAAGAAGAATCTGCCTGGTCAACTAAATTCTTGTAGAATCAATGTACATAACTTAATTCCCATATATTTTGCTACAGTTGGAGTCAAGGAGATGCTGAATGAATTCAGTAGGATCTCAATGCATGTAATCATTGTTATCATGATGTTATCCACTGTCTAATCTAATATACATTTTAGTCTGGGATGAAAATGTAAATTTCCCCCTTTATTTAGCACAGTTTACTCAGACATAGTAACACTAACATAGTATCCTACTAACAATGACCTGGGGCGCCGAAAAGGGGGGGATAAGGGGAAGGATTCTAGGGGCCCATCATTGACAGGGGCCCAGAAAGGCCCCTAATAAAATTATAATACTGACAAAAATAATATGACACTAATTTGTTAGTATATAATCATAAATATACATCAGTTAATGCACTGGTAATAACACAAAGTTTATTTTGGAAACATGTCTCAAGTCGGGTAGCCAAAAAAGGAAAGACAAAAAGATTAGGCGAGAGAGAGAAGCAACGGGGCGTCAGTATGTCACCCAGCTTTACCAGAAACAAGGTGGGTTTGGTTCATGTGGTGGAAAGTTCTGGAACACATGAGTCTGTTGTTTATCTTAACCTTGTGGTTTTTAAGCTAGCTCACTTTTCTCCCCATATTAGCTCATATTTTGGAAGAAAACTCTGGATTTTTAGATTTCACTGTTCACGTTTGGCAAGCTGCCCATATTTAATCAGTTGACCACCCCTCCTGTCAAAAATGATGCATGTTTGAACAGACACGTCAAGTGCAGCAGCAGCAGCCGCAGCTGTCTGTGAGCCCTGTGAGCCCCCTACCCCTGAACCAGCCCCAGTAGGCCTACCCACAACTGAAGAAGGAGGTGAGCAGCTCTGTGTTGAATTAATCTATTATTATGGAAAAAAAGGATAAATTGAAATTAATGAATAAAAATCATTCTGAAATAAAAACATAGTCTGTATTTATTTCAGAATGATTTAAATGGTTTAAAAAGCATATAGCCTATAACTTTATTTTGTTTTGTTGAAATTTAGCTATCACTGAAACTGAACTATAAACTCACTGAAATACTATGTTTGGTCAGTAGTTTGGGACTGTCACCCCTTGCTTTGCAGTAGGAAAAGAGGATAAATTTTCTGGTGCTTGCAGACTAAGTGACTGCTCTCAATCCAATCAGAGAAACGTTAACAATATTAAATCGCAACGATCATAGAGCCTCATTTATGTATTTTTTTCCACCCCAACTCTAATTCCACCACGTACAGTTTTAGAGATAAATTATTTTATTATATTTTTTTTAACAAAATATAAACATATAGATAGATAGATAGATAGATAAGCTTTATTTTCAGACTCAAGGTCCATACAAAAAATAAAAGCAAGACACACAGTACAAAAGGATTAAGAAACACACAATAAAATAAAAACATAATAATCTAATGACTCATTTTTAAAAGACACTTAAACCAGTGCCCCCAAAACTGAGACGTGCAGCGCGTGTCACTATACATAATGTTCACCATTGCCACAACATTTTGATTCTCAGAATCATTTAACCGGCAGATGAACCTGTGCATTACATTTCTCAGAACTGCTTGCAGTGTGTTCACTCCAGCGCTCACAAACAGCTCACTAGCACTGGTCCATCTGGGCCTTTTTAAAAGTATCCTCAAAGCGTCATTGTATGCCACTTGCAGTCTCTGGAGGCTGGCTTTTTTATAGTTCAACCACAGATGTGCAGTGTACATAGGTACACACATATATTACAAACTTAATAAAAACAACAACAAAAACATAATGTATGACAGCATACAGTTTTTACATTGAGTGCAGTGGCTGGTCTAAGTGTGTGTGTGGGGGGTGATGTGCATGTTTGAAAGAGAAATTGTGTGGTATTGCTATAATAGTAATTTTGGAGATAAATTAGACCTAAATGCAGGGCTACAAGAGGGAGACAGTGAGCAGTGGGGTACTGGTTGTGAAAATCACATTTACTTTAGTTATTTTTGATCAAATCACTGACAGTAAAACAGAATGGTGGGAGGAAACCTGAATCTGGTGATGGTGATGCTATTTCAAATGGTATTACAGGAAATTCTATATAATTCATGTATGTCATGCATTAGTATTTTTCAGGTAATTTAATTTAAGAGAATTTTATATTTTAACAATTAAAGTTGCAGACTTGCAGACAATGAATCTAAATTCCATTGTATTCTGAGTGTTCAGTGCTTCCCCTACCAAGTAACTGTCCTGTTTTTCTTTTCACACATATAGGAAATTATAGTCAAAAATATCATTAAAATGCACAGTTTTATGTAAACAGCATAACAAATTTTCACCGGCTTTTCATGGGGCCCAAAATCCCTGGCAGCGCCCCTGCTCATCAATGTGCAATTTTTTTTTTTAACAATATTCATATGGTTTATATTGTTTCTACTGCTTTTTAAAAAAAAAAAAAAAAAAAAACTTATATCTGTATGTATAATCTTTTTTGTAGTTATTTATTACGACTGTTTTTAATTGATGCTCTCTATTTTCGTTATCCTTTTTGCTACTGCAATATTGCTAATTTCCCTGTTTTGTATAGACAATTATCAGTTGTGATACTGAGGCAAATTATCTTTCAAGGAAACTATGTTGGAGGCTTTAAGAAGAAATACAATATAATAAAAAAAAAAAAAACTCACATTCAAACAGCTGATTGTTTTGTGTTTACTTAAGTTTCCCAGAGTTTGTGAGGAAGAGTACCGTAAAAATGGTGAGAGTCGTAGTGGCGATGGGGAGGAGGACATACGAAGTTGAGATGATTCCAGTATGGTGACCCCCAAGCCCATCCGATCCATTTTAAACTGGGTAAGATCAACAGTTACAAACACTCTGGCCCAGCACCCTTAGTGTGTACTAAAACTCGTGTCAGCAAGCAATTAGAAACCGCACAAACATTTTACAGTTCCTCAAGAGAAAAACTACCTGGACTCCTACCTACTACCTACTACCTGCTTCCCGTTTTTTTATTTCCCCATACCAATTTTGATTAGTAACACAACTTCCTCTGATAGGATTGATAATGTCTCTCAGTTTGTTTGTTTGTTTGTTTCTGTTGTTTTTTTCATCTAAAATTAAAATTAAAATTCTAATATCAAATTTTTTAACATACACATACTTTGGTACTTGCACACGGTCTTCTTTTTCTGTAAATACTTATTTATTAAATCTAATTCTTGTTCAAAATATTTATATATATTTTTTTTTAATTTAAATTTAAGTCTGTAATTTTATTGCCTTTTTCAGTTTATTTCTTATTTTTGTTATTTTCTGGTTGCACTATTTTTATGCACAGTCTACGGAGTTGCAATTCAATTCACTGCTGCTGTTCTTGTACAATTGCATGTGCCAAATAAGCCTTTGAATCTTGAAACTTTGAATGTTGCCATATTTCTTTTGAAATTGAAATATTTCAACATATATTACTGATGTATTATGACAATGTACAAATGTTGTCTAGTTCTGGGATTTATCAAAATGTCCTGTTATAGTGCAATATATTGAAATGAATTACACGCGATGTATGAATCCTGAACACTAGATGGCAACATTACCAACAAATTCATTCTCATATTCTTATTCTCATATTCTCATCACATGATAGATCCACTGACAAACATGTGAGGTCACATAAAAACATTTTTTAGGACTTTTATTCTTAGTAGTAGCAGAATTACATATTATTAAAATTTGGGGGATTACTGCACGTTTGAAACGTTCATTTTACAATAGTTAAATAGTTTCCTCACAGACTCCCGCTCCCCTCCATCACCGCCACACATCCATTGTCTTTGGACATGCGTCAAGTTACACAACCAGACAATCACTACCGGATATGGGGTTCATTTGGACTGCAATATAAAATGAAGGCGTCTGTTTGTTTTTCTAAATGGTGGGTTTTTCAGTGGGGGAAAAACCTGTCCATTAACATTTCACTTTACTTATTTAGATTGTTCAATCCTCAATGAAATAAACATAAATGAAATATGATAATATAAAAGTAGGGAAGCATGCCCTTAAAAGGGTCTAATCTTTAAAAACAAAACAGCCTACTTACACAGAATATCGGCCCGTATTCAATATCTAATTTTTCATTACATTACTGTATGAGGTTTGTTGTTATGACCACAGTCACCAGGTATGTTGATAGGATAAACTATATACATCTGATGAATGTGTCCATTGCACTGAATGTCTTTCACGCAATTAGTACACAAAGCCATCAAATAAATGCAGACAGCGTAGACTAAAAAGTGAAGGGTTAGGATTACTAACAATAACTTGCAGTGAATATGTGACATTAGAATTAGATTACAAAAACGTCCCTTTATCATTTCAAGACTGCCGAAACTTGCAAGCCATAGCCATCAACCACCGAGCACTGAGTACATACTGCAAAGACAGTTCATGGGCTCTGACTATCGCCTACAATAATGTGCCACAAACAGGTTACTCAGCGACCTTTACGTAAGTGCAGTTAAAGTATAACTAATCAAAATTACTACGTGCTCAAATGCTGTACATCGGGGATAACTGGGTAAGATGAGCCATGTTTTATATATGATTCATTTTCTGCTCAATTAAAGTGTATTTTTTTTCTCCTTATCATAGTTAATATATAAATGGGTTACTGTGTACCCATGGAAATTAAAACAAGTGACCTAATTTTGATGGTTTCAGAACAATAATCAATCAAACGAAAGTAGGCCTATGGCACAACTTGCCCCAAGGTGGGGGTAAAGTGGGGTCAGGGTAGATTGAGCCCTTTAAGGGTAAACGGCCACCATTAAATACTGATATATACTGATGTATAAGTGACACAAATTCAAATGATTTTTAGGTAATTTGGAACTTCATCATTGCAAACAATCTAACAAAGGCACAACATCATACTTTTAAGCACAACCACGTGTTTGTGTTCACTTGGTTAACATGCTAATTTACATTTTCAGTAAAGATTAAACTGTAATCTTTGTGTGTAGCTACGGACAGAATGCATGTCTAAATGTGCCTCTTTTTTTTGTACAGTCAATGACACATTTTATACCACAACATTATGACCTTCTTTATGGCCTTGTTTTATAGCGTACGCTGACTTAAATGAACATGTGACAGTGTCCAAAAAATATCTATAGTAGTTTAAATACAGGTTTAACAGTTTTAGTAACATGAATTTACCTGGCATGACAACAGTTATCATTTTGGCTCAAGTTAGCTCACCACTGGGTACCAGAGGGTTGGCTCATTTTACCCACTGGCTCGAACTACCCAGTTCTCCCCTAATTAAACTAAATAGTCAAATGAAATGGGCAGGTATTTAAAAGGAATTCTTACAGGTACTACACATTCATTCTAGAATGTTTTTTAAAAGATAAAATAAAAACTCTCCTTGAGTAAAATACAGCTCGATGCTTTCTGCCTCTCCTCACCAACACTAGTCGTTCACTTCCGAAGCCTTAATTTTGAAAGGCCTTTCCGGAAAAGTGGACTTTTATTTTGGAGAGCTTGATGCTGCTCTGCTCACTGCGGTCCCGTTATCTGCCACTTCAGCCGTCCTCAACCTGAAACAGCGTCCCGGGATGAGGCGAAAGAGAAAAGAAGCAGGCGTCCATCACGAAACCTCGACGAAACCCACCTGCGGGATTTGGAAAATGATTCTAACGCCTCCGTGTTGGATTTGTATCGTTGGTCTGACAGGTAAGAGAGGATGAAGAGGGGGGAAAAGATGGAATCCAGTGAGTGTGTGGAGGGTGTAACAGGTTGTTCAGCTCTGATTAAAGTTTGGAGTGCAAACTAACGTCACTGGAAATTAAGCCAGCCTGTAGTGGCTCAGTAATGATTGAGACCTCACAGACGAATTAAGCATTTAGACGAAAGATTTCCCCACATATTACTGATATCATCTCACTACCTTTCTCCCAAAAAGCTGCGTTATTTAACTGGGAAGTTGTCGCAGCAGCAGTAGCCCGGTGTCCTCAGGTCCGGTATGCTAGCAGCCTGCAGGCGACTGTTATTCAGTCATGTGTCAATGATCCGACCACAAGCTCCCACTGTTGTGGATTAGGAGCTCCGACTTCTAGTTTTAATAGACAAAATACTTTGAATAACGATGAAAGACATAGTAGACGCCTGTGAAGTAAATTAAGTTTAATTACAGATAAATCAAAACATGATAGCATGTTACCCCAGATTTGTATTCATGACTGTGCTTAACTTACAGGTTAACTGACTGATGTTATAGAAGAATCAGCAAACAATGAATATGCAGCTATTCAGCTATAAAGAAGCGTGGGGTTATTTGTTATCGTTAAATTCCCAGTGAACGTGACTGTTTTAGTGTTCTGATATCATTTTAGACAATAAGGTTCATTGTTAAACTGTCCAATATCCTGCCTTTACATATCTTTGCCTTATGTTTTATGATCACCACGTTTGTAGGTATCATTGCAAAAAAAAAAAAATTACTTGATGTCAGAGTATCTTTACGCCCTATGTCTTTGTTGGCCCCCAAAATCAAGGATCTTTCGAGTTCTAACAATAACAAAACAAAATGCAAAAATAAAATAATAAAAAAAAACATGACGTAGTAATAAATGTAAGATACAAATATGACACGGAAGTCACAGGAGGAGTAGCGTCCTAATGTATCCCAGCACAGGAATACTACAGTTGCTGAGAGGCTACTTTAGGTGTTTGATAATGGGTCTCTTTGAGTTGTGTTATTTGTATTAAATGAAAATGCACATGAGCGGCACATAACACTTCTATGAAAAGCAAAAGAGAGAGAGAGAGAGAGAGGTGAGAAGTCAGTGAAAGAGCGTGTTTATGTATTTCTCTCTGTAAAAGTTTTAGGAAAATGAAATTATTCTCTCCACATGAAATCAGACAAATCAAGAAAACAAAACATTAATACCATGCTCACATTTTTCCAGACATTCTCTGTAAGGCTCCTCTGTTCTATATTACAACAGTAACTACCCATCTCTCCTCCTCCTCCTCCTCCTCCTCCTCCTCCCTCTCTTGCTTTCATATTCTCCTCTGGAGGTGGCTTCCCCTGAGAAACTAATAAAGCCAAGATCGCCCCACAGCCTGTGATCCCAGGAAGACCAACCTCCTGGCTTTTTTATGTTCCAGTTCCTAGAAGCCGTCGACTGAAGTCCTCACTGCGGAATTTATGTTTTAGTCGGCTTGATTCCTCTCGGTCTGAATTCAAACAATGCTTCTTTTTTTCCCCCCCTAAAGCCACATGGCTCCAGCCGAACTTTTACTTTAAACCAAATTGGCCTCTGACGACACACAAAAGCCTTTGAATAGATATACTGTATATAGTATGCCAGTATTTACTACTAAGAGAAGTTAAAGCACAAAACTACCATGCAAGGTGTGAACGATAGCATTCAGAGCTTCTTAAGAACATTGGGCCTCATTCACCAATATCTTCTTAAGAATCTTCTTAGATTCTTTCTTAAGTTGTTCTTAAGAGGTTCCTTAAGAAAACCCTAAGTCAGATTCACCAACCCGTTTGTAAGCCTCAGAATTGTTCGCAGCTGTGTTCTTACATTGATGAAAGCCGCAGGAGCAATATATATGCCATTGTTTTGCGGGCCTTGGATGGAGAAATGCCACGTATAAATAGGGTGGGGGGGTTACTTATTGATGGCATGTTTCCAATTTACTTGATTTATCTTAAATCATTGGCACATTCAATTTATTATAGAATTTAAATTCTTTGTAAATTACCAAAAATATATAATAAATAAATAAATGAATAAATATGACAGAATTATCACTGTAATATTGCATTTTATTGAACTACACAAGAGAAGAAAACACAACCATGCCAACATTTCGGCACTGAAATGTGCGTAAGAGTACTCCTGAGTGTAAAATCCTCGTAAGTGGGACTTAAGAACAAATTTGTTCGTAAGAACGGTTCATGAATGAGGCCCAATGTCTTTGTATTTTCAACAGCATGCCCAACGGGTATTTATAATGCTGTCAATTCATGTAAGTTTTATTTTCCAAATTCACATAGTATAAACTGACTGTGCAGCATTATGGAATCAGCAAATAGCTTGAAACAGAGATCAATGATCTGTCTGATTCTGTGTTTTATCAGATACGCTTTGACATATTTATGCCTTTACTGTGTAATTGTGAATTGTTAGGTGGTGTTTTATGAGAAATGTTCAGTTGTTTCTCCTAAAGCTTTGGTTGTATGGTGCCAGTATTTTGGTTAGTAATGATGCTGCAACTAATGACTAAGACTTTGTCACTAAAATGTCAAATATAGGAAAAAAGAATCTTACCCAAACAGAATCTTACCCAGAATTTTATATAACACCTTCAAATGACTTGTTTTGTATTAGCCATAACAGTATACTATTCAATTCATAATCATTCAAAACAGAAAAAACACAGCAAATCTTCGCATCTGTTGAGAGAACAAGCTAGTGTTTGACATTTGCTCTGAATAAATGACTTAACTGATCAATCAGTGATCAGATGCGGTTGCTTTATTTTCTCTTGATCAACTAATCGATCAACTGACTAATTGTTTCAGCACTGGATAGTGTCCCTGTTTATGTCTTTGATGTGTAAGTCATGAAAGTCTTTAAACAACCCAGAGAAAATAGTCTTGGTATACATGACATTCTTAGAAACGCTTGAAAACAAAGCTCTTTCAACAGGCCTCGTCTTGAATAAGTGAAGCTGCCCTCCTCTCATCCCTCACCTCACCCCTGTTCACTGGTCCAGCTCAGTCTCACCTCCCACTGCTTATCCTGACAAAAACACACACATACACAGCAGCATACGCAGATGTTTCTGGGTGTGTGTGTGTGTGGGTGTGTTTTTTCTCCCATGGTCACTCCTCTAGTGTGTGTTACTGTTAAACTTTTGAGCTCGGGCTCCTGGTCACCATGTGACTCAGAGTCCTGCGGCTCCAGAAGCTCCAAAACAACGTCAGGTCAACTCAGCTCACAGTCAGATTTCACTTGGTCAAACAGTTTTGTTTTTGTACACTTATCTTGCCAAACTGCACGATGATTCATTACATTCCAGCATAAAGGAAAATAAGAAAATGTGTTTCCAGTCAGTGCACAAGTTGACATAATTCTTCTTTACTTAATCATGTATGATGTGGGTGGAGCATGTGATCTGTAAGATTTTTTTCAAGGTTAGCAAACAAGTACTGGTGTCTCCTTAATCCTCCACTCAGCATCTGACTCACTGTGTGTCGCTGTCAGCTGTAGTGATCCTCAAAACCCTCTCATTACACGAGCCCAGTTACTACCTGTCTTGCCTGCCAGAGCGGTGGTGTAATATACTATATTTTGAGATACCTGTGACCCAACAAAAACAAACTGGCATCATTAAAACCATGCCAAATTGGCTAATAGAGGCACCTATTTTCAGTGTACCAATGGTGTACAGAAAGCTATTACTGGAGTGGTTTGATACTCAAGATAGACTTAAATACGTGATGATTCTGAGGCATGTTCTGGAGTCATAAACATCAACTTAAAGAAAAAAGTTTAAGTCATTTATAAATGTATTTTAGATGCTTTCTTAATCTCTGTCAATTATTAATTTGACAGTATTGAAACTGTATTGTATACTAGTTTAAATGTTGTGACAACCTCAAGTCACACTAAGTCCAACAACATCTGCATGTCTGTGTGTTCAGATTTGACAGAGTATGACTCTGAGACAAAGGAGTGTGACTTTTTCTGGGTTGTAAAACATAATTAATGATTAGCCAGAAGTTTCGTTAACTGTTCCTTCTTCACACCTTACTGGTCCTTCCTCATTATCTCCCTATCCTCCCACAGTTGTCCTCCCTCCTTGCTCGGGCGTTCACGTGTTTGTGAGAGATGACAAGAGACACGCCGTGCTGTTCCAGTCAGTGGTCCTGCCGTGTCAGTACAACAGCGTGTCCACCCAGATCCCCGTGGTGCAGTGGGTCTACAAGTCGTACTGCCGCGACCGCACGCGGGATTCATTCAGCTTCCCCGACAGCCTGAGTGGAGGCCTGGGAGGAGGTGGGCTCACGGGAGGAACCGGAGGAGTTGGTGGAGGGTACGAAACGGGGATGACGGCGAGCTACCTCGACTGCGCTGACAGCAGCCGGACGGTTCGAACTGTGGCGTCAATCTCTGGTGCCTCAATCACTCTGTCGGAGCACTACAAGAACAGAGACATCTCCATCATCAACAGTAAGACTTCTTTCGTACAAACTGCACCTGTGGTTCTGGTTCTCTGGGGTCCATGCTGAAAATCACCTCATGCCTTATTACCAGCAGCTATATAGCCATGCCAACACATTTCTTGAAGTGTTATAGGCTGAACTTGAGCTGAACCAGCTTTAGATGGAATTTCAGTTCACCTGCTTACAATTTAGAAGTTGTATTGGAAAATGATTGAAGCCGAATACTTTAGACCTCTCATGCAAAAGACAAAATAGAGAACAACAACAAAAGAAAGACTTAAGACAAGAAATAAATAACAAGTAACACAAATAACCCCCCTGAGACGAATAATGAAACCAAGTCAAAAAGGTGTTCTTTTTCGGAGCTTAGAGTTTACTTTGTGCATAAAAGAAAAGCAGCTTCTCTGAATTTTCTGTAACATATTGATCCAAACCTGCAGCCAAGCCTGGCAAGTTTTATGAGAGCCATAAATTGGAGCATTGCCCCCCTATTCCCACAGATTCCTGATTAAGTGCCCAAACTGAAGGGAAGCAGGGTAGGCTTTACTAAAAACCTTCAGAGCTTTCAGAACAATCGGGGTTACATAACTCAACTGTTATTATCCAGTTCTACAGTTTGGCATGAGTAGAAAAGAGTTTGATGTCAGATGGAAGGGATGGAGAGGTTTATTCTGAGAGAAGAATGGTCTCACATCTTAAATCCATCCTGTCAGAATCACTGATCAATCAAATAGCGAAGCCTGGCATGTTAGTCAGTAGAAACAGCCCAAAATACTGGAGGTGAGACTTGGCAAAAAGTTGCTGCATGTTTGTGTATGTGTGTGTGCTTGTTGAAGACAGTGAGGTAGTCCTGTTTGTAGGCCTCAGATTTATAGACCTCTAACTCTGGCTGAAGAATCGACCCTCTCTTCCCAAGCCAGGAACACAGACAAAAGAAACGGTTTTCACGCTGTCCTCTCATTCATTCTGACCTCTCACTCCTTCCCTCTGATGTACTTCAATGTCCCGCTTTTATTTTCGCTCTCTAGATCTCTTCGCATCCCACCATCCACACACCCATTTCTCTCAGTGTAAGACCTTTCATTCACTTTTTGTTTTTCTCCTCTGTCCCACTTCACCTCCTGTGCTGAAACAGGTCAGCACAGCAAAAAATGAAAGCTGTAACTGTGTTGCCTCTAGAGACGCCCAGTCATCCATACCCATGTAATCCTATTCAGGGTCACTGGGAGGCTGGAGTCTGTCCCAGCATGCACCGGGCAGGGGGTGTTCTGTTAATCACATGGCTAACACGGACAGATCAACACACTCACAAGCACTCGTGGTCATTTAAAAGTTTCAAAAGAAACCAACAGAATGTGTATGTAATTTATTTCAAAGTAGCTTTAAATGAAAATCAAGTAGACCGTTTTAGAATAACAGATTTCATGCTGGTGGTGTCACTTTGTTGAAGGAGACCCTGGTCACAGATGTGCTGTGCAGTCAGCGGGCCTCTCCTCCCTCTTCCTTAGCTAACAGGAAAAGGAAGTGAATTATACAACCTGTTTCCTCTCTGCTGTATTTACATGTCTGAGCGCATACAATGGAGTCAGTGGCCCAGTGTTGTCCTGTGTGTTGGATTCTCTGGCAAAATTAGATTTGAATTGTGTTTATGGCATCTCAGTCACGTGAAGCAGCATTTCTCTGGAACCTTGCTTCTATAATTAGAAAAAAACATGACAAATGACTGAGGTTGTAATTTTGTGCACTAGTTTGAGCAAATGTGATTACACTACTTGGCCAAGAATAAAACATGTATTTTAATTATTTCATTATTAGAATAACAGTATCTTAATGACTTGAAAAGCCTTATTTTTCCAAAAGCCACTTGCTCCAAATACTGAAGATTCAGAGCTAAATGTCAATCTAATTAGATAGGTGTGAATCTCTTGGCAGCTCAAGATTTGTTTCCATATATACATGATTGTTATTTTCTCACTGTGGGAGTACTTGCTACTCTTCAAACATTCTTAATTAGTAATGATTCGTAATAAAACACAAACAGTTGAATTTACTTGCATTTTGGTTGATCATTCTCAGCTATCCTCAATAAATTAAAGATGTAGCCCAGTGTAGATTATTAACACAATGCACATGTTTACATCTGTTGCGTTTTAATTTCCAGTTGGTTCAGCCATAACAAACATGCACAAAGGTGTTCATAATGTCAAGAATTGGGCTTTACATTTCTGACTATTGACTTTTTCTGCATTGTGACATGATCTTTCAAGCGAGAATGGTGATGCATGTAAGAATCAAATGTTCCCCTTCTCCACGCTCTTGATTTGCTGATAAGACATGAAGGAAATTTTAAGTTGGAGAGTCTGTCTTCTGAAATTGACATGAAATGTTCAGCTTGCTCTGTTGGAGTGGTCGGTGGTACAAAAACACTCAGTCTAGAAGATTTTGCTTGTCATTTATAAGCTCTTCCCTTTCTCCCTGCAGAGGCAGACCTGCGCATAGGAGAGGTCCAGTGGGGAGACAGTGGCGTTTACATCTGTAAAGTGGTTATATCTGATGATTTGGAGGGACCAAGCGAAGCCTCTGTGGAGCTGCTGGTTCTTGGTAAGCTGCCGCTACTCTCCCAACATGCCTATTGGAATTGCAAGGTTTTGTCAGCTCTGGCACATTCTTCATTGTTGAACTTTTATGTGTACATTTACGTGGCAGACTATTGAATTTGTGTCCCATCACAAACTTTTGTCTCTCATTTTCCTATTTTAAAATCAGGACTGAGGGGGAGTCTGACTGATCCTTTACATATGATTAGATATAGAGACAAAAACATACATCATTTAGTGTAAATTGAATTTTCCATGAGCTGCTGTTACATAACAAGGCCTTTATACGTTGACTTGTTCATCACCGACAGCACAATACAGGCTCATTAATGAGCTGATTTATAACAAGCAGTGGCATTGCTTAATCTGTAGCCATAGCAACTGCATTCACTCATACTGTATGTCACTGCATAGAGCAAGATATTAAAACTTAGCTAATGCAGAATAGTTATCGCTTGTTCAAGTCTTTGACTTTAAATTTGATATGTCACTTGAGCCTATGTGTGTTTAAGTATAAGTAAGTTGCGATGGGTTTTGTGTCTTTACAGTGTTTGTGTACTTTTCTTTTCGTGACAAATGTTACCATGGAAACAGCTGAAAGGTTATGTGGCTCTTGGTGCTCTGATTCACTGTGAGGCTGAACTTTTGTTTGGCTGGCACTCAGAGACTTATGTGTATGCACACACACACACACACACACAAACACACACAATCACACACTCCAAGACACACACAAGCACTGGACAGTGAGCTTTTACAGTTTGCAAAGACTTGAGTGAGTTCTGAATCTGTTTAGATGTTGGGTACAGCCTTGCTATGATGACGTGTTAAAGGCAAAGACCGGATAAGATTACGCGACATGAGTTGCCCTGTGCAGTCTTTAAACTGGCATGAGAGACCCTAAGTCTATCACAGTGCCAACATGTATTTTTGGTGTCCTGGTGTAACTAATATGGCATGTGAGGCACTTGTCGGGTTTCCATAACAACAGTCGGGGCCACAGCGAATGGCTCAGCGGGTCTTTTGTCTTTTGAGCAAACGGCCTCAGACGAAGGAGACAGGGATGATTTAATGATGTAGAGGAGGGACAGCAGAGCACAGCGATACAAAAGATGGAGGGTGACACCATGTGAGCCACTCGACTGATGTGGACCTCTGAGGAATCAGTGGCTGTGAAAAAAGAAGGAAGAACTCTGCCTCACTCTGTTCTCTCTTTTGAGTTGTCTTAGCTCAGAAGCTACTTGGGAATGATGGAGGATGATGGAGTATAAGGCCAGGTCATTTGCCGTGTGCTCCCACCATAATACTTAATTTTTGCGTGGTGTCAATTTTAACAGATCGGTATTTAAAAAAAAAAAAAAATGTATCCAGTCTCAAAGTCTGCAGATACTGGACTTTTGAGGATATAAATATTGGGGGACTCAATCTAATAACAATATTAAATCAGATAGGACTTTTTAAATGTAAACAATCTTCGGGATCAACTGATACGTTTTATTTCATGGCCAATACTTTAACAAGCTATTATTTACCCCCTTGTCTGTAGAACTATACCAGCATGTAGGCTCACCTTCTCTTTACAATTCATCTCTATAGGAGGAGGAGTATACGTTACAGTGTACAAACACCACCCTGCGCCTGGCTAACCATATAGGGGAAGAGAAGCAAACCCAAAATAGTTGAAAATAAATCTCAGTGAATCACCAGCCTGCAGGCAAATTCATGAGTAAGCGGGAACTCCACAAGTGAGCTTCCTTTTATTGCTCAAGCAGGAGATGGACAGAAGCCAAAAAAAAACTGATGTAAAATAGAGGTGACTTAAAGTTTTTTGAATTCATGTGGTGATTCAGCTGCTTCACAATAAACTCTCTGTTTTCTAATCCAGCAATGAACACGTTTAGCCTTCCAGAAAGATACTAAGTGAGGTATGTGCACTGTCAGCCAGAGCCAGGCCAAGATAGTCCAATCTGCTCTCTGTTCCTACAATTCTTCTTTCTCCTCCACTCCTCACCTACCCTCTGTGATAATCACTCGATCAATGGTAAAACACCAGTGTCTGCTCACATCACACTCTGGCTTCTTCACTTTTCACAAAGCTTCAAATTACATGCTCAAACAAAACATACCGAGGAACATTTTCATACCAGCTTGTGACACACTGCCCCTCATCTGTCATGTTAATGTTTGGTTCAGACATCTGCTGACCTGAGGCAATTAAGGAGAAAACAAAAGGGGAAAGACAAAACACTAGAGATTACCAGGGACAACAGTTTACAGGTGGTGATGGTGTTTAACGGCTTGGGTTATTTCTGGTTTCCTGTCTTGAAACACATGAATGTGTAGAAGTAATCGATCTCACCCTCTACCAAAATGTATTTTAAAAGTATTTTCTTTCAGACATTTAAAGAATGAATTTTAAAGAATAGATTGTCTATATTTGCAGTATGATAATTTAGAAATAAAACCAATACATGAAGCAAAACTGTAAGTCAAATGAACACAAGATAAATATACATTTAAGGAGTGACAGTTAAACGATCACCTTATAGTTTTAACCATGATAGAATTATGATTATTTAAACGTTCAACAACATATTCCATCAATGTCGGCCATTGCCATGCTGCCGAAGCCTCATGGGAACTGTAGTTAAAAGAATAGTTTGACTCTTCAGGAAGAGTCTTGTCGCCAGTGTGCGGTTGCCAGACAATCAGTGCAAGATCCAGGAAGTCACTGTTCTCAGCCAAGAACTAGTCATTTTTTATGTTTGTTAAAATGATGTACAGTTCAAATTTAAGCATTCCTGTTGTAAATACATCTAATTTATCTCAGATAATTGACAGCAAACCCTAGAAACATGCTCCAGCATGATAAAAGAAAGTAGAGTAGAGTCAAGTAGAGAAAAACTATTATAAAGAGAAGTAATAGACTTATTGTTGTCCAAGTCTCACTCAGGACCTACTGCTCTCATCTGGCAACAGAGAGTCAGAGACAAATAAAAAGTTTCAGGAACAAAATGTTTCTCTGCAGCCTGGCTTCTGGCTCTGAACATGAGGAATGTTCCCACCTGTGATTTTTGCAGCTCTGCATGTAACATTACTCACAGCTCCTGCCTGTTCGTCATGTTCTCTTTGTGAGAATGATTCATGTTCCAGTCTGTCTTCTTACCAGACAGATAATCTCACAGCCATAACTGTAAAATCAGAAACCAGATTATAAAACTGCTTATTAGTTGCTCAGTTGCTCTGAAGTTGCTCTGATAGGAAGACTTTCTGGAACAAGACCAGGACGTCCTATGGTGCATGCTGCTATCTTTATCTATTTATCTATTTTCTCTGTCTTTGTCTTTTTCTCTTCTCATGCATGCTGCTGCTGCAACTTTCTTTGAATCAGTCATTCAAATTTGTATCAACCTCCTCTCCTCTCCTCCCTTTGTCACCTCTGCTGTCTCTCTCCAGGTTTCTCAGGTGTGCCTGAAGATCTCCTGCCAGACTTTGATTTGAAGATTATGCCAGGTATGGGCATAATGTATTTCCCTCCTCACCTGCTTCCTTCCATTCATACTAACACTACTTACTGCTCTAATCATGGGTGTAGGACCATTCGGATGGTGGTGGTGGTGGGGTACACTCTGGGATGGATTTTTGCACATGATTTAGGGAATTTAGGAGAAAAAATGGCCTCGACATTTGACAACTGATCTGATGAAGAGAGGGAGACAAAATGTTTTTTGGTTGTATAACGGTTCCTATGCTAACAGCTCTGATGCTCTCTAACCTATTTTCCTGTATGTGATTCAACTACTTTTTGCCAGAATGAATTCAGAGCTTTTTTTAACCCAACCGTCTGTTCCACACCCATCAGATAATAAGCTGGCCTTCACTCCTACTAAGATGAGCTGTGCTGGAAAACAGCTATTATGGTCATTAAAGTTATTTATGGCTGTGGTTAGCATGTCATCCCACATCATTTGGAGACTGGAGGGGTGGGGGAGTTAGGGTTAATTATCAGCGAGTTTGTGGGAAAGGATGGATGAATAAATGAATTGTATGGAGGGCGACCAAAAAGACATGGTGTGATTCACTCAGCCAGAATGGTTACTGCATGCTTATCTCTGGTGTTAGTGTAGCATAAGTACATGTTGTTGTGTCCACATCGACTTCCAAGGTGCAGTGCCTTGAAATGTGTTAGCTATAATTCTTGGGTGTGTGTGTGTGTGTGTGTGTGTGTGTGTGTGTGTGTGTGTGTGTGTGTGTGTGTGTAGGGGTCATAATAGTTGCAGATGAGATCACATTACAAGCTAGTTTGTTGTCACAGCCAAATGGTCAGTATCTTACAGAGCAGTGTAAACTGTCCAGTTCCTTCCTGTAGCAAAATCAGGTTTCCTGTGTGTGTGTGTGTGTGTGTGTGTGTGTGTGTGTGGGTGGGTGTGTATGTGTGTGTGTGTGTGTGTGTGTGTTTGTTGTTGGTTTTACATTGTTAAAGATTTCCTTATCTGCCCTCTCCTTCCCTTTCCTTTGCTTTGTCCCTCTAGACAGATACATGTAGTTTATCTGTTGTACTTGCTGTATCAGTCACTTCAACAGCCGATCACTCTGATACCAAAACCATCTCTTCCTATTTTTTAACTCGTAGCTAAGATTGAATTTGTTCTGATCAATATGAAAACTACAAAAAAATAAACTGGGGATGTGGAGTTACAAAGAAGTGAGTTTACCAGACCTCTATAGCCACCTCTAATGTAAGTTTGAGAATACAATTGCTGCTACTGACCAAACTAATAGCAAGTTGCATTGTGGGTAATGCAGGCAGCAGGTTTTGACACTGAAGAGGAATGTGTGGGATTAAAGAGAAGATATCTCAGGTCCTTCTCCGTCCGTTTTGATAATCCCTTTTAACTGTCTGTTGTGAGTCCGACATTATTCATGGTGTAAAATGAGGAATGATAACAGCCATTTTGAAGCCAAACAACATACAGAGTGATCTGATCAAATCAATCTGTTAACATGTGTGTATCTACAGTCCCCTCAAAAACGATTGGAATAGCGAGGCCAATTCCTTTATTTTTGCTGTGCACTGAAACATTTGGGTTTGATACCAAAAGATGAATATGAGACTAGATATCAGTATGTCAGCATCCATTTCCGGGTGTGAACATGGTACATTTAGATATGTTAAAACACTTAGAAGATAGCACCTTTTGTTTGAGCCCGCCCATTTTTCAAGTGAGCAAAATTATTTCAACAAGTGACTGACAGGTGTTTTTTTGCTGCTCAGGTGTGTCCTATTACACTAATTATTCAAACAATAAATAGCGCTGAATGTCTACTTTCAGTTTCAGCTTTGGGTTTGCAGACTGCATTTATAGTTGGTGTAACCAACATGAAGACCAGAGAGATGTCTATCAGAGAATAGCAACAATTTTGAAGCTGAGGGAAGGTGGAAAATCAATCAGAGCTATTGCACAAACATTGGCCATAACCAGAAAAGGCCAGTACAACCATTTGGAATGTCCTGAAGAAGAAAGAAACCACTGGTGTACTCAGCAACAGATGTCGAACTAGTAGACAAAGGAAAACATTAGCAGTTCATGACAAAACATTGTGAGAGCTGTGAAGACAAACCCTAAAACAACTGTCACTGACATCACCAACAACCTCCAGAGGGCAGGAGTGAAGGTATCACAATCTGCCATTCGCAGACTTGCAAGACTTCAGGAACAAGAGGACAGAGGCCACACCAGAAGATGCAAACCATTCATTAGCAAAAAGAGAAGGAAGGCAAGATTGGAATTTTGCAAAAAAAAAAAAAAGTACAGAGACGAGGCTCATAACTTCTGGGACAAAATTTTATGGACTGATAAAACAAAGATTACCAAACTGATGGAACGGCTAATGTGTGGAGTAAGAAAGGATCTGCTCATGATCCCAAACACACAAGCTCTTCTGTGAAACAAAGTGGTTATAACATGGTCTGGGCTTGCATGGCTTCTTCTGGGTTCTTCACTGATGATGTAACACATGATGGCAGCAGCAAAATAAACTCAGAAGTCTACAGAAACATTTTGACTGCCAATTTAAACAGAGATGGAACCAAACTGATCGGTAGGTCCTTCATCATGCAGCAAGACAGCGACCCAAAACACACTATCAAAACAACCAAGGAGTTCATCAGGGGGACAGAAGTGGAAGGTTTTAGACTGGCCAAGTCAATGTCCAGACTTAAACCCTATTGAGCATGCATTTTACCTGCTAAAGAGGAGACTGATGAGAAAAACCCCCCAAAACAAACAACAACTGAAAGGGGCTGCTGAAAAAGCCTGGAAAAGCATCGCAAAAGAAGAATGCAAAGGTTTGATGATGTTAATGGGTCGCAGGCTTGATGTACTTATTGCAAGCAAAGGATCTGCAGCTAAATATTAAGTATTATTCACTCTAATCTATTTTGAGTCTACCTGTTCCTATAATTCTGCTCATTTCAAAAAGTGGTATTCCATTGCAAATGATGCCACCTTCTCAGTTTTGTAACAGATTTAGAAGTAAATACGTGGAAATAAAAGATGAAATCCTGATCTCTCGTCTCATATTTTTTTTTCATGTCAAACTCAGATGTTTTCAGTGTAAAGCCAAAATAAATGAATTGGCCTCGCTGTTCCAATAGTTTTGGAGGGGACTGTATGTGAATGCTCTACTGTGTCGATTTATATGTAGGATTCTGTGTTGTGTGTACTTCCAGAGTGGGTGTTTGTGGCGGCGGTGGCGCTCGGCAGCATCTTATTCCTGCTGTTGGTTGGTATTTGTTGGTGTCAGTGTTGTCCCCACTCCTGCTGCTGCTACGTCAGCTGCTGGTGCTGCCCTGACACATGCTGCTGCCCTCGACACCGTGAGTATAAACACACACACACGCGGATATGCTAAAGATTACTTGCGCTGTTTGAAAGAAGTAACTTTGAATGGGATTGTGTGCGATTTTTGTAGTATACGAGGCAGGTAAGGGTATAAAGACGGGCACCTCCACCCCTCAATCACCTGCCTACCCTCCATACTTTGTCACTGGTGTCCCTACGATGGTTCCCATCGCCCCCCCCTCCCTGGTGGACAAGATGTCTTCTGTCCCCCCTTCGGATGGCAGCCTACTTACAGCAAGTGAGGTCCTTTTCTTTATTAACGAGCGAATTTGTGTTTTAAACATAATTGAAAGACCACATTTGAGTTTTTACGCACATTTTTTTTTACATGCGATGGTTAAAAATTGATGTGTGTGTTTATTCTTTTATTACTAGTGTATTGATTCTTTTATTTTGTAATCTTGTCCAGAAACAATAATACTGGCATGAGATAATGGAATAAAAAATAAAGAAAAAAAAAACAGGTTGATCCTCGCTCCACAATTAACACAAACACAAGTTTTACATGCTGATGGGTCAAGTCTATATCTGCAGTGCCCATGCATGCTGTAGGGGTTCCCTACCGCGTGCCGTCACCTCAGGATCAGAACTCTCTCAGGGTGCTACAGTATGTAGAGAAACAACTGGCTCACTTCAACCCTGCAAGGTCCACCAGCCACCAGTGTAAGCCTTGTAAACATCCTGTGGATTTACTCTCTGAAAATGCTGTCTGGATCTTCTGTTGCATGTCAGCGCAATCAATAGACAATGCATGCTGCACATCTACTACTGTTAGTGCCTTTTACCTTCTTGCACTCTTGAGCTTGTCTTGGCATGCCTCTCTGCACAAATCTGCTTATTGAATTTCCTATAGTTCAGATGTGCATAGTAGCAGGTGTGCATGCAGACGATACATTTTGATAATTCTCCCTCAAATTTGCAGGCCTTTATTCGGATTTTCTTCTTCTGCCGTCCCTTCATTTCATCAAATCTGGTGCTTCCTCACAGAGAAATGTTCTGATTTATTTGTTTATTTCTCAGTCATTTATTAATCTTTCATTTTCATACGTCCAGCCTGCAGCATGTCTGAGCTGAGCTCCCTCCACGAGGGAGAAACCGGCTTCCGCCAAACATACAGAAACGTCCAGAAGAAAGCTCTCCCTGCCATCCCAGACCACGAGCCTCAGCCTGAGCCCCAACGCTACAGAGACAACCGAAGCCCAGAGCCCCAGCGTTATCGAGACAATCCCCCTTCACCGCAACGATATCGTGAGGACCCTGACTCGGAGCCTCGCCGCTGCCAGGAGGAGCCCCTTCCTCCACGTCGGTACAGTGACGACCCTCCGTCCTCCTCTCAGTCGCGCAGGCCCGGACGAAATCAGCGGCAACAGAATCACAGCGAGGAGGAAAACCCCAACAGGTACAGAAAGAAAGAGCAGACTGAGGGTGAAATGAGAGGACAGTTTTCACTTTGCAAATGTTTCTAAATTTTATAAATACTCACATTTTCATTGGTGGAAAAAACTGTTTCAGTAATCTATTTTTTCTTTCAAGTTGGACTTAAGTGGAGTTATTTTGAGTTAATTATTTGTCCTGCATAAAAACACAGTAAAATCCTGTATATGTGACCAAGAAATCAGCATTCTTTAGGAGAGATGTTTCTCCACTCTTTACCAGATTACAGAAAGCAAGTTGTCTTTATATAGAGGACATTTAAGCATTCAACTTCTTGGAAAAAGTTAACTGTAACCCATTTACTTGCCTGCATGAAAGTGTAGCAGCATATGACTGCAAGCACATATTCTCTTTTGGCACACACAATAATCACAAACTTACTGACTTTCTCTTGGCATTGTGTTTTGCAGGTGGAACCCTCGTTCAGAGCATCTGCATAGAAAGACGTACCGTACCGCAGGACGAACCGGCTCACTGGATGAGCTGGAGGAGTTTGCTGCCACTTACAATCAGAGAGGAGGCAGAGCTGCAGAGAAAAGAGAGGAAGACAGGGGAGATCTCTATGACATGGAGCTTCTGGAGTTCAGTCGATATCCTTCCTACCGGAATTGTCCTGCCCAGCATTATTATAATGATGAAAATGAGCTTGAAGACAGCAGCGACCGCGAAGATCATCCCAGACGAAACAGGAAAAACGGACATGCCATAAGTCCACTGCAATCACCCAAAAAGAGGAGTAGCACTTGGGACAGCGAGCGCCCTGTCCCAGCTCCTCCCAGAGTCAGTCCACCATCTACTTCTTCTCAAGAAAGGGATTATGATGGCACGTTCCTAAACAGCCTGCTTGAGCGTAAGGCTAAGTTGCGAGGGGTCGGCCAGGGCAAGAGTGGGACCCGGGGTGAGGATGATTCAGACACACCCTCGAAGAGCAGCTCGAAAAAAAGCAGCGGGGAATCTAGCCGGCACTGCAGTCGCTCTCCTAGTAACAGACCTGAGGTGGAGTCACTGCCTCCTTATACAGAGACAGAGCGAAGCAGACCTGACAGGCCGTCTCCACGGCCGCCCCCGGCAAGCATTCGCTCACCTCAACCTCCTGCTCATTCCCTGCCTGGGCGCAGAGAGGAACCCAGAGACAAGAGCCGCAAAGTGGTGAGTTGCATTTCGGCCTCTAGATTATTGTCAGTGTTGTATCCTAGTAACACTTATCTGCAGATCAACAGCAGTGAGTAGAGTTTGCATCTTTTCTAGTCATTTAAAACAAGTTGATGGTGCTTACGAAAATGTTAAAAAAAGTTAACACTAGGCTAACTACAAAGTCTTTAACACTCAGTGTTGTATTCCCGTGATTTTAAGGGAGTATACTAGGACCTTTCCTGAAGAACATTTTGAGGAATTTAGGAAGTAAACTGTGCATTAAACTGTAAAACCAGAGATCATATTAGGTCTTACGTGATAGTTCCAGGTAGAAAAAAGTCCTGACACCACAGGTAGTTTTCTGATGATTTTGGAACTATTGGGGGGACGCTTGCAGGAGGCTGACTGGTTTACACAGACCCATTAGCTACTTCAAGGAGAGAGGCAGTCAGTCCCGAGAGGGAGCAATGATGTGAGAACAAACAAGTAAACCATAGATATAAAATTTAATTTGCTGATTGTGTCATCACGGCTCAAAGCAGATTTAAATAAACTTAATCAAACAGGTCGTCCACAACAGTAACTACAAAGAACAACAGCATTATTCTGTGATGTTGCTTTCTTGTTTGTGAAGTTTAATTTAAAAAGCAAGTGTTTCTTCAAAAGAATTCGGCAATGTTTTATCAGTCACAGATCTAAGTGTCTTATTTTCAAATGCCTTCAAATCTCAAACAAGAATGCACAAAAGGGGCACACAATCTGGTTCAAATGTTCCTGGAGTTGTTCCACGAAGTAGCAGTAGTTAGTGGTAATTATGATAAGCTTTATTTATACAGCACTATAGAGGTCTTCCATGTCCTGTGGACATCCATGAAGTAAGCTGGAAGAGGCCTAGCTCGTCAATTAACATAAGAACACAAAGTGATCAAAGTTAAGCGTACTGCTACAAACTAAACTACAGCTTTAAGCTGCAGGTAAGTATAAACATGCTTTAAATAGGAAGTTTATTTGTTCTGTATCTTTAGTCAGGCTTTCTTCTGAACATTTAGATGTACATGTGATCCAAGATTGCGTTTCATTTAATCCCTTTTTCAAGATGATGCAAATGAATGTAATTGGTGCTTATTTAAAATATTTCTGAAAATAAAACTAAAATGAGACCCCTAAAATTTTCATCATGTGGATTGGATGATGTATTTTAAATCTGCTGATATTAAAAAACAATGGAGTACTCAAACTCATCGTGAACTCTAAGGTTGAGAAAGTTTTTAGGCCCACAGTAAGTGTTGTTGTTGTACCTTTGACAGGTCAGGTTCAGAAGCTACTACAGTGAATACTAGGTAGAAAACTCTGTTCTGTATCCAACTACTCCATAACAATCATAACTGGTTGTCTCCTCCCTGATAAAACCTGGGCCAAATAGGATTTCAGCATCAAAGGTGTCCTGTATAAGATCAATTGATTCGCTTGCTTTTGATCAAATATTCAGTTAATTTGAAAAAAGGAGTTGAAATGCAGTTTGTCCCAGGTTCTATTCCACCATATAACCCTGTTTGGCTAATATTTACTATCACTTTACTCTCTCATTTTACTGAAAAGATCTTCATACTTTGGTGTAAACTGTCTTGTTTCGATCACTTACACTGTTTTTTTTATCTTCACCAGAGCACTCTTCTCAGCCGGGATTCCCTCATCGTCTGAAAGCCGCTCAAACTGAGCACTTCGAACAGACTCTGCAGAAACTGTATGTCAGCTGCTGATAGAAATGTCTTGGAGTATTTATGCAAAGAACAGCAAACTTTGAAGGAAAGCTGAATGAAGACATGGACTAATGACTTTGACTATCGAGGCTGTCACTGGGGTTCCTGCCTGTGACGTCGCTGAATGATGAAGTCACCACTGTTCAGTTTCTGTCACCGACTGCCTCATATGTATCTCGGCTGGACTAACACTGAACCGATGTAGACGGGGTGTATGACCTGGACTGTCCCACCCAGCAGGACACTGTTTGTCTCCCATCGTCTCTATAGAAAAGGCTCTGAGACGGAGAGACTTGCTTTAAGCTTCCAGCACAATGAGCGCATTCATTTCCATTTGATGAGATATCTGCATTTTAAAGAGCTCAGTGGTTGAACAGAAGGTATATGACAACACCATTATTGTACGGGACATATTGTAGCTTCACTTGTGTCATTCAGTGACATATTCAGGGACTAAAGGGCCTAATTCACAAGGCTTTTGCAAGGAGATTTTAATGTTGACTAACACTGGAATTAGTAACTAATATGACCAAATGTTGATATGATATGTATCTAAAGTGGACAAAATAATGCAGACAGGGAAAAGGCTGGTAACTCTTAAATGTTTCAAGTATCACCGGTGCTGACTGTTTTATGCAGTTCCCCTCAACTATACAGAGAGTCATAGCCTCTTTCAGCTCACTGTTTTAATTTTGCAGCCTGCAACTTTGGTTCACTCTTTCTAAAGTGCATGACAGTAAAGCGCTACTACAGCAAGGCAACAACAGACGCTTGCACCTATTTGTTTTAACACTCTGTACCTTTAAACGGGTACTTGTGGGGAGAGTCTCTGTGTGTAGTTGGCTTGTCTCATCTTGAATAACTCAGGCAGACTAGCTTCTCTGATTTCTATAACCCTGCTGCAGTGCTTCATGACCAAGTTAAGAAGCTGATCTGCGGTTTGTCTTTCTGCTGTTTTTGGCAGGTAAAAACTGTGGAGCATTTATTCCAAAACTAAACTAAAATGAAAGTGAATATTTAACTTTGGACCTGAATTCATCAGGTGGACAGAATCATGACTCCAAATGAATGATAATGTTGCTCTGTAACTGCTGGATGTGTAAATAAGCAACTGTTTGCCTTAACATTTCCCCTAACAGCTTTAGAAGATTATAATATCCCAACGTGTTTACAGCTTTTCTATTGCCGCTGTGTGGCCTGAAACCAACTAATGTTGCTTTAAGTGACTTAGTCATAAATGTAAATGACCTTTTCTCAGCTAGAAAATAATTCAGTCAGTTGATTAGATGTGTATTGGTTTATAGTTAAGGGACGTTTTTTAGGCAAAACTTAAGATGGGAGAGGATTTTTAAAGGAGCTAAATGAATTTGTGCCCAAACAAAGTGCCAGTCATAAATGTATTTGGTTCATGGGAATCATTTTGAAATTCATGACAACATGCAGTGTTAATCAAAACTACATTGATTAAGTACCAGATTGATATGGGTAATACTGCAGCCTGGCCTCTGACCCTGTATGATCCACATGTGTTGCAGCATTGCAGTGATGATGATTTCCAAGTCACAGTCCTCATTCATGAAGCTGTAATATTATTTTGTCTCCACCCTGTATGTCAGCGGAGCTTTTCATCTTCTATTAAAACATGTTAGTTTGCACAAAGTAACTATTTTCTCCAAGGGACTAAAACCTGAAGACATTTTGTATTTAAAAAAAAAACAAACATTTAAGGTGTTTAACAGCCTTTAAAACTTGTTTGTACTACATAATGAAAACATTTGTAAACTTAACCTATTTATGTGTGCAGTGTGATATGATGGCAGTAATTTGTAAACAATTATGTTTGTCTAAGCTTTCTGTGTACATAAGATGAAGTGTCTTTTCTTATCGCTGCTGAGTCAACAGCTGAACCAACTCCTTCATGTGTTATCCGAAGCAGTCGCACACACAAGCACAAAAGAAAACACACATTAGCGTACTGATTCTCTATCAGTCGTGTGACTTGTTTTTACACCATGCAGTATTTTATCATTCCTGCATCAACGTTGGGTCAGCATGTCTCGAGAAAAGTGTAATGTCAGTGTTTAATTTTCTTTCATTGGGTTGAATGCTGTCTGGTACTGACAAGTGTGTGTGTGTGTGTGTGTGTGTGTGTGAGAGAGAGAGAGAGAGAGAGAGAGAGATGAGTCTTTACTTTTCTGTAAAGGAGACAATGTGTAATTGAGTATGACTCATGGCTTTGTTCATTGTTTTAATCACAGACTGACTGCCTGTCTTTACTGCACAGCTGTGTCAAAACTCACATATCACTTCTGCCAGCTCAGCCACAGTTATCTGTCACAGTTGTTCTGTCATCCACATAAATAATTTCTTACAACACTTATGTTCATGAAGTGTCTGTTTACTAAACTGGCAAGATCCTGTTTGGCATAACGCAAAAATGAAGACCAAAACGGTTTAATATCTCTGTCCTCTTAGCAAATTAGCTTAGCATAAATCATGAAACCAAGGTAATTATTTCATGGAATTATGTGACAAACAGAGGTGGGATTCTGCTAAGCACTTTTATTTAACAACTGTACTTAAAGCTGTTGTCAGGATTTCTTAACTTGTTATGAAACAGCCACTGGGTATTTGACATCAAATTTTGTGGTTTTGGTTTTGATTTTGTCAACTGTAGGGTAGATTTTAGTCCAAAAACAGCAAAATATCAAAGTTCCTTTTAGAAGCTAGAAGTACACCTCTTAATACAATTGTATTTTACTTGAGCATTAATTTCATGGTACTTTATATTGCTACTTTAAATATTGTGGGTTTTTTTCTCCATGATACTCTAGAGTTGAAGTGTTTGCAGATAAAGAGTATATTGATTTAAAGGCAACTACACAACAGTATATGAAGAGGTCAAAATCAACTCCAGTTTGACCAACAACATTGAAATGCTGCTTACATATTAAAGCATTAGAAGTTGTAACAATCCAAGAGTGTTATACTGTACTCCAGTCATTTGTCACCATCCATGGACCATCGATTGTTGAGAAGATCAATCTGATGGGACTTTAAAGAGGCTTTATATCACAATTTATAGCAATTTACATATGTGAGCGGATTGTAACTGATAAATGAGACCTTTCCTGACTTTCGGTTGCCCATACAGCCTGTGGACTATTTGTTTAAGTAGTTTAATGCAACTAATGAAGTTCCACCTTTAAATCCCCTTTAAATTGTCTTTTTAATTTATAAAGGAGCAGGAACAGTTGATGACCGTTCAGTTCTTCTACTTGGGATGACTTCTTTTACCTCCGTTCAAGACTTGAATCCTATTTCCACCATGGCAGGAACGATTTGATAGTTAGCCACTGTAAGAGGAATTGTTTTATTATCACATTCACACTCATTGTTTTGGGTCTTGTTTCATCTGTAGTCTTCTATGTGTGTTTGAGAAGAGGCTGTATGTACATGTGAGCTCATGTAGCGTCTGTTTGTGATGGGAGGGATCGGTTCAGACAGTGACCACTCACAGTTTGAGAGTATGTCAGGAATGTTGTTGAGCAACTCCCTCCTGAGCTTTACAGAGGCATCAGCAAGGAAACATGACATCACCATATACCATATTGCCAGAGGTTTGTTTGTATTTCTGCTGGCGCTCCCCTCACTGGGCTGACAGGGACGGGGCTCACCGGGGCAAACGTGATGCCATGCACTTCTGTGCACCTATCAGCAATTAAAGTTTGAATCAAAATCTGGTGATATTTGGAGGGTTGTTTGGTCTCTGTTGATAAAACCAGATCAAACCATAAACACACAGTCCTGATGGCTGATTAGCAAATCATTTAAAGTTCCTATTTGTAAGAAAAGTCAATTTTTAAGTCTCATTCCAAACTCATCAAATACTGACGCTTTGGGATGCTAGGTCAGGATGGTCGCCACCAACTGCTGATGACAGCATACAATAAATGTACTTGAGTACCAAAAGTATGAGTTAAATTAGAAAATACATATGGTTGTACATGTATGTAAGTACTCCATACTACAGGTCCACCGATTACCCAGCCGGACAATTATTCAAATCTGATATTCAGCATTTTTCTGATAATCGGAATGTTTTTTCTTTTTTAAAAACAGATGACAGATAAAATAAATCAATTAATGTAAAGTGAAATGTAACTAGTAACTGAAGTTATCAAATTAATGCAGTGGGGTAATATTAACAATATTTGCTGCCAAATTGTGGTGGAGTGGCAGTATTAAGTAGCAGAAAAGGAAAATACTGTACCCAAGTACAATAATTGATTACATTTACTTAGTTATCTCCCACTTTCTTTAAATTAGGGCAGGCCCTTGATTCTTGATTGAAAAACCTGTGTGACATAAAAAATATGAAGTTTGATTTAATTTCATTCAAAAAAATGAACATTTCAATCACTGATTTGTGTTCATGTTTAAGTGACAGTTGTTTTAATTATAAGACTCCACATAGGTACAGTAGCTGCAGCATGTATGTGGATTTAGATGAGCCGGCAGAGTGTTTAGGCCAATTTAAACTTCATCTGCCTGCAGTCATCTCAAGTGAACAATGAGTGAGGTCGTGTTTGTTCTCTCAGGCCTCAGCAGAGGGACAGACGGGATATAAGGGAGAAGAAGTGGATCTTGGCAGAGTTTCCAGGAAAGAAAAGCCGCAGGTGCAGACTGGGTGCAGTGCTCAGAGGGATAACAATGTCTGACAATTTGAAGGACTCGGTAAGTACTTCAGCACAACTTGCTGGTAGAGTACTGCGATTCAAATGCAGATGGGCCCAGACGTTTACGAGGGAGGACATGTTGAAAAGCGTCTTTCCTCCAGGGACTAAACTGCCTGGTTTTTATAGTTTAACTGAAGAGAATTTAACAGAATTGACAGAATAATCCAGATCCAGTACTGGTTTTAGACCACGTTGAGGCTGACATCTAGTGGTAATACTTCAGACACACACAAGAGTTGATGAATGTAGAAAACATCTCCAGTACTACGTTCCTGCAGAGTGTAGACTGCACTTTCAGGACCTTATTTTAGTGTTTTTTGTTTAAAAGGTTTATCCCACCCAAAAGATACTTTGTGACTCAGTATGTATAATGTTAAAGGTTGATTCTAGGGTTGGTCGATTACTGCTGAATTGGAATATGACAATGTTTAAATGTAGGTCATACTTTATTGTTTAATTACGCCTAATTCTAAGCTTTGTTTCATGAATCTGACCTCCTCTCTAAGGTGATTTTTGTGATTTTTGTCAGTTGTGGTAAAAGTTCTTCTTTTAAGCAATAAACACAGAACTTAAAGTGAAACTGAAAATATTTACTATGCTTAACCATTTCTTCATTAAATATGTCATAAACATGATTTTCACAAAGAAATTGATGTATAGGCATACAGGTTGCTCTTGAAACTGATCATCAGAGATTAATTAAATCTCTATCATTTATGCTGCTCTATACGCTTGTTTTAAATGACCTACTGTGTCTGGGTCCCAGACCCCTCCAGGGGCCTTTAAAGCCCTTCATTCTTTACATGTCAAATCAGCAGCACAGAACTTCAGGCTTCATCTTTGCATGAATGTTGCTGTTCAAAAATATAAAACAAATACACAAACACAGACATATAGCCTGGCCTCTGCGCATATAAATGAATCTGACATGTGAAGGAGTCGGACTGTCAGTCAGGGCCCGACAGCAACAAGGGCCCCCACAATGTTCATAATAATAATAATAATAATAATAATAGTTATAACTTTTTTATATAGCATATTTAAAAGCGGAGGTACGTAGTGCTTTAAATGTTACTTATCAACAAAGAGTCCCATAAATAATCACAAAAATATAAATACAAACTGCAGACATAGGTATAAGTAATCATCTAAATCAGGCGTCAAAAAAGCTTTATATAAATCTGCTTTAAGAACTGATTTAAAAATGTTCACCCTGTCACGTCTGTACAAACTGAATATGAGGCAGCCTTGAAACTGAACCAGCAGCTTCATCACATCAGCCGATGACAGCAGAGAAGAGGTAAACAACACACGTCAGCGGTTCATGTTACTTCCTCTTCACTTAAGTCAAAAGACAGAAATATCTTTACTGACCTTTTTTTTCTTTTTTAATTGCCTGAACAATCGAATAAAACAAACTATCTTGGTTTTCATGTCTGAATAAACCGAATACACAAACTGACCTTAAAGGACGACACAATTCCACAGTACTGTATCACTTTATTTACATGTGAGGGACCCTGTCACATTCATAGCTTCACACAGTGTTCTGGGACCTTAATTTCCTCTGAGTACAGCTTGTTTATCCTATAATGGAAAAAAATCAATATTTCTGAATTTGTATTATTAACTCGTTAATATTGTAAATATCAAAATTCTGAGTTTGAAGTTTGAATTTGAGTTTTAAATGCGAGTTTTAACTGGAAAAATGTAATCTGCTGTTTAGGACTTACAATTATCTGCTAAACAATTTCATCCTAATTAACCGGACAATATCTTAAAGCAACGTGAATGCGTCCTAATCGTACTGGAATGTGAATGTGGCCTAAATTGCCCGCAGCATCGATACACAAAACAACTTCGCGAGCCCCAGACCAGAGACACGAATGTTTACAGTATAAATCCTCGTTATAGCGCGGTTTGTTTGTTTATTTATTTATGTGATACTAAATTAGCATCAGCCCTTCCTGATGTCATCCACTGCTGGTTTTGGGGGGAGGGGACTTCTGTGCACCTGGCTACGTCACATGCCGGGATGAATACACCTGTTTCGGGGTGTGGCCAGAGATGAGACGATGACTGCGGTCTGTGGAATGAGGCAAAGATACCCACAGGTGAACACACAGACCGACACGGCGAGCAGCTGGCTCTGAGCTCAGTTTAGAGCTAAAGCTTCGTCTTCCTCTTCTTTCACCGCCAGTCAAGGAGTTTTTGTTTCTTTAGTTTCGTGTCATGATGCGGAGAATACCTGCCGCGGTCCTCCTGCTGTCGCTTCTAAAAGGTAATCTCCATTTCTGTACACGTTTAACTCATGTTGGTTTAAAATGCCGTCTTGTTTGTCTGTTTGTTGGATTAAAAGCTTTGTCAAAATTTCGAGAGACACCAGCCAGACAGCAGGTATCGGTCACATGACAGTTTTGTTTATCTGGCACAGAGATGGACGTGTTGTTGATAGCAGCCTGCTCTTATGCTAATGTGTGTAGTTGAAATGTGCTAAGATGGAGCCAATAAAGGCCGCTGTTGCAGAGTTTTCCCTTCTGTTTTATTAATAATGTCCACTCTTGATTTAGAGTGCTGTACAGCTTGGTACCAGATGATCCTGTTGTGTTTTGTTTTTTTTAAACCAAAACCAAAGATTTCTGTCCTTCAAAATATTTCAGTGAATCACTGTGACCTGTCCACAGTCAGGGGTAGTTTGACTCAACAGGTTTCATTCCAGGCTCTGAATGTTTGCGTGGTAGTTTCACAGTAAGCCATTTCCTGTCTTTGTGTCACCTGTTTTTCTGGTTCTGCCACTTTGTAATGAGAGAAACAACCCCTCACACACACATTGTTTCCGTCTGACCTGACTTTTCCTCCCCCTGCATTTTGACAAGACACAGGCCAATGTTTCTGTGAGCCGCCCGCAAAATTTGGACTCTCGAGATGGCTTTATTCTTACGCGCTTGCAGAAGTAAACACACGTTTCTCGTCCCTCCACAGTGTCGGTGTGCATTCAGGTGATTGTTCCCCAGCAGGAGCGCAGCACGGCTCTGTTTGCCTCAGTGATCCTCCGCTGTGACTTCACCACCTCAGCAAACCTCCAGGATGTTCTGGTCACCTGGAGGTTCAAGTCCTTCTGCAAGGACCCTGTGCTGGAGTACTACTCCACAGGTACAATGAGCAACATCAGAAAAAAGCATTGTGTAAAAGAGAGTTAGACAGGAAAAAACTTCCAGTATGTTTTCAGCCTCATCTGCATATTAGATTTCTTTTTGGTAATTGGACCATGTGTTAACTGTAGACTCCAACTCTCTTCTTGCCAATCGTAAACACTTGATGATGATGACAAATACTGATTTCTGCATCACAAAGTCCTCCTTGTTTAACAGACTTTCTAGCTGCATAGCTATAAGTCAAACACATCAGTGTTGTAGTCAAGATCACATAAACTGAGATGGAGTCAAGACCATGATCAGACCAGTGCCACAAGTCCCGCACTCACATGACACACTTCTGATGAAATAAGGAACTCGCAGGTCATAGGCACTCCTGAGATTGATCTGAAAGAATGACATTCCCATTAAAAAAAAAAAAACACTCACAGTCAACACATGAGGATTCACCTCTATTATTGCCGTATATAGATATACACAAGTGCACCATGAGAAATGTCAAATCAAAAGTCATTGCTGGGGTAAATTTTATGTGAGGGAATACTTTGTTTTGTATAAAGAAACAAATATAAACAAACATCATCAAGCTGAAACCAGCTAACTTATTTAATCAGCACTCCTTATCCATGTTTTTACCATCCACCAAACACAATACCATTTTGTGCAAGCATCTCTGTGAGGCTTGTACCTGTACTTTGTACTTTGAGTTAAATGCTAACACATACTGGTTTGAATGCTGACATTTGGAAATTCACTAAAAAACACATGTAGAGGAAAAGTGAGAGACTCATTAAAGTAGGTAGTTGTAGTCAGTAGGATTCATTCTTTAATGTCAACGAATGGAAATTTCATCTCAACCTCAGTCTGGACCAAAGTTGTGGATCGACCATCAGACTGAGATTGCCCCCAAAGCCAACTAGTAATAAATCTGCCTGGACTCATTTCCATCATTTTCCCTGGTGTCACTATTGGGATAGTCAAAACTCATCCATAGCAGCTGTTGTGTTTTGTGATGCTCCACAGTAAAAATGCTCTGATAATCATACCTACCAAGAACAAAGGTATAAATCAAAGAGGGTGGTGTGGTTGCCAATCACCGGAATGATTGTCATTTATGTTTTTAATGAAAACTTTGACTCTGGTTTTTGCAGCGTACCAGTCTGCACTACAGCTGGGACAGGACCCGTCCAATGACTGTCCAGATCGTCAGCGGACGGTGCGCACGGTGATCCAGAAGAGAGGAAGCAACGAGCCAACACTGGGAGCAGAGTACCGTGAGCGCAGGATCACCATCCAGAATAGTGGGTTTTTCACTTTTGCCTGTTCATACTGCACAATAGAGCTGAAAGGAAAAGTAGATTCATTGATTGTCTTATTTGCTTGCTTAGTTTAGTGAATATGTTTTTGTCTTTTTGAGTGTTAGTTAGACGAATAAAAGAAAATTGTCAGTTTTGGACATGTTGGAGACCAAACAACTTAAGAAATGTATCCACATATAAACTGTTTATGAAAAATTTTAATTGCTAGTTGTACCCTAACCAATGTGTTGCTTATTGCAATACAAGGAGATACTTTGATTGTTTAAAAAATGCTTTAGAGTTTACTTTGCCACTGTTTAACTTGAACTGTGTGTGTTTGTACAGAGGCAGACCTGGTGATCACTGAGGTGATGTGGTGGGACAACGGGGTTTACTTCTGCGCTGTCGATGCTGCCGGAGACACCTCTGGAGATTCTGACAAAGAAATCAAACTCATTGTTTACCGTAAGAAACAAGAAGAAAAAACATAGTCAAAGATCCACTCACTGATCTTATTGTAGCCCTGAAAAGTGGCTCGAATATGTGTGGTTTGCTGTTGGGAGCTATACCAAAAATCAGTAACAGAAACGAACGAAAGTAACAGAAATGCCCATCTATGTCTTCCGCTCCATTTCTTGAGCACACTGCAGTAATGCTGTTTCTTCCTCTTTCTCTCAGATTGGTTAACGGTGTTGTTCATCATCATCGGTGCCCTCCTCCTCATCATCCTCTTCGGTATCTGCTGCTGCCAGTGCTGCCCTCAGAAATGCTGCTGCTATGTTCGCTGTCCCTGCTGCCCACAGCAGTGCTGCTGCCCTGAGAAAGGTACCAACACTTCTGCGCCATCCATATGGGGATTTTCCCAAACTGATATTTTTGTTTCCTTATTTAAAAAAAATGTGTTCACACTGGGCCTGGCCAGTAGGTGGCAATAGACACAACACCAGAGAGGAACAAGTCATTTTTTCATGACAAGTCAATTTTATTTATAAGGCCTAAAATCCCCAAATCCTGAATTGTAAAATGGGCATTTACAATTCATGTGGGGACATATTTTTTTTCTAAAACACTCTGATGTACATGTACAAATGTTTGTGTTTATAAATTTTTCTTATACATTTTGAACAAGGCATTCAAAACATCCAAATCATGGGGCTGGTGATAAACATAAAATTCACAACTTCTGTTGTCAGAAATACATAGACAACAAACAAAAGTGCAACTCTCAAGCGGAAAAACACACATTCTGAATTGTGTTGTTTGCATTGAAGGGATAAATTAACTTTTTAACAGTTCCATCTCAAAACAATACTGACATGACAATGTGTACATTATGAAAATTATTTATTGTTGTAGGCATTCCTCGTGTCCATACTGGCCCTGACATCACTTCCTAACATGATTTCAATATAAGTGATGGGTGATTTAAATCTACAGTCCTTGTTCTGTGTAAAATTTCATTTTTAAGTTGAGTCTTCATGAGTCTGTATTAGTCAAATCAAATGTGTTTTGAGTACATTATTCATTCTTTGTGTTGCTAATCCTCCACTGGAGCTCAGCAAGGAAACCATTTTGCACATAAAACACGAAACTTAGATTCAGACTGCTGAAGGCTCATAGCTTCAGCTGAATTTTACATTTCCGTCACATTGCAGATGTCGCTCTGTAGCATGAATACTAAGAGAATACCTTCCTGTATTGATAAATAAGAATATTGTGCTTCCTCATCTTTCAGCGGTGATGCAGCACCGTATGATGAAGGAGGCTCAGAGGGCCATGGCTCCCTGGTTAGGAGGACAGCCGGTTTATGCACCAATGAGCCATCCATCTCAGATGAACCCGCTGCTCTATGCAGGTACACAAACACACACACACACACACACACCATGTTACACAGTAAGTCAGTAAATGAGCTTTAACACTTTCAGGCTGAAGGTGGACATTCATGGTACCACCTAACTTTATTTTGTGAATGTCTCTCCAGGATCTGTTTCAGGCAAGAGTATCCCCATGAAGCCCATGCCCCTCCCTCCTCCTCAGTCTTCAGCCTACAGCATGCCCCCTCCCAACGGCAACCACACGCCTGCCAACACCAATCAGATGCTTGATTACCTGGAGGGCCAGATGAGGGGGTTGGACATGAACAGTCCACTGCTACAGGTACGTAAACAAAGATGTTCTCAAATCTCAAATCAAAATTTTTTTTCACATTGTCATTCACAACTGTTTGTATGTAAACCCTTTTTTTCTCATTTAATTTTGATTAAAATTGGTATGTTAAATGCACAGTATGTAATTTCTACCACTATGGTCATCTCTCATTCAAAAAACAGAAGATGTAGTTAGTGTAGAATCATGGGAGTTGTCTTTGTTGTTTAACAACCAACTTGGCTGATGAAAAAGCATCTATGTGACTCTGGCAGGAATGTTCACAGACCTCTCCCAGAAGCTCTAGAGACACAGGTTCCGATCAAGTAATTTTGGTCAACTTGACATTTACAGCATGCTTACATCAGCATGACAGCGTTCCTTGCTCATCCCTAAAAACATTACATCATTTCCATGGCAACATTCTGACTGCCAGAGCCAGAGCTAAAAGTCTATATATGAATTATTATTTGCTGGGGTTGAGTGGGATGTTCTGAAACAATTTTACTCATGAAAATAAATAACAAACTACAGATGGCCTATATAGATTATGACCTCCTGTGTGCATTTCCGGTTGGTACAAAATGTTAAACTGCAGCATTTTTTTGTCCTATAACTGCCAAAACAGTTTATACTGTACCTGTAAATTTCACTGAAATGTGCAAGTGGTGGTTGTCATTTGTATTTATGAGTTATTTCTATCTATTTCTTCTTCCCATCAGTCCCAGCCACCTCCATCCCTCCACATGCAGCAGATCCCACCTCCTCCACAGCACATGACCACCAACATCCCATTTTCCCCCGGCCCTCCCAGCATGATCTCTGCCCTTGATGATGGCCCAATGGAGCGTCGTGTCATCACACTTCCACCGATAAGAGAACAGGGCAGAATCCCACCACCTGCACCCAAAACTCGCCCCCCGAGCTCAAGCGAGAGCAGCCGCAGTGGCTTCGGCCGCCGTGATGAACGAGGAGCAGCAGGCAGGCGTTACCCTTCACCACCAAGGTCTAGAGGCATTCCCAGGAGCCACAGCCAGGATTTACTGGACGGGCTGAGTCGCAATGGGGAACGAGGAGGCATGGACCGCCCCCGTTCCCGTTCTAGGGATGACCTTTTTGACACCAGGTCCAGAGGAAACTACTCGCGCTCAAGAGGGTCCTGGAGCTCAGATGATGAGGACAGCAGCAGGAGAGGGGGAGGAGGAAGGAGAGGAGGTGGAGGGTGGTCTGATAATCCTCCCACCTACAGCGAGTACGAGCCTGGACACAAACCAGGTGCACGGAGGAATGAACGCTACTCCGTAAGAAACACCCTGCTTTAGTTGATAGACATACATTCATGCAATGCACTTACATCAAGACAAATGCACACGCATTCAAATAACAGCAATTACAACAGACAGTCTGAGTTAAACTGATTCCAAGTCAAGTGAATCTAAAGTTAGTGTGTCTCTCTCAGGCCAAGAGTTCTCGCAGTGGCACCAGCGTCGTCATCTGAGCCCTCCAGCTGTGAAACGCCTGCGACCTCTGTTTCAGAGAACATGCACACCTCACTAGAACCGGGAGCCTTGTTGTTGGCTTCTGGTAAACTTTTAAATGACACAATTTTTATGTATTTAAATACCAGCCAACTTTTTTATTATCTTTTATCACAAGTGAAAAGCTGGCAGAAGGACTTATATAATGTAAGATTGAGAGATTGACAAGTGACCTATTTTGTGGCCTATAAATATAATTTTTTTCTGATATTGCTCAAAGAAAACTGTGACTACTAAACAAATTTTTGGGATAATATTCCCCTCTGCTGGTTCATCAGTGTAATTAAAATTTTCAGAGGAGATTTAGACTAAAAGTTTCCTGTCCGGTTATTCTGGTCTATTTTAGAAGTGACGTTTTCTCCTTTAAAACACTTATTTGTGATGCAGTTACACAGATAATTCTTACTTTTTGATGAAGCCATAAAAGATAAACATTAAGAAGAACTGACTCTCAGGGCCAGTTAATTAACAAGTAAAAACTAGCCAACTACTGTTTAAACCCATATAAATATGAATAGACTCTTGTGAATGCTTGAATAAGTTTGTAGCATTTTATCATTTTTGTAAATAGTTATTTTTCATGTCTCCTGGGTAAATTGAAGTGATTGTAATGTATATGTTTCAGTAATTTCAGAAAAGGTGTTAATTAGCATTGTTAGCCTCTGTTCAGATGATGATAAAGTGGTTTAAACCTTTTTTAAGTATTTATACTCAGTGCTTTTAAAGAAAACTGTAAACACAGTGTGTAAATAAGTAAAAGTTGAATCGTGTTGACATAGGAAATAAATGTGTTAAAAAGTTTTTTTTCTTTCTCTTTTGAAACGTCAGCACGATGGTTGTTGGGTTCTTTTTTTTTTAGTGTACATGTCTGGAAACCTGGTTTCTTTTCTTCACATTGTTCTTGTATCGTGGTTAATTTCAGAAGTTAACAGTGGAAAAAAAATCACATCCACATGGATTCAAAGCGGTTGACTTGCTGGATGTCCCATTGATGTTTTTAGAAGCATGTTTTTTTTTTCATTTGTTTTGTTTTTTTACACTGTACAGTCAGTTTGTCTTTATGACGAATATTGATAATAAACGTTTTACCTTCTGGTATAACAAAACTGTTTACTGTCCTTATTACCATTTGAACTTTGATAGCAGTTTTTAATTATCTTGTGTTGTTTGCTACATGACAGTGATAACGACATAGAGAACAACATGGAACTGTCTGAACAAAGACAAGTTTTAGCATTTTCTGAAGCTATAAGCCGAGAATGTTAACCAGTTAGGATTTGTTTTTAGGCTTTATTTCTCCATTTCTATCCCCACTGTGAGTGTTATCTTGACAATATTAACCCTAAATGGCTATCAAGGCATCATTTAATCACTTCTAAAGACATAAATGTGAGTACAGCCTTTTACTTTCAATATGCCTAAATTCCTTAGGTTTTCAATTGACTCTTTTTTTATTTCATTTACATTCTATTATTGTATTATACCAATTCTTTTATTGCAGGACTGAAATGTTTCCCTCCTGGTTCGATCATAATCTTGTAGACCCTTTTTAACTTAGTTTTGAAAAACACTGTGTAGATAAGGTTTTTTTTTTTTCTTGATTACGATTTTTATTATTCAAATCTCTAAAATGAACATAAAATTAAATCAACACCTATCCTAAACAAAACAAAACAAAAATTAACATTGCATTGGACTGTATCAAAGGTGATAATTCCACCTATTTTACACATTAGCTGTGTTGAAAGGTGGGGATGCCCTACGGTAAGTAGTTCTTGTTCTTTGGTCTACATGTAAAAACTGTTGAGGTGTTCCCTTCCCTTCTTATTTCCACCAGGGGTAATGCCCTCATCTGTCCAATGCCAATATGCTAATTATCATGCAGTTTTACTGATATTATTGACTGATATAGTTTCCCCCTTACTTTTGTTTGTGTGCATTGATATTAGATTGAATATAGCATGTTGTCAAATGTGAGTTATGGTTTAAAAGTGGCTAAACAAATTGTGTCATGTGTTCAGCTCATGTCAGTCTGTAGTAAATTAAGTGTTGCTAATTAAGGACTGCCTGGCCGATTCTTAGCTGTCGTGCCTGTTTAAAGCCACAACATGTCACTGCGTACTCCTTAGCTTAATTCAGTACTAGAAAATTGTGGTGAGCTGTGTGTACACCGTACTGAATGAAAGGTTTTACAGTATGTAGCTGTCAGGTTTAATGTGCATATATGTGTTTATTTAAATTAACTTCACTGTGGGTATATGATTATTACAAGAAATATTGTTATATTCTTTCTCATATATATTCTTACATTTGGAGTCACTTTTAGTCAATTAAGCTATTTTCATATTGTATTTCCTCTTTGTTTCGTGTAGAGTTTTGTGTCCTGACTGACACTCAGTGGCGTCATTTATCCAACCTGCTTAAGACAGAGCTCTGCACCCTCAGGTACAAAAACACCAACTGTGCAGAATTGACCAAACAGTTGTTTTTGATGTAATAATTGACCTGTTATTGGTTTACTGTCATCAAACTAGATTACTATGATATATTATATATATTAATTCACTTTTATACACAAAGAAACTCAAGATGTTACCTTCATTGTTATTTTTTTGCAGAAATTGTTGTCTAAATTAGTAGGACAGACGGTCAACTGTCAAGGAAATTTGATACAGATCCATCACATCCATTGATTTTAAGTTAACGTCAATTATGGCTGGGACGTTATTTATCATCTGTGTCATCTATTAATGAATCTGTTTGTCAGAGGATTGGGAAAATGCCAGATATAAAAAACAAATCCTTAAATTTGAGCAAATGTTTGGATGTTGCTCAATTATTTTGACAATTAATCATACAAGTGAAGTGTTGATGAAGGTTCTCAGTCATCCAGGTCATGGTATTTCTGAGTGCTGTATCGTGGGCAACTGAACTTGTTTCAGTTTCTTGAAGACGTTTCACCTCTCACCCAGGAGGTTGCTTCAGTTCCAACTAACTGGAGGGGAGTTTGCAGGCTTTTAAACTCTGTGTTGGTTTCCGTACAGAGTCGTTAAGGACACATGTGAGCTCTGAGTTTCAGAGTCATTGCAGAATATTAGTTCCTCCTTTTTAAAGAATCAGGAGAGGCACTTCTCTGTAGAGTATTAACTGAGGGATCTTCTCTATGTAAGCTGCACGATACATCCTCAACGATTTATAAAGCTAGATTACATGAAACTAATTAATTGAATACATTTTTTGTGTGTGTGTGTAATAAATTCAGATTGTTTAAATGTTTTATTAAAACTTTAAGAAAGGCCTAAACGTCAAAGAGACTGTAAAAGGAAGTTCAGAGTTTATTGTTGTATAACAGTTCTTACTGTATATTGATTTTGTTAACTGATTCATGATTCCTGATTTATGTGTTTTAAGTGCAACTCCAAATTATTGGTCCTGTCAAAATGAAGAGATATCTATAGATTTATACTATAGTCTTCAAAATATCCTTGATGTTTGGGTGGGGGTGGGGGGCAGGATCTCAATATTTCTAAAATCCTGGCCACTTTATATGTTAAAAAGTAGTATAACACATCTTGTGGCTCCAGAGGAAGCTGCATGAAATCTGACAAAATGCTTCTAGTGATGTCACTTGGTAGCTAAGGTGCATTGTGGGTGATGTAGGCGCCACATTTTAGAAAGCAGTCCACTACTCCAGCATTATCTCCTGTAACACTGTTGGACTCATTATGGACAGTCTAAACGACAAAAAATCAGCTGTGGCTTAGGGGTCAGCATCTTGATATTGGAAGGTTGCTGGTTCAGTTCCCCTGGTCTGCATGTTAAAATATCCTTGGACAAGATACTGAACCCTAAACTGCTCCTGATGTGCTAGGTGGCATCTGCACCCTCCGCCATCAGTGAATGAATAACTGTATGTCACTTTGGACAAAAGGATCTGATAAATGTTTATGAGCAGCTGATTTTACCTTTAAGTTTCATAGTGTACATGATGTGGGGTTCAGTTGGCTTTGCACAGAAATGACCCGGAAATGTCCTTCAGAGGGACACTTTCTTATTGACTGGAGTAAAGAAGTTTAATCTGTACCTCTACTGTTACACAAGTATCTGTACTTCTAATTCAGTAAAGGCTGTGTGTACACCTCAGGTAAAATTGATGAATCAATAACCACAATAGCTGCCAATCAGGACTCAAAACTAACTTCTTAAACTGGTTTCACTGGTACCGTTGGAAGTTTGGCAGAGTGTTAAATAAATCATGTGTCTACGGACTGCAATCCTCAGAGAAGAAAAGGTAATCAATAGCCAAATTCAAAATGAAGGGAACCACGTTTTAATGTTGACTGTGAGAGCAGGACACATTTTAACAAAGATTATTGCACAGCAAATGCAAGTTACATAGTACTTTATCAGCCACAAGCAGCTTACTCTAGAGCCACAAAATGCTTTACACTACTTTTGCTTATAATGCAGTGGAACTCCCCAAGACCTGTAAAACTGGTGGATTTCCCATTTAATACACTAATAGATATACCTAATAAACAAATAAGCTTAACTAGTAATAAAAATGCTACTTTGGCTATTTCTATTAATGGAAAAATGCTAGTTGAAAGACGCCGATAAATGTCACTGTTAATAAATACATATTAACCATTATTAAAAGTCGAAAGGATGTGAGCGGCACTGACTCCAGACCAGCCGTGTGCGGTTTGTCAAACTGCGACTGTGCAGTGCAGTCTCGTTTAAGTCGCGCTCTGATGACGTTGCACTGAGAGGAGGTGCGGATTTGCCACGTCGGTCTCTGTGCAACGCATTTACACTGTTGCTCGTGAACCCCAGGGCTAACTTTTAAACCCGTTATATGTTTACAGCCGGAGAGAAAGCGACCCTCCAGCATCGCCGGTGCCGTCGTAGCTCCTCGCCACAGCAGTGCAGTCGGGTATATTGAAGCTGGAAGGAGGAGAAATGCTCGGTACTGTCTGGACTCGTCAGGCTGGAAGCCACACAACTGACTGATGCATCCTCGTTCAGCTCACCCCTCCGTATGCCGTCGATGTTGTGTGAGTAGCCGTGGCTTTACACAGCTTTTTAAACTCCCTAGCGTTGATTCTGCAAGCTAAGAGCTAGCTACTAGCTTCAGTCTGTCTATTTTAATCGTCTTTGCTAAAGTGTGCTCCAAGTTTCCGTGGTGGACAAAATGACAACGCTGCCTGATGTCATGATTCAAACAGGCAGCTGTGGTACATGTCTTAGCAGGTCCCTGCAACAAAAAAAAACAAAAAACAACCCACCTTTTAACAAAGTGTTCCCCGAAGAAAAGTCAGTGCAGTCCAACAAACACACCAGCTCAACATAGCCACGTTTTCAAACACCTTTCTCCCGCTGCTCGGTCGCTTTTTGTCACACTTTTAAAGCACTTGTGGTGAAAACCAGAAACGTGTTGCACTTCCACAAAATGGCAAAATACCATCCTGCAATCCCTCCACTGTAGTTAATTTCTCTATGTCACAGTTCCTGTTTTCAGTCTTGACTTTCAACTCAACGTGTGTGTGTGCGCGTGCGTGTGTGTGTGTTAACGGCTGTTTCCTGTTGAAGATTCCACTTTGATATTTAATATTTGGGCTACACAGTGTCTACAGAGCATGCTGTAGTATCATCTCCATCAAGGCTTATCTGGAGATAGGAAATGATGATATACACAGAGGCTGGATGTTACCTGCCTCAGGTTTGTTTTCCACTTTAGGTGCAGGGCTACTTTTATTTTGTTTTTCAAACCCACTGAACAGTGATGAAAAGAGGTTGTACCAAATGTTATGGGTTTTAGTTACAGCTACACTAGTTCAGAGAGAGCTATGATATGGAAATGTTTATTTCCAATACATAAGAACAAGAAATGACAGACGAGACTAATAGTTTAAAAACAAATAACAAAAAATAATCTAAAAGAAAAGCAGACCAGTGAAAACAATATCCAGCTGGCCAGACAGCCTTGGATGTACCCACAACAGCCGACATGCGTCCGGTGAGCACAGAGTGCTACTCTGCACAAACACTTTCCCATAAATCAGTGAGGTCACTGTGCAAAAGTAAGTCCAACAGTTCATATTTGGGACAGGTCATAATTCACAGTGCTAAAAGGTGTGGTAAACCAAGAGGTTATAGGTCAATACGTGAAATAAAACGGTGCAAGCTAATAACAATATGTGTGGTGAAATGAAAATGATACATTTTGCTGCTACGAAAATAAATAAATTACAGATATATGATCATTATCAAAAACATAAATCCATTATTTGCATTTTTTATCAATCATATTTATCTTAAGTTTCATGTCTGTCAGGACATGATATTATTGTGCAGTACCATGACATATGGTTGCAATGCTAGTTCAGATGGAACTTCACTAAATGTATTGAATTCTTTTCATCATAGTTTTTTCATTAAATGGACAGAAAATTATGAAATAAATGTCCACCAGAGTCCAGGAGACACAACAATGTCCTGTTCACTTTCGCATAAAGAGCAAATCCTCAGCCTCAAGCAGCTGGAACGAGAGACTTGTCGGCATTACTGCCTAAAAACCAGAGGTTGAAAGTAATATAGCACAGATACAGTACTTAAGTAGATTTTTCAGGTATCTGTACTTATTAGTATTTATTTTCATGCAACTTTCACTCTCTATATTTCCACACATTTCTTTCTACCCTTTACATTTCCAAAACAGGCCTGTAACTACAGCGCTTATTACTTTTAATACATTTGAGGGAAATTATTGATTGTTTCCAATGCCTTCACAACCTAAAATGTTAGTATTTGACTGTCTGGGAATGAGACTCAGCAATCAACTATCTTTCTGGTGCTTTTACAATCAGCTTGGACTGAGTCTACCTTTTAAGTTTAATAGCCTTTGAATTAAGTTTATATGATATGAGGCTCAGTTAGGTTTGCACAGAAATGTCCTTCAGAGGGATACATTCTTACACTTACCCAAGTAAAGAAGTTGAATTGATACCTTGACTTTTACTATTGAAGACTACTTACTACCTTAAGAGCCATTGTTGATGTTAATGTTGAGGTTAAATGTGAGCCGTGACTACGAAGGCCTGTTTTTAACATTTATTGATACACCAGGGAGTGGCTGAGGTATAATCCCCAGGTAGTGTTGACACATTCAGTATTTGACTTGGTCAGTTATCCTTGCAAAAAACATTCTGACAGCGTCTTTTCACAGCTCTTGCACTGAAACACATGTTAGCTATTGAATGAATGAAAACATACTCCTTGTCAGTTATTTGACGTTGACATACACTTGGAAATATTCTTTAAACACTTCCAGGACCTCACTGTGGCCTTAAGCAGGCAGACTGCACATACACAGGCCTGAAACTCTGGGTAGCTGTAGTATATTTGCTTTGTTAAGAGATGGTTTGACATTGGCCAGGAGTGATGCCACCAGGAAGGCCTCAGGACTGTTCTCTGGTACACTGACTCTATGAAGTGAAACCTCAGGGGCAGTTAATTACTTCAGTTTCTGTTCACTCAGTTTCCAGTTTATTACGAGCACTGAGCTAAAATAAATGCAGTCTGATTCAAGAGCTTTCATGGAGTTTAAAATGTTTAGTGTTTGTCAAAACTGTTTTGAAGAGATGTTGATTCTACTGTATGACCATTTAGAGGCTGTAGTGATAGAGCTTTAATGCATTATACTGAGTGGAGTGTCTAATGTTTTCTTCCACCCGATTTATATCAGTGTGGTTGGACTAGAAACACTTCTCTGTAAAATGCAAACCAATTAAACAGCACCCGATTTCCATTTCTCCATTTGTACCATTAAAAGAGAATATTGCATCGAAGATCGCTCTTCCCTCATGTGGCATTATTTACAATACATCACCAAAGGATGAGACACAGAAAGTAATTAGTCCAGTCAGCCTTAGAGTCTACCAATAGTTGATTTAAGGTGCCAATGTTGATACTGACATTAGGGAGTAAAACTCTACGATTTATTGGACGATAAACACCTTTTTTTTTTGCAACAACACCTTAAATGTGGTTATCAAACACTTATAACAAAGACATGAAATGGATGCAGGATATTTTACAGTCTAACAATAAACTCTATTGTCCAAAATAACAGATTATTGGAAGAGTTAACTTCTCTGGGAATTAGATCATTTTAGAAAAACCATGCATCTGTCTCTTTATTATATCTTCTCATAATATTCGACATATTATCCAATATATATTACTGTGATCAGCCAATATTGGCCAACTTATAAATCCGTATGATAGAGACTTTATTTGTCATTGTACAAAATACAACAAAATTTCAGGTGCACTCAAGTACTGGACTCAGAATACATAAATAAAAGTAGATAGAATAGATAATAAGTAAGTAAGGTAAGTTTACTACATCACGCTATTGGTTTATTCATGTAACTGGAGACAGAAGTAGGAGGACATTTATTACCGGATCTCTACAATTCACTTGAAAAGTTGATTTTGGGTGCCTTTGAGAGTGAATGATCTAAAATCATCAACTAACTGTTTTCATTATCAGTTAATCTGTCAATTATTTTCATGTTTAATAATTTAGTTTATTACAAAAATTGTGAAATCCAAAAACTCTTAATTTACTATCATATGTGACAACAAAAAAGCAGAGAAGAAGCTGGACAATGAAAATGTTTGAAAAATAAATCAAACTATTAATTGAAAGATGGCAATTAATCAAACCAACAAAACCAAACACAAATTTGTTCTGTCCATCAAACACTCCAAAGCCCAGTGAAATTCTGTCATATATGGCTAAGAAAACCAGCAAGTGTTGTAAAATACTGAAATAAACACAACCTCTTCTTACATCATAAATAAATCTTCTTTTTCAAAATCTAATATAAACATTTTAAACAACCAGCACCATGAATTAAATTAGTGTTACTGTTGTTTTTGGCAGTCATCTGCTAACTAAATTGATCATGAAACAAGATGCGTCAGGATATGGATGGCTCACCACCCCTGATAAGTAATTTCCTGGGGAAAACCCTGTCAGGTTCAAGAGGGTTGAGAGTACCACTGTCTGACATGGTTTATGTCATGATAACTTGTCATGTCTGTCAACCAAAGTAGATTCGATAAGGACTGATGGAAGCGGTGCCAAACAAGACAAGTGGTTTGGTTTTGAATCCAACAATCAGTTTGCTTCTTTAAACCTCTTATGAATAAACATAAAGGTGTTCCCGAATACAGCAGATTCACATAAGGCTGTCTCACAGGTGCTATGCCTTTTTCAAGGGCACACAAATTACACAACGCAGTAAAAATCAGTTTGGCTTTATCTTTTGTCATACAGCAGCGATGATGGAACATGTTAAGTATTTCAAGCAGATGCTTAAGTTAAAGCCCAGTAGTACTGTAGTACAGTAAATTTCCCCTTTCATATATCTAATACATTTTGAAGCAATTTTGCTGACTAACAAATGCATTCACTGGAAGAGGTTTTGTATCTGAATGGGACCTTGCTGACTAAATAAAGTATAAGATATAAAGTAATAATAAACAGCTTGGACCAGTGCTATGTAATCCTTGCCTAATTAGAATTACTACTGTTTACTTATTTGTCATGTAAAGTAAATGCGTTGGGACTGATCTGGTCTCTAAATGCGTAATTTTTAAATCCGCTGTAGTTTTGTAAATGTTGATGGAGCCTCAGGTCTGTTTGTTTTTTTTTCTGATCTAATCTAATCTAATCTTTTCTCGTTCTGACTCCTTCTTTTGTCTTTTGGTTTCCTCTGCAGTGGCCTGGCTGTACACGGTGGCTCACTGAGGAGAACGAGGGAAGTCCCAGCGGCTGTTGGTTGGTGGGCGGCGTGCGAGGTTGCCACGGTAACTGGCGACCATGCCAGGAGGTCGCAGGGGTCCCAGCAGACAGCAGCTAAGTCGCTCTGCTCTGCCGTCCCTGCAGACTCTTGTTGGAGGCAACCTTGGCAATGGTACAGGACTCAGGAACAGGTGAGCACACCGATGAATTAAAATTATTTTTCATAACGACAAACGATTTATCTGAACAGTCCAACCCTTTAATTCACACTGTAGAGCTTGTGACAGTAAGGCTTTAATCCTCTTTGTTGTCCTCTTTGTTTGAAAAAAAGGTTTCAGAAATTGTATTAATTTAATTAATCTTAAGTAATCTTACTTTTTGTAATTCTTGCTCGAGCTGAATGATTAGTTGATTAACGTAAGAAAAGGACATTTATTTGACAATATTTTGATAAGTGATTCATTTAATTGTTTTAATTTTTCCCATCATAAACCATCTTTGAGTCCTTCAGAACAAGTCTTTTAAAGATGTCACCTTAGACTATAAGCTTTTTTCATGATTTCACAAATCATTTAAATTACAAAAATGACTACTAAGGTCAAACCTGCAGGCTGGTTTTGACACAGCAAACTTGAGTCTGCCACAACCCTGAAAGGTTTCACTTTTCTCATTGAATATCTGATGCTAATGTTTAAGCAAGACAGTCCACTTTAGCCATCAGTGGCTACTCTGCTGCTGTTCATTCAGTATTTCAAAAGCTCCACTTACACACCAGCATCCACCTGCAGGCCCCGAGGCATCCTCACCTATGGGGGATGTTGGTGTTTTCCTTCCCCTCTCCCTGCCAAGGTGAGCAAGGGTTTTCCTCGTGGGGAGTTGGGAGGAAACAGCAGACATCACCTACACATGTTCAGCATTCACATATTTAATCATTTCCATGTGAGTTGGCTGATTGATAATGAAAACACAACTACTATCTGTAGTTGTTCCTTTAATTCCTTTGACAATAAGAGCTCATTAAAGTACATTAATTTACAGTGCTAGAGAAGTAGAAACTGTTTTTATGTAAATGTTTGTTATTTTAACTTGCAGAAGGTGTGGTGTGACACATTGTTCTAAACAAACTCTGCATCACAGATACATCTGTCTATGAGTTTGTAATAATTATGTCTTCTCTCAGGAGCAGTAACTCGGTGGGTCTGTCCGCGCCCCCTCTCTCGGCCCTCATCACTCCAGAGCCTGTCCGCCACTCGAGGATCCCCGAGCTGCCGTTGGATAGCAGCCTGCTGTTTGAGTTCCTGCTCTTTCTCTACTTGCTGGTGGCCTTGTTTGTCCAGTACATCAACATCTACAGGACGGTCTGGTGGTACCCATACAGCCACCCTGCTGCCTCTACCTCGCTTGTAAGAACTCACACACTAGCTATATTGTTGCTGGTGACTTGAAATCACTGCCTTGTCTTTCTAAAAAGCTATGAATTACAACTGAAATATTTGTTTTCTTTTTTGTTTTTACTGCACCTAAATCAGCTGCTTTTTCTTCACTTTCTATGCAGTTTTTTAGTTTTAGAAAAATATCCCATACACTGATTTTTTTTTATTTTTTTGGGAACATAAAAGGTTTTTATTAGGCAGATTCAAGTCTAAGTTTAATATGTACAAATTAAAAATGTCTTCATGGAAAACTGATAATCTGCTTTGCTCCTGCAGAACTTTCATCTAATGGACTACCACTTGGCTATTTTCATCACAGTCATGTTAGCCAGGAGGCTTGTTTGGACAATAGTTTCAGAGGTAAACACACAGACCTTTATCCACCCGCCTAACCAACTTCAGTCCACATATCACTGTGGTAATCAAACCCTACTCAGGGCAGAGTTAGTGCCACAGTATCTCTGCAAGCTCTGAGTTAATTCTATCATCTGTCTCCCCAAGGTCTCTCAGAGCAGCGGTGGTTCACTGCTCCGCTACGTGGTTCTGATTGCAGCTCGGCTCAGCCTGCTGACCATGTGTGGCTGGGTTCTCTGCTGGACGCTGGTCAACCTCTGCAAGAACCACTCTGTGCTCAACCTGCTCTTCCTGGGATACCCGTGAGTTTTTCTTAACCACCAACCCCCACCCTCTAAAGGCCAGGATGTGCTTATACAGGCTGTCAGTACAGGCCCAAATTGAAGGGACAAAAGGCCTGAGGTGTAAGATAAATCATACAAATGGGTATAAATGTAACCATAGTTGTTCTCACATAAACTGAAGGAGTTGTGTGAAGTTCAGCCTCTGCTTACTTTCTCACCTCTGCTTCTTCATTTTGTGCAGCGATGTCAAATTGTTGTTTTCGAAAATAATTTCTTGAATGTAGCCCCGTCTTCCACTTTCGTGCAGATGTAGGGTTTGGTCGGTTGTTTGGCAAGCAAATAAGCAAATTATTTGAAGCAAAGTGACCAAGCTGCAACCTCTGGGGCTGAAAAATGAAGCCAACACAAAAATTCCAAAAAAACTGCAGTTCCTCAAATGCTCCTAAAAGGATTTGACCCGATAAGACCCCAATGTCAAAAAGCTCAACTTGACAGCAGAAATAAACATATTTACAGCCTGGTAAGAAGAAGAGATCTGGTGCCTATAGCTAATTTCCTCATTCATGACTACTGTATGGGGGGAATTTTTTTTTTATCTTACTCTCTCTTTTAAATTATATTAAGTCTTAAAGTTATGCCTAACTGTGGGTGTTACTGCTTTGATGCTCCACCTGCTTGCCCATATTTTTGGTGGAGACAGGCACTTCCAAGTTGATAATTTACTTCAGTTTAATTCATCTTTATTTGTAGAGGGACCATGTACAATATTTAACAGTAAATGTTTCCATTTGATGCATTATACCAGAGTTGGACTATGACCATGCTTTTATGAATATAGGATGGTGATGCTTTAACTCCCTGCATGCACATACACATGTATGGATTTTAGCCAAATTGAAATCTATTTTGCCAACCCACATGTGAAATCTTCTTGTTGCACATGAACCACAATTGTCGTAACACCTCACCCAGGTGATCTTTGTTGAATTTGAATCGAACTGAAGTCAGCAAATTATAATTTTATTTGATTATTTTTATTTAACCTTTATTTTATAATTCAGAGATTCAAATGATCTTTTACAAAGGGAGCCCTGGCCAAGAAAGCAGCATAAAAAGTTCCACATAATAGGAACAAACTTGAAAAAAAAGAACATTCACAGGTAATAAGTTATGTGGCAATGGAAGTTGTGGACCCTCCTGTAAAGTGTGCCACCATTTTAAATATGCATGATTTTTTCACATCATACACCTCCTTTTCACCCTGCAGTCATTTGAAACTAAAACTCACCGCTCTGTTCTTTTGTCCTTGTTCACACACTGCCCCCCCTCCCTCTCTCCCATGCCAGATTTGGTGTGTATGTCCCGCTCTGCTGTTTCCATCAGGAGGGGGGGAAAAGCCAAACGGCGCCCTCTGACTGCGATTACCCAGCCGACCACCAGCAGTCTGAACTAACGGAGACCCCGTTCTTTCGCCCACGTGACTTCCTCTTCCTGTTGCGAGAGAACCTCAGAGAGCAGTTTTCCAGCCCCCCGCACATGCCTATTCACACCTGTCCACCACACACACACTCGCACACGCCGGAGTTGATTCGTGCAGAGGTGGAGGAGCTGAAGAGCGACTTCAACCGGCGGATCAAGGAAGTGCTGTTCAACTCCCTGTTCAGTGCTTACTATGTCGCCTTCCTGCCTCTCTGCTTTGTCAAGGTTGGTATCCGCCACTTGTGGTTCTTCTCCCTTAAGATTTTATTGTTGAGGTTGCTTTCATGCTCCACCATCCCTTCAGTACCACCTTCCTACATTCTTGAGTTCATCTGTCTCTAATTCTGCACTTTGTCTCCGTAGAGCACCCAGTACTACGACATGCGCTGGTCATGTGAGCATCTGATAATGGTGTGGATCAATGCGTTTGTGATGCTGATGAGTCAGCTGCTGCCCCCCAGCTACTGCGACCTGCTTCATCGCTCAGCGGCTCACCTGGGCCGCTGGCAGAAGCTGGAGCACGGCTCATACAGCAATGCACCTCAGCATGTGTGAGTGGATCTTTCTGTACACACACAGAGGTTTTACAATTACTGTCAGTGTTTTGTGTATAACCGGGTTCTTTATGTTTTGCAGGTGGTCAGAAAGTACCATTTGGCCTCAGGGGGTGTTGGTACGACACAGTCGATCTCTTTATAAAGCAGTTGGGCCCTATAATGTCGCTCTGCCCTCTGATGTCTCTCATGCAAGGTTTTATGTGAGTACCTCTGCTTTATATCAAATTAACTTTAGGTGTAGCCTGTACATTATTCACAATAGTAAGAATATTCTTACAGTACAGTTCACAGCCATTGAGGTGTTTGACTGAAACATATAAGTGGATAAATGTTCTGTCACACATGTGAAAGGCCACTCCTGTTAATGTCAGCAGAATTGTACTTTGATCACACAGCCACATCCTTTCATGCATGGTGTCAACTGCCGTGGACAGATATTTTGAAGACCGTATTTACAAATCAAGCTGGAGGGCCGTGTCTCAGCCACCAAGTGGCAAACCCGCAATTCTATTGTATTATTATTATCCTTATATCTCTTTTCATTTTGAGATATGGCATCATCAATTCAAAGTGGTGGAGAGAAGAGAAGATGCACCAAGATCACTGGAATTACTGTTAAATCATTTTATCCTCAGAAAACTCTAGCTCACCCTAGACATTGATCATGTCAACTCCATAATGATTAATAAAAGCAATGTGTTGCATCAAATGGTTCAATCAATCCATTTTAGTGGGATTTTGTAAAGAAATAGCAGAAAAAAAGTAGAGAATAACAAGCAGCAAAGCAGGTCAAACACTTCCTTGAAGGTAGTTTGGTAATTGCTAATTGAACACAAGTTTTACTTAATATGGTCTGCAATAAATTTAAGTTAGTTCAAAGGTACACATTGACCAGCAAGCCTGTTTAGTGTAGGGCTGCAGCTAATGCTTATTTTCATAATTTTTTTCGTCTCTTCTTAAATGAATTGTTCAGTCCATAAATGTCATGAAGTGGTTAAAATTTTAATCCCAGTCTTCCAGAGTCAAAGGTGATGCTTTCAGATGTTTTGTCACTAAACTAAACTAAAGTTTATAAGGATATAAAACAGTTTCTCCAAGGTAAGGAATTTATGCTTTTATCTAACACCAGGATGAGAGGTGTTTTTTGCTTAAAGGAGTCATCACCTGGTTTTTTGCATATCCATTCCCTCTTGGATCGCTTTGGATCAATTCTTAAAACTTATTAGAAAAAATAAAAAGTAAAAAAATCAAACATAGAGCTTCTTCTGACACTTTTTCATACCGCGACTTTCTCACGCGAGATTATGCGCAAGGTTTTGACCGGTCCGGATGTGCATTGTATTAATATGTAATGAGGCGCGCGTTGATTGGCCGCAGGAAGGACAGAGCCGGAATGGGGGGCGAGCCTGCATGCACACACAGACTCCAAAACATAAACAGCCCCCTGTCATGGCGCACACACTAAATGATGAACCTTACGGAATTCAGGCATTTATGTACGAGACAGAGTCGGAAACCGAACGGGAGAGTGAAGAGGCAGAGACGGTGGAAGAGACACGTTTACAGCAGGACGTCTCTGAATGGTAAATTCTTTTTTTTTCCGTCTTACTTTTCACACTCGTGTTTTACATGTAAGACCTGAGTTTTAATGCTGGCGGTGACGATGTATGGCGTGAAAATGACAGAGAAATAAGCAGATTCGGCTTGCTCACTCTGGCTGAGGACGGCTGTGAGCCGATGCATATGCAAGTAGCCTCCTGTGGTAACGTCACCACAGGAGCAGAGTCAAAATCTCGTGCTTTAGGAACGCGCACTACTGTGCGCTATTCCTGTTTGGAAAAAGAGCCAAAGCGAAAAAAATAAGCCACTTTCAGACTCCAGCTTTTCAGGCAAGTTTCAACAGAGGTCCAACACCAATATGCATGATTTAACGAGAGAAATTGCGATTTCCGGGTGATGACTCCTTTAAAAAATGTGAAGCGCAGGGCGGTACTTGAGTATGAGTAGTGAGTAGGCGTGTCTCCCACAGCTTCCGCAGAAATCTATCAAACTTATACATTTTGGACCTCGTCACTGTTCAAATTTCGTTGGAAATACGCACCAAATGACTTTACTACCATATGACTGGATGAATGCCTCCCAAACCAGCTTAACTACATGGGGCGACTCAAACTCCTTGGCTAGTGTAAGCGCAAAACCAGGTGCTAATGCTAACAGCATGGAAGCGCTGGTGAATGCAGTTACTGCTGTGCAAGCCTCTATCGAATCAACGGAATCGAATCAATATTGAATCGAATTGCGACCTAAAGAATCGAAATCAAATCGAATCGTGAGGTTCTTAACAATATTCATCCCTACTAAAGAGAATAACGCCTTGAGGGAGAAGGTGGCGTACTTGGAAAACTACACCAGAAGGCAGACCAACAGAATTCATCACCAAACAGGAGTCTGGCCCCAAAACCAGCAGGTGGTGACAATAGACCATGGCCATTCAATGTCAAGCTCCATCACTTTCAAACCAAAGAGTTGATCCTACGCCTCGCCAGACAGAAGGGCCCGCTTTCCTACAACGGATCAAGATTTCACATCTTTCCTGACTACAGCCCGGACGTCAACAAACGACGCACAGCCTTCTCCAAGTCCAAAAAGAAGCTCCACCCACATGGATCCAGTTCAGCCTCTACTATCCAGCCACTCGGCAGTTCACACACAACGGGAAACGCATTAAATTCACCGACGCCGGGGAGGCACTGACCTACGTTAATAACAATGTTACTGTTGATGACGGACGCTCTGCCTCACACGCTACAGTTAATGGTGATTGAGGTAACATTAATGATCGGGACAATGACTCCAGTAATCACTTAAAAGAGACATATTTTCTGACAGTATTTTCAATTTTGATAGTATTATTTTATTAATATTATTTATGTGGCAGTGAACGTTTTATGTGTGTGTACACATCACACGCAACGCTTCATATTTATGCCCTGCTAAATTGTTTTTTTTAAATGTATTTTATTATTATTATTTACTTTTTATGATCACCGACGTCTCGTTAGATTGACTTTCTACGGCCTATGGATATTGTGGTTTCAATAATGAGAAATGATGTCACAGGTCATTTAATATTCTGTTCAAGAAGTTCATCAATGGTTGGAAAAAAAATATTCATCATTGCGGGTAGCATGCAAATGCAGGTTTGCAGTAGTTTGAAGTTTTCTCAGGGGCGATAGCCTTTTTAAGGCCTTTTTATGTGTTGTATGTAGTAGTTTTGATGTGCTATTTGTTTTATATACAGCTTGTGCACCTATCTGGCTTTTTTATCATCTAGATGGGGCAGACGCCGGTATTTTTGAATCGAGTGGTTCTAATGACACAGAGTAATTCACATCTTGTCCCAGGTAAAGATGATATGAAAATTATAAGCTGGAATGTGAAAGGTCTGAATCAGGTAATCAAGAGAAAAAGGGTTGTCTCTCACTTACAATATCTTGGGGTTGGTATTGCTTTCCTACAGGAAACCCACCTTCAAAATCGAGGCCAGTCTAAAATTCATAAAGAATGGGTAGGGCAAATGTTCCATTCACAGTTTAACCGTAACTGTAAAGGAGTAGCTATACTCATTCATAAAAAGATTCCTTTTATTGTATCAGACACTATCTTGGATCCAAATGGCAGATACGTGATAGTTGTGGGAGAGCTGTTTCAACTTCGCTTAGTATTGGTCAATATTTCCGGCCCAAACTTTGTTGATGATCCTTTTTTTAAAAAAGATGCTAAACTCCAACCCTAATCTGGATAGTCATCACTTGATTATGTCTGGGGATTACAACCTGGTGATGGATTCTCTCCGGGGTTGCTCTTCTCAGTTTGTACCAAGACCGTCTAAATTTGTGCAAACAATCCAGTCGTTCATAGATATACATAAACTTACAGACCCATGGAGATTTAAACATCCCACTAAAAGGGGGTACTCGTATTACTCTAACGTACACAAGTGATTTTCCAGTAGGGATGGGAATTGATGAGAATTTAACGATTCTGATTCCATTATTGATATTGCTTATCGAGCCGATTCCTTATCGATTCTCTTATCGATTCTCATTGGGTGAGGGAATAAGAATGAATTTGGTTGTTTGTATTAACTCCCTTTTAATATCTGATCAGAAGACGCATCACAGAGTATACACAAATTAAGTGTAGCAACCTCAGAACAAACCTAAAAGTAGGTGAGCTACTTCTCAAAGTAAAGTGAGAGACTCGTAGCTTAGGGCAGTGTTTCTCAACCAGTATGCTATGGCATGCTAGTGTAGAGCTTAGATCGGGCCCAAAAAAATCAAGCCTGACCCGAGCCTGTGCACGTTGTGTCCGAGCCCGGCCGGCCCGACACATTAACTGTAATTATGAGTTGTTGTCACTGCCCAACACTTGTTTAAAATGGTTCCATACCTCCGACTTTCCTCCAAACTTGCTCAAAGTTAATCCTCCTGTTTTTTCTTTTTTTCTTTACATCTTCAAGCTCCATGTTGCACTTAAGCTACACAATCAGTAATGCCGGTACCGCGTTACTAATCTGACCACTTTTTTCAGTAACAAGCAATCTAACGCGTTAATATTTCCAAAACAGTGATCAGATTGAAGTTATTTATTCAAGTCACTGTGCGTTACTATTTTTTTGTCATTTTCCATAGTAAAAATATATATTTTCGCTTTCTTCTTACGACTCGGGGAGTGATGTGACGTATGCCACAAGTCACGTTTTCAGCACGAGGAAAACTCACGTGTACCCCACGCAGCAACACAAACAAGCCCGAGGGTCGGGTCGGGTCGGACTCGGGCAGAGAATCTAAACTCTCCGCTAGTGTGTCCCTTGACAGATGATCAAGAGTGCCGTACCTGAGTAACCCTGCCTCTGTGAACGGAGTAGCTAGAGGTGCACGAGAGCTGCTGCAGCCTCTGAGCCAGCCAGACTCCGGCCGTCAACATCATCTAAATTTGATGGACAATGACAAAGGAGATTATTCGTGTAGTAAAAGTTTACACATTGAAATGGCACTCACATTAACTAAGTAGACAGAGCCCGGTCTGCCTGGAGAGTTTAAAGTTACCTTCGGCATTAATAACAGATGGCGTCCCGTTAGCTCTGCTGCTGCTTGTCTCACTTGCGTCGCTAAGTAGTAGTGTATCAACACGCGACAGTCCTGCAAATGAATTGCTGTGTGGCCAATTGTTCCTGCATACTGGAGGTAGTTCCCCCCTTTGATGAAATGGAAACTTTACAAGTGTTGCAAGTGACCGTATTGTCGTCTTTTCGTGTGAAAAAAACCCAAACTTTAGAGCGCTTCTGCCTCGACGCCATGTTTGCTGCGCTCTGAACCCAAACAACGCAGCGCGTGTGTGACGTCATGACGCATTTGCAACGAGCGGAACCGATAAGCGGAATTGTTTAGCACGCATGCTAACGATTCCGAGGAATTGGCTCACTGGGCAACGGTTCTGAAGAACCGATTCCCATCTCGATTCCCATCCCTATTTTCCAGGATAGATTTTTTTTTGGTTGACCCCTATTTACTTAGTGTTATTACAGATTGTAAATATGACCCAATCATTATTTCTGATCATGCCCCGGTGAGTATTAAGGTAACTCTCCTGACTCAGAGGACAAAAAAGACATGGCAGCTTGAAACACTCCTGCTGGCTGATTCAGACTTTGTGAGGTTCATTGCAGAACAAATAGATTTCTTTTTGCAGGTAAAATAGGACTGAGGGCATCTCAGCCTCAACTCTCTGGGAAACACTTAAAGCGTATCTCAGAGGACAGATTACCTCTCGCTCTGCTCATATTAGGAAAATAAAGTATAAGAATATTGAGGAGCTATCTTCAGAAATTAAGGCTCTGGACGGACTCAAATCTGGTTCTCCGACCCCTGATTTGAATAGGAGGAGAGTAGGCTTACAAACTGAAATTGATCTCTTAACTCCCACCCAAGTGGAGAGGCTCATCTATAAATCCCGTAGTCGATTCTATGAGGAGGGGGATAAACCTTCCAAATTATTACCTAGTCAGCTCCGTTAAAAAGCAGCGTCCCGTATTATCATCAGGCTATTAACAACTGCTTTAAAGAGTTTTATTCTAAATTATATTCTTCAGATTCAGCACCAGATCACAACCAATTTGATGCTTTTTTTTTCCTAGTCTGACGCTGAAAGAAATTAACTTTTCAATAATGTCCCTTCAGAGTAGAAAAGCCCCTGGCCTGGATGGGTTTCCAACTGATTTATATAAAAAATTCAAAGATAAACTTGCCCCTCTTCTTCTTTCAGTCTATGCAGAAGCACTGGAGAATAATATTCTTCCGCCCACGCTCCGTCAGGCATCTATTACACTGCTATTAAAGAAGAATAAAGACCTTCTAGATTGCTCATCTTACAGACCAATCAGCTTGACAAACTGTGACGGTAAAGTGTTCTTGAAGGCCATTACACTCCAGCTAGAGGCAGTTCTTCCTCATATCATTTCAGAGTACAAGACTGGGTTTATCATGGGCAGACGAGCTTATTTTAACCTGAGACGATTGTTTAATATCATCTATACTGAATCTAGCACTCCATCCCCAGAAGCAGTAATATTGCTTGATGCCGAAAAGGCGTTAGATTGAGAGGTTGAGAGGGGTTATCTTTTTCATACACTTGACAGGTTTGGTTTTGGCCCGAACTTCATTCACCTTATTAAGCTTATTTACACTGATCCAGTTGCCTCAGTTTATACCAACAGTATCTCATCTGAGTACTTTCCTCTTCACTGAGGGATGAAACAAGGGGATCCAGTGAGTCCATTGCTTTTCGTTTTAGCTATAGAGCCACTTGCCATAGCCCTTAGATGCAATAATAGTACAAGGTATCTCACGTGGTGGCCTAACTCACACTGTCTTACTTTATGCAGATGATTTGTTACTATACATCACCAACCCTAGAGTCTTGTAGGAATTTGGAAACATATCTGGGTATAAACTAAATTTTAATAAAAGCAAATACTTCCCCATTAGTAGTAATGCCAGAGAATATCCCAATCTGCCTTTTAAGATGTCCGCCGAGTCCTTTACGTATCTGGGGGTAAAAGTCACCAAATCCTATTACAGTCTATTTAAAAGTAACCTCACTCCTCTGTTGGAACAGTGCAAAGAAGATATTAAAAGATGGTCTATTTTGCCACTATCTCTTTATCGGGAGAACAAATTCTGTAAAGATGAATATTGTATCAAAGTTTCTATATTTGTTTCAGGCGTTGCCTGTTTTCATACCACAGTCTTTTTTCAAGGCATTTAATCAAATGATTTCTTCCTTTTATCTGGAATAATAAATCAGCTCGCATAAGAAAATAATTTATGTAAAGACCAAAAGTTGTAGGTGGGCTTTCACTTCCAAATTTGCGCACGTATTATTGGGCTGCGAATTTTAATGCCATCTCTCTGTGGTTAAAAGATTGGAATGATAGGATCCCTGCATGGCTCCAGATTGAAAAGGTTACAAGCAGCCTACATTCACTCCCTGCCTTACTCTGTGCACCTCTACCACCACTAGTTAACAGTATCAAGGATAATATAATTGTAACTCAATCACTACGCTTCATAAATCAGTTCAAAGGATGTCTGGTTATTCAGAGTATTTCTATTCACTCACCAATAATACCTAACCATCTTTTTCAACCATCCTTACTGGACAATGGCTTCAAAGTTTTTACTCGTTATAGTTTTCTAACTTTCCTACGCTCCCCCCTCCTTCCTGTTTGGACTCTTTATTAAGGGTCAATATTAGAGATGCACCGATCCAGTTTTTTCCGATCCAATCCCGACACCAATACCTGGACTGAGCGTATCGGCCGATAACCCGATACCGATCCGATACCGTTGTTGAATTAATAATAAACTGTATACCTTCCACCATGTGAAAGGGACTAAAGGCACCAGACTTTCCTAACTAAGACAAAATAATCAAACAGTTACCGAACATTGTAAACATGTGTAATAATAATAATAATGATAATAATGATATTAATGATAATAATAATACATTTAATTTATATAGCGCCTGTCAGGGTACCCAAGGACACACTAACAAAGTGGAACAAACAAAACAAAGAATGAATGGAGCGCCTGTCAGTCAGCACGGAGGGAAAACTAGCACTAAGTCAGTAGCACCGTCCGTAAACAAACTAGCGTCTGGAGGCTCCGTGCACACAGCGGGGGCGACCATCCAGCATCGCTGCGAGCCGGGGAGACCGCAGCAGCAGAGGAGGAGACAAAGCAGCCCGGCGGTGAATAACCCTGAGGTTGTGGTGGAGGGAGGACCAATGGAGCAACGATGGACAGCCCACGGAGTATTGAGTACGTCGGTTTGAAAGTTAGCGTTGCTAGGCTAACAGCTGATGGCGGGGCTACTAGCTAATCAGCGGAGAAATGTGACGTGAGTAAGTGTAACGTCCTGCAAACAGGAATACAAAATAAAACGTAGCAGCTGAACCTAAGAATAAACTAATAAAGAGTTGGTCAAACAACAACTTGCGCTATTATAGCATGCGACACACTAACGCTGAAGAATGACGTAGGATGTGCTGCGACGGAGAAAAAAACAACAAAAACTGGATCGGCCCGTGGATCTGTTTCATTTTACTGATCTCCGATCCGGCCGTTTTGTCAATATCGGAGCCGATATCCGATCTTAATATCGGATCGGTGCACCCCTAGTCAATATGCTGAATAAGAGTAGAATATCATTTATTTATTCCTATATCATGGATAGCTGCAACCTCTCTATTTCACATATTCGAGAACAGTGGGAAAATGATGTGGGGCCCAGCTGTCCGATGAGGAATGGGATATGGCTCTTACGAGAGTCCACTCTTATTCCATATGTTCCAGACAGGCTTTAATACAGTTTAAAGTGTCACACAGGTTACTATTCTCAAAAGTTAAATTGGCAAGAATATTTCCAAACGTAGACTCATTTTCAACCGATTCTACAAAACCTGGGACCCTCTAATGACATATGTAAACAATTTACCTGGTCTGGAACTGGAACTCTGAATGTTTACACCTGTAATAATGAATGTTAGGTGCACTTGTTGCTGTTTTCTTTTCTGTCTGTCCATTGTCTGTTATAAGTTTGTCAGGTCGATTGTGGGTTTGGTCTGTCTTTGTCTTTTTTCTGTTGGGATTGTTTTTTCTATGGTCATTTGTAAAATAGAGAATATGGTGGTTTTATATGATAATTGAAATGACACAAATAAAGTGTTTTTTTAAAAAAAGTAGTTGCTATATAATTTCCTGTCGATCAGCTGATTAACTTATTTATCAGAAATGGTCATTTCAGCTTTAATTTAATGTGAGCAGTCTGTTGAATCAATAATAATAAATTCTGACTGTCTGCTTTTCCAGACCAGATTCTGGGGTTTAATCCATCCTGTTCACAGAGTGAATACAGTGACTGGCTGTATAAATCTGTTTAAGCTTGCCGTGATTTACATAGTACAGGCGTCCATGTTATTATGTCCACCCCCTGCATATCACATGACTGAATCTTTGACATGGTTCTCTTTTCTGATCTTCTCTTCAGTTCCTGTTCCACAAGCCATTGCGGATCCTGAACCTGCTGATCTGGATCGAGTCCAGTGTGGTTTTGTACCAGTTATACTCTCTGCTGCGCTCTGAGCGCTGGAACCACACGTTGTCTCTGGGCCTTATTCTCTGCTGCAACTATTATGTCCTTTTTAAACTGCTCCGAGACCGTATAGTGCTGGGCAAAGCCTACTCATACCCGCTGTCCTCCAACAGTTTGGGGCTGAAGTCGCAGTAAAGGCTCTTCACATTGAGACCTCACCTACGAACTCTGGACGTGGAGGGGAGCTGGGTGGAGGTCTGGTAAAGATCGGGGGGTTTATTTGGCGCTCTTGCTTGGAGGTTAAGGGACAGACTGTGAACTCTTGATCGTGTTTTGATACGGTTCTATTTTTAATGCAATGTTTATATATACCTATTTAAAAGAATATTTTTATTTTGTATACTATTTCGAGTTACGCCGGGCATTACCACGCTGACGACATTAGCATGTTGTGTTATGTTGTTGCTAGGTGACAGGGAGGTCAGGGAATGCCAGGAGGTGACTTTCACCAAAGATATTTTAAGTGCAGGTGGCCAATCACAGAGTGTATTTGGCTTCTGACAGTCAGTTCAACCAGACGAGCAATTCAGAGCAGTGGAAGGAGTTGTGCCGGAGATCCTGAATCCTGATTGGGCCGTTCTGCTTCAACCCTGAGGCACTAGAACCAGTGAAACAGATGTTTGGGTTGATGTTAGCAGTACGCAAACACTGTCACTGCTCTAGGCACCTTTTCCTTGGGAATTTAAAGCAGTATATGTTGGAAATTTGCTGTTTGCTTTCTGTTTGAGAGTTAAATGAGAGGATAGAGAATAATTAGATGTGAGGCTACAGCATGCAGACAGGGAGCTTAAAGGACAAAAATGAAAATGTAATCATCAATTACTTGCCTTCATGCCGATGAAAAGTCGGGTGAAGTTTTCTAGTCCACAAAAACATTTCTGGAGCTTCTCAGCAAAATGGCAAGTAGAATTCTACTAAGCAACTGAAGAAGCTTCAGGGACCTTGTTCTGATTCACAAAAAACTTAAAATGGTGCCATACAGCTCATCCAGCAAGACGTCTGCGGATTACCAGAGATCCAGTTGATTTGAAAAGGAATTATTTACACCCTTAGTCAAGCTCTGTGCCTGCTAATTCTAGCTCAGCAGCTACAGTGTAATATATCTGTTACTATCTGTCAATATAAGCTCCAGAAATGTTTTGAGGACTACAAAAGCGTACCATTTATCATTAGCACAAAGACTGGAAATGGGTGGAGACAGCTAGCCTAGTTCTATCCATGCTGAAAACAACGGCCTACAGCATCTTTAAAACTCACTGATTAACACATAAAGTCTTCTTTGTTTAATCCGAATAAAAATAACAGTGTAACAATTTTACAGAGTTTATCTGCCATTGCTAGACAACCACAAAGACTCCATTAAGTTAATGTGGTAAATGATACATTTTCTCCTGTAAAATAGAAAATGTTTGATCCCTTGATACAGTTAGCTTTAAAGGTGCTGGTAGGCAGATTTTGTGACCTCATTTGGTCAGAGCCAGGCTTGCCGTTTCCCCTTGTTACCAGATGAGTAAATTAGTTGCATGCTTCAGCTTCACATTTGATGTGCTGATGAAATCTGCACAAATTTTCCATCTAACTCGCCGCCAGAAAGAAAATGTTGTACTTCCCAAGATTTTGAACTTTGCTTTAACCAGAGCGTCAGTGGGGTTTCTTAAAAAGTTCCCTCAAACTGGCCTATTTAGATCAGCATGTAGGAAAAACGGCCTAGGTACTCTCGTCCACTGCCTCTGCAGAGAATGCTGTATTCTTCCTCACTCACTTTGTTACTGTGTTTTTACTATGAGTGTCTGCTTGTCTCTCACCATTGGCTATCTGGAGGGCAGTTACAGTACCAGCCTTTAAAAACGCACACCAGGGCCTCAACAACTGAGGAGGGATTGAGATACTATCCTTGAACTCAAAGCACACCTTAAACTATGTCGGTTTGACGGTTAAAATGTCAAAAACAGAAGGTGTTGTTATCTTGTCACACAGCCCTTCTGCCCTGGTTGTGATTACTTTGAAGGGCTGCTGCTGTACCAGGTGATAATTTAAGTACAAAATCATACTGATGTCGTACCACACTTGACATGCTCAAATCTTCTATGATTCATTTATGTTCTGAAAGGTCACCCACTCACTTTTATTTTATTCAATTTTGGTGGCTGAATGTGTAAACCACAATGGGACCACATGACACGGTGTCTATCTCATTGTGGACTGGATGTAGTTAACAGAACGAATGTGGCCAGTAATAAAGATTAATGCTGGTACATCCCAGGACCTAACCCTTCTCCCACTGCAATCATCCCACGCTCCCTTTCGGATTAGACAGCAGAGGAAATTTTCATAGTGACATTTCCATGGGCGATGAAAATCAAAGGGTGAAGAAGACCTTGTTACCAGTTCATGTATTCTCAGTTACCAGAATGGTGTTACACACGGGTTGCCTTGCATGTTGTTGCCTTTCTGTTAAGTCACGCTTGTTGAACATCGTCTTACTCTCAAGTAGATCCCTCTTGGGGCGGTATTGAGGGTTATTGTAAACCTGATCAGCTGAAGAACATCTGATTATCAATGGCTGCATTCGGATAGTCGATAAAATTAGGTAGAGTGTCTTTTCTTAAACCTTTTTGCTTGACCTCAGTGGAAATCGCCATGAGGTCAAGAAAAGACGTGAAGGAGAATAAGTACGGATTTAGAAAAAGGCAACCACGGTGCTAAGAGAATCAGACTGTACTCACACTTGTGTCGCCAGAAGTTGTGGTACAGCTTTGTCGGCTTAATGGTTCAGCATGTATGCTATATTGAAGTAGATAAGAAAGGGAGTATTGAATCTCCTTTCCTGAGCATTTAGAGTATTTGGCGAGCTTGCATCATGGCTGCCACTTGGATACTTCAAGGTCATCTCAGTTAGAAACCTTAAGCAACAAAAAAATGACTATTCCACTGCAGCTAACATTTCCGGTGCAAATTTCACATTGACCGTTTTGATTTCGGTTTCAGGTCGAGTGTGAACAACGTGGAGGAAAGTACTTTTGAGATGAGATCGTTGGTGCTCCTCTGTGCCTCAGCAGATGTGTGAGGGATCTTTGATGAATCACAACTACCATACACGGGCCCATTATTCTGCTTTCTCTGCAAAATCGGCCCCTTGGTGCTTACATTTTTTGTTTGCGTCCGTTTTCCACTTGAATGTAGCATAACTTTTAATTGAATGCTGCTGACTTGAATTGGCATGTTTTTGTATTTGGGAGCACCATCCTTCATTTGTGAACATCCACAGCAATTAAATATTTTCATAAGATGCATTGTTTGCTACAAATCCTTCTTCTTTGACAGTTATTACTTGAATGTCAAGTCTCAAATAACATCATCAACACGCGTGCTTGATTTCTTTGGTTTGATGAAACGAGATTTGGAAAGACTTCACATTCTATCTCCTCTTGACCACATTGCCCCGAAGTGTACTTGAATCTTCCTCCAGCCTCCATGAATTTTGAAAGACAAGTTTGTGATCTGTTTGCCCTATAATTATAAAAAAAGTTGTCAAATTTGAGTCGCAGAGTTTGTTTTGTATGTGCCATATCCCAGGATGTAGCTTCAGAGTCATGGTTGAGCCTGTTGATGAATGTGTCGGTGCTGGAGAAGTCATAGGAGCTGGTCCTCATATTTCGGCTTTTTACAGTGTTCAGTTTCCCCACAGCATTTCTGAAAAATGCTTTTTTGAAATCTGAAATAAAACAAATGGTGTTTAAACAAAGATTGTGCTGCGTGCGTGTGTGTGTGTGTGTGATATGTTGGATGAGAAGACTGAGAAAAAATCTGGGACGCAGTTGCTTATTTCAAAGCATATATTTCATTAAATCGCCGCAGTCTTGTGATGCATTTTCACAAATGTTAAATGAGGAGAAAATAAAAAGTGCTTATGTAGGCCTACTCTAAGTCTGCATAATGTTCACTGAGGACACCTGTAATGTTTGATCTTTGCCACCAGAGGGAGCTAAGCATTAAAGTACAACATTCAACAGCATGTGCTTCATATGACAAGTAATCTTTAGCTGTGGCAAGAGTCATCTGCAAACATTTAATATATTTTCGTTCCAAAACACTGTTAATTTAGCGGGCAGAGTACACAGCGGTTGTAGATAAGTAGCGTGTCCAGTGACGGGAGATACATGATAAATTGTTGGCACCTTTGGTAGCTGACTTGTACATTCATCCACACAAATAATCAGTTTCAGTAGAAAAACTTCAAGAGTTTTAACAGTGCAATCTTTAGTATGAGCACGATAAAAAAGGCTATAGTGAAACAGTTTGAACCGTCATGCTCCTTGTAATCTGAGGGCGCCTTGTTCTTCATAAGTCCACATTCCAGGTCTGATGATCTTCCAGATAACTTTATTACCCAGATAAATGTTCCAAGCAGCAGATAAACCTGCTTCTGTTCCGTCAAACCACATAGCGTCTCCCCAGCTAACACCAATGTCGCCTTTTCATACTTTTGAAATGTGAGTGAAAATGCAAAACTAAATGAAATGAATTTAATTTAGTGTCATTAATGAATCTGTCTGCCTTTTACTTCACTGATAGTAGCAGCAAAGCTCTTATATTGATTATCTGAAGCTGCAACAATTCATCAATTAGTTCTCAATGGTTGTATTAATCACCAACTATTTTGATGATTGTTTAAATCCGTTTCAGTTATTTTTCTTTTTAAGAAAAAGGTCCAAATGATCAGATTCCAGCTTCCTTAACGTGAATATCGTCTGTTTTCTTTCCTCCTCTATGACAGTAAACTGAATATCTTTGGGTTGTGGACAAAACAAGACATTTGAGGATCTCGGGCTCTGAGAAACACTGACTGAAATTTTTACCTTTCTTTTTTCCATTTTTATAGACCGAACAACTCATCGATAAATCGAGAAATAATAATTAGTTGCAGCTCTAGTTACATCAGTGCTTTGTGGAGTGGGACGAAAAGTGAAGATTCTTGTGGCCCCAGTATATCAGTATGATGTCTGATGATAATGTAGGACTATGGTGTCTCGTCCTCAGTCTCCGCCTCTTTCTCACCCCTCTCGGCAGTCCACAAAGTTTCCTTTTATCCAGTAGCAGATCTGAGCATATTTGAGAGGCGTGATTCTCACCGCTACGTTAAATTCCTGAGACGCCCCTTGTCGCTCCACCCACTGATGCCCGGAAAACACACCTATCACCTTCCTCTCCCAGCGCCGGCGCCGCCCATCCCACATCCGGGCATAGACTCCTGATCCGCTGGCACCGGGCTGTGCGTCACAATGCTGATACAGCAGGTCTGACGTCTCCTCCCCGGCCCGACAGAACCGATACACCAGCTGACCTGGGCGGTCGTTATCGAATCCTGAGAAGTGGACTCGTCGCCCGGGCAGCCTCTGAGCCGGGGGACTCACTCCTAACTTCATGTGGCGCCGTTTGTGGGGTTTCTTGAGTTCAAGCAGTGCATAGTCATAGTCCATCCCAATGTCATTAGCGTTCCCTTTAATCCATCCCTTGGGGACGTGGGTGCGTCTGGCTCTGATCCACTGGAACTTCATTTTGTCGTTATTTGGCGGGGCGTAAGGAGCAGGGCCACCCTTAACATGGTTGGTGAAGTTTGAGTGAAGGTAAAAGGAGGGCGACTGTGTTTCTCTTTGCTTGGGTTTTAGAAACCCAACCCGAAGCTTCTGGGCTCCTTTCACATAGTTTTTACCGTCGTGAACACAATGAGCTGCTGTGAGAACATGACGGTCCCCCACCAGCGTACCAGAACACCCAGTGGACAGTTTCACCGACACTGAGAACGGATATTTAAGCAGAAAGTCCTGCCCAGCAATGCTGAAACGCCCATCGTGGCCGAAGATCTGGCGCTTTCTCCTGACATGTGGCCTCTCAGCCCGCCCAGATGGCCCTGAAGAGGAAGCCGGACTGGTGTTTGAAGTGGGGTTGTAGCCGTAGATCCCAATGGCAGTCTCGGTAAGCTGGCCATCAGAGTTAAGTGTCTCGTAGGCCAGAAGACGCCGCAGCTCCCAGTAGCTCGGGCGAGGGGCTTTCTTGTGGCATTCAGGGTCACAGGGCGAGCTGACATCCAAGCGGGCCGGAGACAGGAAGTGAGGGGTTGGTCGAACCTCCGTCTGCTGTGGGAGGACCACAGGGACACGCTGGAGAACCCACTGGGGTCGGGAAGAGGAGGAGGCGAAAATAAGGGGAGGGATAAGGAGAGACAGGAGGGAGGTAAACCTGTGGATGTAGAAAAAGACAGATGAAATGTGATTCATCAGAGTGTCTGACTCATCCATCGTCAGACCCAACACTGCTGCAGACCTCAAGTGGTTCTGCTAAACGTGACCGGATGTCTGGTTCCCCTGAAAATACTCTCCCATTCCAAATCCAGTGTCATGGATTTACAAGCGTGAGAGTAGAGAGAGAGCGTTTCAACCCTAAGAATTTTTTTTTTTTTTTTTTTTTTTTTTAATCTGCGCTGGAATGTGGCTGCTGTGTACTTCCACTGTTTTTAATGCTGCAAACATGACAGACAGGGCGAGGATCAGGCCTTACTAGGCTCCGATGGAACATTCCTGAAGCGGCCTGAGGGATTGGCCTTGAGCCTGCAAGAGTGGCTGAATAACATTTTTGTTGCACTGAATATGGACTTTACTTATTTGTAAATGGGCTATGGGTGATTAAAGCTTGGTGTCTTGAACACAGTCACGCTTTCGTTTCCCCAGACTTCCCCCACCTCACAGCCCTGTCCGCACTTCAACAGGCAATATTCAATTAGGAGACATCGGTAAGGAGTGCAGAGATAAAAAATTAAAGCATCATGTTCATAAAATCTCTAGAATGGCATATCTGCAACTTATCTGCGTCATGTTTAGCTCCTTTATTGTAGGGGAATTACTAATCATTTTCTGTAATGATGCACTGTGTCATTTTAATCAGAAGAGAAAGATCTACACTGACTGATTTTTTTTTATGCCTGAACAGACTAAATAAACAAACTGTCTTTCTTTTCATGATTGAATAAACAAACACAATTTTATACAGTTTTACTTTGTTTGCATGTGGCGGACCCTGCCACCTTTCTAGCCTCAGTGTTCTGAGGACCTTATTTAACACAGAGAACAACTTGTTTATTCAGTTATTGAAAACAAATAAATATTTTCTAGAGTTTATATTATTACTTCATTAATGTTGTAAATATTCCAAGGCTGAGTTTGAATTTCGTCTCCAAACCCACATGGTGCCCCTTTAAAGTATTGTTAATCTATCATTTTCATTTAGCACTGCATCTTCTAAACGACTCTCATGCCCTGAGCACGTTTCTTCCCTGCTTTCGGACTCTTCTAGCTTCTGTAAATCCTCCGTTACGCACAGACATACCCGACTGAGAGGTGACTTACCGCGGGAGCGCAGTCGGGGAGCGCATGGTTTTGTTTGGTATCTGCAGGTGAGCTGCTGGTTGAACGCTGAGGGGCAATCCCCCCACCACCACCACCACCACCACCCTCAAACCAGAACAGGCAGAGCCCGCGATGCGAGTAGAGCTGGTGAACAGTCCTGCTGCAAAAAGAGACCTCTCGGCTCTTCTCTCAGGAGCAGACGGCGTTATTTCATCCGCATGCACAGTTTGGAGTCGACCGAGAGCTGATGGTTTGGATCATCGTGCGCTGCCGGAGGAGGAGGAGGAGGAGGAGGTCTCCCGACTGACTGAGCTCACACTGTCACATCTGCAGACGAGGATATACACAGTGAGTCTAGCTGATCCCAGCACGGTCATGTGACACATCCCATCACTTACTGGCGCTCGTGTTGGTTTCAGGCGACTCCTCTCTCTTCGGTTCAACAGGAAGGTTAATGAGGACCGAATCAATTTTTTAATTTTTTTTTTATTTTTTGAATATTAAAAACTGATGCATTTGTTTTCAGAACAATTTTCAATTTTCAACGCACTTCAGGTATTACCCATCACTCAGATGTCATCAGGGCTACATTCAGGGATCTCTTCCCCTTTATGAATTGAGGCCTAATTGTTTCCTCTATAGAATTTCAGAAACAATGACATGGCAAGTTCCCAGCAACCGAGACTGCGTATTAAGTTTGCTTTCTTTGTCTGAGCAATAATTGAACATCTATAAGTGATTCAATGCAAATACTGCAAAATGAAAAATGACCGATTGGCTGTTTTAACAACTAATTTTAGCAATGACCTTAACAGAAATTGCCAGAATGATATGTTACGTTTATTCTTGCAGGTCTTATAAGAGATTTATAATTTATAACTAATAGCTTTATTGATGTTTAACTACCTATTTTATGCAGTGCTTTAAAGTCAGTTGTAAACCATTGATCCAAACCACTTGTAGGTTGCCAGGTTTGGAAACATTCCTCTTGCTGTTGTGTACTAGTTTTAAATCTTGGTAATCCATTAAAAAAAATCCTTAAATGTATCCTTTATTTCACCAGGTAAATGCCTCATAAAGATTAAAACCTCTTCTCTTTAGTGTGGCCTGTAGCTTGACATCGGCGCACAACAGCAGAAAACACAATACAAACAAACACATGCACCTGTCGCATACTACAAATGAATGAACGCAATATTCAGCTGCAGTGTCTCTAAGTCTAAGTCCAGTGCAAACAAGATCAGGAAACAAAAAATCAACAAATATGACTATAAATCAATTTCAGGGGCGTATAAGAACAAACACACAAACCAAGACTTCTAAAATGACATTCTTTTTCCACCATGGTAATCAACTCCGAAAATCTCAGGTTTAAAGTTTAGTTTATTTTAAAACAGGGACAGTGCACATTAATAACATTACTGTAAATGCGCCAGAATTAGCCAAGAGGCTATTTTTCATCTGTAGTCCCTAGACAGATGTTAAAGTCACCCTAAAAACAGAACAGAATATAGAAAAAATTTGATTAAAATTACAAAATTACTAGCCAGGGCAATCTACAAAACATGCACAGCAGTTAACAAACATGACAAAATAGCATATATAACATCAATTTAGAAAACATTTCAACAGCCAGTAAACCCACAGTTATACAAGGAGATATGTTGTTTATAAATAGATATTGTTCAAGATTCTCTGCAGGAGGTTCAACTCCTGTCACAAGGATTCTTCACGACCTGGCACCCCAAAAAGTTGTTCTTGTGGCTTATAACTGATATAAAAAGAAAAAGGTAACTGAAAAATTTATTAACCATTATCTTTATTGTAATGAGATAATCATTATGTCACCTTACACACCCTTTATTTATGTATTCATTTATCAGGAAAAGGTAACAGTTAGTATAGATACTAAGTCATGCTTGGTATTCACAGTGTTGGGGAAACTACTTTGCAAGCATAGCTTGTAAAACTATGTAGTTCAGCCTGGCAGTAGTTTGAACAAACTACATTTCTACCCCTGGAGAAATGCAGTTTGTAAAACTACTGCTAAAAAAAGTAGCTTTAGCAACTACTTATACTCATTATACTCATTAAACTCAGCGTTAAATAAATCAACATATGGTGTATGTGAAACAAAATATAATAGCCTACAAAAAATTCACATGCCAGAAGAAATATGCCTCTCAACTCGGGAGGAAAAAGTCGCAAAAAGTCAAAATTATTGTTGTTTTCGGTTTGCAGGGCTCACATGTGAACACGTAGGTTGTGTCTGTAGATGCATCTATATCCAACATGTACATGCTCAAATATAGCCGTGGTTGGGCTGGTGCGTTCGGGGGCGCATCGGTGGTAGCGGGAGGGTTTTCTATGACGTGCTTTGCCATATGAGCACTGCCTTCCTTGGCACTAGGGGTGGGCGGATCGATCCAAATATCGATAGTATCGATACCAAGGTGAGTATTGGTATCGGATCGATACTAGCATGATTAGATCGATATTTTTGTTGTAGTTTCTCTTCTATAAATTCAGCAAATCACTTGTATTTCTTCACAGAGTTTGTGTGAGCACAGCGTCTCTCTCAGTCCTTAAAGCGCAGCGGTCCTCTCCAACTCTCTCACTCCGCTCACTCAGGTTCACTGTAACTGTAACTCAAAAATATATACTTATATTAAGATATATAACCTACCTCAAGAATATAATAACCCTTTTGTGTGTCTGTTGAAGGAACAGTAGTATTCCTATTTAGGCTACATGCAGATAGGTTATAGATTTAATTATGTTAAATATAATTTTCTTATTTGGCTAAAATCTTTGTCCTGTGTTTATCGTTATTATAATCATGGTCAACTAATTAAAGGCAAAAGTACAAAATCATTAATTGATCAGGAATTTTCAAGTAAAAAGTATAAGTATCAGTATCGGTATCGGTATCGGCAATACTGGCCCTGTATTTACTTGGTATCAGATCGATACGATAATTTGCAGTATTGCCCACCCCTACTTGGCACAAAGACCCACGCATTTGAGTGCTGCCAGGGCAAGCCAATCAGAGGCAGTGTTGGCTTGACATGTCATGACATGTTTCATGCCTTTTTTCAAAGAAAAATAAAATAAAATTTATATTATATAGGTCTTTTTTGAATAAAAAATATTTCATGTCATTGGTCAAAATTGTAGTTTGTAAATTGAGTAGTTTAACTACAAAAAATGACCCAAAAAGTAGTTGAATTACTTGACGCAGCACAAAATATGAATGTAGTTTAACTACCAGTAAGTTACAGCAAATTGTAGTTAAGCTATGTAGTTCAACTACATGTTGTTTAAGTCTCCCCAACACTGGGTATTCATTACATAAATACAGTCTCGTCACAATATTTTTGCTTTAGTCTCACAGAGGATGATCCTCTGAGGGGCTGCTCAGAGTTTACAGCCCGCTTGACGTTTTGTTATCAACAGGACAGGCCAAAACAGCTGGACGGAAACATGTGCAGCCCGTCCGAAGCCGAGGTCGTAGAGACAAGAAACGTGCGAGTGCAGAGAGGATGATGGACAAGGAACTGGAGGGATGTGTTTCTGTGTGTTTCTGTGTGTGTGTGTGTGTGTGCTTGTGTTTGAGGGAAAAAATTGCGACATTGCGAATGCTTTGACCCACTCGTCACACAAAACACTGACCCACATTCATTCTTTATCTGGTGGGGACTCGAACAGACCCCCCCTTCTCTCTCTTTTCCCTCTGGCTTTGTGTCACTCACACAAACGGCATCAAACTTCTCATTAAATAATTACGTAGCACACATACATCGCTGCTTTGCCTAAACAAACTTTCACACTGTTGGCTTCGCCCTCGTGACTCATCTCGGCATAATCACAAACACGGTTCACTTGCTAGGAAGCCGCTTATCTCACAACAGAGACGTAGCTCGTTTCGGATCATGCAGCACTCTGAAATATGACGTTTACATTCAAAAGCAACCTCTTTCCTGCTGCGACCTTTCCTCGGTTGGGAACCAGTTCAGTGGGCAGAATGCGGCTCTGATGCCAGTGTCGGAAGTATTTTTTTTTTTTTCCACTTGACCCACCCATGCTGAAAATGTGCAAGCTGGTGGTAGAAATTATGCCATGTAATGATTTCATTAGGCTCGGCTGCCACCAGAAAGAGGGAGAAAGAAAGAAGGACAGAAAGAAAGACCGAAAGAAAGACAGAAAGATAGAAAGAAAGAACAAGAGGGGTGGGGGCGGTGAGTGGGGACTCATGCATGGCTGAACAGTTAGCCGACCTCCACCCATCTCTCCCTATCCTGCAGCAGTTTGTTCATAAGTGGAGTTCGTCATGAAAACGTTGCAGAATATCCATGCAGTGGAGTGTTCTAGTACAAAAAGTTTGACATTTTGGAAACTATGTTTATTGACTCTCTGGCAGGGAGTTAGATGAGAGGGCAACTCTCATGAGGTTAATTTGTAGTTGAAGCCACCAGGCAGTTAGCTCGGGGACTGCCCATTGTTTCCATGCCTATTATTCCAAACTCCAATAGTCTGAAAAATGTTTAACCGAAAGCCCCTTTATCCAGCAGCCCGTTATCCCTAAAACAAAAGTGCAAGCCTCCAAAGGCCGATCAGAATTTTGTTCTAAAAAAAGACACTCTCGCTGGAGTTTTATACCCTTAAAATCTTAGTGAGCTGTTGCTCAAACTTTTTACATCGTGCGCCACCTCAGAAAATATGTATGTCCAATATTCTAGTTTATGACCGACGTTAAGATACAGTAGTGTAAAATATTCTCCCCCTACTCTACACATGTCTTCCCGTTAGTTGCCATTCAGAGCCTTAATTATAGTATTTTTTAACCTTTCACTTAACCTCCGCTTACCATCTTGCCATCACAGTTTGAGTTTAGCTTTGAACTAGTCATGGATAGCATCTGCTATGCTATCTGAGGGCAGACAAAAGCTTATTTTAAATTACATATCAGTTTCAGTATTCTTATTTGATATTCTGTAGTATTTTGATAGTATTTTACCATATATATTTTTGAAATGTACTTATTTCTCTTTCAAAATAAAACAAATTTTCTTGGATTCCTCCACATTCCACTGGAGGAAGATTGCTACTGGTACTTGCCCTACTTCGATTAGAAAACAGTGGTCTTAGTGTATTTGGGCGTGCAGGAAAGGACGAAGTCAGGTGACCTCTGTTGTCGTGGTAACAATAGTCAGGTTAACTTTTTTCATCATGACAACAATAATAAACGTTTGGTTAAAGTTTTGAAATGTAAGCAGTTTTGTAAGTTTTAATCATCAGAACTACTTGGTTTGGTTTCGGGAAAGATCATAATTTGGGTTAAAATGAATTTATTTTTATCAGTTAAGTGTGTATGTTTGTAATACCACGGTGTGTCTTGTTGACCTCGAGGGGAATGGCATGGCACCGTTAGCTTAGTATTAAAACTGGAAACAGGAAACAGCTAGCTTGACTATGCCCAAAGGTTCACATACAAGCCTGAGCCGCTGCAGCAAGGACAGGGTCTCTGTACATGGGACACCTGCTCTACTAACTGAGCTAGTAGACGCCTGAAGCCTCTAAAATTATTAACACATCATTATTCAGTCTTTTCATCACTATAAGGTTGCCAGGCAACTGGGGTCGTCTTCAGGAAGTTACTGTGCCTGGCTAAGAAATAGTCCAGCACGTAAAATCCATAACATGGTGAATAATGGTTCTTACATTTAAGTTTCTGTACAGATTTTTCAAAATGATCACACTTTAATAAGTAAGCTTCAAAGGTCATGTTGTTTAGTATTTGGCAGATCCCAGCTGTCTCTCTCTGTTTCCAGTCTTTATCCTAAGCCTAGCTAACCAGATGCAGGCTTTCGCTTCTTTATTTACCATATAGACATGAGAGTGATATCAATCCTCTCATCTCAGTGTTGAAAAGCAAAGAAACTATTGCTTTTAAAATGGTTCAAATCCTGTTCAAGGGCTCCTGCAAATGATTATAGACCTGTACCTTTGCCAGGACACAGGGTGGACCTGCTGGCTCATCAAACACCACTCTGAAGAACACAACACCCCACCCATCCCTCAACACAAATGTACAATTAGCACTCGCACACACAAACCTCTCTCTGGAGCGGTAACTGGGGCAGGACGTTCTGAGGAGCATCTCATCCTCCTCCGAAGCTCTGCTGGTTTCTCACATTTTCACATCAACTCAAAGTTACCTGAAGTTTTATATCCAAACTCTATGGAGGTGTTTTCTTACATTCCCAGCAGGTCAGTTTTTGCTATTTGTTTTCTCCCTTTTTATCTGTGCACATTTTAAACACGGGCCTCAGAAGCTGAAATTAGATTAAAAGAACAATTTTGGGGGAAAAAAATGATAATTTATTTCATCCTTAGGACAACAGGAAGGGATACCCTTTTCTACCAGTGCCTGGGTGTTATTAAGAGAGACATTTGTGTTTGTTTTGAATTGTTATGAAAGGGCCCGTTTGTTTGGCTATGGCTGCTGTTGTCAAGGAAACCCACATTCCCCGGAGTACTGTTCATGTTAATTGTTTTATTCCTCCCACTCTCCTCCTCTCTCCTCTGGCCACAGACACAATCAAGCAAGTGTGGCTGTCCTCACATGTTTGAATCTTCTCTCTTTACGTCCCTCTATCTGTCTGCTGGCCTGCCTTTCAGTCAGTCAGCCTGTCTGTCTGTCTGTCTTTGTATTTCCCCGTCCTTGTGCCTCTCTGTCTCTCGTTTGAATCGTCTCTCCCGTCCTGGACCTCTCCTCTCTTCTCTTGCTCGTCCCTAAGAGGCCATGAGACAGCTGTTTGGCAAAATGAGTGGCCACGGAGCTCCTTTGAGAAGTTATTTGCTGTGAAATCAAGTTGGGAGCTAAAGCCAAGTTTAAAGCTAAAGGCAAAGAAAGCCAAAAGGAAGATAATATAACTGTTGGCAAGGACATTTGATATATAAATTTTAACGCCTCATATAAAAGATGGTAAACACCATTTCGTTCAGCTGAAGCTAAAGGAAATTTCCACTCTTGACGCTCCTTTCCTCCACTTATTTTCTAGTTTACTGTTTGGAGTATTGACTTTCCTCTGCCATGCATGTATAACGTATGCCATTCTGTGAATTCCTGTTTCCTGTTTTTGTTGCATACATAAGTTGCATCCTGTTGCCCCAACAATCACTTCACGGTGCAGCCTTCGCTTTACACATTGACTGCAAACTGTCTGAAGGCTGTCTCTGTTGTTTGGGATCTAATGTTGACATGACATCATGTACGTTTTATTTGGTGGAGACAGATTTGAAAATGACTCTACGGGCTTTACTTCTAAACAGAGTTTAGATTTAGATTGAGTGTTTCTCCCTTAGCATGCTATTCATCCTTAAGGCCCAACAGAGTATTTTGTTCCTAATGGTCACACTGACTTTCGGCAGGACTATTTAAAGAACATATATTAGTCTATAAACATATTTTCTGTAGATTTGCGGTTGATTTACTTGAGTTTGTCAAGCACTTTAAACATCAGCACTTTTTAACTTAACATTTGAGGTTATTGCAACCTCATTGCATATTGCTTGTTGTATGTGTTTGAAAACATTTGCTTGCATGCACCTTTATTCCTGTTTACAGTCATTCACATGACATGTTGAATTGAATTCAAACGTATTATTCAGTGCACCTAGGTTATGTGCTGGTGCACCAAGATGAAAAATTCAGGCGCACCAGTGCGACCGATGAAAAGAGTTGGTCTGGAGCCCTGATAACTGCAGTATCAGTCATATAAAGCAGAGCGTTGTTTGCCTCTCAAACATGGCTGCATAGCTGTAGGCTTAGCATGCCTGAGAAGTGCTGGTGGAGAGATCACATTACACACGAACGAGATTTATTCTTCCTTAGTGGCAGCAAACACAACACATGATCCGCCGATGAGCTTCTTGTATTCACAGCTTAACAAAATATTTAGCACTTTCCAACAGTAATGTTGTGAAGCTGTATAACTTCCTACTGTCTGCTGGCTCTACCTCACAGAAACACACATCTCGAAGTAGAGATGATAGCCAGCAGCACGGTTGCACTCATAGTAACTCTCTCAAAGGGCCACACATGTACCTCTGGTGCCTGTCAAAGCACCATGAATCCATCTTTCTACAGTTCAGACAATGCATCCCGCACCACATATACGTCACACACTGTGTAGCCAACTACAGTCACAGCTCCCTCACTCCCTCTTATATTTGAAAAGATATGATGCAAGGAATGGGTCTTGCATAAATTGAGGGTACAGTTCATTTTTGAAGAGTAACTTCACAGCAGGCTGTCTTTTGCTGCCCTCTCCGATTAAAAGTTCCAGGCTTGTTTCATGTCTCGCCACACCCAGCAGGTGGAGTTGGATGTGGTCAGCGGTGCGACCTGTTGCACCTGTAACCACACCTAACGGTGATGTTGTGGGGAGGCCACCTGTACATCACTGCAGCGAGATGAGAAGGAAATCTCCAAAGAGCAACTTAAAAACAGTTAAAAGATTGTCGGCATAGGCAGACGCTTCAATTCTCATTACATTTTTGTTTTGTTACTTTTATATTTTGTGGGCTTCATCGCTGAAACGATTATTAAGTATGACGGAAATTCATCAATCAGCAGTTGAGAAGTGATGTAGACGTGACTCCAGGGTGTGGTCAGCGTCTGACATCACTGCTGGGGTCAACGTGTCAGGATTTCCATCAGTAATCATATTTTGTCAAAAGGTCACGCACACATCACTGTATGGCATTCAAGTTAAATAGAGGAAGTAAAAGAAATTTAATGTCAAAGTGCACGTACACACAGTACAGTACAGTCTTTCTCTCCCTCAGTGTCCTCAGTTCACATGATGGCCGAGGCGTTCTAAACAGCTTTTCGCCTACAGGAAAGGAGTTTTGCACCGTGACTAAGGGTAAAACCCTTGGCTTGGCATGACATGTGATACTCTGGCTCACTGGAAAAATGACTCACATCCTTGTGAAAGATATGGCAAAACGTTTACGACATCCAGCAGGAGTTGTGGTCTTCTGTTGCAAGTTTTGTGTGGTTTACAATTCGATGTAATTTGATGTCCTTGCATACGTAATTTGGTTTCATCTAGAAGGTAAAGATTATTTGAACTCCTCTGAAGTCATTTTTCACTCCTAAGGCCAGGGCACATAATCCGATGAGAGGGTAATTTAATCAAAACATCGAGCCTTTCATTATACAAAGTTCTGTGGTATTTACCGTTCAGTAATAGGAATGCTGGTCGTGGGTACAATTTGTTTCAAAAAAGGCTCATGATCTGACATCACAGATGAGTCAGAGGGAATGATGAGGAGGAGACGCACTTCTGGCTCACTTCGCATTGCCTCTCCTGAGATTTCTTTATTTTTTTCATCTCTGCTGAGGTTTATTTGTGCCGTTTCTTTTCGTCTTCTTTGACAGTTAGGGCTGATGTGACCCTTTCAAGTCCTTTGAGAGGTCCTGTGTGTGTGAGGTTGGGTTAAAGAAATAAATGTCAAATTATGTGACTGCTGCTAAATCTGCCTTTAGTTGTATTATTCTTTGTCCTACATAATCATTTTCAAGTGTAAAATATGTTTGAGTTGCTTCATGCTTGTCATGTTTTATTGGACAACAGGGTGTTTGAGTGCTTAGCACTGGTGCCCAAGAGCAAGAATGTGCTGGGTTCAAATCCCAGCTCGGGGAAGACGTAACTGTGCGAAGTGTGCATGTTCTCCTTGTGGGGGCTCTGGTTCAAAGCATGTTTATTGGGTAATTTCCTCATTCAGAGCCCTTGACCAAGGCACCTGGTAATAATCCAGAGGCCGAAAAAACATTCCAGTGGTGGCTACTAAAATAACCACACCTTCAACTGTAAGGCAAGAAATAGTGTCCTTGAAATTATACGGATATGTAGCGAAGATGCTTCAAGTAACGCAAAATCAATGGCACGCATAGTTGCGTTTGATAACACGCACTCAAAAATTGTGTGTTGGAGCCTGAGGGTTCACTTCCGCTCAAAACAACCATGGCTTACCGGTTTGATAAAGCTTTAGCTGAACTTGTCTGTGTGCATAGACCTATTTATGACACTTTGTCTCCTCTCTTCTCCCCTTTTTCTCTTCCTACAACTCAGTAGGTACAGCAAAACACATTCCCTTCAGGCACCATGTTTGTGTACTGCAGTCATGGAGACACTCTTGCATTTGCCTCTTGCGTAGATAATGTTTCTGGCCTAATACAGGTATATACAGGTATAATTAAGGCATTCATGGCTTTTATTTTTATATTTCCTTAACATTTTGAAAACATCCAATCAACAGTTTTGAGTGCGAAAACCCACCTTACAGAAACAACACACGCACACACACACACACACACACACACACACACAAACAGACACACACACACACACAAACAGACACACACACACGCACACACACACACACACACACACACACACACACACAGCTTTACTGGAATCTTTACTCCCAGACATAATGATAATGATCTGATTAGGCTTTCCTGTTATGCTTTCCATGTTTTCCTAACTCCAGCTACATATTCAACAAACAAACATGAGGTCATGAGGATCATACATGTAGGAAAAAAAGCAAATAAGTGTACTCTTTCATACCAGAAGACGTTTGTGATGGATGAATGGATGGATGGATGGATGGATGGATGGATGGATGGATGGATGGATGGATGGATGGATGGATGGATGGATGGATGAATGAAGGAAGGATGATGATGGATCGACAGATGGAGGATGGTTGATATGGATGGATGTATGAATGATAGATGGATGGAGGAAAGGATGGATGGATGGATGGATGAACAGATGGATGGATGGATGTCATGAATAGCATATTACATATACTTCACAACAAAACACAAAAGTAAATCTAGTTATAAACCTTTTCATTATAACCCCGCTTCCAAAGATTATCACATTTTTGTTTCATCTTGTTTTCATCTTGATTCATACTGTTTACATTCATTTTCAAAGCATATAAGCAACATGCTTTATGAATCCCACTGTGCTGCATGCCAAAGGACGCTGGGGGGACTGGTTGCTCCCATCCTGATCCAAGTTGAGTCACTGCGAGCATCCACCCATCCCTCAGAGAACAACCACACACTGAGAAAAGTGACAGTCCGTCGGCTCCAGAGAGACCCAAGATGTCAGGAATTCCTGTGAATCAAATCCATCTTTAAACCTGTCCTCACAGTCCTCACAAAGGAATTTTTCAGGGCTTTCATCCAAGGATTGCCTCATTCTCTGAGCAAAAGCTATTTATCTTTGAGTCCGTAGCAGTTATGTGTGATTAAGATACTAATTTCTCACAGTCGAGCACATCTTGAGATAATATCTCGCCCCACAGCAGTTCAAGCCGTGTGTGTACTCGTAGAGTTTTTAGGGAGCAACAAGTGGTTCAGTGTGTGGAACAGTGTCAGGAAGGAGATGAGCATCTGTTGCCCAGGAGGCACTGTATTAATCTCTCAAATGTCCTTTCCAGAGCTGCAGGGACAGTGCCTGGTAGCATTTTTGTAGCTGTGTGACTCAGATAATCCAAAGCACCATCGACACAATTGCTGTTATTCAGCTGCAGGTTTCCTGTTATGTATTCATTTCTGACAGTAGACATTATTTTTCTCTTTCTGATGACCTCACAGATCAGAGGTCAGAGGTTAAACTCTCCCAGCCAGGCAGAGGTGGTCTTACCACACGACACAAGCTTGAACATGGAGTGTACTAGCATACCAGCAAGATCACTTCTGACCATAATGAGCACCCAGCAGACCACAATCTCCCCATTATGAACTTCTGATGATGAAATGATCTCCATTTCTCTGGTCCAGACCCAATTATCTCCACAGTACTGCGTGTGTGTGTCTGTGGGAGGTGTGGGGGATGTTTCTGATGGGGGTTGGGATTTGGGACCTGTGAGTCACTTCCAGGCCAGGTCCGTTCAGCTCTGATTGAACAAACGAAGCCCTTTTATTCACTTGAATGAGGCCAGTCCGGTGGAGCAGACACAAACATAGGTCATGTGTCAAAGAAATTGGAGATTGTTCACCTTTTGCTTAAAATTAGCCTTTTTTCCTCTGGCTTTTGCATTTAGGCTTCAAAAAGTGGTGTTCATCTCTGACAGTTACCTTACTGAACAAAACATGTTATGACGTGTCAATATGTGTTTGCCACAGAGAGTGGGAAAAGGGCGATGCCGTCTTCTTTGGTTAGCCTACAATTGGTTTAGCTTGTTAGTAAGCTGATATTGTCCTATCAGCACTAAACACAAAGCACAGATGATGGAAATGTATTTGAGCTTGCATTTAGTCATATACATGTAGTTCTATAATTTTATCAGATATTTCTGTCTGGACAACAGTGGTGGACCGAATGGCCGTTGCCATCCATACAGCCGTGTGGGAGTCCACTGCTGTCATCTATGTTCAAAGAAAGGCATCACTGTCAGTCCATTAAATATATGTCACAGAAATAATCAATGAGTTCAGTTGAGTAATTTGCTTTCCTTTTTCGCTGGAGTGGTTTTGGAGAGACAAACATTCTGCAGTTAGGGTCACCCAGAACAATGTCAGTACAGAACAATAGACTATCAGCCTAAATTCTCATATTTCAAGCATTTCAAGCATCCAGTAGGCAGCTGGCAGCAGACTTTGTTTTTTAAAGGCTGCCATCAGCAGTCCTCCCAAAGATAATGTTATTTTGATAATGTTATTTTGATGATGTGATTGTTGTAAGAACAGAAGAAACAGAAGTGCGCTCGTGCAGTTACGTGTCCCTGGGAGTTACGTGTTACGTGTCCCTGGGAGGCTTGGCCTAATAAAGGCCGCTTTCACAGTTATTAACACAATTAACTCAGCTGGTGTTTGGCAGGATACTGCTGCCAGACAACTGCTCCACATGAGACGTGTGCTACACAGGGCTGTTGTACACATAGCTGCAGGGACACTATATGTACATGTTGGTCCATTGAAACTATCTGAAAGACTCAGACTCTGACTCCAAGCGCATCAAATGCAGCAGCCTGGTCAGTGGCTGTATGTTTGACGCTGTAGTCACCCCCCTAGCATCAGGCCTTAAAGTGCCCCTCTTGGGCAGTAATATAAAGTGCAAGAAAAGTGATTTTCTTTTCGGGGTTAGTCACTTACAGGAATTTCCCTCCAGAGATCAGGATCTGCGTCCTCTTATAGTTTCTAGTTAGTGCATGTATAAAAGGGGTTTAAGGTTGTGAACATGGTTAGCATTATGCCTGCTAAACATTAGCATGTTAGCATTTAGCTCCAAGTACCGTTGTGTCTAAAGACCTTTGAACACCATCTATTTTTTGTTTTTTCCGAAACTGCCGCACGATTAAAAGCAAATATGACTTTGTAGTGTCAACCATGTTTACGCGCTGATATTCAGAACAGGTTCAATCTTCTGCAGCTCCTTAATCAGCAGGTGAAACTCTCCCTGCTCTTGTCTTTTTTTCAAGATTGAAAGGACCCAGTGTTTTCTTCTTTCTTTCTTTCTTTCTTTATTTGCTCAAGAAGTAAGAAAACCAAAAGTTCATCTTTGCCGCTTGACAACTCCATTTCATCTCATATCGTGAATGTATGTTGTGTTTTGCACTGAACAGAATGATAAATGCATTGGACTCATGTTTTTTTATTAGATGATATACAGAAAAAAACCTACTTGGTGTGCAAAGGCCTTAACTCCAGCCTCACACAACAGTTAGCATGGGTGTAAAGTGACTGTATAAATTATTTTAACACTGTCAAAAAGGAGTTTGCCTGTTTTGTAGTTTTATCAGAAGAGCTTCTGTTTTAAAAAAGTATTTAATTTTGATGAAATTTAAAGGTGCATTCTGTAGTTTTGGGGAAGAATTTGTAATCAGAAGAGAAAGAGTTTCATACTAAATAAACAAATGCTCATTGTTTTCAGGACTGAATAAACTGAATCAACAAACTGACCCTAGAGGACGGCACAATTTCATACCATTTCACTTTGTGTATGTCTGGCGGACCCTGCCACCTTTCTATCTTCAAACAGTGTTCTGGGGACTTGTTTTTCCTCTGAGAACAGTTTGTTTATTACATTAAAGAAAAAAAAATATATATTTCATATCAATGAGATATGGATACAAGAAAATATCGGCAGTATTTACCGATCTTTAAATCACTCCTGTAAAGCTGTTTGATGCTGAGCTACAAACAAACATAACTTGCTACGATACTGCCTGCTGCAGTGTCCACACCGGACAAACATGTCTCTGTAGCCATCATTTGACCTGCTCCTCTACCCAGACACTCTTGCTCCCACAACACAACTGTTGCCATAGTAACCCATTGACCAGGGCACAGTCGCTGACCAGCAGGAAGTGTGGAGCATTTCAGAGCTTCCGTGTGGGAAGGGGTGCGTCACAGCAGGAGGGAGACCTCGGCGTCATTCTGACAAAGGGGTTTTCCATGTTTTTATGACACTGGGAATGTTGTTCCAATGTTATTCTGCTGGTACGAACAGCACCACCGGGACATTTTATGTTCCAGGTGTTTTCTTTTTTCCTGTCTGGGCTATGTATAGTCTATTGTTGGTGCGATATCTTAAACATGTTTTCCACATACCAAAGTGTGGACATTATTCTGTTGCTTCAAAACTACGTGTACTTGATAAAGTAGGATCATCGCACTAAATTGTATAAAGTTCCACTTGTTTTATCGCATCAGGTATTTCACATTTTTAAAAGAATGTCAACTGGCTCAATTGACCTTTCTCCTCCTGCTTTATTTCAGGTTCTTAACTCTTCTTGAGAGTGTAACTGCAGTGGAAACAAGACTTTCCCCACTGGCAAAATAATTCGCTTAAAAAGGCAGAATCTTAAGACAGTTTTTGACAAAGACCGATGCGCACATTACAGTTTGTCTCCCAGTAGAATTCAGACGTAATCCAACATTTCCTCCAAGGATCTGGGCCTGAAATGTTTCTGATTGCAGTTCATGTTTTCACAGTAATCTATCAAACTACGGCTGAAGTGTTGTATTATTGAATACATACAGTCTGAATCAGGGGCTCAACAGGAAATGGCCTGCAGCCAGTTTGGCTTGAGTTCAGGTCAATGAGTAATCATGTTATGTTACATGCTGATCTTGGACCTGAGCTACAATCCACACACACACACACACACACACACACACACAGTGTGACTTTCTGATAGCTGCGAGGACACACTGCCGAACCCTTATTTTAACACAGCAGAAATCGATTTATCAGCCACTGGGGAGAAGCAGAACAAGTTGTAATTTCATCATTATTACTTGGAAAGTTGATATAGCAAACGTGTCTGCTGAAAGTGAACAATGATAGCACTCATTTGAAACTGTGCTTGTGCCTATCTTAAATGTTCAAGGGTAACGTTAAGGGTTCGAGTAGCATATTTGAGGGGGCACAATTCAGTATTATTCAGCCTGTTCCATGTCTGCCACAGCAGTCTCCCTGGGCCAGTTTAAAAATGTGTCCCCTTTTAGTCACTTAATTACCTGTTTTATTTTGTAGAATCCATCCTCATGTGTTGTGTTGTGACTTTCCACTTCCTGCCCTTGTCTTTTTCCTGCCTTTTTTCTGTGCACACCTGCATTTCATTTGTCCATTAGCCCTTGTGGGTTTAAGTCTTTTTCCCTCTCTCCGTCACTGTGTCTGTGTTTTCTGTGTCTGTGTTTTCTGCCCCTCGTGTTTCTTTGCATCGTGCTTGCGTTGCAGACTGTTTTTGTAAGTTATGTTGCCTGCCTTTGATTCTTATTTGGATTCAGGTTTGCATTAATAGCGATCACTTTTAGTAACGTCCTCTTGCCTACCTTAACGTTTCATATTTGGATCCTTTTTTTATAACGACAACAACCCCAACAACTTTCTGCCATAGGACTGGAGGGTAGATCCCCATCGACAATTTCGATACCTACCAATATCAAATATTCAATTAAGCTTCACTCTAAAGCGCTCTTCTTATATTTTAACACAAGTATGGCAGTGACAGTGAACTAAAACAGTAAAGCTGCGGGTCAGACAATATGAGCTGAGAGTAACTGCGGATGATAATGGCAACTGTCACATACACATTTGATCAAGCCAAAACAAAAGGGATTAGTGCAAGTTTAATCAACCGTAAACAATTTTAATCTAAACCCTGAATTAAAATGTTCACGCTGTGGAGAATGACCAAATGTCCTCTCAACTTGAGACATCTTCTTCAGCAGCCTGTCAACACACACACACACGTGCATGTGCACATGCACACACGCACGCACGCACACACACACACACACACACACACACACACACACACAGTGCCCTTGCTTCTCAGTTTTGGCAGATTATCAACAATATTTCCATCTTCCTTTATTTTCCCCTTCATTCCCAGCTGTTCACATCTATCAAGACTCCACTCATTAGCGGCAGGCAATTAGGGGGCTTTTTGTACTGAATCCCATTCAAGCTCACACACGCTAGCACATGGACACACACTGACATTGAATGTGGTGTTTGTGTTCAGGCAGAGCAGCGGTGTAATCAGTCATGCTGTTGCAATACCTTTACTAAGATCTGCTTGCAGCTGGATCAAATCTCTAGAGACTCCTCCCCATTGTTATCTGCCAAACTGCTGCTGCTGCTGCTGCAAAAGTATCTCCTCCTTGTGCTGTCAGACTTCGACCTGAAACTGCAGCTCGCTGTTCCTTCATGATACCAGGAGACACCCTTTGTCTCAGTTATTAAAGGACACAGAGCTAGTGTAGAGGGATCGGAGAGAATGAAGTGTAGCTGATTACTAAGCGATGACACGGGGACTGGCCTGCATGCAATTCAGCGTGTGTGTGTGTGTGTGAGCCTTCCATGCCTTTGTTAACCTTATTGTCACTGACAGTTTTCCATGCAGGCTTGTTAGGTCAATGTGTGTGAGTGTTGTTCGGTGTTTGGCAGTTATGTATTCGCAGAGTGTTCTGGTAATGTGACGAGCAGTGTGAGGGATTCATTTTGAAACTCAGATGTTACATTACAGTGACTCATCCCCTTAGCACGGCATCAGATATTTTGGGGGTTTGTTTGCTGTCTTACCGTGAGTTAGATAGTGGGCTGATATGTATTTAGCCTGGGGTATAGTATTAAGTAATGTTTTTGTGGAAAGGCTCACACTCAGATACTGTACCTCTGATGTTCTTGAACGATTTCATATAAAGAACGAGAAGTCAAATATTTTTCAAAGTAAAATATCCGACCAGCCAAAACAATCACAAATCCAAGACATAAACTTTGTTTTTTCATCTTAAAAGCCCCTCACATTTATCTGGTGACCCTCTGAACGAGGGTACCAGACCCTGACTTACACAAGTAAAATATCTTATGCGTTGATACAAATGTAAACCATCTCATAATGCCATATGCAGTATAATTATATGCCATGGGGCCAATTTCAAGAATGAGCACTTTATTTCAGGGTACATTTATAGTAGCCATTAATACTTCTGTACTTTTACTTATACAAGACTCTAACAGTGGTACTACTTTTCACGACTGTTGTATCTGGTACTTTTACCTTAGTTAATGATCTCTGTACTTCTGCTGCTGATGAGCCACATCATCATGTATGAAACTAGAAGATCTCTCAGTAGAGCGTATACCTCTGCCAAGGCATTAAATTGTACTCACTCAGCTAAACACACCTGATATTTTGTCATCAAGGTCCCTGCATTATTCCCTGAGAAATGATTGATAATTTTGCAAAAAAAATCTTGTATCAGTAAAGAAAATTGAGAAATTCCTGGATCTGCACCTAAAGTCAACGGGGTCTATTCTGGGCCGAGATCCATATTCCATCTAAGTTTCCTGGAAATCCGAGCAGCAGTTTTTGTGCAATCCTGCTGACAAACCAACCAAAAAACAAACCTACAGGGTGGAAAAAGAACCTCGTTAGGAGACGTAATAACGTGGGTGTGCATGCTTTAGAGTCGTTTGAGTAATTAGTTAAGTAATGCAATCACTTTTTTCAATGTAATGAGTAATTTTTACATTTTTCAATTGTTGTTTCTTGTGTTTACACATGTTGTGAAATTTCCCCTGTGGAAGTGTAAAGCTCTGAAGTGACCTCAAGCCAGGACATAAGGTATAAACCAGAGTGAGATCATTAGTAAGAGTGGGAGCCTTAAATTTGATCGCTAGCTTTTTAGCTCGCTCATGTTTGGCAGGACAAATCTAATGAAAAATCTGGAGGAGTTGTGGTTAGGTTACATAAAGCAGCTAAACTGTACTGCACAGGCAGGTTGTTCTTTCTTTCTTTCTTTCTTTCTCTCATCACTCACTCAGTCACTGTCTCGCTCTTCCCATATCCTCTGGCTGTGCTCTGACAGACCCTGCTAGCATAGTTTGACCATAAACAGGCATGGGAGAGGGCTGAATTCTGAGCTACACACGAACACATCATGTACTCGGGATGTTTGATTGGCAGGGGCAAGAAAAATAAAAAAAGGCACCAGCTATATATGGTGAGACAGAAAAGGTACTGGGTGGGCACCCTGGAGGGCACTTTTTTTTTTCTTTTCTTTTTTTTTAAATAGGGGTAGGGTAGCCGACCCCCCCCTCTTTGAATCCACATGCGCATGTGCAGTACATGCACATACACATCACCCGTCAGCTTAAAAAATAGTTTCTAATGACACACCGCCCTGTGCTGTACAATTCAGTGGCATTGTCCCACAAAACCACAGCATGTGCACCCGCTTTGGCACGTCCACGCTGACCTCTCTGCGGCGCTGCCAAGATCGGTTCCATGCAGCTGCTGTGTTTTTGTGCTTATAACTGAATACATGTGTGTTGCATTAAGGTAGACAGGAACCACAGATAACGTGCAGGGGATGGGCAATCATAAAGAGATAGATGGAAATAGGATGGGATCAATATGTAGACAGGTGGTGGAGGAGGAACGGCAGTCATCTGGAAGAAGAGATTTATCAAAGTCAAAAAGTAGAAGAGGTGACGAGAAGGAGAAGCAGAGGGATACTGTAGATAAGAGGATAGAGATCGGGAGGGGAGGGGTGAGCTGCACTTCTGAGTGCTTATATGTGTGTGTGTGTGTGTGTAGGTGTGTGTGTGTGTGTGTACGTGTGTTGAGGTTATTCATGTGTGAACCATTAGAGTGTACCTTTATGATCGGAAGAGGAACAGGAAAGGGGGAGGCTTCAGTAGAACAGGACAAGTATATTTTTTACAGGAAATTAGAGTTTTTCACATGCAGAGTGGGTGACATGACATGCCCTCTGGTCGTGTGCTGTTGATCTTGTGTGTGCACATGCATGTGTGTGTGAGTGTGTTGCACGCACTCACGTGTTCATATGTAAAACACACTGTTCAGGGATTGAGGGAGCAGGCGTGGTTGTTTCTGGGCTCTGGTCTGCACTGGTTCCATCACAGGAAACGGCTTTTGTTTCTCAGACAAACTAAAAAGGAGTTTAATCAATAACAGATCTGGCTTTTGAAGGCTTTTGTCTTTTCTAATCTGCATCAGTTCTGTCTGATATGTTAAAGCCCTTTTGATTCTTTTGTCCGTGAGAAAGATTTTGATCAAGTTTTTTTAGCCTATGAATAAATAATGTTAGCTAAGTGCTTTTCTGCAAAACCACCAGATAAGTTCAAGCTGTTCATTTCTTTATGCTGCAAGTTTACTTTTGTTTAGGTTCAATTTTCTGTTTTGCTCCCACAATGTTTTGCTTATGCTCTGGTTGGGTTTAGGCACAAAAAACACTTTGTTGGGTTTAGGAAAACATCATGGCTTGGCTTAAAACACATCTCTTGGACGGCACAAACACGGCTGGAAATGTCCCGAGCTGTCCTTAAAAACCACCTATTTGTGGTCGCCACAAACATCTCTCCTTAAAAATAACCAGCGGTGTCACGCTTACAAATGTCACAATGCAGACTCGAACTGCCGTCCCATTTGACATCCTCATCAACTCTAACTCCACCACTGTTCCTTCCACCGCCTGATGTCAAAGTCAGTTAATACACACTGAATATTAACCGGATAAGGCATGTTTTGTCCAAATGTCAGAATGGATGTGTCTGTGGTTTGCAGTAATATTAACTGATAACATTTCTTTCTGGCAACTGGGACGCTCTTTTACGTATTAAATAATGCTCTTGGTCTTGTTAGTAACCCTCGGTTACAACAGTAGATGATCCTACTTATCCGGATATGCTAATATTTGCAGTTTAAAGAAGTCATAGACAGTCAATTTCATACACTGTTGCTCTTGTGTTTTTGTTTTTGATTGTATTGCTCTCCAGAGTCCCATTCACACTGCCTCAAAAATTGGAAGATCCATACAGTGGCTGCTCATACAGCGGACATAAACACATGTTGCTCCCCATTAGTGTCTCTAAGAGTATAAACAAGTGACCATGTGTTGGTTGTCTTTCAGTGACACGGCCCACCCACTCTCACGACATGTTTGGCTAACGGGGATTGTGCTCTTGTCACTGTGGGCTGGCGTGTGGGCAGGGTGGGAACATCTGGATCTGGACACTAGCTGTCAAAACGCCAACTACGTTCTGACTGCCAGCAAAACTAAAAAGGATATCAACTAGGCCTGGGAATCTGGGAACACGGAAGTACACTCACTCACACACACACTCACACACACACAAAAAAAGGGTGATGGACGAGAGAAACAAAGGGAAATGGACAGTCTTCACTAGTTTTTCACAAGATTCCTTAATTTCCCACATTTCACAGATTTTCTCCAGAGGAAACAAGTTGACATTTCAGCCAAATGTAACTTTACCCGTCCTCACATAACCCCCCTGTGAGAGTTCACAGTCATTGTGTGCATGACAAACAACTTAAAGTATGTTGCCGTCGGTCTCATGCTGTCTGCTTCTCAGAGGGGAGCGCAGATGCCCTATGAGGCGGTGCCCTCCACCCCTCTGATGGCCCCACAATGCACTCCAATGACTCAGCTTAGACGACATCCCCTCACTGAGCCTAATCAAAGACACTCCTGATGAGTTCACACACAACTAATGTTTGTGTCACTGATTCCAAGCCTTAAACCCTCAGTATTTAAAACTTTGAAGTCCAAAAGACCAGGAGAGGATGTGATCTCCGCTAGAAATATTCATCCAACTTGTTTTGGGGTTAGTTGTGTAGTTTTGGAGAAATCGGCCATCAAGATGTCTGTCTTCTCTCCAGTGTGATGGAACCAGGTGATACTCTGCTTCTAAAACTCAACAGTAATGTCTCTTTACAGTAATCATCACCCAGTTACTCAAGATAATCCACAGACCTCGTTGTTAGCAGGTTCGTGTAGGGTCTATTTTCTTTCTATTGAACTACACTCACCAACAGTATCATCGCACAGAAGAAAGCATCTTTCCACTCATGGAGGAGAGGCATGTGTTCGTAACAGGGCTGGATGGAAACATAAATGACTTCCTCCCAAGCACCAAGGAAGAGCGCTAGGCTGGGAAGCTAGTTGTTGTAGTGGCCAAACTGTGAAATAACATCGTCACTTAACGCACTGTGGCTCAGAAAAGACTTAAATCAGTGCATACGTTCATTGGACTCTCCAAATAACATTTGGAGAGTCCAAAAGAGCTGCACGATTATCTCCCAAACTCTGCAACTTGAATCAACTGTCTAGATAGATAAATAGCAGTATAGGTAAAAGGAAAAATATGTACTTCTTATTTCCGGGTCCATTTAAAGTTCCAGTTTTTAAGAAAGTCTTTTTAGTCTTATTCCCAGTGCGTCAAATACTGACGCTTTTGGATTGAAGGTCAGGTTGGCTGCCAACCCAAAGTTTCAGTATTTGACGAGTTGAGAATGAGACTCAAAAATCTACTTTCTTACAAATTGGACCTTTAAACACACTTTTCCTCCAGCACAAGTCCAAACATCAGCATAGGTATGGTCACAATGACAGGGTCGCTCCCTCTTCAAGGGTTCATCTCGAACAAGTCCACTTAGGTTTTGAGAGTTTTGGGCCAATGCTTATGGGAGAGTCAACAAAGGCTTGTTAAATCTCTACAATAACACTTCACTGGACTTTGGGTGGGTCATACAAAGTTACATCCAAACACTTGAGGCTGAGGACCACAGAGACGTGGGAGTTTTGACTGGATTCAGATTTGCTCTTTGGCACATTTATGACTTTATCTGTGACTCCTGTCTGGATTTCCCCATGCGTAGCTCATCAGATCATATTTATAAGCTTATAAGAATATAAGATATGTCTCACACACATGCAAACACACACACATCGCTTCGTCCATACACACAATCCAACTCCCAGATAACACATTAATCAGCTGGTGTGTGGGCCAGTTCTGTTTCAGTACAAAGACCTTCGAAATGCCTCCATGAACTGATTAAAAGGGGAGTTTTGGCTTCACAGAGAACTGGGACTTCATCCAGAAGACTCTTGTCATGATCCTGCTACACATTTATCATCCAGAGAAATTGCATACACTGCTATATCAAATACACAAACCCTCTTTCATCCTCATCTTCTTTTATTTTCTTCACTTTCTCTTCGCTCCAATTTGTTTTAATCCAATCAACGTTTATAACGAAAAACAACAATGATTGATGAAGACTTGCGTTTTGCTTCTTCTGTCCTCACAGTGCTCAGAAACATGAGGCCTCTTGGGGTCCTCTTGCATTTGATCTCTCTGTAAATAATGTACTTGTCTGTATGTGTGTCTTCTAGCAGAGAGAACTTCCCTCATTACTCGTCAGGGTCAGAAACGGGACAGCCAGCCTTCGAAGTATGTGAAGTCCTAACACAAGGACAGGCACTGACAAAAAACAAAACAAAATTTGTAAACCGTTTCAGAATTTAAAAACATTGTTTTATCGTAGCGCACCATGATAGTTTGCGTGAGAAGAAAACTTCATGGTCAAAAATGTAACATGACCCAGCCTTCTTTATTCTCTCATAGACGGCACTGAGAGAGAATTCGTGTTTGTTGCAAACTGCATGGAAGCCCTCATGCAGGTTACATGCTCGCTACTGTAGCTACTTAGTGATTAGCTTCTTCCGAACTTTGCCTCCAAAAGTGCAGTCCCACACTGACACACTGTGCTTTTTGACCAAACTAAATGAGAACCGCAGGACTTTGTTCGTTTACTTATCTGTTTGCACTATACATAATGAAACATAAATGTGGGCAACAAAGGGTTAAACCTAAAGAAACACACATACAGAAAACAACAGGTGAGCGGGGAAAGCCCAAAAAGAGGCTTATTGCATTTAATGTTTTGAGGAAAATATATTTTATTTGCTGTGAGCTTTGGCCAAATCTGTTGCTGGAGTCAAGTCAGTTTTATTTATACAACTTGAAATCTACTGAGGCTGTTAAATTTGTGCAGCATACAGAGTGTATGCTAAATGACATAAGGCTTTACTTGTTGACTGATGATGCTATCTCTTCTTACATTTTTTTTTTTTAATGAAATACTTAAAGGGACAGTTCTTGCCGAAATAAGAAAATATATTCTTTGTTGTAGGTGGTGCTATTTATCCATCTAGATTGTTTTGGTGTGAGTATCTGAGTGGAGATGTCTGCCTTATTTTAAATATAATACAACTAGATTGCATTCCACTTGTGATTCTAAAAACATATATATATGTATGTAAAACAGCAATGTCTCTTCCCAGAAATCACGACCGGGTTACTCAAGATAACCCACAGACCTTGTTGTGAGCAGTTTCATGTAGGAACTATTTTTCATTCTGTATCACCGCTTAGCTGACGTTACAACTGATGGTACAACTCCATCAAGAAGGACTCGATACATGTCAGTAGTGACCATGTCTGGTCCATGAGTGGATGCAAGCTTCCTTCTAGAGTACTTTGGCAGAAAGAAAATAGCACATAGGAATCGCTGGTTTCCCCCGATGAGCAGGTAAACAGAAGCCTCTACCATCAGTGTGTATGTGCAGATATTTTATTGGCTGAATATGTTGTGGATGACTACATACAAATACCACAAACAACCATATACTAGGGAAAATAACAGAGCAACAAACATGAACTCCACAGACTGATTTAGGAGAAGAGCAAGAAGAGAGGACAGTACACACCAAAACATCCAAGTACGCTTCAATAACGCTTGACTTGCAAATTCAACCATTAGTTGCCGTCACATGGTGAGTTACGAGGGTTGAGGTGCTGTTTAGTTTGTGAGGTTTCGATGTTCAAGTCCTGCTGAAGGCTCCACTGCTTATCAGATCATGAACTGGGAGCCAGAGAGGTAGTGGGAGTCCTTCCAGATGTTGGTCTCTCCACAGTTGGTGGTCCTCCTCTTACACTGGCAGCAGCGCCTGTACTCCTCAAGCTTATCTACCAGGAGCTGACCAGCAGACCTGACCGGCGGGAGACAGAACAAAACAGGAAATCATGTCGTCCTGCATGAATGATGAAGGACGGAATGTATCTTCTAGATCAAAGTACAGTAGATCACAAGTGTTGTGGCAGTTCTGACTTTCGAATTTGAACTTTGCATTTAAACTTTGAATTTGAACTTTTAATTAAAGCATTATTAATAATGGTGGCTTAGGGTGAGCCTACATCCACACACCTCAGAAACCGCCTCTCCTCCTCCTCGCGTTGGTGTTTGAGCCTCGTACTGCGACTCCACTCCTCCTCCAGCGACTTACTGATGTCCCTCCTCTTCTCGAAGCGATTAATGCGATCCAGTAGCAACCTGGACAGGAAACATTTCAAACTACTATCAGTTACACTTTCTCATTGGCATCTATTTCACTTCCAACTTTGTTTACTCACTCCATTTTGCTTTGTTTCAGAATTTCTCTCTCCTTCTCCAGCTGTTCTTGACGGCTATGAAGTTCTTCCTTTTTCCTCTGAGTGGCAGCACCGAAGTTTACCTGGAAGAGCTGTCATGTAGAATAAAACCATGTGGATTTAAGGAATATCTATGAGCATGTTACTGTACTTATGCTGCTTGATATTTCAAGGTCGCAACACTTCAGAGTACCTTTTTATTGTGTATTGTACTTTGTACTCCACTAAATGCTGGTTAAGAATTTATACAAAGCTTAGATAAATCAAATCTGGTGGACGTTTAAAGTTTAAGCTGTCTTACGGCCAAACCTCAGCTCGTTGCAACATGAAACTGCTGCTTACATGTTGATGCATCAGTGCTAATAATACCAGCAATATAATATATATATATATATATATATATATATATATATATACATATATATATATATATATATATATATATATATATATATATATATATATATATATATATATATATATAACATGGTTGGCATAGTTTAACTTTGCTTTTGATACTTTTACTACATTTTGTTGTTAATACCGCTGCACCTTTAGACTTTTACCTCAGAGTATTTCTACACTGTGGTTTTACTATGTTTACTTAAAGGTGCAATATGTAAGAATTTCAGTTTTAAAAGATTTTGACGTTATGTTGAGCTACTCTGGTGATATCCTTTTTTTTTTCCAAGTATGAAAAATCGGTCAATTGAGACGTTTTGCACCTCTCAGTCAGTATCCCACTCCACCATCCACTACAAAACAAAGCATACACTTTTCATTTAATTAAACATCTTCAACTGTAGTTATTTCTGACATCTGGATAAGGCTGTGACTGGAAAACAATATGTATGGCAGCAATGAGAAGCAGAGGTGACCTTCTGCGCCCTCTCTCGGCTCTCGGTGTTACTGGCTGCTGTCTCACAGCGGTTGAACCTGCAGTTGTCAGCCTGGCACTCTGGAGGGTCTGTGTACTTCTTATCTCCCACCTACCGGACAGAACAGATTCATTTTAGATGTTGATTAACACAGAGCGGATTGTGCAAAAAACTCCCCCTTGGCCAGATGTGGCCTTGTGACGTGAAGTCCTTTCTCACCCAAAATATCAAAACAAAGCCAAAGAAAAATGTTGTTGCTGTTTGTTAATATTTCCAAATATATTTAGAAATGTTGTAAATCAAGTTCTCCCTGAAATTGATGACTTTAATTTTGAAGTTAGTACTGTTTCCAGGACAGGATTATTTGACCCGAACTCTGCAACACACACATAACACAGCAACAAACCAAGTAACCACATCCTGTTTAACAATTTGGACAGTAAAGTTTGATGTTAAACGTAGAACCTTATATGTGACAGAAGTACATTATATTCTAGTATATGCATGAAGAGTGGGCAACCTGCCTGCACTCGGGCCCTTGACTGGCAGGATGGGCGGTAGCTTTACTCTGCTGCCTTCCTTTGACCTACAACCTTCCTCAGCCTGAACAACACTACAGCACATCTGGACATCCTTCATCATCCATATTTAGAAGTGAGATTCTTCAAAAAAATAAGCACTGTCAGAGAGAAATACAAGTCTAAATTCACCTTATATATATATATTTAAAATGCATATTAACACCAGCCTTTGTTTTATCAACCAAACGCTCATTACGGACAAAACCAAAAAAGGGAAAAGTAATCACTGTGTATTCTCGAGAACTGCTGGTCCCGTCTTCTTTTAGAGAAAAATACAAAACTGGATGTCTTACTGTATATTGTTGGCTTGACGGCTACTTTTGAAATGTTCTCTGAGAAAAAATATTCTCTACGTAACCTCCTCTGCTCGTACCTGGGTGTCCAGAGCCCTCTTGTAGTACTTAGTTCTCTCCTGCTTCTGCTGGAGCTTTTGGGCCTTCTGCAAAGCTAACCTAAAACACACACAACAGATGACGCGCTAGTTATCACCACAAATGATGATCTGAAATGCCTGAGCAGTACCGTTGTCACAGACTCACTCCTGGACCAGCTGGACGTGGTCTAGATGCTCCATGAGAAGACGGGTCTGCTGGTCTCGAACCTCGTGTTGCCGCCGGCTCTCTATCTGACCCTGAAGCTCGTTCATGTAGCGATGCTGCTGAATCGTCCTGACAGGAGTAAGAGGCCGAGCCGGGAAGATGAATGAAGTCTGAACACAAGAAGCACAGAGAAGACACTGAATTTTAACAAACTGCAATATTTAAAGTACGATTTTATGTTTTAAAAGTCATAATCCTAAAACTTTTCACCCTCACTCTTTGCTATTAACCCTCCCACAGTCTATCAGAACTGTATTTGGTTAAATCAATCGTCCCACTGCTGCTTCTTCACATTCAAAGCACTTTGGTGGCCTTTATTGTGAAGCAGTCACAGGTAACACAAAGTATTTCCATCCCTCCAGGAAGTTGCGATTTTGGGTTCATAAACAATTACCCCAAATTCATGCAGTTCTTATGACCAGCGCAGCCTTGCAATTTGGTCCGATCACTGCCAAATCGACCACAAAACATAGTTTCAATCGTAGCGGTCCACTCTGCAAAATGTTGAGCCATTAATTTACTCACTTCCTTGTTTCTGCTTGTGAGGATGCAGACATGAAATGAACGCCTGACATTAGACAACAAAATTAATGTAAAAGTGAAAGACCGTGCAAGGCAAGTCCATGATGTTCTGCACAAAGGCGCGGGGTAAACTGTTTTCCGTCGCTTGCATGCTACACTTGTGTGGACAACAGACAAGACAACATGTGTTTGAAAAACAAGACATTGACATTTTCAGCATTTGTTAAAAAAAAATTTTTTTTCAAGTTTTAAATGTTTCAGGAAGTAATAGAACAGGAAGAAGAAACCACATTTTGTTATTAGGAGCACTTTTACTTCTCATTGCTGAAAGTGCACTGTGTGCAGCATGAAATAAAGTTGCAGGAAAACCAAATTGGCGTCTTTCGTGTTTGGCTGCACTGTAAACCAATAAAACAGTTGCTCCTCTCTTGACAAAGACTGAAACTTGAATGTCCAGGTTCTACTCACAGGGTAAAGAGGACAGTAAGTCTTCTCTTTCTTCTCAGACATCTGCAGGTTGAATGTTGCAACCTGCTTTGCGTGCTCACGCTGCTCATTCAGCTTTGCCTGCCAGATGAACACAAAGAAACAGGTGCCTTTGATTCTATTTTTATTTGTTCTAAGACATTGAGAACACAACATATCATCACAGGTTTTAACAAAATGACTTTATTTGGCTCCTAACCAATTCTTAAGGACGCCATGTTTTGTTGAGGCTGTTTTATTGAATGTTGTTGATGTTGGCAAAAACAACGTACACTTAAGGTTGTTTAATTTTGAATTTATAATATTCCACATGTTCCAGACATCTTCCTCAGTCCTCACAAGGGGATACACGCTGTTTGCTCAGCTCTCTGGCCCTGACCAGTGTGGAAACACCCTTTACTCCTCAATTGTTGAGGTGTTTAATCTTTTACATTTTTGTTTGGTTAAGCAGTTGCTATGGCAACTTTTACCTCCTAACAAATCCACCGGGTCACTCACAAAACACCTTTAGTCACCGCAGCAGACAGCATGAAGTAGGTACTTAAATAGAGCCATATAAATCATATAAAATGGCTATATTTTTTCGAGCACTTTTAAGTGCTTTTATACTACTTTTTTACAGTCAGAAAGCCCTCGCCCACTTGGCCCACATGATCACAGTTTTAACCACACTAGCAACATAGCTCTGGGGACGCTAGTGTAGCTCCATCTTGTAGTCAGCTCTGGTCACCCCCGTACTTTTTGTCGCCATCAACAGATCCACATGTACTTTAATAACAACATTTGGTGTATGACCAAATACCTGCAAAACCAATTACATTTCTTCGGCGCTCAGCTGTAGGCCTGCTTGTGTTTGCATTAATGACCAAATGTTAGCATGCTCGATTCAGATGGTGGCCTGAATGCTAATATCAGCAGGTTAGCATTGTCATTATGAGGATGCTGACATTAGCATTGTTGACCCCTCATCCTCTCCGCTGCCATCATAAGTGTCACTCCAGAGGTGAATATAACCCACAGTGCATTTTTACTATAAGAGCAACAAGCTGGTGACTTACAGTAGTTAGACAAGATGTTTGACGCCATGTGATTTTATTTTCTGTATAAGAATATTAAAAAGAATTTGATTGAAACAAACAAGTAACAATATCCAGATATTAGAGATATCTCCGGCTGTTTTGTTACAACATTACTTTCAATTTCATTTCCAATATTACTTCCTACTATTTCAGTTCATTTTTAAGTTACACTGGTACCTCCTTATCTTAACTGCTGTCGTTGTTCCATTAGGCACTGTTTTTTGCTTATACTCCTTAAACGCTTTATATTTTGTATATTTCACCTAAATTTAAACTGGTCCCGGTGTGTGACCCTCACCCTGGGAACGCGCTGGTTGTTACTGGTTGTTTTTTTGTAGCGGTCTATTTGGCACAAGCATTTACTCAAAGTTCCAACTATCTCACCTGTTCTTCAGCCATGTGCTGCTTGTCTCTCAGTTGTTCTTTAAGCAGTAAGAGTTTCTCCTGAGCTTTCTCCTCTGCTTGCTGCTGCTCCCTCAGGTACACCGGAACATTGTTTTGGGCCCGCTGCATACACAGGCAGCACAGCTCCTATGAAAGCCACAGGAAAATGATAATTATAGAACAATTTCCTATTATTTTCCGCACAAGCATTTAAATGTGAACAATTTGTAGAGAATGCATTTGTTTGGTTACATCCCCACAGCTCCTTTGACAAAGACCTGTGCTCCTGTAAAAGCAATAAAGCTATTACAGCAATAAAGGCACTGTACTGTCAAGCTCTACTTCCCGAAGTTACTGTGGATTTAACTTAATTCTCCACTTTCTAAACTACTTACATCGTTTGCATGGTTTCAGAAGGATGGTGCAGGACAGATATATGACTGCACCTACCCACACACTCACACACACACACACACACACATAACTCACACACACACACACTCACTCACCTGTCCGGCTCGAGCGTGGCCAGAGCAGCTAACACTCCCACGAGGCTCCTCCGGTTTGGGAGCAACCTCTGTTGGTGAGATGGAGGTGGTGGGCCTGTGAGTAGAGAGGTTCGTTACCACTGCAAACTGTCCAGTGTCTGCTTTGTACGCATACAGCTTGGTGTCATCTTCTTTAGCGATGGAATGTAACATGTATGTAGTGGCATTTCTTCTGGATGTCAAAAAAGCCACTTCCTGAGCTGTAGGCACAGTAACTTCAGATGTAATCCATTTTAAAACGTTCAATAAAAAATACAGTCCGTCACACGGTAGAAAAACGATATGCTCCCGTACGTGCCGCAGCTCAAAGCATCAGTCAACTGCGCACATGACTCACCAAATTAAAGGTACAATATGCACGTTTTATCAGAGAGGGAGCATAAATTATATTAATCAACATGAGTTTATTTTTTTAAATCTTTTGACATTGTTTCCCTGGTATGCACATGAAATAAATTGAAATTATAAATTATGCAACATATTTTAAATTCTCATCTTGTGGCTCTTACAATGTACATGTAATCAAGTACTGTCATTAAGTAAAATTTGTGGTTACTTCCCATGAGTATTTCCATTTTCTGCTACTTAATACTTTTTACTCCACTACATGTGTTTGATAACTTTAGTTACTAGTTACTTTGGAGATTACATGCTACAACAGAGTCAAAATAAAAAAAAATTAAATTAATGTATTTGATTATTCTAATTCTGATACTTTGGATACTTAAGTACATTTAACATCAGATGCTTTAACACCTTTACTCCAGTATGACTTTTGGGTACTTTTTTTACAACACTGTCAGGTTATCACATTTAACATTTAACTTCAACACATCTGACGATGTGTGGTTTTAACTGGGCATGAAGGTAATCTGAAAAGTAACTAAAGCTGTCAGACAAATGTAGTGGAGTAAAAAGTATGATATTTACTTCTGAGATGTCGTGGAGTTAAAGTATAATGTGGAAATACTCAAGTAAAGCACCTTGGGGGAGGCTGACAGTGCAGACAAGTGATGACAGAGAAGGAATATGTCCCACAGCCTGTTGTGCATCATTGATGGAGCTGGAAGGGGCCTCAGGCCAGTAACAATATAAGACCACCACTGAGCTCTCAGTTCTCACTGACTCATCCACCTGCAAACAACAGCTCTGTGCACTGCAAACTGAACCTCTCCGTTGATCGTGTGTCCTCGTCTGTCTCTCTGTGTGTGTCTTTGTGTGTGAAGTACTTGTCTGCGGCCTCCATTGGGGGTTTTGGACTCGGTTCTTCAGTCAGGCTGACAGCTCTCATCTTGGCAGGCTGCGGAGTCTGATGGGATTTAGATTCGCTCCGTTGGGGAACTTCTGTAGAGACACACAACACTCTGAGTGGGTTCACTGCTCCTGAAAGTAGCTGCACTTATTTGCTTTTCACATGCTCCACACCCGTCATTCCTGATTCTGTCATTCCTCACTTAATAGTTACACTTTCGTTTCTGTATCTCAGCCTGCTACATCTTGTTACTTGTGTTTTGAAGAGAGATTAGTTTCAGTAGCCAGCTCCAGCTTGGTACAAAGTTTAAGCCTCACCTAATCTCTTATCTAACTTTCACCATGATCAGCTTTCTTTATGCAACAAATAGAAACTAAAAGCTTTTTTGACGTTTTATTTGAAACAGGGCTCCACCTCAGCCTGCTGGTGCAACCACTTGATCTTGAACTGCAAGGTCACAGCTTAAAGGAGTAGTTGGCAGTGTTGTTTGTCGTTAGTTGTTTGCAGCTGTACTGTCAGGAGGTAAACTTTGTTTCATTTCTTCTATATGTGTGTTTCTGTTTCGTTATCTAGACTGTAATATTCAGTGTCCCATTTAAGCTAGCTGCAGTTGTAATGTTCTTACTGTGGTGGTCTACCACTTCTGAATGAATGTAGAGGAAACACTGGTTTGACACTTTGAAAAATATTTGCTTTCCTGATAAAGATAGATTACTGCCTTCATGAATGTATGACAAATATGAAGTGGCCACTTAACACTTGTTGTTGCCATAGTATTAACCACTTGTTTCATCCACTTCTAATCGAGAATATGTCTGATAAAAACTTATGGCACTGGTGTATTTATGGATGATACAGCAGTATGGGGGCTTTCAGTTTAGCTGAACAGCCAATCAGTGGCTCGGATGGTGAGAGTGATTTCTCTCAGGGAGTGTGTCAAATTTCTTTGTTAGATATCAAACAAACAAGATAAAATGTGTTTATAAGCATGTATAAAAGTACATTGCACCATGCTTATTTCAGCTTCTACTGCCACTGCTCCTCAAGCTCAACCTCACAGTGAGGAACAAATACCTTTTTTTTTCTTTTGCAGAAAGTTGATAAGCGATTTCAAAGTGTTTGGATTTGATTCAACACTTGGTTAAGACTTAATTTAGATTCATTGCAACCAAATCCCAAATTGTCAGCCTTGTGCCAAAAGCTCTCTCACCTCCTGCATTCCTCTGGTCTGGAGCTGGTGACAAGCTCCACAGACCTTTGTCACCACCTTTGTCGTCCGGCAGAGGAGAGCAGACAGTTGGCAGGGTGATGGGGTTAGTAGTCTGTGGCCTCTGAAGCCTCGAAAGTCCACCCGACATTAAAGACACGCTGCTGCCAGGTCTCTGGAGGGGCAAAAATATGTACGATCTGCGATAACACTTAATGTACATCCGTACAAACACACCCATTCACTTCTTTATACTCACGTTGTTAAAGTCTAGCAGCAGCCTGCCAGTTCCATCCATGGCATTTATAAAATCTCTGCTGAACTTCATCCTCACCTTTCAATAACATCACATGAGATTAACGAAACAGCGGTCGTGGTCGGAAAACAATGTGAATCACAGCACGGGAAATACAGTATGAGCACCTTGTTGTTCTTAAAGGACAGAAGTCCGATTCCCTGTAAGGTGAGGAACACATTTTGTTCAGAGGCCAAAGCTCTGAAGAGGAGCAGGAGAGTTTCTCTAACGCAGCCCTCCACCACGTCCCGACTGAACGGAGTCTCTCGTGACACAGCCGCAAAGTTCAGTTGCACCACTGGTAGATGTGTTGCTGAAGAGGACACACACACACACACACACACACACACACACACACACACATACATACACAGATAATGTGATTGATCCACCTCCCAGAATTTCAAATGAGCATCTATAGTCATGAGGGCAGCTATTTTCCAGCGTATCCTCTCTGTTTTTACTTAAATCAAGGCTTCTTATTTCTCTGCAGTATTACATAACATCCTCAGTTATTGTCAAGTCAGTTTTTAACGGTCCAATATGTGAGAATTTGCCACATGTCGAATCCGTACTCAAAACAAATAAGGGGCAGCATATCACCAGAGAAACAGCTTACTGCTGCTAACTGTAGCTGCAGTTAGCTGAGTTAGCCGTGCAGCTAGCAGCCTGAACTGGGAGCTCCGAGCACTGGGGAAGTGTTGGTGTTCATACTACCAGCCCAGAAGTTTTAAACCAGGCCAGGCTAGGGCTAGCTGGTTAACATACTAACTGCAGTAGACGTCTCTACGACACAATACATAGATGTTATGATTTCAAAACTGTTGTATCTTAACTCTTACATATTGCCCTTTTAA